>NC_044309.1:124659020-125278395 GCF_007474595.2 Lynx canadensis | reverse complement strand
CTGTGCAAGCACACCAATCTTTCGGCTCCTCAAATAGGCCACGCCCATTCCTACCTCAGAGCCTTTGCACATGCGGCTCCCTCTGTGCTGAGAACTCTCCTCACAGGTTCTTGGCCCCGTGGCTTTTTCTTATCACTAGGTTGTAACCTCCAATGATACACCCTCTCATCACCTTAGTAAGCTTTCTTCTCACCCAAGCTCCTCGCTAGCACGTCACCTAGTTATAGCTCTTTTCTTTTCTTTTTTAAAAATGTTTATTTATTTTGAGGGAGAGAGAGAATCCCACCAACTGTGAGATCATGACCTGAGCCAAAACCAAGAGTCAGACCTTAACTGACTGAGCCACCCAGGTGCCCCTGTTTTATCTTTTTCCTAACATTCATCTTCATCTGGAAATTTCTGAGAACTTTTTATTGTCTCTCTTCCAGGAGCATGGGAGTTCCACCTGAGTTCCTCTGTGCTGCTCATGCCACAGCCCCAGTAACGCTGAGCACAGAGTTGGTGCTCAATAAAACCTCCTCAAGGGCAGGGTGATGATGATGACGGTGGCAGTGGCATCGGTGGCGACGAGAAAGACTCGTTCATCTCCTCCTTCCTTCCCAGGATCAGATTTGTTTTTCCTTTTCCGACCTACCTCCGCCTCAGAGCCTCGCCCTGGGTCTTTCTGGTATCCTGAGGATAACAGGCAGCACCTGTTGCAAAGAACAGCCCCCAGAGTGAGCTTTTAAAAGGAGACGGCTCAGCGTTGGGGAGGAAGGCAAGGCCCCGGAGACCATAACGGGAAACAGTGGTGGTTTCTTGGCCCGAGGCCTGAGATTCTGGAGTGAGTTTATCGAATGCTATCCAGTTATGATTGCTTGTTACTGGAACATTGACGTATCTCTCAACACCGGCCGGGATCTTTTACGATGCCTGTTATTAAGCCAACAGGGGTATACCTGTTTCCGAAAGTGGAATGCTTGCATTTGGTGGGACTGGAATTTTTTTATTCTCAGATGTCCGGGTTCATCTCTGCATCTGGTTGTATAAATATCAAAGAACAAAATGTCAAGGGCAGTGTTTGACCCTGCCCCTGGGTTAGGGGTGCAGGGGATCTGGTATGGGGCGTAACAACTCCGAATCAACCAGACAGGCTCTGCAGGAGTCCTTGAGATGAGATGCTGGCCACAGCTCCTGTGGCTCAATCGGCCTTCTTGAGGGCCTTTGCATTCCCGCGTGGATCGTTGCTGCGGCTGTTGGTGCGTATTGTCGCCGTTCATGGTGCGGCATCTGTCGTCTGTCTTCGGCATTGGACTGTGAGCTTTTTGAGGGCACGGACTACATCTGAATTGTCTTTTTTATCCTTAACATAGGACCTGGCGTGCGGTAGACGCTTCATAAATGTTTCTTGAACGCGTAAGTAGAACGAACATACGTGAGTAGATACGTGAGGCACGCGTCATATAACATAGGCACACATCGTATACAGAGGAAGCAATCATCAAAACGCCACCTGTTGGCAGAGGTTAGGTCTTCCCTCTGTTCCTGGGCTGCGGTCCGTGACCCCTTCCCCTTTTCGCCCACAGCCCTCCTCCTCAGGCTGACCGTCCCAAAACAAGAATTGCCAAGCTCTGCCGGTCTCTCTCTGCCACCAAGAGCCCAAGCTCAGGCCACAGGGATGAAATGTTCTTTTGCTAACTGGCTGTTGATCAACTCCTTCTGTATCACTGTGATGCGGTGTAATTTTAGGAATGTCAAAAGACACAACATTTCTAAAATAATGAAAATATTCACTAAAATGTGCTATGTAAGTAACACATGCTTCTTGTAGCAGCTAAAAAATATAAAGGAAAAAAAAGAAAATAGAAATCACCTGTAATCCCACCATCCAGAATTAATAGCTGTTATTTACCTAGGACATTTATCTCTCTCTCATCTCTATTTCTAGTTCTGTCATCTCTCTCTCTCACTCTATCATCTCCATACCTCACTCTCTATCATCTCTATCTCTATCCCTGACACCGTTTATATAATTTAAATAAGTGATTTTTACAAATATGGAATCAAACGGTACTAATTCTAATAGCTGATATTTATAGAGGACCTTCTATGTGCAGGCATTCTTCTAATCTTTTTTTGTTCTGGCTTACTTAATCCTCAAAATAATACTAAGAGGTAAGTACTAATACAATCCTCCCCAAATGAGGGATGAGGAAATGGAATCACAGAGAGGTTAAATATGGTGGCCCAGCGATAAGTGATCGAGCCAGTATTTGAATCTTGGCAGCTTGACCCCCAATGTTTTTCATTTAACAATAGATGGGAATATCTTGCCATAGTAATACTTTGTGCATAACTATGGCTGCCATGTTTTCTATTGTACCACAATTCATTTAGCCCAAAAGGTAGACGGGTTTCAAATCGTGTGCCAAATTAAAAAACAAAACAAAACAGGAAAAAGAAACTCATGATTAGTTTCATACCCCAATTTGAAAATGAGCTAAGATGTTCCTGTGTGAGTTTGCTATGGCCGTCGTAACAAGATACCACGAAGTGAATGGCTTAAATAGTCCTACAGGCCATAAGTCCAAAATCAGAATATCAGCAAGGTTGGGTCTTTCCGGGGGGCTGTGAGGGAATGACCTGTCCCCTCTTTCTTTGGCTTATAGTTGGCCACCTTCTACCTATGCTTCCTATCATTTTCCCTCTTGTGTGTCTGTCTCTGTGTCCCAACCTTCCCTTTTTATAAGGACTCCAGTCATATTGAATAACAGTCCACCCTAATGATTTTATTTTACCTCGTTTGCCTCTGCAAAGACTCTATGTCCAAGTACTATCACATTCTGAGGTCCTGGGGGTTAGGTCTCCAGCAGAATTTTTTTGGGGGAAGGACACACTTCAATCGATAACAGTTCCCAATTACTACTGTAAGAATATTAGTCCTGATCATTCTTGTTTATTTTTCTTGATGAAACAACAGATGTTTTGCAAGTGTAACCTGCTTTGCCAAAAAAAAATTGTGAAATATATTAAGGACTTAGAAAATCAGCTAATATGTCAGAAATTCATATGCGGTGGAGTTTCTAGGTTAAGGAATAAGAATATATATTTTTTAAGTTTATTTATTTATTTTGAGAAAGAGAGAGAGAGAGAGAGCATGAGTAGGGATGGGCAGAGAGAAAGGGAGAGAATCCAAAGCGCGGAGCCTGACGCAGGGCTCAAACTCACAAACTGTGAGATTGTAACGGAGAGTCAGATGCTTAACCGACTGAGCGACCCAGGTGCCCCAGGAATGAGAATGTTTTTAAGACCCTTGATATTCATTGCCAAATTTCCCCCCAAAAGACTGATCCAGAATGCTCGCAGCTGGGACAACATTATTCCTCAAGGGATGGGGATTCAGTTTTATTACCTTTGTTTACTAGGCCATGCCTGACATCTATTATGCAATACAGATTTCAGCGTAAAACTCAGTTGTACCATTGTGTTTCAATTTTTTAAAGCATCGGTATGTCTCCTATATTGCATGGAACACATTTATGCTGAAAAATCATTCATTTGTCTGAAATTCAAATTAAACTAAGTATCCTATGTTTTTATTTGGCAACCCTATTCATTTGCACAGTAGGAATAGGAGGAGTCCCTCTCTTATGATCATGATATGATCACCACGATCACTCATCCCAGTCACCAGCCCAGTGGCTCGCATGGAGTGGGATCTCTTCAAAAGTTAGTTAAAATAGCCGTTTATTTCTCTCAACACTTACCACCTATCTGAGCACCTATAACGTCTCAGGCATCTAAGAGACATTACTGCTTATCTTCATAAAAACTGAAGTCGGTATAATTATGATTTACGGCTAAGAGGCTTGTCAATTTACTGTCCCAGACCATGTGGAAGTGAGATTTGACTCCAGGCTGCGTGGTTGCAAAACTCACACTTTAAGCCCTGCTCCAGGCTGCCTTGAAAGTGCCGAGGGGATCCCTGATAGAGATGCAATCCTGGTGATATTCATCCTTTTGCTCAACACATACTTATTGAGCCCCTGTGTGTGCTGGAGAGTGCAGTGGAGAAGAACACAAAGTTCCTGGACTCTTGATGTTTCCATTTTAATAGAGGAAGACACAATAAATAAGCAAATAAATAATATAGTTTTGGATACTGCAAATGTAATTAAGACAATCAAAGTCCCGATCAAGGATTGGGACTTGACAGGAGGCTGGAATCTTGCGGCGTCTGGCAGGTAATTTCTGAATGAAAGTGAGCATGATGGGAAGAATCGGCCAGTGAGAGGTAGATGAACAGCCAGTACAAAGGTCCTGAGGCAGGAAAAGGCATGGAAGGCTTGGGTTTGGGTATTCAAGAAACAGAAAGAAGGCTGAGGCATAGTAGGTGAGGGGAGAATTGTGGCAGATGAGGTTGGAGATGTAGACAAGAGCCAGATTGTGAGGGACTCTGGAAGCGTGGAGGGCAGAGCCCATTAGATGTTGTCCTCCTCACCCCCCTGGCCACACAACTAGACTACATTTCCCAGCCTGCTTTGCAGGCAGGTGTGGTCATGTGACTGAGCTCTAGCCAACGGCACCTCCAATGGTGCAGTGCTTGCTGTTCTTTCTCCAATATGGTGACGTTAGAAGCCACATATTTGGGATGGTGGAGGCGTAGATGACAGGGACCTGAATTCTTGAGTCACTACTTGGAGGCCTGCTGACCATTCATCAGGATCACCTGTTTGGACTGTGCAGATTGTCTTAGTCTTCTTGGGCTGCTATCATGGAATACCATACTGGGTGGCTTTAGCCAAGGCATCTATTTCTCACTGTTCTGGAGGCTGGGAAGTCCAAGGTCGGGTGCTAGCCCTCTTGCAGAAGGCTGTCTTCTTGCTGTATCCTCTTGTGGCAGAGGAAGGAGAAAGCAAACAAGCGAGAGAGAGAGAGAGAGAGAGAGAGAGAGCGAGCTCTAGTCTCTTCTTCTTAGAAGGAGACTAATCCCATCACAGGGGCGCCACCCTCACCCCTCATCTGAATCTAATTACCTCCTAAAGGCCCCACTTCCTTGCACCATCACACTGGGGCTTATGTCTTCCACATATGTCTTTGCGGGGCACACAGTCTAGAGCATATAAGCCGGAAGTAAACTTCTGGGTTTGGCCACTGAGATTCGGGGATGTGCCTGAGAGGCAGCTAGTGCTGCCTCAACACCTGGAAAGGGGGCATGATTTTTTTTCTCCTTTAATTGTAATGGGAGCTCAGCAGAAGGTTTTCAGCGGGAGCACAAAACCACCTGATTTAAATCGTGGCTGCTTTAATATTTCGGACAGAGTAGTTTGTTGGCTGACTTAGCGAGGGTGGGGCTGATGGAGCGGGAATGTCGTCTGTCAGTGTGTCTATGAGTTTCGTTCTGATTTTGCAGCCACAAGAGAGACTGTGGGCCACCCTGCTCAAATCACCTTTCTCGCTGGGACAACGGTCCCAGGCATCAAGCTCGCGGCATTCAGTCCTACTGGCTCCATTGGATGGAAAGTCTGACTCCACCTCACAATCCTTCACAGACCCGTTCCTCTATTCTCCCACTTGTCCATCGCAGTAAATGGTACCCCAACTACTGAGTTTCCGAGACCCCCCAACTTAGGAGTCACTCAAATGTCTGGCTGTGGCCAACAAAGCCCTGATGACCTGACCACTTTCCTTTCTTGCATTTACCCACTTTGTCTCTGGGCCCTCTGTCCTCACTCCCTTAGTGCCAGTTACCCTGCTCTTTTTTTCTGTTCCTCAGATGGAAGCCAGCCTGCTCTGGCCTTGGGGGTCTCTGTCTGGGGCACTCTTGCAGGCTGCTTC
Organism: Lynx canadensis; assembly: GCF_007474595.2. Taxonomy (NCBI): domain Eukaryota; kingdom Metazoa; phylum Chordata; class Mammalia; order Carnivora; family Felidae; genus Lynx; species Lynx canadensis. The sequence goes on along the minus strand of NC_044309.1, from coordinate 125,272,578 downwards.
GTCTCCTCCTTCAGGTTAAGGGAGGGATCAAATCTTATTCCTCAGAGGAGATGTCACACCCACCTGATTAAAGTTACCCTCCCGTCGCCCTCAAGTCACACACATAGCTCTGTGTTTCACTGCTTTCCTGACACTCATTGCTATTTAAGACAGAGCCCCAGAAAGGGGCCACGGTAACAAAGTAGGAGGCGACGTTAAGGGAATGATGCCGGTGGCTCTCGTCAGACCCTGGACACTCAAGGCAGGTCAGGTGGTAGCCTTTGTGGGAGGGGCTGGGACAAAGAGCGGTCAAGCTGTGAGCAGGCCCAGCCCGCCACACCATCAGAGAAGTTGGAGAGGACCGGATGCACCTGGACGCTGGGAGGGGCCACGAGATGTCATTGCTGGAGCAGCAGAGAAAGTGTCCGATGAGGCTACCTTGTGGCTGGGAGGGGACATTGGTGAATACCCATGAGCCCTCCCTGAGGACTCCCAGAGAACTCCCCCGTGGTAGTTGGAGCTTCCCCAGCTGTGGGGAAGGAGCCAGAGAAATTCTGGGAATTTCAGGGGGAAAATTCAGGCTAAGATGACAAACCCTCTTCTTCAAGGGAGCTGGGATTGAGTTAACTGGCCAAAGGCAGAGAGAACTGTAAAAAATGCTGATTTCACTGAGTCCTCCACAGCGGGGAAAGGCCAAGTGTCACAGGACATTTTTGTGGGCTTGTCGTAAAGGGCGATCCTTGCCAGTGAGGGACATTTGGTCTTATCAGTCTTGTGGCTGCGTCAGTCCAGGAGCATTTGGGGTGGGGAGGTACTGGGTATGTCTTGCGGTGTGGGGAGGAATCTCCAGCCAACTAGGATCTGGATACTTTGAGCTAGACAGCCCCTTAGTGGAAATTTCTTTTCCTATCCTAATGTTTCTGTGAGGAACTTTCACCCCACTTTCCAGGAGAGGCGGAAAGTACTTGGAAGTAATGCATTTCCTACCTTTTGTTCACTGAATCTTTCCCCAAGGGATGAAGAAGGCCTTACTGATTCACCAAACCAGGAAGAGGAATTGAGTATGTGTGCTTACCTTTCCTCTCTCTCTCTCTCCTTTTGTGATGGCCTGTCTGCTGGATAGAAGCTTTCTCCCAGAGCCCCATGTACAATTGCTCAGGTTGTGCACTGCAAAAACTCCATGGCATCTCATTTACATAAAAGGAGCAAATTGCAATTCCTAGAGTTAGTTGACCCAGGTACCCTGTATTCTTTTCCAATTCCAGCCCCAATGGGGTAAACACCTCTGGATCAGGTCCCAGAGACAGGCTTTAGAGGCAGATCTGGAAGTCCATTTCTCACTGTCCCAGTACAGCGCTCTGTGGTAGGCAGAATAACGACTTTCCGCTCCCAGAGATGTCCACATCCTAATTCCCTGAATCTCGGAATATATTACCTTACATGGCAAAAAAGAACTTTGCAAATGCGATTAAGTTAAGGATTTTGAGATGAGCAGCTTCTCTTGGATTATCTGTGTGGACCCAATGTAATCACAGCATCCCTGTAAGAGGGAAGGTGATGTGTTGATAATGCCAGCTGTGAAGATAAAGGAAGGGGGCTGTGGGCCAAGGAATGAAGAAAAGATTCTTCCCTAGAGCCTCCAGAAGGGATGCAGGCCTGTGACACCATGGTTTTAGCCCAGTGAGATAAATATGTGTTGAGTTTCTGACGACCAGAATTATAAGATAATAGAGCTGTGTTGCGTGAAGCCACTACATTCTGGTAATTTATTATAGCAGCAATAGGAGACAAATACAGACTCGAGTGACATTAGGCTTCTTTTCCCCTTCTTGCTGCCATGGTGTCTGGGTCTTCCCCATGGTTTAGAGCTGTGCCGTCCCAAACAGTAGCCACTAGGCATATATAGCTCTTGGCATTCAAATTAAGTACAAATTGAAAATGTACTTGTTCAGTTGCACTAGCCACGTTTCAGCTGCTCAATAGCCACACATGGCTTGTGGCTTCCTATTGGACAGAGCAGATACGGGACATCTTCTTCATCGCGGGAAGTTCCGTTGGATGGCACTGGGCTAGACTTCGGGGAAAGCTGATGGAACCAATTAGCCAGGGAGTACCAGCCATGCCCTCCATTCAGGCGATACCAACAATATAGCCGGGCTGTGCATCCTTCATTTGAATTCTGTGGTTGTAGTTCTAGACGTTATTTTGTCCTGGAGGTGGTGGGGCAGAGTTAGAATGATACGAAGTCCCAGTGATACGAAGCAAGGACAGTGGTATGGCAGGAGTGGGACACCTGGGAGGGGAACTGGGAAGGAGAACCCCAGTGGCCAAGGACCAGAGACGCCAGGCCAGGCACACAGTAGGACTTCTTCACCCCCAAGGGCGATCTGGAGGAGAGGAAAGGTAACATCCTTCGGAAACATAACCCAGGTGACAGCTGGGTCTCTGAACCTTCTGACCCAGATAAGACCAGCTTGAAACCTCATTCCATTCACTGGCCAGTCCAACTCTCTTCTCTCCAGACTTCTGAGTATCTTGATATCCTCAAGGTCTTTTTCGTCTTGAGGCTAACCTCTCTGCACTGCATAAATCCAGACTTCCAGTTCCTTCTTTGATTTCAGTGCAAACAATTTCCCCACGCCAAGCACGTGGGAGGCGGTTTGAAGTGGTTCTGGGCCTGTCACTTACTCGCTTTGGGAACATACCTGCCTTCTCTGTGTCTCAGCCTCCTCATCTGGAAAATTGGGGTCACAATTGAGTTGTTGCGGAGGATTAAATGCATTAATTTGTGAAGATCCCTAAAACAGTTGCTGGCACATAGTAAGTCCTTAAATGGGCTTAGCTAGTATTTGTAGGTATATCTGACGTCACCTACAATTTCAGGTTCATAGAGAGAAGTCAGACTGTGTATACTCTGAAAAGTTAGAATACCCAATTAGCCATTCCTAGTCTTTAACATATGTTTAGCCTCCGCCACTGATTATTTTAATTAGTCCCTACTGACTGTGGTAGCTGTCTCCTGATCTCTTCTTCCTTCCCTTTCCTTGGTGGAGTGGGGGGAGGTGGGGTCCCCAGAGCAAGGGTTCTAGCAGGCTGTAGAGGGGTGGAGAGTTTTATAATGCAGGTCCCTGGCTGCTGTTTTAGGAGGTTCTTTTTTTTTTTTTTCCAGTTCAGATTTATTACTGTTCATGTGTTTATGCCAGGGGCATTTGAGGCTAAAATAGCTGTTATCTATTTCAGAGGAAGTGGGAGATGGGCGCTTCCAGACACGGCCTGTGAGCAATCGGCTGTGGCTATGAGTCAGGAATTCCTGGTCCCCTTTCTGCAGGGTCCAGCCTGGGGGCTGTGCTGGAGCTGGTCGATCCCTGGGTGTTGCCTAAGCCAGTGCCAGAACCCTTCTGGGAGAGCAAACAAAAGGAGCTCGAGTGGCGAACGTGGGTGAACGGGCTTGATCTTAGAATCAGAACAATCCAGGTTTCCCCCCAGCTCTGCTACGTAGCAGCTCTGTGACCCTGGGTAAGTTAGTTCACTTCTCTGGGCCTTAGTTTCCTTATATGCAAATCACTAAAATTAGCCGATAGTATATTGAAAAGGTAATAGTGCAATCGCTTCTCGGCCTTTTGGCTAAGATCAAGTGAAAAGGTAATAGTGCATTTATAAAGCCCGGTATACAGTGGGCGCTCAATAAAGGGTAGCTGTAATTTATCTTAGTCAGTGCTCAAATCATTATTATGAGGCAGGCGGTTATTGCCTCATTTTGATGGAGCCAACTGCCACAGGCGACAAAGCTAAAAATACCTGGGAGTCAGGACAATGGCCTGATTCCAAATGTTATGATTTTCTTTGTCTCTTACCTGTGACACAATGAAATGCATGAATCCGTTCTTTTTGTAAGAACTCAGTAATTCAGAAGCTTATGGACTAGAAAGTGAAATCTATCCCTCACCCACTGATGCCAGCCTCCTGCCCAGAGATACCAGCACGAACAGTTCATTGTGGATGAATATAGTCCATTTTCCATAAAGTTTTTGTTGTTTGTTTAACTTTAGTTAGCCAACACACAGTGCGATATTGGTTTCAGGAGTAGAATTCAGTAATTCTTACTTACGTGCAACACCCAGTGCCCATCACAAGTGCCCTCCTTATACCTATCATTCATCCAGTCCATCTTCCACCCACTCCCTCCAGCAACCCTCAGTCTGTTCTCTATTGATAACAGTCCCCGCTGGGGCGCCTGGGTGTGTCAGTCAGTTGAGCGTCCAACTCTTGATTTCGGCTCAGGTCGTGATCCCAGGGCTGTGGGATCGAGCCCCATGTCGGGCTCCGCGCTGAGCATGGTTTGCTTAAGGTTTTCTCTCTCTCTAGAATAAACAAGAATGAATAAAATTTAAAAGGAGTCTCCATGAAGTTTTATAATAATTTTCACATACACTTAAAAAAAAACTTTTTTAATGTTTATTTATTTTTGAGAGAGAGACAGACAGACAGAGTGTGGTGGAGGAGGGGCAGAGAGAGAGGGAGACACAGAATCCGAAGCAGGCTCCAGGCTCTGAGCTGTCAGCACACAGCCCGACGCGGGGCTCAAACTCACGAACCGTGAGTTCATGACCTGAGCCAAAGTTGGACGCTTAACCGACTGAGCCACCCAGGCGCCCCTCACACACACTTTTTTTTTTAAATATGAAATTTATTGTCAAATTCGTTTCCATATGACACCCAGTGCTCGTTCCAACAGATGCCCTCCTCAATGCCCATCACCCACCCTTCGCTCCCTCCTATCCCCCATCAACCCTCAGTTTATTCTCGGTTTTTAAGAGTCTCTTATGGCCAAACCACACACACTTTTTAAACATGAATGGGATCCATCTGTCTATCTAGTCAGCTCTGTAACTTGTTTTGGACCCTTAGCTCTGTGTCTTGGAAATTTTACCAAACCTGTATATACAACTTTGCATCATTTTTGGTAACCACTACTTAAGACTGTATAATAAATGGTGTAATCGAACACACTGATGATATTTCTATGGAAAAAATGTAGCGCTTCACATCTGAACTTTCACTTGGTGGTCATTTGATAGAACCTTAAATTCTGATTCAGCCACATCTGTCAGTCTTCCTTCTGCAGCTTCGAGATTTCCCTCTTGCTTAGGAAGACCGTCTTTCTGTCTGAAGCTTGTAAGAACGTTCTACCGTGTTCTCTCCTAGCATACTGAAACCCCAGCATAATGCTGGAAGCGGGGCCCAAAGTATTATGGCTCAAAATGTGGACTCAGTGTTACTGTGCTAATTGGCAAGCCCCGTCATGTTATCTGAATTCATTTGCCGTTGGGCATGCTCTGTAGTTTAGTGGGTTTTTTTTTAAGTTGTTATTTAAATTCCAGGTAGTTAGTCACAGTGTAATATTAGTTTCAGGTGTACAATATAGTGATTCAACACTTCCAACAACACCCGCCGCTCATCACAAGTGCCCTCCTTAATCCCCATCACCTAGTTAAGGCGCTGCCCCGCCCACCTCCCCTCTAGTAACCCTCAGTTTGTTCTCTGTAGTTAAGAGTCACCTTCTTGGTTTGGGTTTTTATACTGAAGCTTCATGCATCTGGGATCTATTGTTTTGAATGACGTGGGGCAGGATCTAATTTTATTTTTCCCCTGTAAATGACCTGTTGTGTCAGGGCCACATACTGATGGTCTTTCCTTTCTCCTTTCTGATTTAAACGGTCACCGGGGCACCTGGGTGGCTCCGTGGGTTAAGCATCGGACTTTGGTTCAGGTCATGATCTCGCAGTTCGTGAGTTCGAGCCCCGTGTCGGGCTCTGTGCTGACAGCTCAGAGCCTGGAGCCTGCTTCCGACTCTGTGTCTCCCTCTCTCTCTGCCGCTTTCCTGCTGGTCCTCTGTCTCTCTCTCTCTTTCTCAAAAATAAATAAAAGCATTAAAAAAATATTTAATTAAAAAAATAAATTGTCACCTCTACCATTAAATTTCTCCCTCTGTGTGGGTCCGTCTCTGGAATCTCCTGTTAATGTATTTATAGGCGTCATCATATTCATCCATCTATCTTGCTCCGATTCTCTGTAATGAAGCCAATACTACATTGGCAAAGAGTGAGTATTCAAATAACACAATAACTAGTTTTGAATGTTAATGGAGTGAATTACAATAATAGATGCCTTACTTCATGATGCTTGTATTTCGGTTATTAGAGTGCTGAGAGTGATCTGTTAATATTCATTTGGAATTTATCATCTATTTTGGTAAATATGGACTATGGTTTTTTTTAAATTTTCTTAATATTTATTTTTCAGAGAGAGAGAGAGAAAGACAGAATGCAAGCAGGGGAAGGGGCAGGGAAAGAGGGAGACACAGAATCAGAAGCAGGCTCCAGGCTCCGAGCTGTCAGCACAGAGCCCGACGCGTGGCTCGAACTCGCTGACCGCGAGATCATGACCTGAGCCGAAGTCAGATGCTTAGCCCACTAGGCCACCCAGGCGCCCCTGTGGACTATGGTTTTTTATTTGTGTGCTCTCGGTGTGGAGCTTTTGGCGCAAGTGAGTCCGTGGTCTTTCCGCTGGTTCCTCTCTGTTTCATTTCCACATATGTTAGTGACAGATTTTGTTCCAGCTGTCATGACAGAGCTCTATCTTTGGAGCATCCGTGAGAGGCTGTAAGTGAAGAAAAACTCAGATCTTCATCCTGGATGAAATAACTGGAATGGGGGGTAGAGGGGAGGGATTTACGGGCTCAGTGACTCAGCTCAATGGAGGAAAAAGGCCTCAGTCTTATGAACTTGACTAAAAAATGTGCCAGGGTACGATAGGCCACCCTAGGTGAGTGCGTGGGTGTGATTTTCTGCTGTGTATTTATCTGCATGGACGTTTGCGTGTGTGCTGGTCACGAGCCTGTACGCGTGAATGTGTAGCGTATACGTACGTGCGTGGGAACATGTGAGCGTATGCTCGTGTGTATAGGCATGCGTGTAAGGACGTGTGTGTGTTTAGGTGGTTGCTTGTGCGTGTGCTGAAGAAATTTCTGCCTCAATCCCGGCTGGTCAGGCAGGCTGCCACAGGATGGCTTAAGTCTTCATGAGTTCTGTGGGTGGACGGGCCCAGAGGCCAAGATGAGGTACGGCTGGGAGAGGCTGAGGAAGGGAAAGCGAGGCATGGGACTGACAACGTGGCTTTGAGGAAGCAGTTGCTGTCACTTAACCTCATTCTCTCCACGAAACACACGGAAGAGACTCACTCCTGCCCTGTCCCCTCCTCCTGTCCTCAGACTTGGTGGGAGCCGACTCCTGTGAGAGCCCCTCACAGGTCCGAAGGGAAGGAAATGCCATCAAGCTGTGGATTCTTACTTCCCGGATGTGCTGTCACCCACAGGGCTGGGGCGGTGACAGGAGCAGGTCTGTTTGGTATACCCTGGACTATCCAATGAACACGTGGGGCTGTGCTTTCCTCGGAAGTTGGTGCCCTGGTCACATGTCACACGGCCAGGATGGTCTTCGGATGCAAGCTGACTTCACGTCTCTGGGTCCTGTGGATGGAGGGGCTGGCTCTTCCTGCCCCGCCCTCCCCGTGGCACAAAGACAAGCCACGGCAGACCAACTGCATGTCTCCCCAGAGCACACACTGGACGTGTGGTACCAGCTTTGGAAGCCGTCCGTCTGGGCGACGGGAAAACTGTTAACTGCTCCGTGCTGCCCCTGCTCGGCTGGCACTCCACTAACTTTCCCTCAGAAAACTGGATTTGCAGGTTTTAAGGTGCCTGGAGTAGACACCAGCCCCGCTGCCTCCGCTCTGTCCCTCCTGCTTCAAATGCTGCGGTGTGGGTAGCTGCGGATGTGACGCCACCCGAGCCACTTGGTGGCTGAGGACCGAAAAGTCGTAAGAGGAGGCTGCAAGGGAGTCTAGCCCCCGCTGAGTGTGAAGGGCTGTGGGAAATTTGCTGCCCGAAAGTGACCCACCTGACCAGATGGTGCCAACGATTTCTAGTCAGGTTGGGCATCCTGGGAAATGTATTAAGACTCTTTTTGATACAAGTGACAAACCACCACCACCACCACCAACAACAAATCAACCCAACCAAGTAGAATCAGCTTAAGGAAAACATAAAATGTGTTGGCTTGCGTGACCGGGAAGTCCACATAGGTTTCAGGCATAGCTGGATCCAGGCCTCAGGCATCTTCAGAGTGTACTCCATTTTTTCATCGCTTTACGCTTTTTCCTCCCTCTCTGCATTGTTCCTATTCTCTGCTACAGACAGGTTAACTCCTTGTGATGGAGGAAGACGACCACCAAAAACCCTGACTTCACATCCTCTCAAGCAATCCCGTAATAGGAAGCCATCTTCCCAGATTGCTTTAGCTGAAAAGTCTCGATGAAGACTGACTCGCTCGGCTCAGGCCAAATGCCCCCCTCTTGTGCGGTCACTGTGGCTGGAGAGGTAAATAAGGTGTTCTGGCTGGTCATCCTGGAGCTGGAGCAGGGGACTGGCAGTCCCCAGAGCTAGGAGTTGGAGTGGGCAGGATGGAAGGGATCCTGAACAATAAAAATCTGTGTTCACTATAGGAAGAACAAATGAAGGCTCATTTTAGGGAGGATGGGTCCCCTCACTTAAGTTGCTTTCTGAGCCTCAGTGGGCAACACTTGCCATCACCCTGAAGCCATCTCAAAGTAGAAGAACAAGATGAGGTTATTGTACTCAGTGTGTCGATTTCTCCCTCCATTTCTCACATTTCCAAGGATCCTGGCAAGAAGGCCATCACTTGAAGTTATTCATGCATGTCTGTTTCCTTCTTGAGCCCCTGAGAACCCAGTCTGGAAGGACCAGCCTCAATGTTTCTGGATGGTGCTTTCCTTCTGGGCTGGTCACATTTGCAAAGAAAAAGTTCAATGTGGGCTGCAGAGGACTGATGTGAAAGTGTGTTAGTGTGCTCAGGCTGTCGTAACAAAACACCACAGTCTGGGTGGTTTCACAGCGGACATTTCTTTCCTTGCAGTTCTGAAGGCTGGAAGTCCTAGGCCAAAGTCTGGCAGTATCCGTGTCTGACGAGGGTCTTCTTCCTGGCTTATGGGTGACTGCCTCCTCCCTGTGTCCTTACATGCTGGAGAGCTCTCTGGTGTCTCTTCTCGTAAGGGAACTGATCACATTGGAGCAGGGACCCACCCTTATGACCTCATGGAACCTTAATTACCTTCGTAGAAGTCCTGTCTCCAAATACTGTCACACTGGCAGTTGGGACTTCAAGGTATGGATTTGGGCGGGGGCGGGGGTGAATAGACATTCCTTCTATAATGGGAAGGGACAGTAGATTTATTCTTAATCCCAGGGAATCTTGGTCTCCTGTGATTATGTGTCAGAAATGAGGTTAAGTGACTTATGTGACTCACCTTCATTAGCCTTTTCCACTTCTGTGAAACATATTATCATTACCTCAGTTTTACATAAGAGGTAATCAATGTTGGCCTCTGTGTTGACCGTGCAGAGCCTGCTTGGGATATTCTCTCTCTCTTTCTCTTAAAATAAATAAATAAAACATTTAAGAAGAGAAGTAATCAATGTTGAAGGCGGTTAAGTAAGTTACCTAAGGTCACAGAGCTCGCAAGTGACCGAGCCAGAACTTGAACCCAAATCTGCTGAATTTCCTCTTAGCCACGATGCTTCCTGCCACGGTCAGCCTGCCTGGGGAGGGTCTGAATGGCAATTCTCTTTGAACGTCTGGGTTCCTTGAAACAATATGTCTACCTATTTCGCGAAGCACCTAGTGTTTAAATACACAGTTTCTCACGGAGAGCACTGCCCCCCGAGGAATCAAAAGCACTTGGCGTTCCGGGTTTGGAAAGAGTCTGGTGTGCCTCCAGACACTCACCCTGGGATGGGCTCCGCTTGCCATGCTCTTAGTGGCAGCCCATCTCTGAAGTTAGGTAGCACCAGCATTCATGGGCTGATGGAATGACAGCGGGAAGCAAAACGGGAAACACTCAGGAGTTCGTGGTCTTAGCTCCCTACTGCAGTGGGCATACCGTGAAGCTAATGAAGGTTCAGACCTCTCACCCTCCGAGGAGCAGCTCTAGCTTGACGCCCACATGGCCCTATGTTTTTGTAAGGTGTTTGAGCTGCAGTGGGCTAAGACTGCTAACTCTTCCCATTCCAGTTCCCCTCCCTCAAACTTCTCCTTGGGTTGGTTGGTTGGCATGACCACTCTTTCATGCAAGGTGGTATTGAATGGTCGAACATGTTTTATATGCACAGTTTGTCTTATTTGTCTTTTCTTTTTTTTAATGTTCATTCATTTTGAGAGAGAGAGAGAGAGAGAGGGAGAGGGAGAATCCCAAGCAGGTTCCACACCATCAGCACAGAGCCTGATGCGGGGCTCGGTCTCACAAACCGTGAGATCCTGACCTGAGCCGAAATCAAGAGTTGGACGCCTAACTGACGGAGCCGCCCAGGTGCCCAGTATTATTTTTCTTTAGTGGGCGCCCAAACTGTGTAAGCTTCAGCCCGCTAAAACTGACCTGCCTCTCCTTCCCTCCCATTATTGGTTCTATGGCTCGGGGTCCTCTTTCCAAGCAGCGGAGTGCCCGTGAGCAACCAGTAGGATGGAGATCATAATGCCTCTGTCTTCAAGAGGGCTCTCTTTCACCTCTAAGAGCAGCCTCAACAGCCAGCGGGCCCAGAGTGACTGCCTGACCTAGATGCCTCTCAGGAACGAGCCTATTATTCATTAACAAGCCCAGTTATTTTACGGGCCAATTAACTTGGGAGGCCGTGGAAGGGAAATTCCGACGTTGTGTAAGCCTGCGTCTCCCCCCTCCCCATCCCCCTTTTCTCCCCACTGTAGTTTGGGTCTCTGCCACTGTTTAAATTTAAGCTGATTTGCTATCCCGGCATCTGCAGTTTGATTATTTGACTATTGCCTGGCTCTTGGTCAAACCACTGGGGAGCCCACTAGCCAGTGATTAAATCTGAGCCATGATTATAATGGTTTTATTTTAGTGGGGCCTCTGTTTATGGGCCCACTGGTATTAGAGTGCAGTGTTATTGTAATGAGGTATTAGCCTCCTAGAAATAATCAGGTGAAGCTAGTAGGCTAAGAAACGCCAGGCAAATGGAGTCCATTATTTGGCCAATACACCTCTACTTGATCTTTCATTCTGTTCGGACAAAGCGAATGTGTAGGAGGAGATGAGAGGGGCTGGCTATTACCCAAGCATATACGGTGGTCAGGCATGACCTAGGCACCTGTTCATGTTGTACATTTTATTGTGAAACGACCCAGCGAGGTAGCATTATGAGTGTATCTGTACTTACAGAGGAAGCACAGAGAAGTTATGAAAATTGCCCTTGGCCACACAGCTAGCACATGAAGGAGGCATACACTGGGCAGAGTCTGACTTGGGGCGCTGTTTCTTTGACGTTAAGCTGACTGATGTGGGTATACTTGTAAGGCACTCCCAGCTCCTACTGAATCTTTGTTTCTGTTTGCTTTTTGGTCTGCTGATGGTTTCAGCATCAGAGAAATGCTCTGTGGTGGGTGCTACTTGGTGGGAGGAAGCCATGAGAGGTAAGAATTCAGGTGAGGTCATCTGCAGGAAGAAATACCAAGATTATAAGTTGTGATTTTGTTTCTTGGCTTCTTAGTGAGCTTAGGGCAGCCTGAAATGGATAGATGTGCTGCCCAATCAGCCGAGGCCGATACCAGCGCTGCCTCTAACTTCTGTGTGTCCTCAAGCAAGTCCCTGCCTCTCTGGTCCCTGCCTACTTTTCCAGCATTGGCACCTGCCATTCCCCATCTTGCTTCTGCTGCCTTAGCTTCACAGAATGCAAGTCATTTATTTGGTAAGTGATCCCAGGAAATGCTGAAAAGGGAGAGGCGACAGGAGACAAGGATGGGGAGAAAGGCAATAAAGGGTGAGCCATGAAGTACAATCCCTCATGGGCACCTGGAGCTTCACCCTTCGAGGGGACCGTGGGAGCCAGTGTGGAACACACACTTCGGTTCTCCTACCTGAGGGCGGAGTGACCTGCTCTGACTTGGGAAAAAGCCCCTACACAGTTGCGAGTTTGGGCAGTTGAAGACTGGCTGGTGGGCACAGATGTTGTCCAGTGCCAAGATCATATGGGCGTCTCATGGACACGATTCTAATATAATGAGAAAAATAAACCTTGAATTGTTTAAGCCCCTGGAACAGGGTTTTCCAAGGTGGGCACTTGTCTAAGGGCCCCTCGCCTTCTTGTAGTCCTGAGTGCATATTGTTCTTTTTCTTGCCTTAGATAGGGACGCCCCCCCCTCCCAACTACTGCCTCTGCCTGGTATGTTTTTCCTCTCCCTCCTCATCCATGGCCTCTCTTCATTCTTTCAATGCAGTGCAGTTTCCAAGAAGGGTGGTGTCTAACCAACCCAGCTAAAGTGGTTTCTTTGAACCCAGGTCTGCCCAAATCCAGACAAAGCACAAGCCCAAGTTGTTCTTTTTGTTTTTTTTCTAAGACAGGATTCAACGAGGAGGAAATCCCCCTGTCAAAAGCACTTCCTCTCAATATCCATGCTGAGTGGTAACAAATAGTTTGCTCTCTGGCTTCATATAGTTCTGGCCACTGTGTGTCCATTAAAGAGGGTTCCAGTTAGCAGCTGCTGCATGCAAAAGCCACTCCAGAAACTTTCTGGCTTCAAACCACAATGATTTTGTCATCTCTCATAATTCCTTTGGGTCAGGAATTTGGGAAGGGTCAATTCTGATTTGGGGTCTTTCACGTGGTTGCAGCCAAATGGTGGCCAAAGGGGCTGGAGCCCCTGAGAGCCTGTCAGGCATCTCTCTTCATGTAGCCTTGGGGCCGATCCATGTGGTCTCTGAGTGTGGGCAAATTTGGGCTTCTTTCCTGGCTCGGCAGGGCAGTTGATTGCCGACACGGAGGCACAGGTGGAGACTGAAGGTCTCAAGAGTGAGTGTCACAGTGGGCAAAGGGGTATCTGAGTCACCACCAGGAAGTAGCCTCAGAAGTCAGGTAACATCACTTCTGCATACTCTCTTGATTGAAATAGTCACAAAAATGTACCTATGCTCAAGAGAAGGGACATTAGACCCTACCTCTTTTGGAATAGTGAGAAGATTCTAGAAGAGCATGTGAAATGGGAGATGTTGTCATAATCATCTTTGGAATATGCAGTCTGCCTCCAGAGGGTGCATGTATGGGGTAGGTGTGAAGGACGAGGACGGAAAGCCTGGTGAGTAAGCAGGTCTGGGGGAAAAATAGAGTGGGGTGTCCTCCAGCGGAGGGAAGAAGAGGATGAGCTGGTTTGTATCACAAAGGAGGGAGAAATGGCTAGAAAATGGTGACCAGGAGTGGAGGAGTGAAGGAGAAAGTGCAGGAAGGGTGTGCCACAGATTTGTGGCCCTGACGTCTGGGTGGATGGCGGGTCATTTGCTGACTTGGAGAACACAGGAGGAAGAGCAGGAAGCAGGAGTGGGGCTGTGGATGGGCTTGGCTTTGGCCATGTCGCGTTGGTTTCGTACTGCCTAACTGATTAAAATTCCTCCAAGTGGAAGACTGAGCCACGGTGTGGAGACTGGAGGAGACCATATCCAGCTCTTAGGATCTCTGTATAGGGACGTGTCAGATATTCAGACAAATACTGGGTGGCAGCAAGGCAGGTTCTTTGGCCCTCCCGTGCAGCTGGGGAAGGAGGCTGCTAAGAGTGGCACAGCACCACGTTTGCCAAACTTGCCAGGTGGTCAGAACAGTCTGGGAGCCTGTTAAAAATAAAAGTTCCCAGGGCTCACCCCAAACTTACTGAATCAGAGTCCTCAGGGGAAGGGCCTTGGGAATCCCTACTTTTAACAAATGCCCCAAGTGATTCATGACCGAACGAGTCTAACCCGGACTGGGGAGGTGATTACGGGGCTCCACGTTGTGCAACACCGGAGCATCGTTCACATACGCAACAGGTACGTGGTACCCCTGGCCTTGTGTTCAGCTGTCACCTGGATTTAGAGCTCAGGTTCTAGAGATCCCCATCTGAGTTTCAGTTTGGACTCCACTGCTTCCTATGTGATCATGGGAATGTGGGACCCTGTCAGTCTGTTTCTTGTCTCTAAACCGGGGACAATGATGATAATGTGATATATATAAGGATTAAATGAGTGCATTCCTACACCAGATCTCTGACAAGTGTGTGTCCCACAATTCAATTCAATTCTGTCCCTAACCACCCAGAGTTAGCATCAGATCCATTAGTTAAAGGGCAAGCTCTCCACCAAGGCTGCCCTTCCTTCAATGCCAGCCACAAGTGGGGGTTCCCATGACCCCTGTGCCTTCTCCCAGTTGATAGTTCACTAGAATGACCTAACAGAACTTAAGAAAGGGCTATACTTATGATACCATTTCATTATAAAAGATACAAATGAATAGCTGATAAAGTGGTCCGTAGGGCAAAATCTGGAAGGATGCCAAGCACAGAAGCTTCTGTCTCCAGGTGATAATGATGCGTGTTTAGGTTGGAGGACCACTGCCCTGAGGCTGTATGCAAAACCAGATTGTCTGAGTTGTGAGGGAAGGCTGGAGACATTGGCTTAGGACGAGGCAGATACCTTTGGTTTCCTACCCAGCAGCCCCAGGGCTACCTTACCCACCACTGGGAGAACAGCTTGGCTTTGCGTTATGGTGGGTGTGCTGTTCTGGAGAGGCTGAGCCCTTACCCAGCCCTGGGATGAATCATGATTGGTGAGTGCCAGTCAAAGTGCTCTCCTTCCACTGGCCATCCAGCTTTGGGTGTGGCCAGGTGACACCAGGTGGCAGGGAGGTAGGACGGGAAGTGCACATGGAGTTTGAGAATAGGTTTCCCCTGGGTTGAAAAGATAAGGAAGAATCACTCACTCCTTTCTCTACCCCTGGTGCCGTTTTGTTTCCAAAAAAAAGTACAGGTGTTTATTCTTATGAGTGGAAAATACTCTTTTTGCTCCCCACTCCCCACCCAACTCCCCCTGATCCGTGGCACAGGATTTCCCTTGACCTGGGCAGGGTAAGTCGGCTCCCTTTCTACAGCTCCCCCACCCCCCAGCACCTTGCATCTCCCTTCGGCAACACCCTCCAAACTTTGGTTCCACTTCCCTTGCCCAGTGGAAGCTCTGTGAGGGCGGGCCAGGCTTGCCTCCTTCCTGGCTGGCTCAGTTGGCAGTAGACAGTAGGTGCTCACCGTTGCTGACTCAGCGGCCTGCAGCCTCCCCCCTGGCCCCGACCATCCACTCACTCTGTGGTGCTGTTTTTAAGGGGCCTATGGGACAAAAGGGCACGGACGATGAAAGTGTGAATGGAAAAGGGGGTTGAGGAATTTTGCTCAAATGAACCACAGTCAGGCAGGGCAAATTCGCCGCATTCTTTAGAAGCCTGTGAAAATCTGGCAGACAAAAAAGGGTTTTGTCAGTGGGTGTCGAGTGATGAGTGTAACCATGGACAGTTTTCAGGAGTGGGGAAAAGGAGTGAGAAATTGCTACATCCTCTTGGACAAGAGAGAATAATGTCTTCTAATTTTGAAATGTCTCTCTTTTTATAAGGGTCCAATGGGTGGTGGTGGAGTATCTTCTCTTGGAAAAACAAATCAACTGTGTTAACATCAACAAGGAAGTCTTCTCTGGAATGAAGCTGTATCTGTAGGTGAGGCTGCAGAGAAATTTTACCCCACACTTTGTACGCTCAGGGGCAATCACTGGCAGGGAGAAGATTGGTTCTTTGTGTTTCTTTTTCCAAAATGTTTTTATTTTGAAGTAATTCCAGATCTAGAGAAAAGTTGCAAGAATAGCACAAAGATTCCCTCATATTCTTCTTCTAGATTCCCCAAATGTTGCCATTTTGCCACATTTATTTTGTCATTCTCCCCCCACGCCCCATGTGTGTGCGTGTGTGTATGTATGTATATATATGTATATGTGTGTATATATATATATATATATATATATATATATATATATTTTTTTTTTTTTTTTCTGAACTGCTTGAAAGGGAGTTGTGGACACGGTGTCCTTTTATCTTGAAATACTTCAATGTATATTTTCTTAAGTGACAAGGACATTCTCTTACAATGACCAAAATCAAGTGATTTATGTTGATATAATGTTATATCTAACCTGCATACCTTATTCAAATTTAGCCGATTGACCTAATAACATCCTTAGTAGCAAAAAAAAATTTTTTTTCTGGTTCTGGGTCCAATCCAGCACTGTGTTAAACTTAATTGTTATGTCTCTTTAGTTTCCTTCAATATGGAATAGCCCTCACGTTTTGTCTTTCATGACCTTGACATATTTCAAGAGTATGGGCCAGTTGTTTTTAAAGAATGGCCCTCAATTTGGGTTGTGTGATGTTTCCTTATAGTAAGACGCAGGTTTGCATTTTGGGCAGGACTATCACAGGAATGATGCAGTGTCACAAAGACTGATTTTAAAAAGGCAGTCGTTTTGAAGGGTTTGGTGTTCAAGGAAGATTGGAAGCATCACAGATTGGCTGTGACCCCAGTCCTTAGAATCACTTGCTAGAGATGTAGCTTAGGGGTGTGATCTTGAGAGAGTCACTTTGCCCTCTGAGCTTTAGTTTCTAATCTGTAAAATGGGAAGAGTGGTGGTGGCTTATATTTATTGAGCACTTCCTATCGCCAGATGTTGTTTCAAGTGTCTTCTACAGAGCGACTCATTTAATCCACATGACAACCCTATACCAGAGGTATTTTTCAACATTATTGGTCTCCTTTTACAGATGGAACTGAGGCACAGAGAGGTAAAAAAACATGTCCAGAGTCACACAGCCGATATGTGGTGGCAATGGGTTTCCAACCAGGTTACTCTGACTCTAGAGGCTACCTGTTTAATCCTCATGCCATATTGACTCCTTGAAGTGATATTTCAGAAGGTTGTTTCTGAGAAGAACTAAAGAAGAATATTCAGGGCAAGACAATTGTTAATATCTTCTTTTATTCAGTGTGTTTTTCATTCTGTAAAGGATTTGATCAAGATGTTCCAACTTGGTGACACTGATGTGACCAAGGATCTAAGCTGACATTTAAAAGGCCCCTGGGGCCTCATGAAGCAATGAAGTCAACTTTGGGCTGTGCTAAGGGTCCAGGGCAGTACAGCCTCTGCACTTGGCCTTGGCTCTTGGGCACTCACAGATGGTCAACACCCAGTGGTGATGAGCCTGTGAAATGGAGCCGGGCGAGGAGACCACTGATGCCATTTTTATTGGGTTTGGAAGGCTTTCGAGTTGCCTATGTTAATGGCATTCTCCTCAGGCCATCATAAGGTATGTTCCCATTTCCCAAATGCTTGCTGGCTGGGGGAATGCAGGCAGAAGCAGGCAGATCGGATCCCTCTGGGCAGGAGCACTGATGCTTTGGGATTTGAACGAATAATGTTGGGGAAGGGTGGAAGAAATATTCCGAAGTGAGTGGAGTCCATCATATTTTTGCAGGGATAGCTACCTGCTGTTTTATTTTTTCCTTGTCTGGATGAGAGGGAGGGAAAATGAATGTTATGTTACCTATGTGTAGGACAGGGTTATTAACCGGGTAGGTTTCAGGAATTCCATGAACTCCTTGAATCGTGTATGGAATTGAGTATATCACAATTGAATTGTGAGTGAATATGTACATATTTACATGTATTTCCTACAGAAAGATTCCCAGTTTTTATAAAACCCTCAATGTGTTCTGTTATTTAAAACAGAAAAAAAAAAAAGAATCCTTGGTGGTCAGGAAGAGGATATGAGAGGGAGAAAGGGAGAGAGAGAGAGAGAAAGAAAGAAAGGGAATATTATTTCACAATAGTTGTACAAGAAGTTGCTAGGAAACTATTCATTGACTTTGTGAATTATAAACATTTTCTTCTTAACCCAAAATAAATAGACCTCATATCAGTCCAATCATGAGAACCCAGCTGCTTGTGTGTTGGGAAGGAGTGGGGCTGTGTGTGTGTGTGTGTGTGTGTGTGTGTGTGTGTGTGTAGGCAAGGGTAGCAGTTGGGGAGAAGGAGAGGAAGGGAGGGTGGGTGGAGCAGGGCTCTCTGAGAATGCAGAGAAGAGGAATATGGGCTTCTTACTGTCTTTAAGAAGGAGCAGAGAACTTCCTGCAGCCAAACTCAGCAGATGCCCCAAGACTATAATCCATATGACACTGATGATGGCTACAGGTGACAGAACCTGTCCTTGTTTACTCAATGGATATGTGGGGGGTTTTGCTTGCCTTCAAATTTGCAAATCTCACAAATAATTCAAATCCCCTGGAAGGAAACATAAAAGTGAAGTAAGCTGCTTAGCTACTTACTTCCTGCTTCTCCGGCAGAGCCTTCAAACTCCTGGGGCCTCATTCTGGGCGTGGCTTTGGCCTGTCCCATGTGGCTTATAGGGAAAAGCGATCAGACTTCTTGGATTTTAGGGCATCCAAATTTCAAATACTTATTTTATATTCTACTACAGATTTTGTTATCTCTGAAATTATAAAATATGCTTGAAATCCATATTTCTCTAATTATCAGAGTTGAGGGTCCATTGCTTTTAATCCCTGAATCCATGAGGGGTTTTGTTTATCTTTTCACCTTCTGCCTCCCTTTACCACGTATTTCCTAGTTTTTTTAAAGTTTAAATTTGAGTTATAGAGCCAGCTTCTTCTTGTCATCACTGTCAATATTATATATTTTTGTAAAGCCATATACATCTTAGTTTTTATTATAGTTTTGGACTTTCAATTTAAATACGTACACTGGTTATTCAGAAATACCGTAATATATTTAGCTAGTGTCCCCATTCACCCCCAGCCCTTTACTCCATGACCAACCTGCCATGCTGTCCGTGCCATAGAAGTGTCCATCCCACCTTCTTTGCCAGCCCTTTTTTTACACTAAATGTGCTACTCAGGCTTTCATCTAAAACCAATCACTCGACAGTATCTCCAATGATTCTCCCCTCTTTCCCTACTTTATCAATCTTTGCTCTTTGCTAGATCAAATCCACAAACATGCACATGTGCTGTTATCCCTTACATCTTAAAAACAAATGAACTTCCCATGATCCTGCTCTTCCAAAGCCTTTCTACTCTTTGATTCCCTTTGCAGCTATATTCCTTCTAAGAGGTGTCTATACTCTGTGTCCACTTCCTCTTCTCCCACTTTCTCTTAAGCCCATTCTGAACTGCCCCATTGTTCCACTGAAAGTACTGTGGTTGGGGTCCCCACTGCCTAACCTGAGACCATATCCAAGGGTCATTTCTTAGTCCTTATCTTACTTGGCCTATTAGCTGCATGTTACACAGATGATCACTTTCTCCTTCTCGATTTACTTCCTCCCTTGGCTTCCAGAGTACCACCTTCTTGGTTTTACTGTTTCTCTGGCTTCTCCCTCTCTGTTTCCCCTGCTATTCCCTCCTCTGCTACTGTTGGAGAGCTCTGAGAATTGGACTTGGTCTTCTGGATTACACTCATTCCCCTGATAATCCCATCCAGCTTCATGGTTTTCAATGCCACTCACATGCTGAAAACTCTGAAACTGAAACTTCCATCCCAGGCATCTCTCACCTGAACTCCATACTCAAATGTCCAACTGTACACCCAACATCTCCATTTGTGTGTTTGATGGATGTCTCAAACTCAGCGTGTCAAAACTTCACTACATTTTTATCCCCTAAACCTCTTCCCTCAAAGTCTTCCCAAACTTAGTCATTTGACAGCAATTCTACCCCTCTGGTTTTTCAGGCCACAAATGGTGTTATCATCCTTGACCCTGCGGTCACACCTCTAAGCAATCCATCAGGAGATCCTGCTGACTGTCCCTTCAAAATAGGTTCAGAATAAGCCCATCTCCCGTCTTTCACCGTGGTCCAAACCACCGCCTTCTCTGAGCTGGATTACTGTGATAGCTCCCTACACTGGTTCCCTGCTCCCATCCGTGGTCCCCCCATGGTCTCGCCTCAATACAGCATCCGGGTGACCCTTTTAGAGACTCAGTCACATCACACCCTTATCTACTAAAACCCCAAAGTCTCCAGTTTCCTGCACGGAAAGAGTCAAAGGCCTTTCAAGTGTCCTCAAGGCCTCTGTGGTGACATCCCTTTTTGCCCCGTTTCTTCATCTCCTCCCACCCGCCCCTTGCCCTCTCCATGCCAACCACCCTGGACCTTGTGTTGTTCCTGGAATGTCTAGGTGCACCCTGACGGAGGCCCTTGGCCCTGGCTGTTCCTCTGCCTGGCACACTTCCCCTAGATACTCATTCCCACGGCTCCTTCAGATCTTTCCTCAAATGCCACATCCTCAGGCAGGCCTACCCTAAACACTCTGGAAAGAGTTACGACCTGCTCCACCCCCACCATCCTACAACTTAGCACTTCTGACTCCCTACCTTGCTCCAGTTTCTCCTCAAAATTTTTACCATATGTACCGCTTCCAGAAACCATGCACTTTACCATGCTTCCTTATCTTGCTCACCCTGTTGAAGATGTTTTTACCTTTTGGAGCATCTCCATGGGTATTTGAATAGGAGGTCTGGAGGAGGCATACCCATAAGGTCACATCTACTATCATGTGAACCCAGACTTTACTACATTCATCTATGGCTCATCCTTGTTTATTTTTCTTTGTATTCCAATACTTGCTTGATTGGCACACAAGGCCTTTTATGACCCGCTTTCTCCCGTGCTGCCTCCAATCTTCCCCTTTTCACAAAATCTTGTGTCCCTGTTGAACGACTTCCAAATCCCCTTAATCACTGATGTTTCTTGGTTACTGATTCTTTAAGGCTCAACCCAAATGTTATTTCCTTTCTGGAAGCCTTTCTGATCATTTCAGTCAACACATTTTTTTCAACAGATGTTTAATGAGTTCCTACTAGGTACCACAGAAATAAAATGGAAAGTGGCACAGATATGGCCCCTGCTTGGGGTCTGGTTCTGGGAATAGGAATGAGTACATCATTCTGTTCATTAAATGGGAAGTGGGGTAGACTGGGAGTTCTTCCTCATGTCTGGTGTTTCTTTCCATGGAGGAGAAGCTCTGTTAGAGCTCCCAGCCTTTCAAATGTTTGAAATTGTGAATTTAGGATAGGTAACTGGGAAGGAGAGTCTCCACCTTTTCTTCCCTCTTTCTCTGGCATATAATTCACTTTGCAGGAAGCACACATTCTGCTGGGCTTCTCCAAAAATTGAGTTTGACATGGCTAGGCCCCAGGGTGGGTCCAGGTGGGTGGTATGCAGTGAAAATCTGAAACTGTTTGCAACTGACCAGATGGGTAAATTAGTCTGATTCTGGGGTTTTAGTATGAAGAAGTCTACTTATCCATCGACCTAAAGTCTCTGATAACAGCTTATTTCTAAATTTTATCTCCCAATTGGTTCTGAGGAAGGGAAAAAAGGACATCACTAGTTGGGCTTTCTCAAACCTCAGCAAGAGTATGAAAGTAAAATTCTGAATGGAACTCCTAGTTTATTCTCTTGTAGTGTCTTTTTCAAAAATTTTTAAATGAAATTTGTTGCATCACTGTAATGATCTATTTATATATATATATTCTCCTCCTCCTCTAGAGTGTGAGTCTCTGCCTCTGGTTGTGAAATTTGTACACTAGACAAAGGTAACTAGCTTGAGGGACAAGTGGGGGCTAAAATTTTGACCAGTGCTATGCCGGTTGGTAGTTGTGTCTTTATCTGGGGTCACATCCTCTCAGAAGGTGAAGAGCCTTTTTGTAATTTTCACAAGAGCTCCTTAGGTGCCAGCAAAGCCCCATGTCCTTGTATTTGATGAATGAAGAAATACATACTCTTTAGATGGGCATCACTATTGCCTTATCGAAATGTAATCATCCAGAAGGGAGGAATCACATCTATTTAACTCATTTTTCATCATCCTTAGTCAAATACAAGAAGAACAATACATCAGGCAAGACCCAGGCAGAACTGTAAAGGTGGGAAAGAATATCGCTTTTCCCGGGCCATTCCCTTAATTTCTATTATTATTATTATTATTATATTTAAGAGTAATAGAAAAATAAAAACAATGAATTTGAATTCAGGGAATCTCAGATCTGAACCTTAGTTTTCTTCTATCTAAATGGAAAGATCTCAATGGTTGGGGTAAGGACAAAACAGTACATTACATGTGAAAAAATATTGCATGCCATAAATTCATACAGATGTTAAGGGTTATTAATATAATTCGTTGATTGCTAAAATTATACTCAGAAGCATTTGCTAGTTCAATTAATGTGTAAGACTCGCTCTGACAATGTTGATTCTAATGATAACAACAAAACTTGCTTATTCTGGAAAACACCCAGAGGCATCTCTTTGAATTACTCATTTTCCAACAGGTTTTTATAGATTTTGTAACATAATTTGAAAGGTTCTAAACCTACATGCTAAAGGGCATTCCACTTAACATCTGCACTTCTTACTCTGCACATATATTTACCTCTATTTCTGTTGGTTAGTAGTTGCTTGAAGGGATGATTTCAGATCCTACTTGATGAAGCCATTCTGCTCGTTAATGAGACGGTACCCCATATCACACTTTTTCTAACCAAATGCATTCTGGTGGAACAGGAGCATTCTTCCAACGTCCATCTATTTTAAAGTCCTTGTGAGAGCGGAGCCCTAATAATTTTGTGGGAAAGGGCAGACAACCAGGGCTGATCGGTGCAGTAGAAGGTAGAGGGTTGAGGCGTCAACATCAAGTCTTTGTATTTCCCTGTAATCTTCCTGACTGTAGTTCCCAAGAAATATACAGTACAAGACATGGAGAGCAGATGAGGTGTGTAGTACAACTTCAAGAGCAAGGGCAACATCAAAATAAGAATGCCAGAAAACTTAAGGTAAGGACAGGGATACCAGGAGGGTGTTGGTGTTATCCAGTTGTTGGAATCATCCAGGCCTGGGTTCAAATTCCCAGTTCTTTAGTTGTTTCCCTGCATTAGCCTCAGTTTCTTATCAGTAAAATGTGGCATTTTACTCATTCCATAACACTAGCAGAGGGATCAGATGAAGAATACACTTTGAAATGCCTTGCAAACAATAAGTAACTACACGATTGCCATGATTATAATTATTATATCAACAGTAATGTCTTAACTGGTAGTTTCTAAACACCATAAATGTAAATAAAGCAGTCATGGTGCTTAAGAGTTTGGGAAGCCAGATGACCTGAGTTTGAACCCAGCTCTGCCACTTACCAGCTGTGTGAACTTAGACATATATCTCAACCTCCCTAAGCCTCAGTATTTTCCTCCATAAAATGGGAATAAGATCAATATCCACTTCATATGTTTTCGAGAGACCTAAATTACATAACGAAAGCAAAGAACTTGGATACTGGACACCTCACTGGGCCAAGAGCCCTCAATTGTTGTGTGTTCTTCCCATGCTTTGAAGGGAAGGAGGGAGAGCAGGGAGGATTCTGGCTGTGGAACACTGGGGAAGTCAGAAGACTGAGGGCCACCTTAAGACACTGCCATGTATCTGAAGTTCTTTCCAGTAGCTGGCTTGTGGGGCTTAGGGGTTTCCCAGGACTATTATGATGCCAGGACACAGCACTTCTGCCAGAAGGAACCGACAGGACAGGACCAAGCATCATGGCTAAACTTTCGGAGTCAAGCAGTTCAATTCCTATATCCACCCCTTATATCTGTGGGACCTCAAGCAAATTACTTAACCTTTCTGAGGCTCAGTTTCTTTACCTATAAAATACAGGTGATACATCAGACAAGGCCTAGATGGAATTGTGAAGGCCCTCTTTCCCAGGCCATTCCCTTAGTTTCCTATATTATTATTGATCCATAGAGTTGATATGAGGATTAACTGAAATAATAAATGCAAAAATGTGCCTGACTAGATAAATGGAGACATTTTTATTAGACCAGCAAAAATCATTTAATCGTACATTTTGGCAACCAGTTATTGAATCCTCTCTCTA
Source organism: Lynx canadensis (assembly GCF_007474595.2). Taxonomy (NCBI): domain Eukaryota; kingdom Metazoa; phylum Chordata; class Mammalia; order Carnivora; family Felidae; genus Lynx; species Lynx canadensis. The sequence continues at coordinate 125,248,677 of NC_044309.1, read as the reverse complement.
TGTCAGATACCATGTCAGGTACTATGAGACCACTTCTGATTCATTCAACAAGGTGTTTGAGTATTTTCTGTATGTTGGGCATCATAATAGGTGCTTGTCCATCAAAACCTTCAAATGTCTGGATAAAACACCCCTCAAGACTCTTCAATTCCACTACTCTGAAATTCCAGGTTGTGAACCAGTTTTTCTTAATTCATGCATCAAAGATGATGCCAAGACTTTTGTGAACGATTGAAAATATAAAGAGGAATAAAACTTGACCCTAGCAACCAAGGTCTCCAACCAGGTAGGGCCATTTTGACACTTCCATCTTATCATTTCTTTCTTTCTTTGGGTGTCATCTGTGGTTGACTTCTTTTTTGTTATGTACCCAATGGTTATATTAATTAACTAATGGAATAGACCCGCATTGTGTTTCTGCTATGTGCAGGTCAGAGTACGAGGTCTTGTTTGGAATGTAATAAAGAAATAAGATACAGTCCCTCACTAGGAAGTTCTAATTTAGTAGTGGAGATAAGGCAACCATGAGAAGTCAAATAATAATCATCTAATAGTGTTTTGCTGAACACAATGAGTGTCTGACTGAAAAGATGATTTTGAGGAAGTATCATGGTTGAGAGGTAGGGACATTATAGGCAGATGGACCTGATTTCAAGTCCCAGGTCTGCTCTTAACTAAGTCTTGACTTCGCCAAGTCATTTAACCTCTCTGAAAGTTCTATCAGCTTTAAAATAGGACAAGACATTGGGAGTATTGACTGAGTCAATGCTCATAAACTCTTAGCACAATCCCTGGCACAGAAAAGCTTGACTTTTTGCCATGACTGTCTGAATTAATAGAATCATTATCATACTCACTCACAAACCCTCACTACCCCCTGTGTGTGGGTGTGCGTGCATATCTGTGCTCATTGTGTGCATGTGGTTAGACATTTTACTTGTCATGCATGATCCAATCTGATCAGAAAGGTCCATTCAACCATTCATCCATTGGATGAATAGTTACCAAATGCCTACTATGTGTCAGGCAATGTCTGGGGCACTGGAATACAGCAGTGAGCAATCAACCCTAAAAGTCAAGTTCTCTGCCCTCACAGAGCTTACCTTGTAGTGGAACAGTAAGAAGATACATATAAAACATAAACTATGATGTCAGGCAGTGATAAAATGATATGCTCTGAAGGAAGGGGATTAAGCACCTTCTCTCTTGCTATGACACAAAGACTCTTCTGTTCCTCGTCACATCTCCCCCTATCCAGACCAGTAAGCGAGTGACCTCTGTGTTCAGGACACCACTCTCTTTTCACATTTCAGTCTCTGAGTCAGAAGGACATTCCTCAGAAGACATTCGGGTCATCAGCAGGAGCATATCTGGTCTCCTATAACTGGGAAATGGGAAGCCAGGAGATAAAAGGCAGAGCCTGAGAGAGTAGCTAGACTTTGCAATAACGTTAGAAGGGAATAATTATGGGTGCTCAAAACTGATCGAGTTATTAGTCCAAATGCATGGCCTGGCCATGCAGGGAGTGGCTAGTGGCCAGCGGGGAACAGCTGCTTTTGCTGTGACCAGTCCCTCCAGTGAGAGCAGGAAGAAGTCTAGTTAGCCTGATTTATTGAACTATTTAACGTCCACTGGATGTTCTTTATTTTACCGTTATTTATGACTTGCTGAGTCCTGGCAGTAAGCTTTGGATGAAATAAGGTGCAGGTGGAAGGCATGGCCTGGGGCTGAGGAGGTTTCCACATAAGGACGGGACCAAGCAAAGCTTCCACAGCTGTCACTAAGCACATGGGCTGAGAAGGTGGTGACATCTCCAAGGTGTGAGCCTAGCTCGTCCCCGTTCCCTGGATTCCTTTCACACCTCCGACGTGCTCCCTGCCCCCCGTTCCTTCCCTCCCTCTCCTCGCAGACATGTCTCCCCCTGGCAAGCAGGCCTTCGCGGTAGCAAATGAACCTCACGTCAAACCCACCCCAATATCTCTGGGATTTGGTTTGCGAGCCCTGGCACCACACTTTATGTTTACAAAAGTCAAGAGGAAAGAGAGATCGAAGAGGGGAGGCATGAGGAGGAAACAGACAAGCACACACAGAGGCCATTTTACTCCCATGAAGAGGAGCAGATGTTTCTCATGTGAGTTTCTCCTCGTCTGGAGTGGCTGCGATGTGGGGGCACCATCCCTGCCTGCTCGCTGGGCTCGAGGTGGGGGGTCTGACCCGAAGCCTGAGGTGGGCCGGCAGCTCTTCCCCTGCTTCGGTCACGCGTGGGGCCCTGACGAGACCCCGCGCTGTTGACATTTCCTGCCAGGGATCCATGGGGGGGAAGAAACTCTCTGGCTGCCAAGCTGCCTCACGTTGGCTCCAGAAGCTTCTGCCTGGATGTCTATCTTGATTGGCCCCAGACCATCCCCTGCCTGACCCCAACTCGCCCACTCAGGGCTACCTTTTAACCTTTCTGTCCTCACTCACTCTGGACCGGTGTCTCCCCTCAGCCTCGGCTGTGCCGGGCTCAGCCGCCCTCTGAGTGTGCTTCGTTCCCACATGGACCCCTCCTAGAGCCGCTGGGAGCTTAGCTAGACCCTCCGGAGTCCGTCCGCACACGAAATGCCACAGACTAAACACTGAGTCACCGCTCACTCGCTGCTCTCCCCGAAGCTCTGGTTTCAGAGGGAGGACCTGAGGGCTTCACTGAGAGAAATAGTTTCCCCCTTTTCTTGCTGGGTGGTTTTAAGGTGCGGCAGCGGCAAGATTGCTGGGGAAGTTGTGGGTGGGCCGGGGGCCAAGTACGATGGAGGTATCCCTGGGTCAGCGTTTCGCGTGAGCACCAACCCCAGCCTCTCTCTCACCCCCACCCCTGGGGCTCCCCCAAGACGGCAGACAGGAGCAGTGGCTTATGATACGACCACCACCTCGCTCGCAGAAGGGGAAGGAAGTGGCAACCAGGCCACCAGATCCTCCCCATGGCCCTGTGGGAAGGCAAGGGAGGGCTGTCCCATTTTGCAGATGAGGAAACGGAGATCCAAGAGGACAGAGGCCGTAGCCATGGCCTGCGGGAGAGACCGGTCCTGGGGCCAGTGTTCTCATCCCAGCAGGCGGCTGCAGGAAACAGCTGGCTTATATAATGAGAAAAGACGGACTGGGAAGTTCAGTGTTGGATTCTTGGGGGAAAAGGAAACTGACCTCCCACAGTGAAGCGATCAAGGCGTGGCTCACGGGCCAACTGGGCATTTGTTCAGCGGCCTGTGCAGTGACCCGAGCTGCAATGTTCCATGGGTGGGGAAGAGTACAGCAGGATCCGTTGGCTCTTAGGAACTTGACCTAGTAGCTGGAACCCTGGGAATTTGCTTAGCTTGCTTATCAGTCTCTGGCTCACCCTGAGCAACCTGGGAAACCCAAAGGCTTGGCATGGCTGTCTGAGGATTAGCGTTGATCTGTTCATGGACGGGAGGGAGGTCTGGTCATTTTGTATCTTAGAGAGACGGTTAAGGGTCATGATCAGTCACTGTGTCCACTCCATGCGTCAGTATTACATGGCAGCCCGTGTCGTCTCTGTTTTGTCTGCTCCACACTGATGAACCTATTAATGGATAGAAGGAGGGTAGGAGGTGGAGAAGGAAAGGAAGGTAACAGAAGCACTTTATAATTTACCATGACATGCTTTTCTGGCTCCTTTTTAGAATGCAAACTCCAAAATCTGGAGCTTTCTCTTCTGTCTGCATTTTGAATCTTAGGAAAGCATCCAGTTAACATCACGGACCTCCAGCTCGCTTTCTCCCAAGGAGCCATTTCTTCGGGAGGAGGAGGTAATAAAAAGGCTCTGACTCAGGCAGTGTTCTTAAATATTTGTGAGCATGACCCATACATCCATGTGAATGTGACTGAAACAAAAGTTTTACAAAGCAATATTTACCCTTTCTTTTGTAATAAATTCTGGAATGTTCTCTTCCACTCTATTTTATATTACTAAAAAAAAAAAAAAGTTACTGGTTGACCCACTAACGCATGATTGGAAAAACTCTGTTATAGACATCTTGGTCAAAAAACAGCTTCTCCTAAAATGGCTTCATTAATTAGTCAGTCCCAGGTCCGGACCCCCGGACCCCGTAGATGACACCAGTTACGGTCAGCTGCTCTGGTTGCTCACCCACACGGAACAGGATGATGATGAGGATCAAGGTTTCAAATCCTCAAACAGATTGTTCCTGGAGAAAAGACTCCACAATAAGGAACTATGGGCTACATGGTGGTGAGGGGTGATAATATCAAAGGATGAATGAGAATGACCAACTTAACTTCACTTTTCCTGCCTCCTGCCCTTTGCTCATGTGTTCCCTTCTCCTGAAACACTTTTCCAGTTCATCTGCCTCCGTCCAAAGTCTACCAATCTCTCAAGGATCAACTCTTCTAGGAAGTCTTCCCTGACTACCTTTCCCAGCTTGGAGCCTGCAAACATTCAACTACCACTTATTTAATGTGCCATCATGCCTTGCCAGTTAAGTTGGAATACCTTAACATCTTATGACTGATTTCTTTTAGATCAAATCTACCTGGCTTCTCGTACTACCTGGAAACCATGTTTGTGAAGTGGTCTTCTTCCCCCTGCTCCTAGTAGAGTGAACTAGGGGATTGGCACTTGGCCAAAGCAGGGCACTCTTGCTCTTGGGCCCTATAACATAGACCTGTGTCTTTGTCTTTATAATCTGTTCCTAGGGTGACCATACGTCCTGTTGCCTGGCTAGTCTTTGCTTATCCTATTATCCAAACATAATTATTTCTAGTGTCCCATTTACTCTTAAAGTACACTGGTTTTGATGATATGTTCACCTCAATTCACACCAACAGGAGCTGCCTTCTGTTACTTCCTACTGCACATTTATAATATCTATAGCTTATAAGGCAATTTCACCTACATCAGCTCATTCTCTTGCCATATTGATTATTTTCCCCTCAGAACCGCTCCTTCCTCTGTGTCCCACCACTAGCTCCCTGTCCTCTTTAGCCAGAGGTCTGGGAGGTAGCCTAGGCTCTTCCTTCTCCTCGACCTCATGAATCCATTCATTCATTCCTTAAAAAAAAGGTTTGAGTTCCCACCAAGGACCAGGTACTGTGCTAGTTGCTGGGTATATAAGGTGGTGAATGAAACAGAGTATTTTCTTCTTTGAATTTATATGCTGGCTCGAGAAACACCCACAAATATATAGTTTCGAGTGGTGATAAGCATGGCAAAGGGAAAGAACAGGTTCTCTGAGAGAGAAGAATGGGGGAGGTGTAGGGCAGGCCTACTTTATATTGGGGGCCCAAGAAGGCCTCTCTGAGGAAGGAACACTTGAGCTCAGATCTCAAGGATCAGAAGGAGCCAGTTAAGGAATGGATTTCAGCAGCAGGGATTGACACACTTTCATTTTCACATTTTATGTTGCTCACTCTGAAAACCATGTGGAAAATGAATTGTAAGGGGCAGGAATGGAAGCAGGGACACCAACTAAGAGGTAATTACAGTTGTCCAAGTAAGAGTTGATGGTGGCTTACACTAGGAGTAGTGGAGATAAATACAAGTGGACAGATTGGGGGTGTATTTTGGAGGTGAAAATCAATAGGATTTGGCAATGCATTGGATGTGGTAGAGGAGAGGGGCTGGTGGTGAGGGAGAGGAAGGTGTCTACCAGGTGCATGACTTCAGCAAGACAGTGGAGAGTGGAACCATTCATTGAGATGGGAAGAGGAGATGAGGAGAATATTTGATGGCGGTGGTAGTGGGTAGATCAAGACATCAGTTTGGGATGCATTTAGATGGAGGTGCCTGTGAAAATTCCAGATGCCTATTTCAGCTTCGTGGGCATGTGCAGAGCTCTTTGCTTAGAAGGATGAGCCCTCCTGAGCTTGGTTTAATGCTCTCCTATTGCCATTTTGAAATTCCCAATAATTAAGTGAAGTTGGATTGGACAATGAAGCACGTGTGTGAGCAGAAGAAATACACCCAATTTGCATGTCTGCCATTCCTTGTCCCCCCATTCACATATAGTAGTTGTCATGTCCCCAGCACAAATTTTAGTAGATTCATGGTGAGTAGGAGTTCAGTGAGACTCTCAAAGTGAGCACAATGTAGGTGCACAAGGTGAGCACATCTATGATTGGCCAAATGAGGGCACCGACAACCCCCAGAAGCCATACCTTCCACTTAAAACAACTTTCTTAGAACACAGAAGGAAAACAATGATATTCTAAGAACCACAAATAACCAAGGAACCCTATCAGATCCTTACTTAAGCTGAAAATGAAGGTACAGAAGGAAAGGAAAACATAGGCAACCTATCATTCCTTTTCCTTCTGTTCCTTCCTTACTCATAATTCTGGGTAGAAGATGGGTGATTTAAGAAATGAAAGTAACTGAGTTAGTTTGGTGCAGCATTTCTACTGTTGTGGTAAAAATGAGGTACATATGCAAGTAAGAGGCATGAAACTAGAATTGTGCACCTTTGATGGTTATGCATAGGAGTTAAATGCTCTTCTATTGGCATTTAAAATTGACATTGGGGGCGCTTGGGTGACTCAGTAGGTTAAGCATCCAACTTCAGCTCAGGTCATGTCTCACGGTTCATGAGTTCTAGCCCCACATTGGGCTCTGTGCTGCAGCTCAGAGCCTGGAGCCTGCTTCAGATTCAGTGTCTCCCTGTCTCTCTGTCCCTCCCCCTCTCGTACTCTGTCTCTCTGTCTCTTTCTCAAAAATAAATAAAACATTTTTGAAAATTAAAAAAAAAAAACCTGGCATTGCACCTGGGTGGCTCAGTTGGTTAAGTGATCAACTCTTGATTTCACCTCAGGTCATGATCTTATGGTTCGGGAGTTTGAGTCCTGCATTGGCTCTGGGCTGACAGCATTGAGCCTACTTAGGATTCTGTCTCCTTCTCTCTCTGCCCCTCCCCCCCCTTGCTCTCTGTATCTTTCTCAAAAATAGACAAATAAATAAAAACTTTAAAATTGACAGTGAGCAATATAAAGGTGAATGGTACATTCATGCTACTAATTTATAATTTTTAATTTTTCTTTACTTAGAATGACAATAAGTAGAAAATAAAAAGTACCATGAAAAATCCTAAGAGAGACTATAGAGGAAGAGAAAAAAACAACAATTAGTACCTTTGATGGCAATTTTCTTCCTGCATTTTAAGTAGGATCCCACATTTTTATTTTACACTGAGGCCTGCAAATTATGAAGCTGGCCTTGGGTAGGAAATAGGCCAAGAGCCCCACATCACCGCATTTTGTTGGTACTACCAATTAAATATCTTTTCTCTCTGTCCCCTGAGTCTTCTTAGCTTGGCTATCTCTTCATTATCTTGCCTTCCTTCATATCCCTCAATTCCATCATTCTGTGAGATACCCTCCCCGCTAATCTTTAAGGAGGGTTGGCATGTCTAGGAAACAGCAGAGCAGAGATACTATACAGGGGATGGCTTAAAAAGAGAGAATTATAGGCCCACAGAGAGACAAGAGAAGTAGAGAATAAGTGGAGGAGAAACTCCATGTGGGATACTCCCTGGAGACGTAGGGGTTACCCCCAAGAACGAAGGGTCCTCGTCCTTTGTAATGGTAAGAGAAGACAAGTCCTAGTTGACTCCATGACATGCTACCTTTATAGAAAAACAGTGAAGCCAATTATCTTCCTACACTGTTTTCCCAGAACGTAAGGAGAGACACTCTCCAGGGCTGTCCCACCCAGTGTCTGTTTGAGGCGCTCATGTCCAGGACTTTGGGGCCATGGTATAATGTCTGGATGTTCCCGAACCCAACCTACTTGAGGCCTGGGCAACCGTCCAACCTCCATAGATCCAACTATGTCCTCCTCGTTGCTACACTGTCAGCCAAGCCATGCCAACAGGTAAAGGAAGATCCTACTATGAGCTTCCCAGAGTGTGAAGGACCCTGTGGAGCAGAAGTAACATCAGTGTAAGAGTCTCTGTGAAAGCTGAGCCATTTCTCAGTTCTGGGACTTACAGGACGACCACACTTCCCAGCCTTCTTGGCAGTTGTATTGGGTCATGTGACTGAGTTCTGGCCAATGGGCTCTGAATAGGAGTGATCTGATGGTGTGAGATAGACATTATGATGCCTAATGTTCTGGGTGGAGAGTCTGACTTATGCAATTTTTTTTTTTAATTTACATCAAATTAGCATATAGTGCAACAATGATTTCAGGAGTAGATTCCTTAATGCCCCTTCCCATTTAGCCCACCCCCCCCACACCCCCTTCAGTAACCCTCTGTTTGTTCTCCATATTTATGAGTCTCTTCTGTTTTGTCCCCCTCCATGTTTTTATTTTTTTATTTTATTTATTTTTTTTATAAATTTTTTTTTCAACGTTTTTTATTTATTTTTGGGACAGAGAGAGACAGAGCATGAACGGGGGAGGGGCAGAGAGAGAGGGAGACACAGAATCGGAAACAGGCTCCAGGCTCCGAGCCGTCAGCCCAGAGCCCGACGCGGGGCTCGAACTCACGGACCGCGAGATCGTGACCTGGCTGAAGTCGGACGCTTAACCGACTGCGCCACCCAGGCGCCCCCCCCTCCATGTTTTTATATTATTTTTATTGCCTTTCCCTTATGTCCGTCTGTTTTGTCTCTTAAAGTCCTCACATGAGTGAAGTCATGTATTTGTCTTTCTCTGACTTATGCAATTTTATGCAAGCTCACTAGGTGGTTCTTTTACCAATGCTTCCTTTAGAGATATCAGGGAGGATGGGCTGTGGAAAATAATGAGTCTACTGGAGCAAGATGGACATTTCATGGCAGCTTTCTTAAGAGCATGTAAGGTACTTGTGGTAAATTTTTACAATAACGGTCCCAGATGAATTCCTCCTCTGGTATCCATGCCCTCATGTGGTTCCCTTTCACATGATGGCCATGTGACTTGTGGTGGCCAATGCGATGTCAGCAATCATGATGTAATCAGAAGCTTGTTCCAGGCTTGTGCTTGCTCTCATGGAACACAGCCTTCCCAGAGGTCCCTGCTGAGCACAATCCACAACCAAGCCACCAGCTAAGTAAAGCTGCATAAGTGAGCCCACGTGAAACTAGTCAAAGAACCACCTGGCCAACCCACAGAATTGTGGCACTTAAACTGTTGTTTTAAATTAATGAGTTCTGTGGCAATAGATAACCAATAAAACAACTTATTCATGCCTGTTTCCCCAGAACCTACTATATTGCCTGGCATATTTCTGCCCTCAAGGCATTCTTATGGACATAAGCTTTATCTTCCCAACAACAACCCTGTCAGGTAGGTATTACTACCATTTTGTATTTATTTTTAATTGTCAGAGTCACAGAAATTCCTACTCATCCCAACTTCACATCTGGGGGGACTGTCTGATTATTTTACAAATGTAATAACAGGTTTGGGGAGATGCACAAACTTGCCTCTCGTCACCCAGCAGACTTTGATCGCCTGTATTATATGCCCCCTTTCTTAATGAAGAACTGATGATGGTCTTTCCCATTTGTTGAGTACTTACTATGTGCCAGCTGCTAAGTGGCACTTTTATCCTTGCAAAAACCACATGGAGCGGGCCCTATTAGCATCTCATTTTAGAACAAGAGACTCTGAGGATCAAGAAGGAAGTGAGACCGGCTACCCAGAGCTGGTTAGTGGCAGCACTGAGCTCTAAACCTGGGTCTATCTAGATCCTGCCTCTTTGGCCCTTCACCATTTCACTTGACGTAGAATCCCAGTTCACATGCGGATTAGGTTCCCAAGTGGGTGCGTGGAGCAAAATTCACACACCATGAAAAGAACTCTTGAAAATCTTCCAAGTCTCCTTTGAAGTAGAGTGGATACTACTTTACTTAGTAATAGATACGTAGAACACTTTAATATATTTCGGGTCTGTATCATGTTTAAAAAATGGCTTTCAACACAAGAATCGCACTGGCAGAGTCTGGCTGGATGCTCACAAATTTCATTGATTTTCTTCTGGGACTCACAGGAAGACTGCATTTCCTAGCCTTTTGCAGTGAAATTGGGCCATGTGACTGAGTCCTGGCCAATGGAATATGGACAGGAGTGATCTATGTCATTGTCAGTGTTGGATTTTAAATACTTCTGTCATTCGATAGCCCAGGAGTTGACAAATTATGGCCCCAAGCCAGTCTGGCCTGCTGCCTGTTTTTGTAAATAAAGTTTTATCGGAACACAGCCACACTCATTTGTTTACACATTGCCTCTGGCTGTTTTCATGCTACAAGAGCAGACACAAGTAGTTGTGACAGAGACCACATGGCCTGCAAAACCTAAAATATGTACCAAAAGGAAGAATATCCAATGTGAAAAATTGTCTTCAACAAATGTGTTGGGAAAACCGGTCAGCCACGTGCAAAAGAATGAAACTGGACCACTTTCCTACACCATATACAAAAGTAAATTCAAAATGGATTAAACACCTAAATATGAGACCTGGAACCATAAAAATCCTAGAAAAGAGCACAGGCAGAAAGATCTCTGACACTGGTTGTAGCGACATTTTTCTAGATGTGTCTCTTGAGGCAAGGGAAACAAAAGCAAAAATAAACTATTGGGACTACATCAAATCAAAAGCTTCTGCACGGTGAAGGAAACAATCAATAAAACTAAAAGGCAACCTACTCAATGGAAGAAGATATTTGCTAATGAAATATTTGATAAAGGGTTAGTATCCAAAATATATAAAGAACTTATACAAATCAACACCCCAAAAGAAATAACCCAATTAAAAAATGGGCGGAAGAAATGAACAGACATTTCTCCAAAGAAGACAAACAGGTGGCCAACAGACACATGAAAAGATGCTCCACATCACTCATCATCAGGGAAATGCAAATCAAAACCACAATGAGATATCACGGCACACTTGTCAGAATAGCTAAAATCAACAACACAAGAAACAAGCATTAGCAAGGAGGTGGAGAAAAAGGAACATTTTTCACTGTAGGTGGGAAGGCAAACTGGTGCAGCCATTGTGGAAAACAGAATCTCCATATGGAGATCCCTTGAAAAGTTAAAAATAAAACTACCCTCTGATCCAGTAAATATGCTACTGGGTATTTACCACCACCCCCCCCCCCAATTCAGAAACACTAATTCAAAGGAATACACGCACCCCTATGTTTAGCAGTGATATTTACACTAGCCAAATTATGGAAATAGCCCAAGTGTCCATCGATAGCTGAATAAAGAAATATATATATATATATTCCATTATATATATAATGGAATATTACTCAGCCAGAAAAAGAATGAAATCTTGCTATTTGCAATGACGTGGATGGAGCTACAGAGTATTATGCTAGTGAAGTAAGTCAGAAAGAGACAAATACTATACGATTTCACTCACCTGTGGAATTTAAGAAACAAAACAAGTAAGAGGAGAGAGAGAGAGAGAGAGAGAAGCCAAGAAACAGACTCTTAACCATAGAGAACAAACTGATTGTTACCACACAGGGGGTAGGGTGGGGGGATGGGTGAAATAGGTGATGGGGATTAAGGAGGGCACTTGCGATGAGCACCGGGTGTTGTTTGGAAGTGTTGAATCACTAATGTACACCTGGAGCTAATAGAACACTGTACGTTATACTGGAATTAAAATTAAAAACATTAGAAGGGGGAAAATCTGGGGAAAAAAATATTTACCAAAAGTTCACGGACATCTGCTCTAGTCCCCCTGCAGTGGTTGCTCTGACGCACCACCCACTTCCCTCTTTAGCAGTGAAAATTTAATTCCTCAGCTGCTGGGAGTGCTGCAGAAGGGTGGTCTCATCTGCATTCACCGACTGGTAACACTGAGGCTTCACAGCATAACCACCTTGCCCCGACGCAGGGCATCTCTGGGAGGCCACCCAGTTCCAGAATTCTCCACTGGGCTCCCAGAGACTATTTTGGGGCTGCAATGCAGCTCATTCTTCTCCCTCTGCCCAATCTTGCCTCCCTTCCACAAGTGTTGATCCCAGGAGCCCTCCCTGATAAACATCGTGCATTCTAATCTCACCCTCAGAGTCTGCTCTTGGGGAATCCAGCCAGCAGCAGCTGTCATCTCCCTCTGGAGTGTTTAATATGGCAGTGTCACAGATGGGAGGTGCTGGATCATCACTGCTTAGAGGACAGTCACTGAGGAGCACCTCCAGACACACTTCACCCCGTGACTTCCATTGTGTTATGCCTGTTGGGTTTGGTATTGTTTGTTACAGCAGCCAGCTCGACTTACTCTGACAACTGTGGTCAGCAAAGCAAGGCTGTCGGGGGATGAGAGGCGTATGAACACAGAGAACACAGATGACATGCTTTCTCAAAGTCACTCTGGAGCAGGTGCCGTCTAAGTGGGTTGGAAGGTCAAGTCATGTCCATAACATATTGTTCTCTTTTGGTCTCTCTTTTCTCCCTCTCGCCAACCACATCTAGCGGAATTCTTCTAGATTAAATGTGGGCCTGCTGTGACTTCACCTCCAGCCCTGTTTGGGACTCCGCCATCAAAGCATCTCTGAACAGCTTGCTTTCTGCAATAGTTGAAGAACGAGTAGCGTGTGGATGGCTGAGAGGTGGATAAGTGGGGGATCGAATCAAGCCCAGATGTCAGTCAGTCTCGCCCCGACCCAAGCTGAGGGCTGGGACAGAACTCAGGGGAAGAGTCTCCAGCGGGGGGGGTGGTTCCCGGGAGCTGAACATAAACAGCCCCGGTGCTGACTGCCCACCAGGCATGGCTGCACTTGTGTCCGCCCCACTGCAGGAGTGTCTGCAGAGGCAGCTGGAGCCCAAAGTGGTCTTTTGTCTCCCCTCTCTCTGAAGTCATCCCAGGACACAGGTGTGCATCCCCCCCAGCCAGCCGACAGAGAAGATGAATCAGCTTCCCTGAAAGACGTGCCCCAGAGCAGTCTGTCAGCTGAAACTTGTCTGAAGGAGCACGCTTCCCTCCTGACCACAGCTAATGAAAATGTGTGGCTTGCCCGGGGAAGAATCTATGCTATTCTTTAAAGGAACAATGCGAACCACAGATGTGCAGCATCTGGCATACGATAGGGATTTCCCTGAATGAGAACGGTAACTGGACCAGTCAGCTTATGAGATGCCTTTGGGTCCAGGCTTGTATTTTCCTCCTTTTGGCTCTGGATTTGGGTTCTCAGAAGTTCAGGTGAAGCCCAAGTCACTATCACTTAGTGTTTTTCATTATATGCGCCCCCCTCCTCATTTATCTTCTACGGTCTTGATGAATATGCTTGAGATGCCCCCAAACCGATATCCCTGCCTCTAAGTCTTTGCTCACGTCATTCTCCATTTCTGTACAGCCTCCCCTTTTTTTATGACCATCTAATTTGTCAGGACTCTTTCCATGGAGGTTAAGTGAAGCCCAATCCAATTTGCTTGAAGCAAAAAACTACATTTATTGAATAACGTAACTTAAAATCCAGGACCACTTGACTTCAAAGATAGGTACACCTGGATCTAGGCGTTCAAATGAGTTTTCCAGGACCTGGTCTTAGTCTATTTCTTCAGGTCTAGACTCTGTCTTTTACATTGGCCCGAGTTTCAGGTAGGCACTGAATGGGCTCCAGTCTTGCATGTTACCATGTTAACTCCTGCGTGGAAAAAGTGATCCTGGGGATAGGCCTGATTGGACCACTTGGGACACATTCATGTTTGCCCAAGTAGTAATCACTGTAATCGGGGCGATGGGATTCCTGTTATTGTCCAGGCCTGTGTCCCTTGCTCAGCCCTAAGGCTAGGGAGCTTGGTCTTCACCCAGAGGAAATCAGGATCCTATCATAAGAATAAGGTTGAATGGATGTAGGACAAGTAACATCAGTAGACACACAACCCATAGCTTGCTTTTCAAGCTCAAGTTCATCCCAGGCCACATTCCCCTCTCTTGCCCCTGCAACACTTTTACAGTTGAATATGGGATTGTGTATGCCTCCCAGCTTCTCCCGCTGGGACTAGAGGGCATTCCTGGTAATAGAAGACATGGGGTGGGGTGTGGGTAGTACATGGGGGGCAGGAATCACATTGTGTTTCCTTTCCTTGTTTGAAACCCTGTGAAATCAAATGGAAACGAGGCAGCTTTGAATCAGGGGGAAATAGTTACAGCAGTTATAAGTTTGGAGCAGGGAAGAAACGGGCCTTAGTGACAAGGACCGGGGCCAGTTCTACCTGTATGTATGAGTGCTTCTCCATCTCAGGCCCCCCAGTGGCTGCCTCCGGGTTCAGATGGGATGCCAAGATTTGCTGTGATTTGGGGTCAGCCGAACACTTGTTGAGTCCGTGTGAATCATTGAGCTTTTGCCGGTCAGTGCCGTATGCCTTCTATTTTTCTTATACCACCCTGTGTATCTAGTACTTTGGTGAGCACCTAACAATTACCCGACGGGTTTTATTGTGAAATTGCGATGTAGGTGCCAGTGCTCAAGCCTGGAAATCAAAAGGTGTGGGTTGTAATCAAGTCTCTTGACTTTTGCTGAGCTAAGTAGCCATACCAAGAGAGCACAGAGCAGGATAACAGCTATTTTTGTCTAGTGCTTCTGGTTCCCAATACTTACATCGCTGGCTCACTTACAATGACCCTGTGAGATAATCCAAATGCTATGGGGTAAGCTTCAAGGTTAAGTCTAAGGCAAAAACTGGGTGTAATCAAAATTTCCCTGGAAACTCCTATAAATCATCCATAAAGTACAGTTTAAAAGGTTTTGTGATTGTGACCAAATACAGAAATACTTGTGAATTATGTGGAATGGATAAACTAACATATTGCCTATTATTTAGGGAGAGAACATTTCCCAAAGTGCAATATCAAAATACAGCCATTTATGCATCTAATGCAGCAAGTTTTTCACAACCAGAAAGGGAGAGAAGAATAGTTTCACATCTTTGTTTTTAAGATCATCCTGGGACACGTGTGCATTCAGTGGATTATCAAATAGAATCTTCTGGACTATTTAAATAATTGTTTTTATTTCCTTCTCTTTGTGTGATGCATTTCCCCAATCTTATTTGGTGAAACATGTTGATTATATATTTAGAAAGTGTTAGGCATTGGGCTGGGCCCAGGGAAGTCAATGGTGAATAAAATAGGCATGGTTTCTGGCCTAATGGAGTTTATAGCCTTTGCAGATTGCTTCACACACAAAGAAACTGAAGCTCAGAGAGGTGACTGCCAAAGATTTCTCAGGCCAGTAAGGAGCAGGGCTGGGATCTGAACCCAGGTCTTCTGGCTATAACCCTAAGTTTTTCCCAACTACTCCCCACTGGCTTCCATGGTAACTGAAGTCACTCCCAAAGCCAAAGTCAGAGTCCTGGAGTTCATTACAGCAGAAACAGACCATTGCAACTGGCCACTTGCCTTGGCAGTTGGGATCTGGAATTGAGTTCATATTTGGTGTTGAATCGTACCCTCCAGAAACGGGATGGGTTGGAATGGAATGGTAATGAGGGCTCTGTTTGCTCCAGAGGGCCCACTCCCTATTCTGCCCACCAGCCATCATGGTTGACCACCCTGTTTAAGCCCCCTATTGATTACAGAGGGTTGATTTCTTCTGATGCAAGTGGCTAAGCCAAGGGCAGTTACAGCTGTGCCATAGCCCCCCAAATTACTGCCTTCCGGACAAAATATGTCAGGCAGCCTTCCCAAGAGCCCTTTCCAAGGACAAGGAGGCTGGTCCTGGACTTGTGTCTCCCTTGTTTGGTATCCAGTGTGTGTATGTTCCTTCTCCATGTGTACCCCAAATGGCCTGAGAACCAAGGTGCCCCCTCCCCAAGAGTCCCAGCACCCCCCCAACCCCCACATCCCCATGAGCCTCTCAGGCCCCATCCAAGGAGAAGCCTTGAGGATGCTACCAATGGGACCCATCGAAAGGCTGTGGTTTGCCCTGGCTCTCAGTTTGCTGACCCAGCCCCCCACTGGGGTTGTGGCGCCAGACCTGGGGCTCCTTCTCAACTGGAGCACCCATTTGGGTGAGTTACAGAGCAACCTTCATACTGAAGACGGTGATGACTCGGCTCCCATTCCCTCAGCCAGGGCACATTTGCCTCTTCAACTCCGTTTCATTGAGGGGATGTCTACAGCGAGCACAGCCTCAGGTTAGAATTAATTCTTTTCTATTGCTCCTGTCAGAAAGATAAAAATAAAGCATTTAGCTCAAGGAAAGTTGGCTTCTCACACAGACTTGTGTGTGTAGTCTTTGGAGAAATGTCACTAATGGTGTTTTAATAATGCTTTATGGGCCTAGAGACCAATAAGAAGAAGAAGTTACTATTTACCAAAGCGACTGCTAGCCCCTTAATGACGGGCTAAGTATCAGCTATTGGCAGGATATGGAGTGGGTAAGTGCTGTGTAATTACCAAGCAAATTCATCATTATTTCTGTCTTATAAACCAGAATATGTGTTAAATAATACTTTGGGGCCACTGAAAGTAGTTACCAAGCCCCATCTCTGTAAGAACATGTCATTATCCTACGGTTGCCCTGTGTTTACTAAGCAAATCTATGCAATTATTATCTAAAGCCCAAACCCTGCCCTCACAGCCACAAAAGTGCACCCGAGGGCAGGTCTGTGCCCAGAGGAGGAGCGGCATGTGCGTGGGGTCATGCAGGATTGGGGCCTCCACTTCCCAAATTCCGGCTCTGCTCTCATTCCTGCCCTGGGAAAAAGCCACAAGCAAGGCCTTATGAAACACGTTGTTGTGTCTTCCCTTCTTCCCCACCCCACCCCAGCCCAGGCCCTGCTCTGGCCTCCCTGCTCTTCTGACCCGCCAGTCCCTACCGCGGGGGCCTGCTGGGACCTCAGCATCTGGCTGCAGAGGGTTCAGTCCACCAGTTCCAGGCAGCGCTTTCGAAGGCCCACCTCATGTCAGGAATAGTGCTGGACTCCGAGGACACGAAGATCAGTAAGATATGTCCCCTGCTTTTGACAGCCCGCGGTGGGGGTCGGAGGGTGAGCCGGAGGAAGAGGCGGGTGGTTCCCAGAAATGGTAGGTCTGGAACACAGAGTCTGCAGAGCACTGAGGTCAAGAGCCTGGGCTCTGGAGCCTGGCTGCCTGGCTTCAGATCTGCAAAGTGGAGACAACCAGAGGGCGCATGTTAAAGATCACCGTGTGAGTTCTAGCGGGAAAGTGCTGAGAACAGAGCCTGGCACACCCAGTGGATGTTCTGCACCAGTTTGCTATTATTTTAACGTGGTAAACATGTGGGGGAATGCACGCCTGAGTACTTCGGCACTCACGTGCCGTCATGAAATAGGGCCTTCCCTACTCCTGCCCAAGAGCAGTGTTCTCTTCCTCCTGGGAGCTCACTGGGCATCCCATCCGGCTGTGTCTCATGGCAGCTAGCATTTTCTACCAGGCACTGTGCTAACTGGGGTCAGTCTCTGACCTCCCCTACAGAGCTTATTGAGTTCCAAGTTTGGGTTTTATTCATCTTTGTGCCCCTAACACCAAGCACAGGGCCAGGAGTGTAGTAGGGCACTCGCTTCATGTTTGTTGAATGAATAGCAGTCACTCAATAAACACTTGTTTAAAAAAAAAAAAAAAAAAAAAAAAAAAAAAGGAGCCCTTCAAAGTCCTATTTGACCACATGGCCAAGGCAATGAGCCAAAACCGCAGATTTTATTCTGTTTTCACTAATGTGGGTACATATGGGGGAGTTGGATTTTGAAAGGATTGCAGAAGAGATTTCTTTACGACCCAGACTGGCGAACAAAAGACTAATTAATTAAAAACAAAGAAACAAAGGCCTTGAGCATCAGGCTCCTTTCTGCTCACTTGGTATTGATGGGCTGACACTTGACCGTGAGGCTGGGGCTCCAGGCAGGATCCCCGCTCCTTCTTCCAGCAGCCCCAGGCCTGAGCAGGCCCTGGTGAGCTGCTCAGAAGAAAGCAGTATTGTTAACAGCTTTTGTTCAGGAGGTCCCCCAGCTGGTCCTGGGGTCACCACGCTTCACTGTTTACTTGTGTGTTCTTAAGCTGGGGCCCTTGGTATTATCAGAAGATTAGATTTTTCTTTTTTCATCCCCAACTGTCCCTCCCCCACCCACATGCCCACATCCCCCATTCTTTTCATTCCTCAGTCTCAGAATCTCTCTGGGTGAATGTTAATTAGGCTGAAGACACACTAGGAGGTCAACGGCCTGTGCCTCTTCTGTGAGACACCCTCTCTCTGGTGGATTCTTAGATGTGATCATGGGAACAATCACTACATTGGTGTATTCACCATTTCAAAGAACCTTCCCCTGCGTCATATCTTCTCATCTGACCTACGCGTCCATGGGGCAGGTATTTTTTATTCCCATTTTCGAGCTGAGAAGGAGGTGGTAAGTAAGTGCCATCATTGCAACCAAAAGATGATAGAAGAGGACTCAAGCACATGCTTCCTACCTCCCAACCCTGTGCTCGTTCTCAGACACCATGCTGGTTCGTGGTGCTCTGAGAGACACAGGAAAGTCTGCGTACCATCTACTAAGCCTAGGATGTTTGAGATGAAACACAGCTGTAGTCGTAAGCACATAACACTTGTCACTGCATTTTATTTCATTTTTCAAATTTATTTCTTTAAATTCAAGTCGGTTAACATACAGTGTAGTACTGGTTTCAGGAGCAGAACCAAGTGATTCATCACTTACGTATGATACCCACCGCTCATCCCAACAAGTGCCCTCCTTAAATTCCCGTCACCCATCTAACCCATCCCCCTACCCAACTCCCCTCCAGCAACCCTGTTTTTTCTTGGTACGTAAGAGTCTCTGATGCATTTTAGAACTTTCTGGATGATACAGTCTGGTCATTTCTTGGGTTTGACAATAGGATAGATGAGGGTGAGCGGGAGGTCAATGAAAAGTATGTTAACGCAAAAGCTAAATGTCCACCAAATGACTCACCAACCCCTGCCCATTCCACTCAACCAAAGAACATTCCAAGCTCAGTGTGTGCTCCTCTGGGCTGCTTGAGGCCAGGGAGAGGAAACCCAAAAAGTATGATTCCTGTATTCTTCAAGGAACTTGCAGCTGCATCGGAGAAGCAAGATGAACAATACCAGACAGATAGGACCATCCATACCCAATGACCGTTTAGAAAATCCTGCTAAGGCACTTAGAAGTAAATGAGTTCTGATCTAGGCCCAGAAGGGTGGTCTACATTGGTACAGGGGACAAATCTGTGGCTTGACTGGTGAGCAAGAAACTCAAGAAACTTACAGGGCCTTGTGTTTATGTAGACTGTAGTGGAATCATAATGACAACCATACACAAACAATACAACTTAACATTTATTAAGTGCTTACTGTATTTCAGGACTTGTCCAAAGAGTTTTGCATGGATTAACTCCTATAATCTGCATGCTAACCCTGTCCTGTAGATACTGGTATTAGCCCCTAAATAAATGGTGACACAGAAGCTCAGGAAAGTTAAGCAACTTGTCTGAGTTACCCAGCTTGTAAGCACTGGATCCCAGGAAAATTGGCTCCAGAGCTCAAGTTCTTAAACACCGCCTAACAGTTTAGAATAAGCTTCAGTGGTCTGCTTAACCTAATCCTGCTGTGCATCAGACAACCTAGCATGGCTCATTCATGAACCAAATGTCTAAATACATGCTACCCAGAGACAGGCAGTGGGTCCCATGGCCAAGATTTTGCATAGTATCACCATCAATGAAACCCTGTATAACAACCAACATTTCTAAAAAGCTATTTCAGCCTCTACTGGCATCTCCTGAAGAATATTACAGGAGATCCAATTCATAAATCTTGGCAATATTTTTTGAAACCCTCTTTTACTATTTCCATCACTTCCAATATCTCCCGAACTTTGCAGTGGTCCCCAAGCCCCCATTTTCTTCAATACCCGTTCCCAGCTCTCCACCAAAACCTCCTGAAATCCAGGCCATGCGGGTCTTGGCTCTGTTCCCCTTCTTCCCATCTTCTGGGGCCTCCCCTTTGCCAGTCTTCCTGATAGCTATTTCTCCAATGTAAGCATCTATTTGCGCCCGTTTCTTAAATTTTTACTTTGATTTTCCTGGCCGGTATAGTAGCCTCCAGGAGCTCAACTAAAGGGCCAAAAATGTCTTTTAGAAAAGAAGGGGAAGATGATAGACGACCCAAGTTAGATCTTTCTTTTTTTTATATTAAATATAATTTATTGTCAAATTGGTTTCCATACAACACCCAGTGCTCATCCCAACAGGTGCCCTCCTCTATGCCCATCACCCACTTTCCCCTCTTCCCACCCCCCATCAACCCTCAGTTTGGTCTCAGTATTTAAGAGTCTCTTATGGTTTGCCTTCCTCCCTCTCTAACTTTTTTTTCTTTTTTTCCCCTTTTTTTCCTTCCCCTTTCTTAATGAAAAAGAGGTCATGGGATGAGGGCGAATGTGAGCATTTGGGTGCATTTTCTGGAACTCTCTCTGCAGCACAAGTGTGTTGACTCCAGAGCATGTTGCTAGATGCTGGGGATAAAAACATGAGTGAGAAATGTCACTGCTTGCAAAGAGACGCTCGTGCCGGGGGAGAGACCCACAAAGAAGCAGACAGAATGGCGCGCCAGATCCCCCTAGAAGTAAACGTGAGGATAGTGGCAAACACACTGGAAAGTTTTTATACAGAAAGAGAGGCCGGGTTATGGAGGCCCAAATGGGAACACAGTAGGACTGAAATTGGGATTTCAGTATTTGTATTTGTCCAGAAGACCAAGGGACCACAGAATTTTCCATTTTTCCCAGAAGGGGAGCATAAGCACGTGTTCAACACACACTTGTCACGCGAATGAAAATGGTTTGGTGGCTGGGAATTTGCCGAATGCCCCACTGCCCTGACCCTAGACCCTAAACCTAGGATCAAAATAGAATCTCAAGTCCACTTCTTGAGGGAAGCTCTCCCAGACCACCCATTATGTGGTGATCTTCTCTGAACCCAAAGGTGACACCTAGCTCCCAAGGCTCCCCTATACTCTACACAGAGCACATATTGTCTTCTGCTGTGTGTTCCCAGCTTTCCCCATCAGACTGTGAGCCCCTTGAGGGCTGAGGTCATGGCTGGTCAGTCTCTGCCTCTTCTGATATGGGCACACCGAGCCTTCTCTGTCAGTACTCCAAGAACAAGAAAGGGCTGCAGAGACCATTGTGTCTGACTTCCTCCTTGACAGAGGAGGACACCACAGCCCAGAGGCTGGGCGACCCTTGGTGGCAGGTCAGGGGCTGAGCTGAGACCAGAGCCACCTGCCCAATGCTCTTTTCACTAGAGGCAGACTTTCACACAGAACTCACCACAGGGTGACAAAGGCAGTAAGTAGCTGGCGCCCAGTGATCACTCAGCCTCTTGCTACAGTTCTAGAAAGCAGATGGAGCCTGGAGTCCTTAGCTCTTCCATCAAAGGAAGACAGTCGTGGGGCAGGAATGAGAAGAGAAACCTAGTCTGTCTGTCCACGGCTGCATCTCTGGATCTTACCGGAGCGGCTTGTGGATATTCTCCATTAACGTTTGCTGAGTATTACTACGGAATTCCTACCGTACCTGTGTCTGTGCGCATCTTGCTTTGTCTTCACAATAGTCCTCTCTTTCCCATTTTAGACACGAGGAAACTGAGACTTGGGAAGCGAAGCAACCCACGCGAGCCCCTCCCGCTATCAGGTGGCAGAGTGAGGGTTCATCCTGAGATGGTCCTCTGGCCCCGGGTCTCCCAGCCTCGTGCATCTGCAAATGGTAGGCACAGCGCGTTGGGCTCTATCCGCCCACGTGTTCGCCAGGCCACAGGCTGCACGTGGCATTACGTTTATGAGCTGGGCCAGTTGTGTGTGATGTGATCTGCCATGTTATTATGGGAGGATGTGAACTCCTGGACGGAGCTCTGGGGGGATGTTGGAGATGGGAGGGGGGTGAGCCCCTAGTTCTCCCTCGGCTTTCTTTAAAGCGCATTCTCCTTTTCTTGTGGCTGGGTCTACGACTGGTTATCCAACAGCTCTGGTCCTCCAAGGGCACTTCCTTGGGACATTTCTCTGACCTCTTCAGGTTGTTATGTGTCTTCAACCTGAGCTCCTGTAGTAACTGCCGTTTTCGCCTTGGTGGCTTGGCGTTGCGATCACCAGCTTTCTTCTTCGCCCTTCCTGCTATGTGGAGAGCCCCTCACAGGCAGACACTGTCTTGTTTCTGTGTCTGTCTCTAGCACCTCGATCGTCCCTGGCATGACAAAGCTGGTGCTTAATGAATGAATGTTGGTTGAATGAATGAATGACCGCAAATAGCTGTAAGACATCCTTCACTTCTCGTTCCTTCTTTTCTCCCCACGAGGCTGTAAATGTCAGAGATGTGGGAGGGACCAAGGGTGGTGGTGGCGTGTATGTGTGTGTATGAGTGAGTGTGCATAGGTGTGGAGATGCACGTGCGCACTTAGACAATCCTGCCTTACGAAGGTAACTCAACACACCATGAAGCATGGAGTGGCCCCTCTAGCCAGACTTGATCTAGTTACCTTCTGAACATTTACTGCCCGAACCACTGTCAGCACAGAGCCTATCCTATCTTTATTTATTATGCCTCATTTGGGAGAGGAGATGGTACAATGGAGCTTTAAAATAAATAATTGAAACAAAGTGTCCCATGATGGTCTCCTGGCCCATTCTTAACCTTCCTGACCTTCCTAAAAGCACTTGTTGCAACAAATTTCAAGTTTGCCTTGAAGTTTCCATTTCAGCTATGAGTTCTGCTTGCCCCAGCTCTCCCACACAGCGCCGAATTCCCACGAGAAGCACAAATATTCATCATATCAGAAGACCATAGAGAGTTTCTTTTGCTTCACATTTTGGGAAAGCCAGGCAGGATTAATCTCCACTCAGCCAGTGCACCTCCTCTAACAGCGCTGCTGGGGAGAGGTGAAGCGGGAGCGCCAGAGAGCAAAGCGCTTAGATTTTTCTTTGTTACCCTTGCCACTTTGTAGCAAAAGGTGACTTATTTGCAGTGGGTTTCTTTGTAGACGGTGAACTCCTGACCTGAGAGTCAGGGCCAGAGGGTATTTATTTTTCGTTTTGTATCTCCAAGGTCCAACATGGTGTCAAAGAGATGTAGTTTTGAGCCATGTGTCTTGGTGCAGCATAAACAGAAATGTTGGAACTGACAATAGAAGGAGTGATAATCAGCAATGTCATCGCGATCAAGTGAGGATGGGTTATTGAACTCCTGTCTAATGCCCAGCGCTATTTGAAGTACTTTATATTTATTAACCTTTGTTTTCTTTGGCTGCTGTAGCTAATCACAACTGTACCTTAAAATAACACAAATGTTCTGTAGGTCAGAAGTCCAAAAGGGTCTCATTAAAATTAGGTGTGGGCAAGGC
The DNA here is from genome assembly GCF_007474595.2 of Lynx canadensis. Lineage (NCBI taxonomy): Eukaryota > Metazoa > Chordata > Mammalia > Carnivora > Felidae > Lynx > Lynx canadensis. Next base: position 125,225,356 of record NC_044309.1, on the reverse strand, counting down.
TGCATTCCTTTCTAGAGGCTCTAGAGGAGAATCCATTCCTTTGCCTTCTCCAGCTTCCTGGGGCCACCCACATTTCTTAGCTCATGGACCCTCCTGCATGCTCAAAGCCAGCTTGATGTCGCACTCTGACCATTCTTCTATAGTCACATCTCCCTCTGACTTTCCTTCTCTGTCTCCCTTCTCCACGTTTGAGGGCCCTTGTGATTACATGGGGCCCACTGGTTAAGTCAGCATCATGTCCTTATCTTAAGGTCAACTGATGAACAAATGTAATTCCATCTGAAAACTGAATCCCCCTTTGCCATGTAAGGTAACAACTCACAGATGTGGGGATGTGCTTGTGGTCCTCCTTGGTGGCCATTATTCCACCTACCATGCCTTGAAAGTGGGTACCATTAGTATCCCCATTTTACCAATGAAGAGATCCAGGTGCATAGGAATGAAGTAATTTACCAAGGTCAAATAGGTAATTAGTGACAAAATGGGATTGAGACACCAGTGCTCTCGGTTCAAATGTGGTCACACTCTTAACCACAGCACGATACTACTTCTTGGTAGTGTTAGTAAAGCTTTTCCTAGCACTTGCTATGCACCAGGCCTATGCTAAGCATTTGTCTTCGCCTAAAACCAAGAAACCAAAATGAAGACCCAAAGAATGGGGGTCTGGTATGCGTGTTATTTCGTTAGATTTCCTCTTCTGAGTATGGAGTAGGTATGAAGTAGGTGCTATTATAAAACAAGGATACAGGGGGTGCCTGGGTGGCTCAGTCGGTTGAGTGTCCGACTTCAGCTCAGGTCATGATCTCACACTCCGTGAGTTCGAGCCCTGCGTCGGGCTCTGTGCTGTCAGCTCAGAGCCTGGAGCCTGCTTCAGATTCTGGGTCTCCCTCTCTTTCTGTCCCTCCCCTGCTCATGCTCTGTCTCTCTCTGTCTCAAAAATAAATTAATAAAAACATTAAAAAAAAACCAAGGATATGGAATAGGTACTATTATTATGGAGTATACAGTAGATACTATTACTGCATATAATAAAACTTGGGGGAGTATATGGTTCTATAAGTTATGGCAAATACATAGAGTCATGTAACCACCACTACCTGCAGGCAAAGAAGAGCTCCAGCACCTCCCCGCATTCTCCCCTGCACCCCCTTTGTGGTCAACCCCCCCCACCACCCCATGCCCCACCCCTGCCTCTGGCCACCCCTGCTCTGTGGTCCATGCCTGTAGTTGTACCTTTTACGCGAAGTCCCATAAATGGAACCAACTGCCCTCTGAGTCTAGCTTCCTTCTTCACTCAGCATCATGCATTTGAGGGTCATGCGTGTTGTGTATGTGTCACTAGTTCCTTCCTTTCAATCGCTCGGTTGTGATCCAATGCACAGATTTGTTTATCCATTCTCCAGTTGAAAGACATCTGGGGTCCTTCCAGTTTCTGGCAGTTATAAATAAAATTACTGTAAACGTTCACACACAGGCTTTGTGCATGTGTGTGCAGATATATTTTATTAGATATATTTCATTTTTCTTGGGTAAATGCCTGAGGGTCGAATTGTGTCGTAGGGTAAGTGCATGCCAAACCACCTCCCAAAGTGGTTGTATCATTGTGCATTCCTACCCGTGTTAGGAATAAGTAGGTTGTCTAGTAGGTTATACGTGAGAGTTATAGTTGCTCTGCCTCCTTGCCAGTACTTGCTATTGGCAGTTAAAATAAATGGCCATTTTAATAGAGATGTACTTGTATCTCATTGCAGTTTTAATCCCCCTTTGTCTAGTGACTAATGATGCTGAGCAGCCTTTCATGTACGCATTTCTTATCTACACATGTATATCTTCTTTGATAAAGGCTCTGCTTCAATCTTTTGCCCATTTTTTTTTTTTTATTGAGCTGTTTGTTTTCTTATTGTTGAGTTTTGAGAGTTCTTTATCCAAGTCCATTGTTTTCTCCTAGTCTTTGGATTTCTTTGCCCTCTTTAAACAATGTATTCCAGAAGTAAACATTTTTATTTTGATCAAGCCCATTTTATCAATTTTTCCTTTTATAAATGATGTTTGTGGTGTCATTTCTAAGAACTCTGGCTAACTCAAGGTCACAAAGATTTTCTTCTAAAAGTTTTGTAGTTTTATAGTTTGTGTTTAAGTCTATAATCCATTTTAAGTGAATTTGTAAAAATAAAATATGAGGTATAGATTGAGGTCCATTTTCTTTTGCTTAAACATCTAATTTTCCCATGCTCATTTATTCAAAGGACTATTCTTTTTGTTTTTTAATTGAACTGCTTTTGCAATTTTGCCAAAAATCAAGTGACCATGTTTTTCTTGGTCTATCTCTGGATTCTTCGCTCTAGCCCGTTGACTTACGTGTTTAATTTTTCACCAATATCACATGTCCTGAGTATTACAGTTTTATGGTAGGTCTTGATATCAGGTAGTGTGGGATCTCCTACTTTCTTCTTTGTCAAAATTATTTTGGCTTGTATGGCTCCTTTGCCTTTCTGTACAGACTTTTTTTTAGAAACATCTTGTTGATATATGAAAAAAATCCTGCGAGGATTGAAGTCAGTGTTGTGTTGAATCAACTTGGGGAGAATCGACATATTAATAACACAGACTGTTCTAACTCAGGAAAGCAACTTTCCTGGGACACTCCTGAATTTAAACCCCCCCTGACACCCACCTTTGCCAAAGCACACCTCTCTTGTTGCCTCTTTTCTCCTTGGCCCTTGTATGGGCTCACATGTCACTCTGAGGGCTCTCACTTGGGCATGATGACCAGGTGTGGAGGGCCTCCTGGCCTCAGCCACATGTTCTATGGGGCCAGGACATTTTCCTTGAGCTTTTAGGCCAGGCACCTAGTCATTAATAACAAAGTCATGGTATTTTGTATAAAAATAGTATGTCCGGTTTCTTTTAAAAAGGGATATGAAGATTTGGCTCTCTTTTGCCTGCATTGTTCTCTAGCAATGACCTGCCGGAGCTGATGGGGACTCTCCAGTGCACCCCGCTTTCCATCTTTCACAATGCTCTTGGTCACTGCCTGCCAAGCCCCTGTGTGCATTTGGGCTTAGATTTCATGCTTTAGACCTCAACACGGGACTTAGGTCACATGTATTTTCATTGAAGTAATACTTACCAAGTATCTGCTGATTACCGGCCCGTATCCACTAAGAATACAAAAGTGAACAGAACAGACAGTAATTCTGACTTCCGAGAGCTTACATTCCATGGGGGGTGGGGTGGGGGGTGGGAAGAGCCAATAGGCCACATAAGTAAGTTACAGCGTTCATGAGAATGTGAAAATTTGGGGGGGGGGGAATAAAAGCAGACATGGGAGATGGAAAGGAAGGGCAAGATGGGGTTGCAGGTGCAGCAAGTTGTGAGTAAAGGGCTCAAGAGGAAGATGACATTGGAGCAAAAACTGAAGGTGAGGAGATGAGCCCTTTTCACGCTGGAGGGAGGAACATTCCAGGCAGAGGGAACAGAGAGTGAACAGGCCCTGAGTCTGGAGCGTGCCTGGCCTGTCTGAGGAATAGCAAGGGAACAATGCAGCCCCAACAAGGTGAACAGGGACGGAGTAGTAGGAGATGACTTCAAACATCTGGTGGCATGTAGCTCCTAAAGAGCCTCGTAGGCTGTTGTAAGGACTCCAGTCTTTTCTCTGAGTGATGTGGGTTGGGGAGTGACCAGGGCTGAGTTGAGTTTTAAAGCTGGGAAAGCATCAATCTGCTGACCTCTTGGAAATAGTGTTGGTGTTCAGGGGTTAGCAGGGAGGCCAACTTGAAGGCAATTTCAGTAATCAGTAAGACAGAGGCTGGTGTCAGACCAGGGTGGTCATGGGGGACATGGGAAATGGTGAGAAGTGGTCAGGTTCTGGATAACTTTGAGATTTTGTGGGTTCTTGGTGATTCTTTCTTGCCAACATTCCCTGGTGAGGGCCATGTCAGCATGTCCCTAAACTTGGGTGACATGTGCAAAGGGAGGCCCCTTAAGTAACATGTCCCCAAACCTCATAATAAACCCTTCCAAAGTGACCTGCTCTCTTCACCCAGATGGAGCAGAAGATGATGTCACTTATAAAATTTCATCTCAGAAGCACCCTACTATTTGTAGATCTTTTCCAAAGGGAATATTGCAAAGAAAGGTTTCCTATTATAAAAGAGCAGAATGGGTGATATTGGTGTGGCTGGGTATCTGAATTAAGTTTGATGAAGTGAGGAGGTGTAGGGAAATTCTTGTCTGTGGGGTTCAGGAGGTCTAAGCCCAGCGCTGGGGACAACAGCAGCTGAAGATTCCTCTAGAATGAAGGTAGACATGTCGTAAGTCCTATGCGTGCTCACTTTATGGCTTTGACAGTTCTGTTTCATGAGTATGTAATCGCTTCCAACTCAGATTCTGGACTCTGAAATTCTACAATTGATTCTTGTATGCTAAGTAGAATATTATATATGTAATGGGTTATTATACAAACAGGATCATTTTGAATTGTCTATTTTTCTCATACTTATTTCATTTTTATGATCGTTACCTTATTTTACATCTTCTTATCTGCATCATATTTTTTCCACGGCTGTTCTCTCCTGCCCTCCAAAACCAATTAGCTTCTTTGTTCTCAGCAGACAACTTTAGTTCTCACTTCTTTGGGAAGTAAAGGACATCAGTGATAAAATTCACTATCTTGCCTCCTCAAAACTCTACCTGTTTCTTTGTCCAGCCTTCCTTCCTTCCCTCTTGTCTCAGAAGAAGGGAGTTTGAAGCAGGTGAGAGGACACGGCCCATGTCCTCCCACCTTCTCTAGAATAATCGTCTACCACCTTTCTTCCGCCTCTCTCCCCTTCCTACAAACATGCCCACATTTCCCAGCTCCTGCCTTTGCCTTTTTTTGTAGCCACTGTCCCACATGTCTCTTCCTTGCTGAGCCTCTGGAAGATCTTGTCTCCATCCCTGCCTTGATTTCCCCCAGTGCCCTGTTACTAGTCAACCAAAGCTTTGACCTCTGCCACTTTATTAAAATCCCTCAAAGGTCCCCAGTGGTCTCCTAAGTGCTATATTCTATGATTCTGTCTCAATCCTCACTCTCTTCCTCACCATCCAAAGGGTGGACAGGATCAAGGACATTACCTGGCAACTTGTTACAAATGCAGACTCTGAGGCCCTACATAGGTCAGCTGAGTCAAGAATCTTCTGTTTAACAAGCCCTCCAAGTAACTCCATAGCACATTAATGCTCAGAAGCTCAGTCTCTCTGAGGTATTTGACACAAGACTTGGAACACCTTCCTCTCCATCATCCTGCCTGGTCTTTGGCTCTTCCTTCTTAACCTCCTTGCTCCTCTTTCTCTAACAGTACTATAAATAGGAATCCTCCCTAGGGTTCTGCCCTCTCTGCGCCTCTAGCAATTTCTGTGTTCTCTGGGACCTTCAACTACCACAAAATGCTGATGATTCACACATTTCTCCCTTCAGAGATTCAGGCTCCTGCATCCAACTGCTTTCCAATTTTGTGTCTGCCTAGTAACACTTCCAATACGATATATCCCCAACTGAACCCATTATCTTCCCTACTCCCCATTATGCTCCTCCTCCTGGGTTTCCTATCTTGACTCATGACATCATTAGCCCTATACCCTTTCACAAACACTGGACACCTTAGGGTCTTCCCTTCCCGCTCTCTTCCCTCCATGTCCAATTAGTCAGCGAACTTGGTCTATTCAACCCCAGACGTATCTGTTCAGTACGAGCCCTCTTCTCCATTCCTCCTACCATTGCCAGGGTTTAGGCCCTTGTCATCAATAATTTGGACTGTTAAGTTGGCTCCTCAGTATTCTCTTACCCTCATCTCTAGCCTCTACCTGCCAGTGCATCCTCCACACTGGCATCAGTGTGTGTTCCAAAAAATGCACCCCAATCGCTGGTTCTCATTGCCTCCAAAGGAACCGCATAACACACAGGGTCAAGTCCAAGCTCATTATTTGGGCAGGCAAGGCACTCTGTGATCTGAGTCCTACCTAGGTTCCCAGCAAAGTCTCCATTTGTCCTCTTCACTGCAGAAATATGACATTTCTCACAGTTTCTTATATACTTTGCATTTTTTTCTCTGCTCATTCTTTTGCTTTTCAAACCATCCCTCTTTCCAGAATATCTTTCCTATATCCTGACTCTTCTGATCCTTCCAGGCTCAATTCTAATACCCCTGCCCCTGTGAAACCTTCATTAAATTCTGAATAAAAACAAGTGATCAGGCTTCTGTGCTCCAATGAACACCATGTTCATAGTGCATATATTGAATTTGGACTTGGCGTTCTAGTTAGTTCTAAATTTCTGCCCTTCCAAGCACTCTGTAGGCCTGATTAGGGCAATGGCTGTGCCGATTCATTTCCGTGTCAGTGTCTAGTACATAATATGCACCCCACAAACACTGAATTGCATGAATCAGAAGCCATTTGCCCCTATTTCGGTGCTGCATACTATGCTTAAAAATAAAGGTGCAAATGTTTCTGTTTGCTCACTTATTTGTTTTCTATATTGGATCACTGAGGCGAGATTTCCGCATTATTCTGAGTGAGCCAGGACTTGAAGTTCATTAAGAACATTTTCTATCTTAAGTATCACTGTGTGAGTCTATCAGTAGTACTGAGCATTTGGTCTTCCACATGCCTGTGCTCCAGGGCATTTAATCCTTACTCCCATCAAAGCTGTTCCCCTCCCCAGCTACACCCCAAACATTGCACAAAAGATTGCTTCTGGCAGTCTCCCCACCAACTATGAGCACCTGCTATGTGGCAAAGGGTAGCCTTGCGGTTAAGAGCTTGCAAGCTGGCATCAAAAATATCTGGGTCCAGGTTTCTGCTCTGCCAATCCTACTTGTTTAACCTTGACCGAATTGCTTAAATCTCTTTGCCTGCAAGATGGAAATTATAACAGCACCCCCCTCATAGGTTTGTTTTGAAATTGTTTGAGGTTGACCATGTCAAGTGGCCAGTACACCCTGAGGCTGATATAAGTGGCACAGGAAATTGTTAATGATGATGAAGAATACAATGAGGGACATCAAACTGAGCTTAGTGGGCAGAAGACTAGCAGGTGCCAGTAAAGTCTGGCTCCGTGGGGCTCATTCGTGAGGCCAAGGAGGACCTCATACGATGTCCCTGGGTTGCCAACCAACCTGCCTGACTGCTCAAGAATGAGGAAGTCGAGCAAAGACAAAACAACCCACTTGCTCAGATATGTTTTTCCTTTCAGAACAAACAACGACGACAATAAACCCTTCCGTTCCTCAGTCTCACGTGTCACGAATAGTTTTCAAAGGCAGTTAACGATATTGTTTTCTTTTTTTTTTTTTTTTTTTTTTTTTTTTTTGGGACAGAGAGAGACAGAGCATGAACAGGGGAGGGGCAGAGAGAGAGGGAGACACAGAATCGGAAACAGGCTCCAGGCTCTGAGCCATCAGCCCAGAGCCCGACGCGGGGCTCGAACTCACGGACCGCGAGATCGTGACCTGGCTGAAGTCGGACGCTTTAACCGACTGCGCCACCCAGGCGCCCCAACGATATTGTTTTCTTAAATACTTTTTCTTTGGGGAGAAAATTCTAACACAGATTCTCCAATGCGGGGGTCTGGTACAGAGTTATGGCAAATGGCAGTGTCTCCTCTCCTTGCTTGAAATCTGTGTGTGGCTTCCTACAGCCCTTGTGGTAAGATACAAATTTCCTCCAATTCCACAAGGCCCTTAGTGATGTGACTCCTGCCTCACCTCCTTGGACCTCAGTTTCCTCCAATGTAGAGTGACAATTAAAAGCTCATCCTTTGGATTCAGATCTTGTGTCTACACAATTCCTAGCTGTCTGACACGTTTTTGTGTTTTTTTTTTTTAAGTTTATTTATTTATTTTTGAGAGAGAGAGACAGCACATAGCCTGATGCAGGGCTTGAACTCAAAAACAATGAGATCATGACGCAAGCCAAAATCGAGTCAGACAGTTAACCAACTGAGCCACCCAGGTGCCCCTGGCAAGTTATTATTAGCAAGATAGACTTTGGGTTTCTGAAGTGCCCCAAGTCCCCCCTTCCCCCCATGGAATTGGTATGCATGGAGTAGTAGGCATTAATTTGTCAGCTTTATTACTAATAAAGCTTGATAGGACCTGCCAGCAAAATCAGGCTTCTGAAGTCTAGACGTCTGGATTCATTGCAGGTGACTCTTAGCCAGGTGTTCAAAGCAGGTAAAGAAGCACAGGTTTCCTGCTATGGTAGTAGTTGACTTACTAGATGGAGAGGCAGAGAGAGAAAGAGAGAGAGAGAGAGAGAATGTGTGTGTGTGTGTGTGTGTGTGTGTGTGTTGGGGTGGGGGTAGTGGGGGTGGGAGTAGGTTACCCTAAAAAGTCAAGAACCTGAAAGTGAATGAAGGACATGTGCTCTAAGCCTTTCTCAGGCTCCTTAATTAGGTACATCATCTTGAGGGAAGGAAATGAAAGGTGGAAATACAGGTAGAAACTCCTTCCCAATCCTTCCAAGAGGCCTGACGTTTCCCCCAGTATACACAGGCAGAAATCCAAGGAGAAAGTGGGTTCCCACTCAGTCTTTCTGTCCTGGTTTCTTCATCTATCAGCTGGGGTAACTGTCTTTTGGTATTGTTGAGAGGATTACAAGAGGTAATATTCTTCTTTATATAGACCTTTTCCAGGGGCCTAAGGGCTGTCTGTCACAACTGGTGAACCACTGGTGTCCTGAGCCCTTCAATTCTTTCCTCTACTCCTGGCAGGGCCTGGGGTGGAGTGGGATGGCTCATATTTCTCTTGGCAGGAATTAAAACTTTTTGCTATTGCCACTGTTGGCTGCCATTGCCTCAGACACATCCAGTGACTGTGGCTCTTCTTCTGAGGTTTAACTGGCAACTGGCAGCAAATGGAAAAGGTCCTCTGTCCCCACCCTGACTGGTCCCAGGCATTCAGCTCTATCAGTGGATCCCAAGAGAGTTGTCTACCCCTTCTTCCCATAATACACTCTTTTCCTAAGGAAACTTTAAGACATTCTTTATGAGCCAAGGTTAGAGAAGGTTTGTGTGGTGCTACCACTGTGCCCCCTCCTTGTGCTCTTTAACATCATTCTCCCAACTCAGAGTGGAATCCACCATCTCAAGTGGTCTGTGGTTGGGATGAATGTCTTGCCTGCCATGGATATCCCGCAGGGGCTAATGAGTCTTTGCGCTCCTTCATGGCTAAGAATCTCCATCCTGGAGTCCTGAGATCTAACTTCAGTCCCCATATCTTCCCATCCTGTCTCCTGGGAGTATAGCAGATCCTCAGCCCGTGTACCTGTGACTGGGCTTTGTCCTGGGACTATAGACAGGATCCTCAGTTCCCAAGGTGAGCAAGCAGGACAACCCCAGACCTGGCATCTAAGCCCAGGAATCAATTAAGAGGCAGAACCATGGGCATTCAGGAAGAGCCTCCTGCAATCTGTGCTTCTTCTCTCTTTTGAATTTGCAAGGAAAACTGGTCTCAGTTGGGCTGCCTGGAGATCTGTCAGACACTCACTGTAGGACTTCAGACAACCCATGCACACTTTCTGAACGTAAATCAAACGCATCAATCAGCTTTGAATCGGGGTGAATCTGTCACATTAAATTGTCAGTTACAAATTCCTGCTGACAGTTCTTTGAAGTTGCTAGAAGTGCATCTAAACAGAGTTATATTGGCCAGCCTCCATCAGGAATGTTAAGCTTGCAGATTCTTGAGCCACATGGCCTTGGTTCCAGCTCTCGTTCTACCATGACAAAACAGGATCTCAGGCAGTGTGTAATTGCTCTATGCCTCACTTTTTCCCCCTGTAAAGTGAAGATGATAATAATAGTACCTACGTCCTAGGTTTGTTGAAGTGAAGAACTTAGAATAGTGCCTGACATGCAGTAAGCCCTCAGAAAGTGTTAGCAATTTATATTATTATCTATCCAGTCACCAGAAACGTAGGGCGAGAATAATTGGAAACAAGAGATATGATCAAATCTTGTTCAGTTGTCACATGCAGAGTGTATTCTTGGGGGGGGGGGGAGGGTGGGTGTAAGTTTCTCTTCCTTATGATATTGTAATCATAGCAATAATAATGATAATGATAATGGTGGCTAGCATCCATTGAGTTCATGCTATGCGCCATCATTGTGCTAAATACCTTACGTGAGTTAATTATTTAATTTATAAGATCCCATTAGGTAGTATTAATTTTAGCTCAGTGTAACTTGTGTTAAGTTACATTGTTCTCAAGTGGCAGAGCTGGGACACAAACTCGGGTGTATCTGATGCCAAAACTTGAGATCTTATTGCGATTGAATGGTTTGTATTCTCCAAAACCTGACTACCTAAGAGGGAAAAGATGTACTCCTGATCCAAGCTGGTGTCAAGAAGAAGCCAGTCTTGGATGTGAAAAAGCCAAAATGTAGTGAATAGACACCCAGAAACCAAAGAGTCATCTCGATTTCAGTGTGTTCAGACTTGTCACCATCTAGGGCCATGGTGCTATCTCATGGCAGCTGGCTTCATTCCAGGTCACAATTCTTGCCAAGGTCGTGTTTCTGGAAGCCTCTTTTGGGGCTTCTCTGAAACTTTCACTGCATCACCTACCAACTACAGTTCTTCAACCACGGCCAGCAAATTTTTCTGCAGAGAAAGTGATCTTTCCATTTTCTTTTAAGTGAATTGGATATAAGCTAGGGATATTCCAGGATACTATCAATTTTGGCTCTCAGAACCAAATCTGAAAACATAGTAGGATTCCAAGAGTTCAGAATGTCGCCGATAAGCTCCCTGTCTCTTGGTTTATAGTCATAGTCAACTTTTGAGTTGACTTCAGGAAGAGCTCAAGAGAGCCCCTTCCCAAGTTCGTTGCTGAGCGAGGAGCAAGGGAGCACTGGGGGAAGAACCTCAGGCCAGGCTCTTCCAAGAAAAATCTCCTATATTATCTGGAAGCACTAGGCTCTTCTCTCTGGATTGTCTCTTCTGGCCCAGGAGGTGGGGACCTGCTGGGACTGTCAACAGGACATGTAGGAGTTGAAGGGCCTGTGTTGTCAAGAACGATTTTAGTAAGGACTGTGCTGGCTCAGCTAGAGGGGCTAAGCCCTGTGCTAGTGAATGAAACTGAGGTCATGGATTCGAGTTCCTTGAGGCTTACTGTGGGTTTGATAGTGTTCCCCCCAAATTCATGTCCACCCAGAACCTCAGAATGTGACCTTATTTGGAAGTAATATATTTATAAATGTAACTTGTTAAAGATCTCAAGATGAAATCATCCTGGATCAAGATGGTTGGTGTCCTTATGAGAAAAGGAGCAGACACAGAAAGACACACGGAGAGAGCCAGGTAAAGATGGAGACAGAGATTGGGGTGATATGTGTAAAGCCAACAAACATCAAGGATTTTGCTGGCAACCACCAGAAGCTGGGAGAGTGGCATGCGGTTGCTTCCCCTCTGTGCCTTCAGAAGGAAACAAACCTGTAGACATCTTGACATCTCAACCCAGACATCTACCTTCCTGAACTGTGAGAGAATGAACTTCTGTTGTTTTTGCTTTGTGGTGATTTGTTATGGCAGGCCTATGAAATACAGGGCTTGTGTTGGGGAACAACGGAAATTCAAGATTCTCACCACCCATTGGAATGCTTCGGAAACAAGTCTCCCAAGACACAAGGGGAAGTGTGGGTGAATCAGAGCATGCCCTTCCCCATTGCTGGGCAGATGGAAGCAGGGCACAGACACGTCAAAGATGAGCTTCCTGGGCCAGTTTCCTAACAGGGGTATTCAAAAAGGAAGGAGCACATGTGCTCTGTGACCCGAATGAGTCTCTTCTCCTCTCTGGCCCTCTATTTCTTCATCTATAAGCTGGAGGAGCTAGGCCAAAGCAGTGTTAAAGTGGGGCCCTTGCTGTGTTCAGTGAGGCCCTAAGAGCTGAACTGCCAGACCATGACCTGAGCTGAAGTTGGATGCTCAACCGACTGAGCTACCCAGGTGCCCCAAGACTGTCTTTGGATAATAACTTTGAGGGCTGCAATTCACCATGGGGCCTGGGCACACCAGCCTTGAATTTATGACCCAGCCTTGTCCTAATGCAAGCATCTAGCCACCTTAGTCTTATGATATTGGAATAAAGCTTAATTTGATTTATGGCAGGTATGGTTTGAATTCCACTCCAGGAGATTTAAGAGGCCTTTTAGGTCATCTGAGCATCTTGGTCTCTGACTCATCAGAGCTGGGCCCTGACACGCTCCTTAGTTACAGTGCCATCCTGAGGAATAGGGCATCTCTCCTGGCCCATCAGGCTGCGTAAGTGGATATTCTGGAGAAGATGGGGCTTCTAACCCTGCCAGCTGTGACTGCCTCTTAGAACTCCAGACTCCGGAACTTAGCTGCCCAGATTCAACTCTTGCCTGATTGGACCTGAGATACTATTCTGCTCTCTGATTCAGCCGATTTTGCTGGGCTCATTCTTCTGACTCTTTTAGGAATGCTGTCAAGTTTGAGCAGCTCACCACTAGCCTATTTTTAAATCCTGGGGTCACCGATAGTAGCTAAGTGACCTTGGTCTAGTTACTTAAACTGTCTAAGCTTCAGCTTCCTTGTGCATAAAGTGAAGATAATAATGCTGACCTCCTAAGGGTGTTGTGAAGAAGAGAGGGATTTAATGACACAAAGTGTGGGGCTCTGGGGGCGGGCAGTACTTGCAATTTCTCCTTGGATGGCTACTCTGATTGCCCCTCCCGAGTCTCTGTCTTGCCCATTTCCCAGAACACCTGGGCACGAGTCAGGTGGTCAGCCCCCAGCAGGTGCAAAGCCCTCTGCACTTGCTCCATTCTGCTGAGCCCCAAATACAGTGAGGCCTTTGGTGTCACTGGATTTTGGTGGGAACAGGTTTTCTTTCACTTTTGTTGACTTCCTCTAGAGACTTTATCTTAAAGTTCTCAGGTGATTCAGGAATGAAGAATTGGGGCCTTAGGGTGGAAAAGCATTTGTGACTATTTTTCCTTTGTTCTCTGCATGGTTGACTCAGAAAGTGGGGATTCCAGGTGAGGAAATGGAAGTCATTTCACTTCCTCCATCTTCGACTAGATGTGTGTGTTCATCCCAGATTCCTGCAATTTACATTACACATTCATTTTTCTGGATCTTATTGGTACTTCCAGGGGGAGTCGATGAGTTGAGTTGTTAGGAAATCCATCTTTGGTGCAGACAGAAAATAGTTCCAGAGACAACACACAGATGGACCTTGACAATCACGGTCATTCCCTAGTGTCCCCTTCAGCCTGTCAGGGTCTGAGAAGCCTGGGGGAAGGCACCAGCCATTCTCCTTTTGTTCAAATCCAACCCTTCAGTGTTCTTGGACAACACTGTTTTTATAAAATGATACATGAGGGGCGCCTGGGTGGCTCAGTGGGTTGAGCGTCCGGGTTTGGCTCAGGTCATGATCTCGCGGTTTGTGAGTTTGAGGCCCGCATCGGGCTCTGTGCTGACAGCTCAGAGCCTGGAGCCTGCTTCAGATTCGGTGTCCCCCTCTCTCTCCACCCCACCCCTGCTTGTGCTCTGTCTCTCTCTGTCTTTCAAAAACGAGTAAACATAAAAAAAATTTTAAATGATACATGATAATGATTAAAATAAGTCACTCAAGACAGGAAAATGCAAAGAAGAAAACTAAAGAAAGGATCCAGTCTCACTACATGGAAATAACTACCTTCAACGTTTGTGACCATCATTTCCTCCTCCCTTTCTCTCCATATACAGATAAAAGAATAGAAAAAATAGAAACATTCTATGTGTGTCTTTAAAAACCAAAGTTAGTAAATTCCATGAGCTGTTATTTCATGCAAGTAAGGGAACAGAGGAAATGACTAAAATTGCATGTAAGCATTTATTTACAACTAGTGATTAAGTTCCTGAAAGACAGTATCAAAGGTGAAAGCATAAAGATCACCTAAAACCTAACAAGTTGGGGTTGCTATACTGTTTGAACATGTGCTTTAAATGTAGACAAATCTACAAACCCCAAACATGGCACCCTTCAAAATTAGAACTTGAATTCTTCACCTATCCTTATCTCACATTTTTTATTAGTTAACTTGATAATTTGTATGTCTTGCTCATCTTTATATCTTTTACATTTTGTGTTTATTTTTAAATTTTTTTTAATGTTTATTCATTTTTGAGAGACAGAGACAGAGTGCAAGCAGGGGAGGAGCAGAGAGAGAGGGAGACACAGAATCCAAAACAGGCCCCAGGCTCCGAGCTGTCAGCACAGAGCCCGATGCGGGGCTCGAACTCACGGACCGTGAGATCATGACCTGAGCTGAAGCCGGCCGCCTAACCCAATGAGCCACCCAGGTGCCCTACATTTTGTGTTTAAATTGCAATTGTTATATCTTGATAGCATTAGCTTTGTATTTCAATATGTTAATATTCACCACCTATTCTTTTTAAAGCATTAACAATTTTCTTTTAATGTTTATTTGTTTTTGAGAGAGAGACACACACACAGGGTGGGAGCAGGGGAGGGGCAGAGAGAGAGGGAGACACAGAATCTGAAGCAGGTTCCAGGCTCTGAGCTGTCAGCACGGAGCTGGATGTAGGGCTCTAACTCACAAACTGCGCGATCATGACCTGAGCCAAAGTCAGACGCTTAACCGACTGAGCCACCCAGGTGCCCCTCTTTTTAAAGCATTTTAAAATGGGATGTTTTCTTTTCTGAGTTCTTTATTTTGATTCATTTTTTTCGTTGGCTGAATTTAATAGGCAAATTAAAAAAATTTTTTTTTCCAAGGGCACATTAGGCTATTTCTGTTTTTTTGGTATGTTTTATCTTTGCTGTTGCTTTTTTTTTTTTTTTTTTTTTTTTTTTGGTCTAGAGAGAAAGAGTAAGCAGGAGAAAGGGGCAGAGGGAGAGAGAGAGAGAGAGAGAGAGAGAGAGAGAGAGAATCTTAAGCAGGCTCCACGCTCGGCGCAGAGCCCAATGTGGGCTCAATCCCACAACTGTGAGATCATGAGCTGAGCCAAAATCCAGAGTTGGATGCTCCACTGACAGAGCCACCCAGGCGCTCCTTACCTGTTGCTCTTGAATTTGAAGGCTAGCTTCCTCACAGGTAAAATTCTAGGATCACTCTTTCCTTGCCATTTATGATCTTTCGTCTTATGCTGTTGAGATGTTTGATGCCATCCTGAATTTCACCCTGGTAGGTAATTTGTTTCTTCTGCGTATGTATCCATGGGATTGCATGAGAGTAAAGCTATGTGTGGGGGTCAGTGGAGGTAGGGGTGGGTGGTGATGGGAAGGTGGTCAGTTGGGGAGGTAGAGGTAGAACCGTAGGATGAGGAAAAAGTAAAGCCCTAAGGAAGAGAACATGGAACCACTTTCTCCATAATTTGCAGCCCCATTAAGAAGAAATGGAGCCAATTATCAAAGAAATCATTCTATGGGGGACAGGAATTTTAGTAAAGACTGACAATACGATCACTTTATCTTGTAGGAAAGAAATGGTCTTGCTTTCCAGAGCATATTTCTAGGAAGGCCTAAAGACAATGATACATTTCTATAAGTGACATAATTTAGGGAGAACTCTGCAATGCAGCAAGGGCAGCCCTACCATTGTTTTATGTTTAAAACTCAACTTCACGTTCCTTGCTAATAGAGAGGACTTCGGTCAGCTACCTCCAATTTATTCCTATTTGGCTTAGCAGACCATTAAGCAATGGATTTGGCCACAGACTCCCCATTCCTAATGATGTTTTTCTTGGGCTACTATGAAAAACCAGTTGGCAATTGCTGAGTAACCACATGATGACAGCATAGAGGGAGGACACAAAGGTTCCAGGTATGTGACAAATGGCAGAAAGAAACCAGAACATGATGGAGACAATACTGGGTCCGCAAAGTGGACAAGGTGCCCCTAAAGAGATGTGTGTAAACCATTCTGTTGGAGGGTCTGGTGCAGGTGGCGCCTGTGTGGCTCTGGAAAGCAACCATCGCTGCCCTTGGAAGACAAATGGAAAAAATGAGCCCTTGTGTTACAGACTCCTCCATCCATTGATGCCTAATTGGTTGTCCTGGCGCAGAGGGCTCATATGATGTCAGAAAGTCAAGTTCTATGATGATGGGACAGTGGAAAAGAAAACATGATCAGCCTCCGTGCCTAAAGAGCCACCACACAAATGAGGGAGGAAAATATTTGAAATCTGAGTTGCGTTCTGGTTTTTCCACCTTGAAAAGAGGAAGTGCTGATAAACTCACAATCTAAATGAAGCAAATAGCATGCTTTTGAAATGCTAACAACAGCTACCATCTCTGGGGTAGGCACTCTTTGCTGTGCATGGTCTAACAGCCCTACACATACATTAATTTATTGGATCCTAGCAACTGTAAGAGACAAGGAGATTATGATTTCTGTATCCTGGACGCTAGTAATGTTCTCTCTGGCCACAGAAGTATCTCTAGCTCTTGGGGGGGGGGGGATGTGGGCAGGGAGGCACCCGGAGAAATAGACCTTGGCATATGTTCTCAATAAAGAAGTCTCTTCCTTCCACTGATGTGTCTCAGATTCCTGGTAGTAGTTGGGGAGCTGGTGGCCCATTTCTCTGCTATCGCTGGGTGGGCATTCTTTTCATCTTGGTTCATAGTGATGGAGAAGAGTTGGAGACAATTCAAACGTGGTACCCGAAAGCCACTGCTCTGATCTCTGGGCTGCCTCTGTCCTCATCCAGCTGTGAGTGTACTTTGTGATATTCCTTTCCCTTGGCAAATTGCTTCCTTCCGATTCCTGTGCACCCCCTGCAACAACATAGAAGTTGGAAAACTTCAGGCCTTTGGGCATGCCTTAACCTCATTTCCCTGCCTGCCCAGGGGAGAGTGAAGTGCTCAGTCCCAATGGTGGCAGGCCCTGGTTTTGGGCGGGGCATACTCAGTTCACCCTTCCCAATCCTGCTGGCTTTGCCCTGACTGCAGTGGAAGGGGAAGGGAAGTGCTTTCATCTCAGGGACGAGTTGGGAAGTCAGGGGCTTAGAGAGATGAAAAGCTTGCCCCACTGAACACACCTGAAATGTGCAGAGCTAGAACCTGAACCCAGACTCCAAACCCTAGTTATTACCCCCATGGCAGAAATAGGGGCAAATGTAAGCTGTTCCAGAAATACCCAGTCATCATTCCCTTCTGACTTTTCCAAACCTGACTGCCAGCAAAGACAAGCCCACACTTTTGAGTGCTTACTGTCACGTCCCTCCCTGAGTGCAGACCCTAGCCCTCCCAACCAGGGCTGGCCACACAGGACAAGCTGCGCTGAAACAGGGGCTGGTTCCCATCTGCCCCCCATCCCTCCCTGCCTAGAGACTCCATTGCTTCCTCCCAACCCTCCCCTTTCCTCCCCTACTCCCCACCAGTATTATCTCTCTGGAGGCAGGGGTTCCTTTGAAGTCAACTGGGTGATTTCTTTTGAAAAACACAAAAAAGGAATCTGGAGAGGGTGGCAGAGGGCAAAGGATGGGCAAGGGGCCTGGTCTCCTGCATCTTTTTCTTTCAACTCCTACTGCTGATCAAAGCTCTAATGGAACAGCAGGATTGAAGAGATTGCATGCCAACGATGGGAAGAGTGTCAGTTCCTAGGTTGGTGTTAAGCTCTTGGAAAGGGACAAGAAATCGATTCATCAAGTAGGTGAAATAAATGGAGAAAGGCAACAAGCAGAAGCAGGAAAAGAAGCCGTGGCATGTCCCCAGTTTCCATGGAGCCCTTTGATAATGCAGTGACTCTAGGCCATACACATTGGTCACATTATTTATCACTGGAGCATGAACGTCCTAACCACATCCAAGAGCTTTCACTGGGCTCCCTAAATCATCCAGGACCACAATGAGATGCAAATAGCCTAGTAGAGGATTGGGAACAGAGAAAAGGCAGTCCTGGCCCCCAGCCTCCTCCCTCAAATCTGGAGGCTGCCCCAGGCGCAACCAAGACTTTCTCTTTTGTTCCCCATGCCCAGAATCCTGGGTTGCTCTGTCTGGCTGGGATGACCCAGTTAGTCTATGCATCGGGCTCTTGGGACTTTTCTTTCTTTGTTGTTTGTTCTTGAAAATCAGTGATCCTGCTCCTGAGGAATGGAAGGCCCCTGCAAGTGATTTACTTTCCCCCACATACCTATAGAGTGTTTCTGTATTTTTCTTCCCAGAAACTTTAGAAGTGTGAAAAGACACAATGGCATTTGTGCAGTTCTGGTTGGGAGCAAGTTCAACATAGAAGAGAATAAGGCTCTTTAGGGCAATATGTTTGAGGTCTGGTTTCTCCCTCCCCCACTTAGCTCACAGTGTGGTTCTGAGTGAGTAAAACTAATGTCTCTGGTTTTCTGTTGCTTCATGGGTAAAATGAGGGCTGTAATGGATGTTTGGGGATTGCCCCATTTCTCCTACCTACTATACCCCAAGTTCTCTAGCCGTGCGGTCTGGGTAGGACAGACATTTTTCCTAGCTCTAACGATGGACTCTGGCTTGGGCCACTCAGCGTGTTGCAGCTACTTTTCCCATCGTGATTGGCTCAGAAATGGGCATACAGTCTAAGCCCGCACGATTAGAAGAACCTTGGGACTTTTTCTGGAAATGCTAAGACATAGACTCTATTTCTGCTGGATGTGAATAAAGAGTCATGTACCTCTAAAAGCTATCTCCAGTCATCTTGACAAAATGAGGGGAGAGACTGCTTGAAAATGGAGCCAGTATCAAAGAAAATAGACAAATATTAAGCTAAAATAAATGGACAGAAAGAAACCAAGTCTGATCTCAGACTATGGGGTGCTGGATCAAGCTTTGCCTGCAGCTGCACTCATCCCCGGGCCATTCAGTTTCGTGAACTAATGAATCCCTTTTATTGCTTCAATTTAGTTTTCTGAAGGCCACTGTATGGGATTATCCTGAGTGCCAGGGCATAGCCATTTTTAACTTTAGGATTTCCTCTAGAGAGGAAGAAAAAAAACTAAAAATATTTTTGTGGCTTTCTAGCTTGTTGTAAGAATTGTGTTAGGCAGGAGAGAGCAGCGGTGAAGAGGCTCTGTTCTGTAGTTAGACAAATTTGGTTAAGATTCTTCAAACTCCAAAGGTGAGCCAAATCCCAAACTCAAAGGTGAACAGGTCCAAGGCCTTCAAAACGCCAAGGAAGTCTTTGAAGTGCTTTATCTTCTAAGCTGCAAGTAAGACCTCAATTTTTCATTTGGGAGATTTGGATTTCACGAATTCATGAAGGCTCTGGGTAGTTTAACACAAAGCTGCTCACAGGGTATGTAGATTCATATGCATTATCGGTGCTCAACTTGTACTGAGAGAATTAATCCTTAAGATGAAACTGAGTACGAATCAGAAAGATAACAGGTTCACAGAAGCCCATGTTAGACTTTATTTTGGCTCGACGCTTGGCTGGCTCTCTGACAGCTGATCAGCACATTAATGTTCAGGGATCTGCTACTTTGCAAATCAGATGAAATCTCACTGCACTGGTTTCCCTGATATCCTGGGGGATAAAAAATTGGCCAACTATATCTCGCTGGGCAACGAAAGTTGGATGTGTGAACGGAGATTGGGGTCTGGTCAATGATCGGTAATCTGTGGCACTAAAAACAGGGTATTTACTGTCATAGAGATTTGGATTTATTTATTTCCTCAACTATGTGGCATAGGTGCCAAACTTCCCTGTCCCAATAGGGACTCATGCCAAGGACAGACATTGCTAGTCTGTTGAGTGTTCTCACAAAGCCACAAATGTGTCATCACATTTTTGAAGATAGTGCTACAGAAAGGAACTCCCTCTTTCCTTTGCTTAGGATTCTTTTGGTTGTAAGTGATAGAAGATTCAACCCATTATGGTGTGTGCAGAAAGGAGAACTCGATAGCTTTTGTAACGGGAATGGTCCAGAGGAAGGCGGTGGCTGCAGGCAGGGCGGGAATTAGGCTTCAAATGATACGTAGCCAGAAGTCTGTTTCCATCTCTCAGCTCTGTGTTGCCTTTATTCTCAGGCTGTTCCTACCTTCATGGTTGCAAGGAGCTGCTTTTTAACTGCTAAAATGTTTGTATCTGAGCATACTTGGAAAGAGCAGCATGGAAATAGGGTTCTCATGTCTTATGCTGAAGTTAGATCCTGGGGCAATAATGAAGCTTCTGTGGGCTCAGGGGCCCTGGGTTAAGGACAGTGACTTAGGCCAATCTGCTCATGCAGCCCACACAGAGCAAGGGACTTGGCCAAGGCCAGTCTGAGCTGGAGTCAACGGCTGTCTCTACTTTGTTGCCCTTGACTTTCCAGATCCTAGATTTCCACACTGAGATCCAGTGATTCAACGCCACCTTGATTTTCACTCCTCTGCTTGGGGATCTGGTTTTACCCACCCCCCCCCCCAACTCCCCCATTCTTGAGCAAACATAAAAGAGCAAAGAGAGATGTTAAGATCTCGGAATAAAGTCTATTTGGGTTTCTGTTGCTTTAGCCTTCCCAGAACTCTTCTCCTTATTTTGGTGATAAAAATCTTTCTTTCCTCTGGGGAAAGTTTAGTTGAAGCCAATACTCTCCCACACGGGATTGGGCCCATGACCTTGGTCAACAGAAGTTTATATTCCTTTGGTCACAGTGCATGGTTCAGAGAAAGCAGTTACCCAGCTGGGGCAATCAGAGGTCTTGCCAGGACTTTTACTCTGGACGAACTGAGTGAAAAAACTTGTATTCTCCTTCTTCCTGCTGTGCATAGCCATAAATTTGGAGCTAACCGTCACAGTGACCAATTTTACCACTGCAAGAAGGGGGCCTGTCTGGGAATGAAGCTAGCACGTGGGTGAGTGGAGGAGAGGGGGAAGGGGACACTAGGATTCCTGACTACTGTTCCGTCTTGATTTTTTCCAGTCATGGGACCTAACAAATCCCCTCTTGTGCTTATTCACATTGACTTGGGTGTCTATTATGGGCAAACCCTAGGTTGGTCATGATTTCTCGATGGCTGACATTGTGACTGGTTGGCAACTCTGATGGCCATCACGGGCATTAATAGCTCGAGTGGCTGCAGAAAGCAGGAGTTAAAGATGTCGCTGGAGGTAGAAGGGATAAGCCCATATGCTCCCTGGTATTGGTAACTGGAAAAGGGCGAAGCTCGTTTGTGAGCCTCGAGGAGGTGGCCCCTTGCAAGAGAGAACTCTCAGGAACACCTGAGATCTTACATAACAGGGGCGGGGCTGGAATCAGAGAGATACGATTTATTCCCATTAACTCGGCCGCAGTTTGCCCCAAGGCTGATGTGTCTTGGAGAAACACCAGGGACACAAGGGATGGCTTAACCTGAGAAAAGCCTCCCATGTTGGTTGCTACAGTGATTGTTTTAGGTCAGGAAAACATTAATCAGATGTGCAAGGAGAGTGGGTGGGTCATATGGGGAAAATTCACCTTCAGTAAAGAGTAGAGGTGCAGAGGCCTGTTTGGGAGGCCACAGGGCCGTCCTAAGACAGTGGCTGATGTTTAGTACAGCCCGTATGTGAGACTTGTCATCACACCCAGTACCAAGAGGCCCCTGATTATGTCCTCAGGGAATAAATGCTGAGAACAGGTGGAGGGAGTCATTTCAAGAGGCTCTGGCAGTGCTGGGGGACAAGGCCAGCCACGCTGGTGCCAGGGTATCCGGAGGGGGACGGGGCTTTATGACCAGCTGAGGCTTGCACGGGAAACACTCCTGAGGGAGCAGAAGCTGAAGCATGGCGGGGGGAGGGGGGGGACTTGTTCATGGGCACACCCGAGATTCCCTAGTGACTCCAGGAATGGTTGAGGGGCTCCATAGGGGAACAGAGTTCTAGTAACTTCTCTAGCAGGATTAGCCCTAGAGAAACGCAGTGGTTTCTCCTCTTTTGATCCTGTGTTTACTACTTATGCTTTTTGATTAGCTAGACCTCAGTCTCTCTATAAGCCCCATTGCCCTCCACCTGGCTCCCCTGGGTCCTGAAGCCCCAGGGACCCTCCTCACGACTGGACACGCTGCGGCAGCTCAAACCCCAGGGAAAGAGACTGAGCGTTACTGGAGATGGCATTTTTGGTGATTAAGGTGGCGACATGGGCGTGGTGGTGGAGGAATGTTTCTAGAGGAGAGAACTTTGGGTGTCCTCAGCTCGCCCACTGTTCTGCTCCGGCATAAAACCTCCCTTTGTCTTGTTCTTAGATCTGCAGCGATATGTCAAATGCCAAAACATGCCCGGTTTGGAAACTAATGATATTTACTGCCAACTGGGAAACCAGATTCCTCTGGAACACATGCAGAGAGTATGATTCTTTCCTCAGGCAGTGGCATAGTGATTAAGTAGATACCTGCCTACAAAGCACAGATGACACTACAATCTTTGGGATCTTTGAGTCCCCAAAGTAACCTATTACATTGAAAGAGGTTTCATGGCTGTGTCTGAGATCACGGACTGCAGCTTGAAAGCCGGCCCTTCTAAAAGAGTCATCAATTAAAGCAATTCCAGAACAAGCTCAAGCTTATACCGAAGCTCAGGGCTTTGGTGACACAAGGTTTGTGTTCGCCATTTGGGCAGATCTGTGGGGTTTATATATGGTGACCACACAGATTGACAAACCACTTATGTGGATGAGAGACAAATGCCAAGTCTGGAACCCTCCTATCTGGGATGAGACCACATCCACTATTCAGTCAGGTGATACCAAGGTGACATTGTCATTTATTTCAGAGCACAGGAGGTGACAATGTTGAGAGACATCTAGAAAGTCAGGAAAATCATGTCTCTCTCTTCCAAATGGGAGGGTTTGGGTTGCAAAAATGATCACTCAGTTATCAGGGTCCATGCGTTTTATACCACTCAATTATAAGTTCCAGAGGTAGACAATTCTTTTTTTTTTTTTTTTTTTTTTTCTGTCTCAGCTGGAGGACAGAGGTAGGTTACAAAAGCCACTCCTGTTCCTTGCTGGAGTCAGCTTGTTTAAATCCTTTTCAGTGGCAACAGTTTTGCACAATGCCCAGCCCATGGTACAGGCCTCAAAAAATGTTAGCTCGCGTTGTCAGCATTATGTGTCACAGAGGCTAAGAGCCCAGTGGAGAAAATACGAGCACTGGAGCCTGAAACCTGGGTCTGGAATCGGGCTGTACCACTTACTTGCTGTGTGACATTAGGCAAATTACTAACCCATTCTGAGCTTTAGCTCTTCCTTTTGTATTACGGTCATCATTCCAGTCTCACAGAGAGCATACTTTCCTGAAAGTAGGTGGTTAATTTGTGCCCCAAAGAAAAGAATCATCAAGAGGAAAAGGGTGTAGGGAAGGTGCAGGAGAAAGCTCATTGAACTTGATGGGGTGGGTCCTGTTATCTGTTTACATTTCACACAGCCTTTTCTGACACAGATCCGTAAGCTGGCAAATTGAGGATTTCTGCGCCTTAAACTTCTAGAGATGCTTATTCTCCTGATATGTCTTCTGAAAAGTAAAGAAAATCCTTTTTGTTGATTGTCCTGCACTGGGGATGGCGGGTTGGAGACAGGAACTGGGGTCAGGGAGTAGATTGGGCTGAGTTCTAGTGTTTGTAGGGTTGGCAGTGCTTAATTATTTTGGAATATTTGTGTACGTGTGCTCTTGGCTTGCTCAGGATAAAGAACGCTTTCCTTGGCTAGAGTGATGTTGCTAAAAAATGGCCAGGAAGCTTGTGAGGAGACAGGAGATAGGGTAGGGGAAGGGAAGGAGAGCCCTCTGTGCAAATCCACTTTGAAGCCAGCGGAACCTTCAAAATACATGAATGATAGAATTGTTAACTAACCAAACGGAGTTCCTGGGGGGTGTCTTTTAAAAAGCATGCTTCTTATTGTAACCCAAACTTATTTTTAGAAGCCTGTTTTCTATCACAGTTTCTATTAACTGTTGGAAGTTGGTGGGGGGCGGGGCGGGGAATGTTTCATGAAGATTTTGCATCAGATTGCTCTATTCTACTCTGGTGCCGCCATGCTACGAACTACACAACGTGATGGAAATAATGCTTAGTTAGGAGCCCCGGGATCTTTGGGATCTTTGATTCCCCAAACTAAAGGGGGTCGGGGGGTGGGACTGGGTTCTCCTTCCAAATGTGCCTTTCATTTGCTTTGCAGTCTAGGGCACTCACTTTCCTTCTCTGGTGCTCAGTTTTTCCATGTGTAATAGGAAGATCTTGACCTAGAGAATGTGGTTCAAAATTTTAAAAAAAATTATTTGTAAGGACAACAAATGAGTTCTTCGAAATGAGTTTAAGATGAAAAAGGTAAAAGCTGTCCTGTGTCACTAAGAGGCGACCCCTGATGAATGTCCAGATTTCAGTTTGAAATTGAACGAACTGAACTGCAGATTTCACTTTGAAAACCACAGAAGATCTCCATTGTCACGTTCAGCCCAGTCATTCTGAGGATGCATACCAAGCCTTGAGGCAGGAAGTCAGAAGAGTTTTGGGACCGAGGTTCCCTGAATCTGGGGGTCAATGCTAGCTGCTCGCTGGAAGCAGGGGCAGGGATTGTCAGTGCAGGATCAGAATGCAGAGGGGGCTGGAAGGTCGCGCGGGTTCCTGTGATGGGGAAGAGGAAGCCCCTGTCCAGGGTGGCTGCTGTCGGGAGAGGACCAAATCTTCACCCTCTGGCTTCCATTTGGCTGGAGGTCGCTGGGAAATGGTCAGCTGGCTCGGGATCACGCCGTAACTGGGGTTTGCTCAGCCAAGGGCACCCCAGAAAGATGCCTTTGGGTGAGCCTGTCAGTCTATTGACTCTGCACCTGGGCCATTTGGAACAAGTCAGGCAGCCTTGGGGGGTAAATGGAGAATGCTTCACCCTCCCCTCTCCCAGGACAAATGTCAGGGCCCCGTGAGGTAGAGCGCCACCCCAAAGCCCTCTCTGACAGTGGCAGCTCCCACACCAGGCAGCCCTGTACTCCGCCCGATCACTGCAGAGCCCGCCTGCAAGCCCTGGACCCCCCTAGTTCCCAAGGTCTGAGAAGGGTTGAGTGGTTTTTCCCAATGGGTGTTTCAAGGAACTATAGCTCCACGGGAGATTAACAGGTGCTCCACGAGAAATGACTGTCATGGTCAGGTAAGCTTGGGAAATGCTGAGTTGAACAGGTTTCTTCATTATGGAACATGTCAGAGTTTCGAAACTTTAAGAGGCAGGCATATATGGACTTCCTAAGTGGATTCGCTTCAGCCTCGCCACACGTGGTCCCTTTTGTTTTCATGCGGTGGCTGTTCCGTGGAACCTGTTTTGGGAACTGCTGGGTCAGAATGTTAGTCAATTGTCTCCACGCTCCTGTTCAGTGATGCTTAGAATTAACTCCCGGTCCTGTATTTAGGAGTTGGTGGCCAAGCTGTGATCGCCAAATTGCTGAGTTCATTTGTGCCACCAACATTTTCTGAGCACCACGATGTGTCAGGTCCCGGGTTGGTGCTGAGATGACGGAAAGGCACGAGTTGCACATTTCCTGCCCTCTGTAGTTCACAGCCTCCCGAGGCCACAAAATAAGCAAATAAATAGTTGCAAACACAGCATGACAGACTCTCAGCTGGGAGGCCGTACTCAGCCCGCTAGAGTGTCTCCAGCACCAGGCTCAGTGTCGGGACCCACTGGGCGCTCTTATCAGCCTGCATTGTCTTCAGCTGTGAGTAACAGACAAGCATCAAATAGTTTACATAAGTAAAGAGTGTATTTCTCCTACTTCAGTAGGCTGAATAGTGGCCCTCAAAGATGTCTTCATCCTAATTCCCGGAACCTGTGAATATGTTGCCTTAAACAGCAAAAGAAACTTTGCAGATATGATGAAATTAATGATCGTGAGATGGGGAGGTCATCCCGAATTATCCTGAATCATGGCAATTTATTACAGCAGCAATAGGAAACTAATAGAAACTGCATAATGAATTTGCAGAAGTAGGCAACCCAAGGAATGTGCAGTTGCTTGAGAAAGTCATCAGGGCCCTGGCTCCTTCAGCTTCCTGCTGCACCTTAGCTTAAGGATGCACCTTAAGGCATCCTTCCTCATGAGAGGAAGACGGTGCTTACCTCTGGGCATCATGTCCACTTTCTAGGCAGGAAGGAGAGGAAGAGCCAGGGGAAACGAAAAAAGATTTCTTCATAGACTTCTTTTTCTCCCCCATTCAAGGAAAGAAACCCTTCCCAGAGAGAGCTGTCTACTTCTTATTGGGCCACAACTGGGTCACCCAGTTACCTCTGGTTGCAAAGAAGGAAGCCTGGGAAGGTGAGATTTTTTTTTCAAAACTGGGCATATTACTTTCTTGAACAAATTGGGGTTCAGTTGGTAAGGAAGAAGGTGAGAAAGGATATTGGCAAGGCAAATAGCCTAGTGTCTGCTAGGCTCCATAACATTTCAAAGCTCCATAAACATTTGTTGGAGGACTAACTGAACACCGGAAGGAGGGAAAATGGGAGTCAAGTTGTAGATCTGTCTGTCAGTCCAGGCGGGAAGGGGGTGTCTCAACTATGGCAGGGATGTGGTGGACGGAGGGGCTGTATCTGAGAAATAATTTGGAGCCCCCAGGCTCAGTAATTGAGTGGAGAATCAGTGATGATGCCCACACTTCTGACTCTGGCAGCTTGGTACATGGTGGTGTAGTTTACCAGGACATGAAATACGGCATTGGGAGAAGTCCCAGGTATTCTGAGCTCAAGGTGACTGTGGTCTAGTCCTGCTTCTCAAGACTGTTTTGCTCAAAACGCATAATGTGCCAGGGGTGATCTCTGGGTTAGCATGTGCATCTAGTAGGTGACAGTTCTCTCTGTTTTTCCTCTTCATCTCTTCTCTTTCTTTCTACCTCTTTCTACCCTACCTCTTGTCTTTCTACCTCTTACAGTGATTTAATCATAGGACCTTATGTAATACCCCCTGCCTAGCATCCTGGTCACCCCTCTGGACCTGAGCCCCATCCTGAATCCAGCCATCTTCCAGTTCTACTATAGGCAAAGCATCTTGTCAGGCCCCTGGTGTTCTGCCATGCTCCGTACAGGGCCCTTCAACTCAGTGACTCACTGGCAGAGATCTTGCCGCATCTGGTCGATTTTTGTTTTTGTTTTTGTCTTTGCAGGGGAGCATGGGAGAGGAAGAGCCTCTGCTCGTGATGTCCTAAGCACTTAGTCATTGCCTGAAGTCCTCTGTGTCAGACTGCTGTGTCCCGTCTGTGC
This sequence comes from Lynx canadensis, assembly GCF_007474595.2. Taxonomy (NCBI): domain Eukaryota; kingdom Metazoa; phylum Chordata; class Mammalia; order Carnivora; family Felidae; genus Lynx; species Lynx canadensis. Next base: position 125,198,186 of record NC_044309.1, on the reverse strand, counting down.
AACTGGTCATTCAGGTACCTCTGGACTTCCAAAATTAGGACCAAGGGTATTTTGCAGCAATTTGGATACTGGGACCCTACAACTGTGCATTTGGAGTTGGTCTTTGGAGCTGTCTCTCTATTCTTTTTGCACCTGGATGAGAGTCTGGGTCTTGCCTTATGTGACAGAGACTGTGAGTGCTCACTCCTACCCATGCTCTTCCTGGACACTTGGCCAGACTATACTTCCCAGACTCCCTTGCAGCTAGGAATGGCTGTGTGGCTGAATACTGAGTGTTAGCAGGAATGAAGGATGCCACTTCCCGGCCTGGCCATAAGTCCCTCTGTGTGGAATTAGAGGAGGACTCTGTGGCCCTGAGGAATTGTGGAGTCGTAGGATGAGGGAGCTTGGGTCCCTGAATCACTGTGTGGAAGGATGTCCATTGAACACCTGCACTGAACTGCTAAGTGACAGGTGATAAACTTCCGTTGTGTTCTGCTTCTAAATATTTAGGGTTGTTTGTTAAGCATCTGCTGTTACTTACGTGTAACGAATGCGATTTCTTTCCTTGTGAAAGAAATTTATCATGGTGGTTAAGAGCAGTTTTTTTAACGAGACCATCTGAGTTTGAAAACCAGCTCTGTCACTTACTCACTGTGTGACCGGAGGTAAGTTACTTCACTTCTCTGTACCCTGCTTGTTCATTCTTAAAATAGCACCAACTGCATATAGTTACTGTGTAGATTAAAGTGAAAACACATTCAGTGCTTGGATTCATATCTGGCATACAGCAGGCTCAGTGTAAGGATCACCCATCATTTTTCCTCATCGACCTCAAGTTTTCGTGATCTCAGGCCTATTGGAAGGGGGGCAGCCAGACCCCCGGTATCCATTCCATTGCTCCTGGACAGCTCTTTCCTGAATAATCCTAGGGATTATGGTCACTGCCACCCTCATTAGCATTTAGCTAAATAGCATATTTAGCTTATTAGCATGTTTAGTTTATTAGCATATTAGCTTATTTAGCATAAGCTTTTACACCTTATTCAGGCTCGTTGTGTTTTTTTTATATCACTTTTATCTCTGTTTATGCTGTCTCCCCAATCAGATTGAAAGCCCTTTGGAAGCAGGGGCTACGTCACATAACGTTGTTTATTCAGAACTACAAACAGCACTCAGTAGATAGTCGTCTCTGACAAAAGTCATACTTTAAAAACTAGGTATGTGCTTATCACAGAACATTACCATGCCCATCCATCTTACGCTTTTGCAGGATACAGATAAACAACAAGAGAAGAAATGCAACACAACCACCATCTAGGAAGCCTCCTGGAGCACATACCAGTTTTTAATGGGTTATACAGAAGCTTTTTACAGTACAGAAACTAGATGCTAATGGTTATCGTAGCTAATATTTATCGAGCACTAACAAGCTCCCAAGGACTGTAATGGAAGCTTTATTAAATTGCCTTTTATTTTATTTTATTTTTTTCAACGTTTATTTATTTTTGGGACAGAGAGAGACAGAGCATGAACGGGGGAGGGGCAGAGAGAGAGGGAGACACAGAATCGGAAACAGGCTCCAGGCTCTGAGCCATCAGCCCAGAGCCCGACGCGGGGCTCGAACTCACGGACCGCGAGATCGTGACCTGGCTGAAGTCGGACGCTTAACCGACTGCGCCACCCAGGCGCCCCTAAATTGCCTTTTAAAAAATATTTGTAACAATTGTGGGTCCTTCTATTTTTCTCACTTTGCAGATGAGAAAATGGCCTGCAAGAGAGAGTAGACAATGCAGTTGAAGTCACCTAATTAATAAGCATAAGGTCTGGCACCGAAACCGAACACTGATCGCACAAACACCTTGCTCTGTACAGAAGCTTTCTGGCCCGTTCCTTCCGGCGCCGAGTCTGTTGAGAGGCCCAGGGCATCGGTGAGGTTTACCAAGCTGGCTTGGCCAGGGAGACACCTCACCCCACCTGTGTGCCACACCCTGGGAACGACCCCACCTGCTCAGGGCTGCAACTGACTCTGTAGATTCCGTGTGCCTGTGTGTGTGTGTGTGTGTGTGTGTGTGTGTGTGTATGTGCCAAGACAGATGCGAAACCTTCAGTTGGGCAGATATGCATCTCAGACTCGAATCCGCCCCCGCCTCTCGCGCCCAACTCCCGGCTGCTCCCGGGGCCGAGGTGGGGCCGGCAGGGAGCCAGACAGGAGCGCGGTGTTCGCCGCCCATCGGGTATTGTCTGACACCTGAGTGGGATTAAGGGGTGAGCCTTTGGGCTCCAGGGGATGCTCCCTCAGCTGGAAATGACAATGAAGTCAGCGGATTATCAGAACTTCAAGCGAGGGAGAGAAATCTCGCAGGTGGTTCTGAAGTCCGCGGGGGTCTGTGCGCAAAAACAGATGCTGGTGAGAGCGGCGAGAAGCCGGAGCCAGGTCTCCCAAGCCAAAAAACACTCAGGCTTGAAACAACTGCAAGGTCCCACTCACCCAGACCCCTCCTCAGCACCTTCTGTTCAGGGCCAGCCCCAGTCGAGTCACAGATCCTTGAAGGGTTTCTGGGGGGCACGCTGATGATAATAATGCTGAGGGGCAGTATTTTCTGAGCCTTTACTAGTGCCCTGCTGAACGCTGTATATGCGCACATCACATCCGCTACAACAAACGTGTGTGGAAGTGATAATGCCACCCTTCTTACTAAGGAGGAAACAGACACCGTGCTTGTATAGCTTGGTGGGTGTGCGGCTGGCTTCCACCCCAAATTTCTCCCATCTTCCACTAGCCATGGCCCAAGGATCCAGTGGGCAGTTAATTGTGCCAGTGACTTGGCTAAGAGAAGGCACACAAGCTTCACCACCACCCGGATCTGCATTCAGATCCTAGCCTCACCCCATGCTGGCTGTGACTCCTTGGACACGTTACCTTCTGCTCCTTGAGCTTCGGTTCCGGATCTGTGGGATGGGAATGCCAGTACCAATCTCTGACACTTGTGCAGATTCCTGAGTGAACACGGAGTGAGTGGTAGCTAGAAATGTGATTTTTTTTCCCCAGGACATTGACCTCTGTGATCTAGTGCTTCTGTCCTTGATCATTAATGCAGTCATTTACCTGTCGATTCATTCATCAAGCATTTATCGAGCACCCCTTACGTTATAGAAAGCACGTTCTTTGCGGAAGGTATGTTCCATGTGCTGACCAGGTCTTTTGGTTAGGAAGGCTTAAGTCCACATTAAGTTGGGTTAAACCCACCTACAGTGGTTTCACGAAAGAAGGCGTTATTTCCCTCCCTTAACCAGAAATTTGGAGGTGGGGAGTGTGAAGGAGGGTGCAGAAGTCACACGGTTCCATCAGGGCCCCAGAATCCCCGTGACATTTTCCTCCACCAGCTCTGGTAAAGCTTTCATCCTTGGGGTTGAGAGATGGCTTCCCTGCCTAGGTTCTTTGGCCACATCCTAGGAAGAAGAAGACACATGTAACTTGTATCAGAAAAACAACAACTTTTCTGGTGGTCCCCAACAGACTTCTGTTCATATGTCATTGGCCAGAATTGTATCCCATAGTCACCACTGGCTGCCATCCCAAACGAAGTTGGGGTTCTATTAGTCAAGAAAAGGGGAGCACAGTTGGTGGGAGGCAAGTAGTTGCAACCCCAGCTGAGATGCTATTGAATGATAAAAGTGCCTTTAAAGCAAGCGAGCAAGCCTAGGCAACTTGCCAAGCACAGTTGGTGCTTTTACTTAGGTTACTGGATTTAATCTCCCTAGATTCTCACAACAACCAGGTGGAGGAGATATGTACACTCTCCCTTCTGTGCATTTCCCACCCCGCTGACAGTGAGGACTCTAGGAAGGCCAGACCTTTGGTCCAGAGCAGGTGGGTGGGGCTAGCCCTGGCCCTTTCCTCCCTTTCTCCTTCTCTGCAGTGGTGTGGCTGGAGAAAGTACAGGTAAGATCGTGGGCTTTGGAGGTTGGCTGCCCAACTTCCAATCCTGGCTCTGTACTCTTTGTATGATCTTGGCATGTTTCTAACAGACAATAGGAGTGGGGATTTAAATAAATTACTACATGAACAGATCCTGACATAAGAGAGCGCACTATTAATATTAGTAATTATCTTGTCGGGGAGCATGGATTATATCCTACAGACAATGTTGTAAGGCAGGGGTTGGCAAACTATGGCCAGAGGGCCAACAACTTGTTTTTGTAAGTAAAGATTTATTGGAACACATTTGTGCCCATCCATTTACATGTTGTCTAAGGCTGTTTTCATGCCATAATGGCAGAACCGAGTAGTTGCAAATGAAGCCTTAGGCCCTACAAAGCCTAAAATATTTAGTTTCTGTCTCTTTACAAAAGAAGCTTGCTAAGCCCTATTATAGTGAAACATGCAGTGCCACTTTAACTTTGGGACTCAAAAAGACCAAGAGTCAAAATTCCTTTTTTTCCTGCTTACTATCTGTATACAGTTGAGCAAGTAACAGCTTTTTAGAAGAACTTTTTTAGTTTCTTCAACTACAAAATCAGGAATGGAAATGTCTTCTTTCAAAGGATACCTTAAGATTCGGTGCAACAGAGAGGAGTACCTGGTTTTCAGTTGGTGCTTAATAAATAGAACCTTATTTTCATTTTTGTGGAAGGATTTCAAGCAGAGATTGGTGTAATCAGATGTGCATTTAGACAAAAAGCTTTTGAGGCTGTATGAGTTTGCTAGGATAGGTATAGTAAAACCTTGGATTGCAAATAACTTGTTCTGCGAGTGTTCCGCAAGACAAGCAAACATTTCTAATAAATTTTGTCTTGATAAACGAGCGACGTCTTGCAATACGAGTAGTATGTGATGTCGAACATCACATGATCACAGCTGCATCAATGGGTCTTCTCTCTCTCTCTCTCTCTCTCTCTCTCACTGCGGGACTGTGGGTGATTGTCAATGCAATGTCATATTTCTGTGAAATCCTCAAAAGGAGGCAAAAGCAAGTGTCATTGGATAGGTTCCTTGTTAAAGTTGCACGAAAAGAAAAAGATTTCACTGAGCCAATAGACAGCAGTGATTCCATTAGTGATAGTGAAAGTGATCCTACAAAATAACCCTCCTCTTTCTTGTCTCCCTCATACCAGCCATGAAGATATTCAAAGGCAAGTGCAGGTTAATTTATTTTTCTTTAGATTTTGTATTTTCTTTATTATTTTGTATTATATTACAACATTGTAAGCATTTTTATATATTTTATATTTTTGGGTTGTGGAATGAGTCATCTGAGCTTCTGTGATTTCTTATGGGGGAAATTAAGTTTGATACACAAGTGCTTTGGATTGCAAGCATGTTTCTGGAACAAATTATGCTCGCAAACCAAGGTCTTACTGTACCACAAACTGGGTGCCTTAAACAAAAGAAAGCTATCTCACAATTCCGGAGGCTGGGATCCAGGTGTCTGCAGGGTTGGTCGCTTCTGAGGACTATGGGGGGAGAATCTGTTCTATGCCTCTCCCCTAGATGTAGGTAGTTTGCTGGCAATCTTTGGTGTTCCCTGACTTGTAGACACATCACCCCTCTCTTTGTCACCTTCTTCGTGTGGCATTCTCCCTGTGTGCATGTCTGACTCTGTCCAGTTTGCTTCTTTTCATAAGGATGCAGTCATAGTGGATTAGGACCCATCTCAGGGACCTCATCTTAAACTTTATCATCTGCAAAGACCCTATTTCTAAATAAGGTCATGTTCACAAGTAATGGGGGTTAGGACTCCAAGACCTTTTGGGGGGACACAATTCAACCCATTACAGAGGGGCTGTTTTGTTATGGGCAAAAGTGATGGCAGGACAACCATAAGAATGCTCTTTAGATGACCAAGTAAGTCAGAGGTGGTCAGATGAGAAGGTGGCAAGGATTGGAAAAGCATCAGGAATTAAGGGCAAGATAGAACTTGGTGACTATGGAGGGGAAGAGGAGTTGACAATGACATTGAGACTTCTTACTTGACCAGTGGTTGAATAGATGAAGTGTTTAATAAAATTGGGAGGAGACACTTGTTTGGAAAATATAATGCGTCCCTTAAACAGGAGTGTGGTTATATGGAGACAAGAGGAGGAAATCCAATGAAAAGGGCTGTGGGCAAAAGAACAGAACATTTACTGAACATGCAGTATGGCATCTATGATTCTGGGATACCAAATAGTAACTTAACAAGGGAAGGCGTGATTAATAACTCTTAATGGCAATGTGAAATCACCCGGAACTGGAGTGGACAGGCTTGGGGGAGGAATGGATGTCAGGAGACTGGTTGGATGTCTTCTGACATCATGTCCCTGAACTTCTGTTTAATAACCATATTTAGGCATTAGTCCTACTTCCTTCCAACAGCTGTCATTCTACACTTGTCAGGAACTGCCCTCAATCCTGCCCAAATGCTTCCTGTTCTGCCAGGTGATCACACCTGCTGGAATCAGGCCAGCCCCACGTGTTGATTGGTTCCTGCCCAGGCAGAAAATGCATCAGAAGCTTCCTGGTTAGGGAACACTTTTTTTTTTTCTTAAAAAAAAAAAAAAAGCCCAATCTCTCATTTCTCAGCATCCCTGTCTGTATAATTGGGATAAAAATCTCCACCACACAGAGTAATAGGCAGGATTAAATGAGACGATGCGGGCAAAACCCAAGCACAGAGCTGGGCACGCTGTAAGTGTTGAATGCACATTTGCTTTCTTTATTGTTATTTCTGGTGCTTCCAGTCTGTTCTTGTTGCTCTGGGTACTGTTTTCACACTGCTACCAGAAAGATCTTCCTTAAAACTCAGTCTAAAGGATTGGTTTTTTCTGTGTTTGTTTCCCAGTACCTAAGGAATAAGATCCAATGAACTCAGGGTGGTCATCCCCCTCCTTCTCTAACCTCATCACCCACTGCTGGGCATCTCCTGAGACCCTCTGCTCCATCCCCATAAGACATTTGACTCTCCCATGATTACATCAAGCTTTGTCACCTCCCCATGTCCTTTCCTACTCTCCTCTGTTTCCCTTCCCTGGTCACTCCTAGACATCCTTAGAGACTCAGACCAACTATGGCCCCTCAACTCTCAAGGTCACCTTCATCCACTCCTAGGCAATGTGATATTCTCCACTTCAAAACTCTTTGTCCTCATTATTGAGATAGCCCTAACCACATGGTTTGTAATGACCTGGTTGCCTTTCTGAAACTGGCAACATGTCTGCAAGATGGATGTTATTTTCGCTTGGTAAGCCCTCGAGATTTTTTGCGATCAATGCAGGTGTATACAGATGCTTTCTGTTGAGAGCACTTCTGTTCAATCTTTCATCTGGGAGCTCATAAAATTTAGCTATATTGGCAACTAAAACAGACACCCAATCTGCCTTCATGGGACCCACAATCTGGTTTCTTGTCCATCTCTCAGATGATTCAAAACAAAAAGGATTTTCCATTTTTGCTTCTGGGAGTCTGTATTATCAAAATGATAGTTTCCCTTTTCGCTTTCCAAACATGAAACTGCCTTATAATATCGAATTTATTTTTCCAAACTACAGACGCCACCCTAGAGCTGTATGCTTTCCTTCTTTACTCACGTGCTCTTGTTTAATTTCAGTTTTTACAAACCTAAGTCAAATGTAGGTCTATAATTAAAAACAAAACAAAACAAAACAAACTGATACCCTGTCTCACTCCTCCACCTGAAACCCCTTCCTTATACTTCCCCTCCCCCATCATTTCATATTGTTTTTCTAAATTTATGTTTATGCTGCTATCCTTGACTTTTTCGGATGTCATTTTTGGATATCATCTTGACTTTATGGCAAGGAGGTGAAGATTCAGCATTCCTACAGCATCATATGCTTTCATTTGCCCTTACTCCTTCCTCTCAATACAGTTACAGGATAATGCATGCTAACTAAATAAATAATCAGTGTTTAGATGTTTGGCAGCCATGAAACTCAGCTCCCAACCCACCTTTGGATACTCTGCTGTGCGATGCTGGCCCTGGGACTTTGCAAAGCACATTGTCTCCCTTTCCAGCTGGTAAGGGAAGGACGGCACCAGCCAGCCCACTCTCTTGGCCCAGCTCTGTGGAGGGCTTCTTCTGATCTTCTTGCTTCTGTAAGACCAACCATTTTTGCACTCATGATTTGAGAGGCCACCTTCACCACACACTATATTGCCAAATGTACTTGGGCCTATTTCTGGGTTTCCAACTGTATTCCATTTGTTGATTCATGTGTCGGTCCTGTGTTGTTTTCATTATCCTGGCTTTAAAGTGTGTTTCCACATTTGATAGGGCTAGTTCCCCTGACGTTTTCCTTTTCTAGTGTTTCCTGGCTCTTCTTCCATGCTTGTTTTTCCATGGGAACTTTTCTAGTCCTACAGGTGTGAGTGATTCTGATAAGGTCAGCAACGAAGAATGACAACTTTCTGAGCGAGTGCACTGCACTATTCCAACCAGAGGCACACAATAGAAGCCTCTCTTTATCATGAAAGCTACTCATCAGTGGATTTACATGACTGGTGGTCTAGCTGTCCTATCCCACTGTGCGGGGGGGGGGGGGGGGGCGGTGGCAAACAACTCACAAAGGCAATGCTAGCTTGGGGAAAATATGACTTTTAACTGTAAATTACAGCCCTTTGGCAAGGAAAGGTGCCGATAACTTTATTTATTTATTTTTTTTAATTTTTTTTTTCAACATTTATTTTTGGGACAGAGAGAGACAGAGCATGAACGGGGGAGGGGCAGAGAGAGAGGGAGACACAGAATCGGAAACGGGCTCCAGGCTCTGAGCCATCAGCCCAGAGCCTGACGCGGGGCTCGAACTCACGGACCGCGAGATCGTGACCTGGCTGAAGTCGGACGCTTAACCGACTGCGCCACCCAGGCGCCCCATGGTGCCGATAACTTTAAATGGCTATTGCAATCTCAAAACAAATGGGGTAAGCCTTTAGCCAAAAAGTCACATTCAGGTTCAGCGAGCAAGTTACTTAGTAGCAGAACTTACTGCCTCCTTCTCCCCCAGGAAAAGTCACACAATTGGTGAAAACCTAATAATGCTAGTCAGATTCAAATGAGCAAAATGGTAAGGTAAGGTGTAGGAGGAGAAATGGAAAAGGCTCTACTTTCAACCCATTTAATTAGTCAGTGCACCTATAGCCTGTCATGTGATGATGAAGAGGTTAGTGTAATAAACTGAAAAACAATAGCTTCTCTATCCAAGCTCATGAGTCAACAGATTTCACCCATAAATGTCATGATGCAGCATTTGCAAGATTTGTAAATGATGATGAAATTCAAGGAAATTTTTTTTTGCTACCAGAAAAAATTATCTGAAACAAGCAAAACCCATCTGTATTTCATATTTTGTCTTTGTATCTAGAAACAGAAAGTCTGTCTCGGAGGGATGGGGTCGGTGGCCCATCATTGGTTGTCTTCGTGGCAGGTTTCAACACACAGAGATTTGGTGGCTTGGCAGAGAAAGAGTTCACAACACGTGTTTGAGCTGGAAAGGGAGAGTCAGGGGGACTCTCAAGAAAGTGGTCGGCCGGATTCGTTGGGAACTTTGGAGGTGACGAATGGTCAGAAATGAGACTACCTAGAAGATAGCTGTCATTACGTGGGCCATGGGAAGAAGTCTCAGGAAGGCCTGAGAAGGGCTGTTTTGACTTCAAGTGGCAAGATTCTTAGGAAGAATCCTTTGCAAAAGGAAATCTGGACACATTTCCAGTGCTGCTTGGGCTTGTGCAAGAGGAAAGATATCAGCACCCCTCAAATCTTAGCATAAACCACCTCAAGACCTGCAGGACCAAACTGAACAGTATTTCCTCTCTTTCAACGCATGTGTATGAGAGGGCGAGGGACCCTTTTTTTCTGATCTTCTGCTCAGCCCAAGCACTTGGCTTTGAGAAAAGAGGAAGAACTCTGTGAGGGGCAGATCGTACACTCAAGATGAGGTTTCCTGATCTGCCCCTCCCGAGTTCTGGCTTCTGGGACGAGAAGTGTCTGGCCTTGCGTGGGAAAGCAAGGGCCCCTTTGCTGCAATTTTCAGCTGCCTACAAGTGTGACCGAGTTTTTCCTCGTTTAACATTCATCAAAAGCAGGGACAGAAATGGTCTCACTTCAGCTGGGAATAAAATCTGTGTGCTTATCACAAGTTTGACCAAGAACTGAGTATTTTTGCACTAAGAACAATAACACACATCACATTTCAAAGGTGAATTTTATTTTTAATTTCCAACATAAAATTTATTATGCACACAGAGGCCTGAAAGAAATCAAGAAACAAACATGTGTATAATTATTTTGGAACAGCTAGGTCTATAGTTAAGTCTGTTTTGTGTTGGTAAAAAAAAAAAAAAATGTGTTTTCAAATTCTTGTATACTTTGTCTTAGGCTATATTTTTATTCATATTACTTTGGTTCATAATTTCCATACCTTTCCTACTCAACAGTATCAATATATTTTCATGTTTTAAATGGTACTTATCCAACTAATTTACAACCCTTATCTAGATTAAATACATAGGGGCGCCTGAGTGGCTTGGTCGGTTAAGCATCCGACTTCAGCTCAGGTCATGATCTCCCAGTTTGTGAGTTCGAGCTCCACGTCGGGCTCTGTTCTGACAGCTCAGAGCCTGGAGCCTGCTTCAGATTCTGTGCCTTCCTCTCTCTCTTCCCCTCCCCTGCTCATGTTCTGTCTCTCAAAAATAAATAAACATTAAAAAAACTGTAGGTGAAATATGTCAACCTACCTATAGAAAAACTAAATTCCATTTTGCCTTAAGCCGATTATTTAACAAAAATATATTGCGTTCTCCTTACCAGTTTTAAAAATTTATAAAAAGAAAAGAAAGATGGGGCGCCTGGGTGGCTCAGTCGGTTAAGCGGCCGACCGGCTCAGGTCATGATCTCGCGATCCATGAGTTCGAGCCCCGCGTCGGGCTCTGTGCTGACAGCTCAGAACCTGGAGCCTGTTTCAGATTCTGTGTCTCCCTCTCTATACCCCTCCTCTGCTCACACTCTGTCTCTCTCTCTCAAAAATAAATAAGCATTAAAAAAAATAAAAGAAAGATTAATTTTATGAAATGTAAGTTAAGTATAATTACCTTTTTTCCCCCAATTAAAGTTTGGTTTAAAAAGTAATTTTTGGTTTTAAATAAGGGAGAAAAATCCACTCTTGCACACGCCATACGCCAGATCCATCAACATCTTATATAGTAGAAATTTATTGTAAGATTTTTAGTCTTACCTGCAATACATTTAAAAAGTTAAGTAGGGGGAGGGAAGGAGAAAACAAAGAGGGAGGCAAACCATAAGAGGCTCTTAAGTACAGAGAACAAACTGAGGGCTGCTGGAGGGTGGGGGGGGGGTAGGTGGGAGGATGGGCTAAATGGGGGAAGGACAGGAAGGAGGGCACTTGTTGGCTTGAGCACTGGGTATTATATGTTAAGTGATGAATCACTGGGTTCTACTCCTGAAACTACTACTACACTGTATGTTAACTAACTTGAATTTAAATAAATAAATGTTAAATAGAAGGTTTTTTTAATGTTTATTTTTGAGAGAGAGAGACAGAGACAGAGCACGAGCAGGGGAGGGACAGAGAGAGGGGGAGACACAAAATCTGAAGCAGGCTCCAGGCTCCAAGCTGTCAGCACAGAGCCCCTCAGTGTGCTCGAACTCACAAACTGGGTGATCGTGACCTGAGCGGAAGTCCAGCGCTTAACCAGTCGACTGAACCACCCAGGTGTCCCATAAAGTTTAAAAAGTGGGAAAAAGAACTAAAGTTTCTTCTACCCCCACTCCCAACCTGCATCAGAATCGATACTCTTTATGGAGAGTGAGAAACCACGGAAAAGATCAGGCTAACCAGTAGACAAAAACAGAGCCACAGAAACAATTGCTTAAAAGACCACTGGCAAATTATTATTGGATTATGATACCTGCAAGTCACTGACTATGCTAATATGTCACAAGTTGTACATATAATTTTTAAGGGACCTTGGAAATTATTTCAAGGGTTAGAGAAAGGGGAGTCTGGAGACTGGTTGGTTCAGTCTCACCGGAGACCCACTCTTGGTCTCCTGCTCAGAGTATCTGAGTGAGTGAGGCAGGGCCCCTGGGTCTCAGGCTCCTGTTATGTGGGTGTTCAACCAGCCCTGTCTCCAACCTAGGTCTATTTCTCACCTCCTGCTCGATTTGCTCTTCCACTTCCTGAGACATCCCAGGGCTGTCAGTCATGAATTAGCCTGCCTCCCACTGGCTACTGCTTCTGCCTCTGCTTGGGCATCCACAGTTCAGTGTGGGCAGGCAGCCCCCCAGGAGGGAAGCACTGAAACGAGTCAGGCACCATCGCTCGGCTCCCTCCCCCTCCTCTGGGCCAGTGCCAGCCTTCAGCTCTCTCCCAGAGCTGTTCGGAGCTCTTCATCTTTTCCCTTTTCTCTCGTGGCCTTCTCCCAGCTTCCTCTGGCCATGCCAGCCCCATGTCCCCACCCCTACTCCCCAATCTAGCCAGTGCCCTGCCATTTCTTTCCTTTTTTTTTTTTTAATTTTTAATGTTTACTTATTTTTGAGAGAGAGAGAGAAACAGAATGCCAGCAGGGGAAGGGCAGAAAGAGAGGGAGACAGAATTCAAAGCAGGCTCCAGGTTCTGAGCTGTCAGCACAGAGCTCTATGTGGGGCTTGAACTCACGAACTGTGACATCATGACCTCAGATGAAGTCAGATGCTTCACCACCTGAGTCACCCAGGCGCCCCTCTGTCATTGATATCCTATCTTATTTGAGGATGATGCGGGTCCCTTCCATCATCTCGGAGTCCTTATTTGCCACTTGTCCTTTGATAAGCCCTGGGTAAGTCATATTAATAGATAGAGACTCACAGCCCAACACAGAGATACAGCCACTAGAAACCACTTAAGAGGGAAGATAGCCATGCCCTGATTCCGGGTGGTGCAGATCATCTAATCAGCATGGCTGCCTCGCGGTGGTGATGCTTGTGGGTCTACTATTTGCCAGTCCCCTTGTTCAGAAGATTTATTTAAGCCTCTCCGACCTCTACGAAGTGGATGTTCTCTATTTTGCAGATGAGGAAACGGAAACTCAGAGGTGTGAGTTGACTTGCCTCGGGCCCCAGTTGGCAGAGACAAGACTGGAAGGGAAGTCTGACGCGTAAGTCCCTGTTTTTCGCACTGCCTGTTGCCTTGACTTTAGCTATTTTCTGAGCAGTTTTGAGCAAGAGGAGCCTTTTTTTTTTTTTTTTTGCCCAACTGTCCATTATATTTCTGTTTAGTTTCTTAACTACTATTTCTATTTAGTTTTTGAACATCATCGGCAATTTCTGTTTCCAAGTGTACTCAGTTGAATCATCCTTTTATGGATGCAGCACACTGGCTCACGGATGGATTGGCTGTGGTCTCGCTCATCTCTGCCAAACCCTTCCCTGGTGCCCACTAAGCAAGAGCTGCCTGTGTTTGTACCATGCACGGACCTCATTAGTAGCTTTTATCAATCAGTACATCAGGTGCCTTCCTGTTTCTGTTCCTGAGACTTCCAAATGTGCCCACAGCGCAGTTGCTGTGATGCATGGTGGTGTCACCCACTGAGGTGGGTCCCAGCTCGGTCCCAGCTCGTGTGCCGTCTCAGCTCTTGTGCCCAAGTTGAGTGGCACACATTAGCGTTCTTCACAGGAGCCCGGGCATTCTGTTTGTTACTCTCTGGACCACGTAATTCCAGAGTAAGTCTCAGATCATGTGTTCTGGTTGCAAAGAGGAGAGATCTAACATTAATTGGGTGGAATTCTCAAGCCAAACATGGTACGAGACATTTGATATACATTATCTCATTTAATCCTACGACCCTTCAAGAGAGACTGAGGACGCAGCACTGAAGTCATCTGTTGGTTCATCGGTGAATAACATCAAAAGGGCAGTACGATCCGGCCTGTGTCAGGTTGCCAAACGTTGTGAGTACAGAAGCAAATAAGAAAGAAACCATTTCTGCCCTCGTGGAACTTGTTGTTCCAGGAAATCATAAACATTGAAACAAATAATTCCAAGTACTATGGGTGTTATGATGCTAACAGCGTGGTTAGGGTGAGCGATGCAATGACTACTGCCTCCATTACCATGCTCACAACTGCTCAGGCACTCTGCTAATCCCATTACTGGCATTGCTCAGATATTCCCTATAAGCTCTTTACGAGGTCTGAAATCACAAAACCCTATTTTCTCTCGAGGTGACAGAGGCTTAGGGAGTTAGCTTACTTGCCCAAGTTCCCATTAGCAGAGTTGTTCTGAAGGTTAAAGAAGAAATTTTGTCTAAGTCTGGCAGGCGATGCAAGCGAGGGGCCCGATTGCCTGGGTTCAAATTCAAGCTGTGCTATTTATTAGTTGTCACTAAATCTCGCTGTGTCTCAGCTTCCCTCACCTGTGAAATGGGGATACTAGTAGTGCCTACTCATGGTTATTATTATTCCCATGTTGCTGTTGAGGGACCTGAAGCAGAGGTATCAAGTCATGGGCTCAAGGTCAGTGGAAAAGCCAGGACTCGGCTCAAGTCTACCCTGTTGCAAAGTTAATGCTTTTACTATCTTTTCTCCCAAGACCTCTGAAATAAGTCAGATATTTTCTAGATGACCCAGAACATTAAATTGGTTCTTGGACCCCCTGATAATGGTGTCAAACAGGGTAAAAGGCCAAAGCACTTCTTGAGAGATGCTGTTGGCCTCCATCATTCGATATCTGGCTCTAGACACTTTACAGATGATATTCTAGGAGCACCATTTATGGGAATGGTTCATTCAAGGGGCATGTGATTAAATATAAGCCCTGGTGTGTACATGTGAATTGACAAGGAAAAAAGAAATGGACGGGTCTTTGGTGCAGAGACCTCTGGCATCGTGTGTGACTATGTGTGTTTAGTTGGGGTGAGGTGACTTCATTTGCATAGGGAGCCTCTCTTTGGGATAAAAGAGACCCCCTTTCTTCCAGAGGCAAAAGAAAAATGAAGCTGTCGATGTGAGTGGCCCCACTGAGAAATGCCAACCCTCTGTTAGAGGTGTCTGTCTTGTGTGATCGGTGTTCACAGGCCGAATTGCCAAGACCATTTGTTCTCTGCGACATCTGTAGACAGTGAGCCTGATGTTTCTTCTGGGACACGTACACACACACGCGCACAGACACACACATTTTGGCTGGTTCAGGCTCCTTGGCTGCCAGGATACACCCTGCCTTTGTTTCAGCAACAGCTGATAACCCCATTAACATCTTGCTTACAGATGCTGGCAGCCTCCCAAACCAGTCCTCACCTCAGGGCAGACTGCTCCAGAACATTCCTCCCTTTTCCTCCCCCCACCACAAACCTATTAGGACCAAACATGTTTTTCCTTTTACCTTAGACATGCATCTTCTTGTCTGGACTCTTGTTTTTCTCCTATGCTGATTTATGAGGAGGATTTAAGGAAAACTCTGATCCTCAGCTGGTCCTAGGGCTAGAACTTGTTTCTAAGAGGCAATCTCGTGGTTCGAATTCCAGTCCGACCCCCGGCCCTGCCCATCATGGATGCCCGTGCACACACAGACAAAAGTAAACCCATTGAACATGCATCTTTTAGTCAGTCACCAAGTTTGGGGTTTTCTTCCTCCTGAGTATCTCCCAGAACTGTCCATTTCCACCTCCACACCCCAGTCCAGAGTACCACAGAATTTTGCCTGGACTTTTTCAATAACCTCCTAGACCTTTCCATCAGTCTCCCTGCCTTCTCTCTTTCCCCACTCAACTCTACTCCCTGCTGTGTTCTTTCTAAAATGCAAATAAGATCTTGTAAGTCCCTTGCTTTAAGCCTTTAAATGCTGACCAGATATCTCCAGGACTGAGGATAGGGTTTGGCTCATGGTGGACGCCCAGTAAAAAATTCTGGAATAAATGGAGTTGAGTCTTCAGTTGAATCCAATGGAATACCCATTCTGAGAACTAAAAAAATTACCTTGTCTTGAGAGCTTTATCCTGTTTTAGTTCTCACCTTTAAACTCACCTGAAGTCCTTTCTTTCATTTGGGGGGACACTTCTACTTATAATTCTGCAGTCTGTGACTTTGTGGGTCTTATGGAAAAGAATAATCTCATATTCCAACAAAAAACAGAATATTAGAACTGGAAGGGACCTTTGAAACCATGCTTCTAGCTTCAACAGGATGTATAACATGTTTGGGTTCCTGATAATTTGACTAAAGGGCACATGGTTAAAAGGTGCAAACAGCTGCATTGGTGTCCACCAATATGGCAGCCAACTCTCAACAAGGGACACAGCTGTCCACCCACAAATGAGGACAACAATCATGAAAAGACAAAGAGCTGTTTTTATTTTAAATTCTTCAGATGACTTTATTATTATTAACTAAAGCTTGTGCTTTGTTAAGATTCCCTTAGTTTTTACCGAATGTCTTCTTCCTGTTCCAGGATCCCATCCAGGGCGCCAAGGACTTGGGGCTATCTTTAGTCGTAGGCACACTATGTTGCTGGTGCTTTTTAAATGGGAAATGTCGGGAAAGGTATGCCTTCTGAATGTTCAATAACAAGTGAGTTAAATTGGGTGACTAAGCCTATTGCAGAGTCTGAACATGAGATGAAATCTGCATGTGGGTAACAGTGGGACTGAAGAGGAAGCAACTGGCACTTTCAAGTGTTGAGTCAAGATGTCCTATGAGCAAGATTTGGAGCACAGTGAAAGAGACATCTTCCAAAGGAACAGAGTAGAGATTGTTCCTGAAGGGTTTGAACAGCGTAAGCCTGAGGCAGAAAACATATGCTATTGAAAAATGGGTGTCTTTCTTTTGGAACTAATGCTAGTGTTGGATTTATTCCCTCTTATGATTTACCTACCACCTGAAGGGAAATTACCTCTTATGATGGTCGGAGGGGCACCTAGCTGTCTCAGCCTGTAGAGCATGTGACTCTAAATCTCAGGGTCGTGAGTTCAAGCTTCACATTGGGCATGGAGCCTACTTAAAAAAAAAAAAGAAAGAAAGAAAGAAAGAAATCCTATGGTGGTTGGAGTCTTTCTGTTGATCCAGTGGTGGAATCATATAGCCAGTCAGATAGAGGGAACAAAGCTTACAGTGCACTGCTGGATTTCATTGTGCCCAGCTTTGAATCACTTAAGCACATAACTCTAACAATAACTTAATACGTTTGATGCATTTGTTTATTGCTCTTTATCTTCTGGAATGCTAAATAAATCATAGGGACTCATTTTCAGTGTTGAATGTAACTTAAGTTTTTTACCTTGTGGTCTTGGCCTGGCTGTTTAAATTGGACCAATTTCATTATTGACTTTCTTCCCTTCACTATACATTGTTCCATTAATTTCCCTACAGTCGTTTTTCTTGATGTCCTGCCTTTCTAAGCTTTGTTGGGGTGGGGAAGGGTAAATGAGTTGCTGAAATATCAAATGCCGACTGCTCCTGAGCGGTTTGGGTTTGTGGTTTAACCAGTCTGTTAGCAACTTGATTCTTTCATTACTAGATCAATATTTTCTTCATTTTTTTTTTCCCTCCTAGGATGTAGGTATTGGAATTGTGCTTTGGATCTAGATTATGTCCAATGTCTATATGAAGTTGTACTAAGGAACCATGTATACATTTGTATATGCATTCACTTCATAAATATTTTGAACAATGAACTATGTAGCATTGTTATTCTGCAACATACCAATCCCATGAAGTGTTCTTAAAAAAAAAAAAAAGTACTCCCTGATCAAATACATTTGAGACACCTGTCTTAGAGGATCACAAACACGCCTGAACCTATTTTAAGAGTTGAGCAGTCTCACAGTAATTAATTTCTTGTTGCTCTCTGTCTATATTGCCCTTAGAAACACTGTTATGTTAGCTATTTCTATGTATCCTTGAATGTCAGGCCTCCCTGGTTACCATTCCAACCTTGCAGATCATTCTTCTAGTTCTGTTTACCTGGTTTCTGAAGTTAACCACTGTCTCCTGACCTCTTCCACTCCAATTGCTGCTAGGAAACTCATACCATTAACTCAGCCTATAGAGGACAGTCATTGCTGAGATTCTGAATGATGCTGGTGCCCTGTTGACCAACCTTTTCCTAATCACCTTGGTAAATGGAATGTTCTCTGCCCCCCCCCCCCCAAGGAACATGGACCGCTAATAAATTCTCTTCAGTAGACCCTTTCTTAAATGCCCACTTTCATGGGCTTTTTGGTCTCTTTCTCCACAATCTGTCCAGTAGATCTGGTATCTTTATTTACTATTGACAGTTATTTCTTCCAAGTTTCCAATATCCATTTTGGCAGTCCATATCAGACTGGTGCCCAGGTCAGTGTTTTAACAACAAACAGTGTATTCCAACATTTGTTGGGGATCTGTGTTACAGAGAGTACTCTAATACTGCAAAACTCTCCCTTATCCAATGTTATTTATTGTTCTACCAAATCTAATACCTTCATGATCCATCTCTGACACTCTCTCCCAATTCCTGACTGGTACATTTACCTACATCTGTTTTTCAGTTGGTGTAGAGTCAGTTGGTGTATCTGGCCAACAACTTCCTCAGTCAGGTTGGGCTGAAATTTGAGCCTGATTATGGGACTGGTGGCCAGGAGGGGGACCAGAGTCAGATCCTGAGAAGGGCAAGCTTTGTCTTTTAATATAGCTGTCTCCTTTGAGGCTTTTGTGCAATCTTCAAGTAAGACTGGGTGGGGGTTGGAGGCTCTGTCTTCTAATAAGGAGGAGTGGCTCAGTTCTGCAGACCCAGAGTATTCAAGGAAAACTGGTAGTTCAAGATTCTTAGGTACACCTACCCAGATATTCTCATCTCAAGCATCTGGGTCCCACTTCATCAGAGCCTAACTTTGGTATTAGAAAACTTTGTTAGAATTAGAATCCAAACTTCTCTAAAGTTCTACTACTCTTACAATTGGGTATGAGTCTGGCTTTGGTTCAACCGGCCCTCTGGCTATAGGATAAGAAAGTGTCTTTAAACACTATCAAGAAGCCCATTGAATTTCACACTCTGAATTTAGGAGTGTGAATTTATCAATCTGAACCTATGATGTTCTCATTCTTTAGCGTATTGAAGGCACTCAACAACAACTACCCAGTTTCACTATCTGTTTTTTTCAAATTTATTTATTTATTTTGAGAGAGAGAGAGAGAGAGAGAGAGAGAAAGAAAGTATGTGCAGGGGAGGGGAGAGAGAGGGAAAGAGAGAATCCCAAGGAGGCTCCATACCATCCGTACAGAGCCTGACTTAGGTCTCCATCCCACAAATTGTGAGATCATGACCTGAGTCAAAATCAAGAGTCAGACCCTTAACCAACTAAGCCCCCAATTTCACTATCTTTATAATGACTATTTTTCCCTCATTCTTTGCCTTGTAAAGATATATTACACTATCCAGTGCATCTCCTTAAAATTGTATTCTATCCAAGTTCAGGGGAAAGCATTTACTGTGCTACAGCATGCCAAGGACCATCAATCTGTAATGACCAATAGAGGGGGGGTCCTCGCTGCTGGCTGCAATGAGGTAGGTTATCCAACTCCAGAATCCTTAGAGGTAGTTTTCTGGGATAACTCTAAGTAATAACTGTTTTATGTTTGGTTTATTAGAAGCAGAGTCTAAGATGGGGATTATTTTGCAAGTGTTCTGTTAAGGGAGCTCTCAGGAGAAATCTGTAAGGAAGTGAGAGAAGAAGATTTGCAAAGATAGGGGTTCAGCTGAAGTCTAGCCTCAATTACATCCCATGGGGAGCTACAGAGCATGAATGATGCTACAGACTTATGTCATCTTGAAGTGGGATGAGCTTTGTATGCCAGTGTTTGACAGTTGTCACCTTAAAGTGACCCTTTAGGAAGGAGGGAAGAACCTGTCTGAAATCCCTAGGCAAGAAACTTCCCATAGGCTACATA
Source organism: Lynx canadensis (assembly GCF_007474595.2). Classification (NCBI taxonomy): domain Eukaryota; kingdom Metazoa; phylum Chordata; class Mammalia; order Carnivora; family Felidae; genus Lynx; species Lynx canadensis. The sequence continues at coordinate 125,178,291 of NC_044309.1, read as the reverse complement.
GGCTAAGGGCAATCTTTCTTTCTTTTTTTTTTTTTTTTTAAGGGCATAGCTATGAGTTGTTGGTAGCTAACAGATCGTCCAGGGGATAGCTACACCATCTCAAGAAAGGAGATGTGGGTGGTGCACCCAATAGAATCTACCATAGCAATGAACTTTGTTAATATCACATGGAACCAGGGTTCTCTGAAACACGTTTTAGGAAATATTATGCCACATGCCAGGCACTGGAGGGAGAAGTGACGCATGAACAAATAATAGTAACATGATCTCCTCTATCTAACATTTATTATTCCTCACTAGGTGACAGGTGCTGTGCTAAAGGTAAGGTGACTAACCATCTTGATTTATCCACGGCTGAGAGGGTTCTTCGAATGCAAGCCTCTCAGTTTTAAAACTGGGACAGTCCCGGGAAAACCAGGATGAGTTAGTCACTCTAGCTAGGTGCTGGGAATATAAGGTGGAGTAATAACAATTGTCCATTGCAAGAAAACAGCATCTTCTAAGTTCAATGAATAAAGTGCCAGGGATTCCCAGAGAACATGGCTGCGGACTTTGCCTATGGAGAAGTCATAGAGGAGGAAGAGGCATTGTACTGACTTGTGCTTTTCTAAAACCACTAGGCTCTACCATTTCTCTGGGCCCAGAGAATGCAACCAGTGCCCCAGGCGCCAGCCCTAGCTCTTGTTCCAGCAAATATGATCATACTCTAAAAGAAATGGAGGCTGAAGAAGTGCTCACATCATGTTAAATCTACCCATTTATTTCAGGATGGAAGGGGCTGTTCTAAATTGCAGCAGGTATATTAAAAATAGTGCCCACATTCCTTTCTTCATTGACTCAAAGATATCGAGCACCTACTAAGTGCCAGACAATGGACAAAAATCCCCTTATCTTCTTGCAGCTTATATCCTAGTGACAAAGATAGGCAATAATTATGACACATGGTGATGAATGATCTGGTAAAAAGCAGAAAGACAAATTCGGAGCCTAATGAAATAATCCAGGTAGGAGATGATGGTGGTTTGGATTAGGACACTGGTAGTGGATACAGTAAGAAATATTTGGATTCTGGATGTATTTTGAAAGTGGAGCCAACAGGACTTACTGAAGGGTTGAATGAAATGTAAAGGAGAAGAGTGAAGGATGACTAAGGATGGTCTAAGCAGTGGAAGGATGTTGCCAAATAATGAGCTGGGAAATGTTGTGGGAGAAGCAGGTTTGAGAATGGGAGGAAGATCAGAAGTTCGGCTAATAGGCACACAAGTACTGAAGTTGAGTCGTCAATTGGATATATGAATCTGGAGTTCTGGAGAGGCCTGACAAGGATGTATAATTTGGGGGAGGCTTCCATTTATGGATGGTATTGAAAGCTATAACTCTGTATGAGATCACTAAGGTAGAGGTACGTGGAGAAGAGGTACAATGACCAAGCTCTGACGGATCAAGAAGAATGAGTACAAGAGACTAAGCAAGAGCATCCAATTAAGTAAAAGCAAAACTAGGGGTACGTGTTGTTCTGGGGTCCACAAGAAGACACTGTTTCAATAATGAGGTCACGATCGCCGGCAAGTCAAGTAAGATAAAGACTGAGAATTAGCAACATGGAGGTGACTGATAACTTTGAGAAACCCAAGTTTTCACCACTAAAATAAAAAAAAGATTTTAGATCATTTATTTTCTGGGTTATCTCCAACTTTACTTTGAAAAATGGTCCAAAGTTTCCAAAAGTGGTAATATTTAGCTTTTGGATTCTCACTCAGACTGTGGTAAACTCAAAGTAGGGCTCTTATCTTATTTCCCTCTAATATAATGCTTGGTACATAGTAGATGTTCCTAAAATATTTGACATATAAATGAAATGGATGTGATACTTAGCATGCAAGTCTCCTCTTTCTCCTCCTTCACTTCTTTATTTTCTTCTTTATACTGTCATCTGCTTTTTCAATTTCTTTCTCAAAAGATGAAAGATTCAGTCTTTCATGGATCTCCATCTTTGATAAAATGAACTAATGAAAGAAGAAAAAGATATGACAACAATAACAACAATTATTTTCTGAGGACTTATTGCGTACCTATCACTAGACCAAGCATTTCATAAATGTAATCTCCAAAATAACATTGTAAGGCAGACAGTATTCTTCCAATTTTACCATTTTATAGGCTAAAAAATTGAGACTCATAGCAGTTAAGCAATATGCCAGGGTCTTTAGAGTAGTGCTTGCTGTGTGTTCACCCAAGTTCATTTTATTTTTCTTCCGGGCACACAGAAGAGCAGACGTTTCCCAGTCTCCTTTGTAGTTAGGGATGGCCATGTGACTGAGGCCACAATGCACTTTGGGCACAATGATATGTACCACTTTCGGTCTTGGTCCATCACAACCTTATATGAATAATCTTGTCTTTCTTTCTGTATACAGGAGCTACATAGAGCAAACTCTGGGACTGGTGCAGCCACAGGATGGAAGGAAATGGGGTCAATGAATGACTGTATGGGATTGTCTGCCAAGGAGGACCGTGGACATTTGCAAGTGTAAGAAGTAAATTTATTTTGTGAGGCCTTACGATTCGGGAATTCATGACTACAGTTAGTATTAGTTACCTTAAATGGTTATACAGCTTGCAAGTCTGAAAGCTTACTTAATGGAGGGACAAAACTAGAGGTCACTGGGCTTGGGGAGAGCAGGCATAAAGTTGTAGACACCACATGAAGATAAGGGATTTAAGTGACCCTCCACACAACACATATTATATGCTGAGATGTCCCTCCATCTACCCCCACCTTGACCACAGAATGCTGTCCAGAGATCTCCCCTTCAGGCCACAGATGAGTAGAGTGCTCTCTGGGGTCTCTAACCACCAGTCAAGAAGAAAGACTAAAAGGTACTGAGAAGGGGGGTTTCCTGACACACGGTCTGGTAAGGTCAATGGTGACCAGCCCCACTGCTCAACTGAGAGCTGCCCATCAGTTCCTTGGCTCCTCACTGCCATTCATGACAAGGAAGCAGGATCACCAGACACGAAGAGAGGCACTAACATGAAATACAGGGACCATCACGAGTAAACAAAGGAAATACAACACAGAGGGAACATGCACATGAGGGAATGTCAAACCATCTTTCATTAATGTTCTTAAGAGAGATAAGATAGTCCACGAGTGACGTGAGAAAAAGATGCTCTAAAGTAAAGAAAGAGAAGAAAACCGGTTTTGGGTAATTAAAACATGAGGACAGAAATAAAAATCTCCACAGAAGCACTGGAAGATAAATTGAAGAAATATCACAAGAAGTTGAGCAAAAGGACAAAGAAATAAAATAGAAATGAAATTGTGACAATACAAGAGGTCCAAAAGAAATTCCAGGAAAAAGAGATCTGAGGAAGCCACAGGGAAGGCTGGAAAAGATCCATGAAATGATTTAAGAAAATGTCCCAACACTAAAGGATGTGGGGGTTGACTGATCAGAAGAGTTGTCACCTGGTGCCTGGGGGAAAAATGCTCTGCATAAAGGCTTATCATGAAGTCTCTGCGTATTGGAGACAAAAAAAGGATTCTGTGGGTTTCTGGAAAGAAAAAACAAAATGGATTACCTACAAAGGCTCAGGTATCAGAACAGCTTCAGCTTTTTCACAGCAGCATTTCCAAAAATTCTAAAAGCAAATAATATCCAACTAACATTTATGTATGTAGCCAATAATTAATTATAACTGAGGGTAGAATAGTGATATTTTCTAATATTTAGGATCTCAAAATGCTCTCAAAAATCCACTGGAGGATATACTTCAACAAAATGAAAGAATAAATTAAGAACAAGAGAGACATGGAAATAGCATGGAGCAGGGCCCAAGAGGAGAGAGATGGGGAGAATTCCCAGGAGGATGGTGAAGAGATATCCCAGGATAGCAACTGTGTCCACACGTGATGGGCAACCCAGCAGATCTGAGCAGAGACAGAGCCAATGAGTGTTGTCAATACCAAGTTCTCAGTAACCTGAGTGTAGAATACCCTGGAAAGTCTTGTCTGGACTCTGAACTATACCTTGCTTCTCCTGACCGTGTGCTGATGAAGTTCTTGCTCTCTGCTTCATACCATGCTGCTTAGATAAGCTGAGAACATTCACTTATTTAAGGAATATTCTGCTCTGACCTGACCTTGAGAGCTGGACTCAGCTCATGTAAATTCAGAGTAGCCCACTCACCCCCACTATGTTCCTGCTGTACCTCTGGTTCTTGACCCACACTACCACCTTGCCAGACAAGCTCCAGGGTTTCTGAAGTGAGATCTGTGTTTTTGAGGACTTGCTTGTGACCTTGCCCAGTGACTTCCCCAGAAGTCAGGGGAGATGAAGCTAGACCATGGCTTAGAGATTCACTCAGCTCAGCCTGTTTTCTCCTGCGGATCCCTATCTAGCAGGGACACAAGTAGGTTTGTGCTGCTATCCCATTTTCCAAATTGAAACCCATTATTTGGATCTTCATGGTAAGTGGAGATCCACAAATAAAAGCTGGGGAATGATTAACACAGAAGGTGGGATGGTAGTTACTTCTGTCTGGGGGTGAAGGGTGAGGGGAGAGGCATGTGACTGGGAAGAGACACAGTAGGTATCTAAGGGACTAGTAAGGTTCTTGTCATTAACTGAATAGTCATGCAAGAGTACTTTAAGCTGTGCTGTATGTATGATCCATTTCATAATTTTGAAAATGAACAGTTAAGCCGAGTAATTGTCCAGGTTCCTTCCAACACGATGAGCTCTGATTTTGTCAGGCTATGAGTGGAATTGGATGTGAAGAATGAATTCGATGGTACAATTGGATGTGAACAATGAATTCGATGAGATCGCCCTGGCGAGGAGAGCACTGATATGGTGTGAGTGTTTGCAGGTCCTAGCGATAAGGGTGGTGAACCGCTGACCTACAATAAGGGTCAGAGAAAACTCTGTGAGGTAGGTGGATCAGGAAATGCTTTCATCCTTGCATTGCCTGCCCCAACCTGGTTTATTCTCAGCAGTGTCCAGAAAGATTCTTCAGTAACTTCCGTCAGATTGTTTCACTTTTCTGCCCAAAACTCTCCGTAAAGTTCTCATGTCTTCCAGGGTAGAATACAGAAGGATAATATATTATCTGGCCCCATGCCACCTCTGTGGCCTCTTCTCCAACTATCCTCGTCTGCCAGGCACAATACTTTAGCTACTCTAATCTGCTACTCTTTCTCAAAGGGGCCAGGCACTCCTCTGCCCCAGGGCCTTTGCACTTTCCAGCTTCCTCTGCCTGAGGATCACTACCTACTGATATCCTTCGGGCTTACATCCTCATTTCCTTCAGGTTTCTGCTGAAAGGCCACGTTGTGAGGCCTTTTCTTTGTGAAATTTCAACTACCTTCTTTTATCTTTAGCATCCTTTTCCCTTCATATATTTCTCATCTCATACTTTTATTTGTTCATTCATTATTGCATTTTTCCCTCCCCATCTTCCTCTCCCCATTAGAATACAGCCTCCAAGGGAGCAGGATTTTTGTCTGCTTTGTTCACAGGAATAGTCCTGAACATTCTCTGAGAATGATACTGAGAGAATGTCAAAGCAACACCTAAGTGTTCCCCTCAGCCTGCCTGGTCCTAGGACTCCACTTTTCAGATCTGGGGTGTTTCCGTGCATAAGGAGTAATTGATGGTGGATGTTGAAAAAGCGTGTTCACCCTGAAGAGCATGAAGAATGCCAGTCCAATGCCAAAGCTTATTATTACCATTAGAAAAACACAAGGACCTCTGGTAGGCCTGGGAGTAGCCCGACCTTCCAGACTCCCATGGCACCTTCCAGATTGCCTGAGCTGCCCCGTTGGCATGCTCTGGGCTCTCTCAGACACAATTTAGCCAATTACTTGACATGCACACTCTTATTGCCTTATAATGTTTTCATCGAGTTACAACTTACAACAGATCAGGGCAAGCCTAAGTAAAAACAGAGAATTGCTCTTCTGGTGGAGTGTGTCCAAGCTGACGGCAGAGCAAACACCAAAGACTACTCAGGGCTTAACGGAATTATTCCTCCTATTGATTTGGAGGGCTTTGTTGATCCCAAGTAAGGAAAAATTCAAAGACTCCCTCATGCCCAGAGACTGAGTTTGCTTGAATGCCCCATTACGGATGGAGGAGCTGGGCTGAGTTTTTGGAAGGGGAAAAAAAACAAAAACAAAAACAAAAAAAGCAAAACAAAACAAAAAACCACTAGTGAAAAACTTCCTAAGTAGGCAAAGGGAAAGTCTGTGACCTGCAAAAAATCTTTGAATGGACCAGTGGATTTGCTTTATACACAGCAGAGACTCTAGTTGTGAATGAGGGGGCAATATACCCACAAAGCTCCCTCACCTTAAAGTTATTCACCGGGCTGTGATTTATCAACTGTAGAAAAAAAAAGGTCTGGACAGAAGACTTCTGGTTTCTTGGCAATAAAGCAAGGCTGACCATCTTTGGTAAGGAAATGAGGGGCTCTTATCATAGTCCTTACCTTTGCAAAGTGTTTATATTTAGAGAGCATGCCAATGCCACTGGTTACCTTCTCAATAGTTCTGGAAAGGGACAAGAAATATGGTCCCCCATTTTGCCATTGAAGAAACAAGGACTCAAGCAAATAGTGTTTGTTGCCCAACATCCTTTGTGCAGTGCTGCCCTGTGCTCTGTGATATTCTGGAATATTCTATAGTTACGTTGTCTGGTATGGCAGTCACTAGCCACAGGGGCTATTGAGCACTTGACATGTGGCTAGTGTGATGAAGGGACTGAATTTTAATTTTTTAAACATTTGAACTAACAGATTTAAACAGAATTTAACAGATTTGTGGCTAATGGCTACCGTGTTAGTAGCAAGTAGACGCAACAGGGACTCTGATCAAGAATGGCTCATTCCTTGGGGCGCCTGGGTGGCGCAGTCGGTTAAGCGTCCGACTTCAGCCAGGTCACGATCTCGCGGTCTGTGAGTTCGAGCCCCGCGTCGGGCTCTGGGCTGATGGCTCGGAGCCTGGAGCCTGTTTCCGATTCCTGTGTCTCCCTCTCTCTCTGTCCCTCCCCCGTTCATGCTCTGTCTCTCTCTGTCCCAAAATAAATAAAAAACATGAAAAAAAAAATTAAAAAAAAAAGAATGGCTCATTCCATGCCCATTATTTCCTAGTCTGGGCAAAATTCTAATTAATGATGCACAGGAAGTGAAATTTGCTAAGAATGTCATCACTTTGGGAAGGGGTGAAACGGATTGGCCCCAGAGGCTCTCAGTCCAGCATACCTGGGTTCGATCCCACGGGTGTTTTCATGTAGCGAGCGCCTGCAGCTTGGTTTGATGAAATCTGGTTGCCATTATGCCTGCTATACGATCTTCTCGTGGCTTCCATTTCCTCAGAGCAAGAAAAAAGGCCGTAGCCTCCCAACTATGCTAGAATGATAAGCACCTATTTAATCTCTGTCACTGCAAGAGAACAGAATATCTCCTTTGAAGTGAGAAAAGTTGTTTTGTGAATTTAGGCCAATTCCTTGGGTGAGGTGGGAGTGAGGGAGGTAGAGAGTTAGGCCAGGCCTCATGCTTCCCAGCAAAATCCCAGATCTGAGGAAATATGTTAGGATTCTGTGCTACAGAAGGAGGAAAGGAAAAGGCGGGGGTTGGGGGTGGGGTGGGGTGGGGAGGGATTCACACTTAGTGGGAGCAAGTTGTTCATTTGTTTCTACATCAGCCTTGTGGGTTTGGAACCATTATAAAGCAGACTTTCTCAACGTCAGCACTATTGATATTTGGGGCCAGGGAATTTTCTGCTGTCGGGGACTGTCCTGTGCATTGCAGGATGTTTCACTGCACCTCTGGCCTTTGCCCATACCCCAGTGGTGACAACCAAAAAATGTCTGCAGATGTTGCCAAATAAATCCTGGATGCATCCAGTTTGAGAACCACTGTTGAAGAGTCACCTTACATGAATCTATCCAATATCACACGGCCAGTATTTTGCTTGGAGTATTTTTAAGCTCAGATTCTCCATCCCCCAATCCCCAAGCCTATTTTTTTAATGTTATACTCTTTTAACTCTTGGTGGAGTCTGGGAAAAGGCATGAAAGAAATTAAAACCAGAAAGAGCCTTTAACATCCATCCCTTCCTTCCTAATCCAATATCATGTATCCTTGGTGTTCATGTAGAGCCTGATATAGAGAATGCATTCAATAAGTATTTTTTAGACTGTGTGGCATGAATGAAGTTCAAAGGTATCGTGTCTTCCATTTGGGGACATTGGATGGGCAGAGCCAAGCATTATGCTCTAATGGATCAGAAAAGTGGAACTAGAAAGGCTTAAAATAATTTGAATGGGGAAGTTCCATCAGGGGGAATTCAAATTAAGAGTCTTTGGAAGATATTCTCAAATCAGGATCTCAGAGATCAGCTACAAAGACAAAACTTAAGGGGTAGACATCTTACTGGTAAAAGAGCGTGAATGTGAAATCAGACCTGGTTTGATTGTTTGGTATGTGACCATCACTCTTTTCTAGTCGTGAAGTAAAGATAGATCCGCAGGTAGATGATCAGAAGAGAAGAAGGCGGAACTGGAGCAAGTCAGGAAGAGAAGAAGAGATCCAGAATGGCTGCCGTTATGATACTGCCAAGGTAGGAGGCAAGTGCACCAGGCTGCTGAAAGACACACGGTCTCAAGGAGTAACCTTCATCTGGGTGTCTCAAGACAGGTTCCCCAGAAGCGGGGGAACAAGTTACTTATTAGGAATGTGCTTCCAGGAGAAACTAGAAAAGAAGCAAGGAAAGCAGGTCAGAGAAGAGAAAGAAGTTGATCAAGGGTGCAATTTCAGGCAGAGTTCCAGGCTCAGCTTGCTCCTGTGGGGAGCTCTGGAGTGTAAATGACATCTTGAGAGTTCCTCCCACCTCAAGGCCAGGGAGTTGGGCTTTCCTGCTCCAACCAGTCACCATTGGCTCTAGGCTGCCTTGAGAGCTTCCGGCTCTCGGCACATATAGGCAATTTGGCTCACTGGCTCAGGAATATTTCTCTCCAGAAAGTTGTAAATAAAAGCAATTAGAGGTAAAGCATACGAAGCTGGGGATTAAAACCAGTATGAAACAGAAGTGAATGGATCTGGGCGTAGCCGAAAGTGTCCGCATCCAGGTGTTGAGGGTTAATTAAGTTGCTCCTTGATCCAAATAATGAATAGCCTTATAAATGATTGTGAAGCTGTTGAGAACAAGAGAATTGGATAAATCAGGGCTGATTGGGAAGGCAGGATTGAGGTACAGAGCTTTGCAGGTGGCCAGACCTGGGTCCCAAATCCTCTTAAACTATTTCTGATCTGCTCCGGCTTCAGGCCACCATAGCCATGCATTCCGGGGCTCTTGACCAGGGGACAAACACCCTCCAGTCATCACTATGCATTTATTGAGACTCACGATACTCCTGTTTCTTGCAGGGTTTGTGATCCAGGAGAGGGAGGGGATAAGTAAGCTTGGATTACACGAGAGCCAACAGGTTGTGCAGTGAAGGGGTCCAGGCACATAACATCAGACCTGTATAATGGTGTTGGATGCCTAGAAGCTTCTTAGGTTGTGTCTTATCAGCAACTTGCAGCAGCAAAGCCCATACAAGCCAAAAGCCTCAGCAGTGATGTGAGGGGGGCACGAGGGTGGAAGGGGTCAGAAGCAGAGGAGGATTCGAGACAGCAACCTGGGCTGGCAGGGAATTTGAGGACTCATTCTTCTTCTTGTGTTGATCTCTTGGGGACAAAGAACGTCTAGCCTGGGATAAAAGAAGAGGCCTCCAGAAGAGGCCCAGGACCTCTACTGGAGCTGCTGAATGGGAAAGGCAGCCTCCCTCTGCAGCCAGAGCATGGACAGTCCCCCATCCTTGGCCTTAGTTGGTGTGGGCATGGGCTAAACAGACAGACAGTGCCTGGATTGGTCTAGAAGTGGCCAAGGGGTCATGGAAAAATCACTAGGTTTAGAATCTGGTGACTTGGGGTGAAATGCTGACTTGTCACTTGCCAGCTGAGTGCCCTTGGGAAGTCACTTAACCTTTCTGATCCTCAGCTTTCACATCTTCGATGATAGGGTAGCTGACATTTATGCAGTACCTACTAAGACCCAAGCATTGCTCTGAAAGTTTTAACCTTCAGTATTTAACTCAATCCTTAAGACAATCCTATAAAACAGGTACAATTGTCATCATTTTATAGACGAGGAAATCAAGGTCCAAGGAGCTTAAATAGAAGGAGACCACTTGTCCTGGACTGCCTGAGACTGTCCCCACTTACACATGTCATCCCAGCTTCTCATTGGGCTTAAACTTCTATCACCTTCCATGCTCACGAGTGTGGATATTAAATTATATGGTCGCTTAGATGAAATAACTTGTCAAAATCATAGCAGATATCTAAACTTGGGAAGTCAGATTCCAGGGTCTCTATTTTTTTTTTTTTTTTGAGAGATAGAGAGAACACAAGCTGGGGAGAAGGGCAGAGGGAGAGAGAAAGAGAATCTCAAGCACACTCAGCACAGATTCCAACATGGGGCTCAGTCCCACAACCCTGGGATCATGACCTGAGCTCAAATCAAGAGCCAGACGCTCAACTGACTGAACCACCCAGGTGCCCCCAGGACCTCTACTTTTATTCATCAGATGATGTAATATTGGCCACATCCATTCAAAGGGTTATTATTTTCTTCTCTCTCTCCCTTCACTCCTTCCTTCTTATTTCCCTCCTTCCCTGCCTGTCTCCTTCCCTCCCTCTTTTCCTTCCTTCTTTCCTTCCACATTTATTGAGCACCTACCACAGTGTCTGACATTAGGGATAGAGGGTGGTCCGTGTCCTCCGCGAGTTTATAGTCTGCAGGAAGGCGGACACAGAAATTAGTCCTTGCAATTCAATGCGAAAAGTGCAGTTCAGCAGACAAAATATCAGGTTCTGCAGAAGCACAAGACAGAGGACCCTACCTGAGTGAGAGCTGCAAGGAAAGTTGAGGCACGAGGTGACCTTTAAAGCTGCATCTTAAGGATGTGTGGAATTGTCTAGAAACTTGCCAAGGCTGTTACGGAAGGGGTGAGGTGCAGGGCAGTGTAGTGGAGGGAACTATTTGCTCCTGCACAGACATAGTACATCAGTTAGGGATGCGCTCAGCCGCAACAGTAGAACATCTAACAAAACGTGGTTTCATGCTCAGGCACTGTTTCCTTGTCTAACAAGAAGCATGAAGGTGGGCAAATCTTCACTGTTCAATTTCCCAACAAGGTTCTTTCCATCTTTCTGCTCCTCCATCCTTGAGTAGGCTTGCTCTTTCTCCTTGTGTTTGTCATCTAATGGTTCCACGGTGGCCCTTCGAGTGGGACAGACTCAAGCCTGGCTCAGCCGCTTCTCTCCAGAATATTGCACAAGGCACTTGACCTCTCAGCTTCTTCATCAGCCAAATAAGGCATGGCCTCACCTGGGCTGCTGGGCAGCTGACATGACAGGAGCTAAGGTCTGTTAAGCCCAAAGCAGAGAATAAAAGAAAAAAATGGAGTTGCTCTCCTCTTTAATTCCGTTTTGTTGCTGTTGTTCTGCACGCATTTGCATTGTTTTGGGTGGAGGGCAGGGGCTAGGGTAAAAAAAAAAAGAGAGGAACCCACATTTTGGGTTACTTTTAGGAATTAAATTTGTAATCATAGTAGCCAGATTCATAAGAAACCACCCATCCTTCCTAGGTAAGTATAGCTTATGTAATTAGCAGACGGCAGGCCAAGCCGGCCACAACTGCTGACCCATTGCAAAGCCTGCCGTGTGGTCAGCAGCTCAGAAACTAGGGCAGGCAGAGGCACTGGAGAAGCCCTTTCCTGGGCTTTTACCTTGTGTGGTTGGCAAAGGCAACTTAGCATTTGAAGATTCATATCCAAGTTTGTTGGATTTTTGTCCAAAGCCAGAACTTGAGATCAGCCACAGTTATATTGGAGAGATTAACTGTTCCATTAGGGAAGGGTGGTCATTAACTCAGCCCCAGAGGCTGTCGGGATGAATTATGGCCCTGCAAGGGGAATGGATGCATCCTGCTCTCCGAGGAGAGGGAGGGAGATGGAATCAGCTTCCAGTGAGCTTTGTGTAGCTTCCCTGGACATGTTCTATTTCCCCTGACTTAGAAGAGATTTATTTTTTCTCAAAATGATCTTGTTTGCAAAATATAGAAAGCAAGATGACTTTATTATTGGTTCGGCTATGGTGATGATCTCTGGGCCAGTGAGTTCATTGCTTGGTATTTTAAAAAATCAAATACAAAAGAACTAGAAATTTGTTAATGGTTTTCCTCTCCAAGCAGGTGACTTTTATATAATATCTTTTTTTAATGTTTGTTTTGTTTGTTTATTTATTTATTTATTTTTAAGAGACAGAGACAGAGCATCAGTAGGGGAGGGGTAGAGAGAGAGGGAGACACAGAATCTGAAGCAGCCTCCAGACTCCGAGCTGTCAGCACAGAGCCCGACACGGGGCTCGAACTCATGAACCGTAAGATCACGACCTGAGCTGAAGTCAGACGCTTAACTGACTGAGCCACCCAGGTGCCCCTATAATATCGTATTTTTCATGGGAAACTAGAAAGAGTGCATTTAAAACAAAGACAAACCTGTGGCCCAGTGTTCATATGGGGACCAGATCAGCCTCCGTAGCCTGCAATGCTGGTATCAGCAAGACCATAGAGGAATGTTGTTTTCATTAACAAAAAAATCCATTCAGTCCTGAAGACTCCGAAGAGGAGTCTGAAATTCTACAGGATGAGCTAGTATCTCCTAGGGCATATCCTATCAATCAAGGGTTGGCAGACTTCTTCCGAAGAGGGCCAGACAGTATTTGAGGTGTGTAGGTCACATAGTCTTTACTATAACTCCTCGACTGTGTTGTAGAGGCCCAAAAGTTGTCATAAATAATACACGAATAAACTGTGTTCCAGTACAACTTTATCTACAACAGATTTGGCTCATATCATTGTTTGTCAACTCCTGCTATAGAGGGTATATTGGGAAAGGCAATTAGAAACTAATTACATTTATTTAAGCACCAATGTTTTATGGGTTAGAAGCAATGACTCCAATAACAATCAGTTATCATAGCAATACACTTTAAAAAGTTACTTTTTTAGAGGCACCTGGGTGGCTCAGTCGGTTGGGCGTCCAACTTCGGCCCAGGTCACGTTCTTGCAGTTCGTGAGTTCGAGCCCCAAGTTGGGCTCTGTGCTGACAGCTTGGAGCCTGGAGCCTGCTTTGGATTCTGTGTCTCTCCCTCTCTCTCTCTGCCCCTCCCCAGCTCATACTCGCAGTCTGTTTCTGTCAAAAATAAATAAACTTAAAACAATTTTTTAAAGTTACTTTTTAATAATAAAAGAAATGCTTTTATTATTGACAAGTAGGAAAACACAAAAAATAGAAACACAAAATATGTATACATATAACGTGTTGTGATAAACAAATCGGGTTGGCTAATCTGACACCCATCCACCCCCTTCTTCCTTGCTACCCTCTATTATAGTGGTCGGAGAGCCAACTCATTCACTGTCCTGGCTTTTCTACTTCTAGAGATAGCTGTGTGACTCATAAATGTCCAGTAGAACACAAAGAGAAATCTGTGTGGGGTGTCAGGAGTGTTGGGAAGCCTCTAGAATAGTTTTTAATTCACTGATAAAAGGAGAAAGCCATTTCTGGAAATTTTCCTTAGTTTCCTTATTCTTCCCACTTGGAATATGGATGTGATGTCTGGAGCTATAGCAGCCAAATAGTCACCTTGAGGTGAGAAGCCAAAAGACTAAGTCCTTCTGAGAAGAAAGAAAGAAGGATCCTGGTTTACAGTGACATCACTAAATTAAGACTTATTTCTTGTGTTGCCTGCCACCTTGGAATTCTTGTCATGTGAAATAAAAATAATAGTCTCTTTGTTTAAGCTACCAATAGTTGGCTTTTTATGAAATGCAGCCAAATACATCCCTAACTGATACACCATGGAATTACTAAAATCTTGCAAAATAGCTTATATTGGAAAACCCTGGTCTACAGTCATCATGTGTGATGTCCAGATGTCTTGATATGCACTGGAAGGGTTGGAATTTTTTGTTTTTGAATACTCTGAAATGGATGTCTACTTAATGTTGTACCTCCAAATAAAGCTTCCCTTCAATATGGGAAGGTTTTAGTCATAAATATGCAAGTGGGATGGGGCCTTAATATTTAGCATATACCCTGGGAGTAGATACTTAAGAAAAATTGTATTACATTTCCACGTGGCAGTGAAAGCTGATTCTTCTATTAAGTATATAGCATCCAAAGTGAACTAAAAATTTAATATCATGGTCAATTACTTGCTTGGAGGAAGCTGAGGTCCAGAGGACTGGTGACTCCCTGAAGGGGGGGTAATAGGGTCAAGCTTCCACCGTGAGCATCGTGGCGTGAACAGCAGGGAGGTGGTCCCGTTGTTTCCCGAGGCAGGGACATTTCGGACTCTTTCTGGACAGATAACTCAGGCTACTTGTGTCATCCAGGCAGATTTTGGAAATGGTTCTCCTCCCCACTGCAAAGGCAACTTGGATGCCAGATGGCTATTTGCTGCCTTCTCTCTTCTTTTCCAGGCCCACTCCACAGTCTGTAAAACAACCCCTTTCAAAAGCAATGATGATAATGCTCATTTGGAATCTGTAATTGTGGCTTTACTGAACTGCATTTCAAGCATAATGTCTAAGAACAAAGACCAGTCGCAGATGCCGACTGCATCCAAAAAAGGGTCAAGGGTCAGGGAGGCCTCTGGAGGCTAACTTCTGGTTGCATGCATGCCTTCGCTTGACAGTTTAAAAGCTTGAGTCATGGTGAATATCTTCGCATGAAAAAAAAAAAAAAAAAAACCTTCCAAAGCAAATGTTCAACTGAAAATGTGAAATTCTGAATCATATGTCCATTATATATGACCTAGTTTGCGAACTAAATTGTTTTCTAGTTTATTTTATTTTGGGGGAGTCATTTTGGAATCTTGGATGAGCTTTTTTTCTTCAGTATTAGGCTGGTGGAAATATTCACGTATTTCTTGAATTTTTAAGACAGAGGTTGGCAAAGTATAATCCATAGGCCAACTTGCTCCATGGATTCTTTGTTTTTTTTAACAAATAAAGTTTTATTGGAACACAATCATATCTACTCAAGTCTTTTCTATGGTAGTTTTTGTGCTCCTACAGCAGTTAAGACAGAGACCATATGGCTTACAAAGACTAAAATATTTACTCTCTGGCCCTTTACAGAAAAATTTACTGAGTCTTGGTGTAGAAAAGGATCTAGGATTAAAACTTCTTGAAAAACTCACATAGGGGTGCCTGGGTGGCTCAGTCGGTTAAGCCGCCGACTTCAGCTCAGGTCATGATCTCGTGGTCTGTTGAGTTCAAGCCCCACGTCGGGCTCTGTGCTGACAGCTCAGAGCCTGGAGCCTGTTTCAGATTCTGTGTCTCCCTCTCTCTGACCCTCCCCCGTTCATGCTCTGTCTCTCTCTGTCTCAAAAATAAATAAACGTTAAAAAACGTTTAAAAAACGTTAAAAAAAATTAAAAAAAAAAAAGAAAACTCACATAAAGTTTTCAGAGTGGACTGAAATTGTTAGTAAGTGCTCACGAAATATTTGTGGAAAAAAAATGAATCAGGGAGAAGAAATGCAAAGCCTAGGTTTTTACTTCTGATGCACTGTGACCTTGGTAACTTTTGGGCAAGGGCTGCCTGCCTTACAGAAGATGATCTGCTATTTATTGAGAACCTACTTTGAACATCTTAAGCGTGTTACATCCATGATCTAGTTTAGGTCCCACAACAACCTGGAAGGTTGTATTATCACTGCATGGTTTTGGTGATGGCTAATTTTCTTGTGCTCAGAGCCTTATTTAGTTCATCATAGGACTCCAGATCTGTTCCAGATGAGTGAGCTTGCTGACCATCTGGATTAGCTGATAAATAATAGAGTTTTTAAAATACTTTTTTTAAGTGGGCCATCATTTTTATTTACACAAAACTGCAAAATTTATACATATTTATTTATACAAAAATTTTATACAAAAATTTTTTATACAAAAATTTATTTATACAAAACTGCACAGAGTTCCAGAATATCCTTCATTCAACTCTCCCTAATATAAACATCTTGCTTCCAGAGTACAATGCTCACAACCAAGAAATTAGCACTGAAACAAAACTACTAACTTAAAATATAGATCTAGCATAAATTTGACCAATTTTCCCAGAATTCTCTTTTAACATTAAATCCAGGATCCCATACAACATTTAGTTGTCCTGTCTCCTTAATCTCCTCTGGTCTGTGGCAGATTCTGTTTTTCCTTGTCTTTCACGACCTTGACAATTTTGAAGCGTACTTATCAGTTATTTTTTAAGACTATCTCTCAATTTGGGGCGCCTGGGAGGCTCAGTCAGTTGAGCATACAACTCTTGAGTTGGCTCAGGTCATGATCCCGGGGTTGTGAGATGCATCGGGCTCTGTGCTAAGTGTGGAGCCTGCTGAAGATTTTCTCTCTCTCCCTCTGCCCCTCTGCGTTGCTCTCTCTCTCTCTCTCTCTCTCAAGTAAAAAAATAAAATTAAAATAAATAACAATTTTCAAAAGACTGTCTCTCAATTTGATTCTCTGATGTTTTCACATAATTAGGTTAAAGTGATTCATTTCGCTGAGAATACCACAGAAGTAATGTGCCTTTCTCAGGGAGTTTGTGATGTTGCTGGCCTTATGACTGGTGATGCTAACCTTGATCACTTGCTTAAGGTGAGGCCCGCCAGGCTCCTCCACTTACAGATATGGGAACACCTAGATACAATGAGATGTTTTACCTGCTTGAACTCTTCTAGATAACTGCTTACATCAAATCCAATTCCATCTGCAGTCTTGAGCAGGACGTTTGTCTTTCTCATTTATTCATGATTCTAAGTCTCCAGGTTAGATTTATCCACAAAAATCCTTGCAAGCTGTTACTGTGTTGTTTTTTAACTTGACTCTAGAAAGGAAAGTATAACTACTTTTATTTGTTTGTTTTTGTCATCTCATGCTTCCTGTTACCTGATGATCCAAGAAAAAAAAAGGAAGAAAAAATTTCCTTTGTAACATACTGGTATTCGCACATATCCTTTCTTCCTGTTACTGGACCAGAAGTGTCTTTCTTCTATGTAGGACCAATGGCTCCTATGGACCAATGGATCCAATGTGTGTTGGATCCCAGCCCCTCTCATCTCATCTCATCAGGTTTTAAGTAATGATGGTGGATCCTTAGGATGGAAACAGTGCTGTGGTATTTAATCACAGAAGATTATTGGTGTGAGAAGCTGTTCACAATATAGTTCATGCCTGGGTGAATATTTTTATTTCCCCCTGGTACCATTTTCCTTTCGTCTGAGAAAGGTCTTCCTTTAACATTTGTTGGAGTGCAATTCTGTTGGTGATGAATTCTTTCCTCTTTTATATATCTTCAGAAGTTTTTATTTTGCCTTTTAAAAAATGTTTATTTATTTATTTTGAGAGAGATAGAGACTGCGCAAGCAGGGGAGGGGTAGAGAGAGAGGGAGAGAGAGAATCCCAAGCAGGCTCTGTGCTGACAGCAGGGCTTGAACCCATGCACTGTAAGATCATGACCTGAGCTGAAACCAAGAGTCGGAAACTTAACCAACTAAGCCACCCAGGTGCCCCTATTTTGCCTTTAAAAACCCATCTTTATTGATGTATTATTCACATACCACACACTTCACTTATTTAGAGCATACAATGCAAGGATGGTTACTGTATTCACAGAGTGATGCCATAGCTGTCACCATAACCTAATTTTAGAGCACATTTTCATCACCCTGAAAAATAGCCTGTCCCTATTAGCAGCCACTCTCAATTCCACCCTCCCCTTGACCCTCCCAGCTCTTGGCAGCCACTCATCTACATTTTGCCTCTGTATACTCGCCCGTTACCAGACATTTCACAGAAATGCATCATACGATACATGGTCTTTCGTAATGGGCTTTCACTTAGCATATTTTCAAGATTTCAAGATTCATACATCCAGTACTTTATCCCTCTTTATTGTCAAATAATATTCCATTATATTCATCTTTGTTTCTGAAAGATATTTGTGGTGGGGAAAGGATTCTAGGTTGATACTTTTTTCCCCTTTTACTTTCTTCTTCTTCTTCTTCTTCTTCTTCTTCTTCTTCTTCTCCTCCTCCTGAAAGGGACATGAAGAGAGACACAAGGCTCAATCTCATGACTATTGAGATCATGACCTGAGCCAAAATCAAGAGTCAGACGCTCAACTGACCGAGCCCCTCAGGTGCCCCTTTTGGCCCTTTTAACATTTTAAGTATGTTGCTCTATTTTCTTCTCACTTCTCACTTAACTGTTTCTGAAGATAAATCTGTAAATCTGATAAATCTTTTCTTTGTTCCTCTGTATATAAGTACCTTTTTCCATGGCCACTTTTCATATGTTGCCTCTGGCCATTTTTCATATTCACATTTATTTCATATTTTATGGTATTCATACTTTCTATATTTCATGGGTGTTGAGCAATTTCATTATGATGTATCTTGATCTATTCTTTTCCATATATCTTGTATTTAAGATTCATTGATCTTCTTGGATATGTGGATTTAAAATTTTCATCAAATCCAAGCATTTGAGCTATTATTTTTTCGAAAAATTTTTTTGTCCTAACTTCTCCCACCTAGCTTCCTTCAGGTCTTCAATTATATGCATATTAGGTCACTTGGATTTATTTGCCAACTCTAGCATCAGTGTCAGTTCTAGATTTTTATCAATTGATTGATCATTCTCCTCAGTAGGCATCAAATTTTCCTGCCTCTACATGCCTGACAATCTTTGATTGAATGCCAGACATTGCGACTTCTTGTTTGCTCAATATTTTTATATTCTTATGAATATTCTTAAGCTTTCTTTTGGGACACAATTAGGTTACTTGAAAATAGTCTTGCCCTTTCAGATATTTCTTTAAAGCTTATTAGATGGGATAAGGGTGACATTTAGTCTAGAGCTAACTATTCTAACAAGCTTCTAAACACCCCATCCATCAAGTTACCCAGTTTGACTTATGGAAATAGACACTCTTCTCTGCTTTGTGTGAATCCTCTATGCTATTCCCTCTAATATTTTTGAGTGGTTCTTTCCCTACCCTCAGACAGTTTTCTCACATGCCTATACGGCTCAGGTATCTGCTGAATACTTAAGGAGAGCCCTCTATAGATCTCTGGAGTTCTCTTTCCTCTCCAGGACTCTTCCCTGTCCTGGCTCCCTTGGTCTCTCTGGATTCCTAACTCTGTGTCTTCAACTCAGGAAATTCACTGGGAACTTCCTGGGTTTCCCCTCCCTGCCCCAAGGCCTGGGAGCTCTTTTAAGACAGTAAGTTAAGAGAATCAGTGGCTTACCTTGTTTGTTTTCTATCTAGTCTGCATTGCCTAACGCCTGTTGTCTTGTAAAGCATTGTTTCATTTTTTTGTCCGGTGAGTTTCGTTCTTTCTGACAGTGGGGGTGAATCAGTTCCTGTTACTCCATCTTGGCTGGAAGTGAAAGTCCTCCAACACAGAGTTGTAAAGCCAGAAAGAAGCTTAGATCATTTAGGACAATTCTTTTTATGGATGCATGTGCTGAGGCTAAACAGATTCCTGTGGTCTAGATTAGAAGGAGCCCTGAACTTGGTTGGATGCTGTGTTATCGTCTTTGTTCTGTTATTAACTAGTTGTGTGCTCTTGCATAATTTGCTTGAGAAATAGAGGATTTACTCCTGCTGCTTCTCCTGTTTGTCTCTGTCCCCTTCTCAGAAGTAATTAAACACAGTTTTACCAAAGACTGTTGACTTTAACGCATCAGCATTTAGTTCCTTCTAGGCTACAACTCAGAACTGGGTAGACGTTTGAGGCTGGCTCTACTGAGCTACTTCACTAAGAGACGAAGGTTGACCAGACAGAAGGAAATAAACAAATCGTCATTCAGTGTGACCACTGGGTGCAGAGCTGATAGCCCTCTTGACTTCACTTGAGGGCTTAATAAAGCAGTGAAGTAGGCAATATTTATTAAAAATTTCCACCCAAATGGTTAGCATTTTAACAGTAATCTAAGCTCTCTGAAAGTATGCTTAAATTGAAACTCACAGATAGCAGAAAAGTAGGTTAATAGGACATTGCTGTACGTATATGTAGAGTCGTGATGCTCAATAGCAATTCTTCAGAGGCCCCTTAAATACTCCCCGCCCCGCACACGCCTTTGATTAGTTACACCCTAACATATCACCCTGTTTGTTTTCTTCAGAACCTTTGTCACAATCTGAAATTATCCTATTTACCTCTTTCTTCTCACAGTCTACTTCCTGCCCTTAGCTCTACCTCTTGGGTGTGGGCTCTGTGAGGGCCTGAGCCTCCCTCACTGATGGATTGAGTGCTTCACACAGGGCCTGGCACAAAGTAGGGCCTCGCTGAGGATTCATCGCATCGATGGACAGAAGAACAAAACTCCTGTCGGAATTCAGTACAGCAAGGATGGAGCAGGACAGCAAAAAAATTGAACTTGGGTTCAGACACTTTCAATCCAACATCAATTCTGACATGAGCTCTGTTCATGTAACAAGTATTGACTGAGGACTGACCCTGTCGGAAGCTCTGGGCCATATGCCAGACCTTGGACAAGTCATTTAAAATGCCTAGGCCTTATTGTCTCCCCCTGAAAATGGAGGCAGTGAGAGCTACCTCATAAGATAGTAATGTATATAAAATGACTCTGGACTCTGCAGCAGTCCACATAAATGTACGATATTCTTGACTATTTTTATATAACTTCATTTTGCATTTCTAATCCTTCTAGAAGGGCCTTCATGACCTCAGTCTGGGAAGACTTAAATGGTTTCTATATTTATTATATAAGTCTCTTTGCTAACATAAGCAACTCTAGTGATTTTCCTTGATCTTATTTTCTTTTCTTTGGTGGGAACATCCTAAACCTTTTGGATTTTCTCAGGGAATGATAAGATGTCTTCATCCTCTCTTGACACCTCTCCCTGAGATATATGAGTGTAGGAGGCCTGCTTGGAATTTGGCCACTGGGGAGGAGAAGAGGAGAAAGGAAAAGTTGGTGTTTGCACGTTGCCTTGGTTACAGGTATCACCTCCCTTCTGACTAGGGCCTGCCCTCCCAGAAAGCCTGGTTTTAATTTCCCCTTTGAAATGGGGACTGGGCCTTGTTGCCAATTTAGATTTCACTGGTCAGCTGTTTGGCAGATTTCAGCCCCCTGAGGCCATTTCTTTTGCTCAGGCTACTCACTGGCCTTTTTGCAGCCACGTCTCCTTGGTCCAGCAGTTCTGACTTGGGTTAGAATGAATGGCCTTAATGCTGCTGCTCCCCAACCACCTTAAAAAGAACCACTCTAGCCATGATTGTGGGGTGGGGTAGGGTGTCACCCCAGGGGATAGAAATGTGATGAAACCCTATTCTACTGAATGAAATACCCCATGTTTTGATAAATGCATTACATGGCTAGGCTGCTGCTAACGAAAGGTGAACTGGTGTGGGGCAACGAGTGAAGGTTCAGGTGTGGAAGGGTTCTGAGAGTTGGGGTGACATTGGGATGACACAGTCGGGTTGGTTGTATGGATCTGTGAAGGTTCATCATCTGTCAGATGGAGTTTTCTGCCCACGTTCCATCCCTGGAAGTGTGGGGAGCTACTTATGGGGCAATATACCAAGGGAAGGTGTTGAGGGCCAGGTTGAGTTGGCAGACAGGGACCTAGAAGGATGAAAATATGCAATGATTGAGCTAAAGAGGAAAGATAAAAGTAGAAGCCAGGAGGTAGACCAGGACACCAAAAGCTAGAGAAAAAATGAGACACGGCTTGAACCGATGGGCCTCAAGAATTACAGCTGGGGAGAGAAAATGAGTGGTTGGTGATGAAAAGGGGGATAGAAGGAGTTTCAGAATGGATTTAATGGCAAGATGTAGGGTGGAGAGGCTGGTACTCAAGTATCTTAATCCACAGATGCTGGGTATCTGCTAGAGCATTGCTTGGATGGGATCCCAGGGGAATTTTTCCTAGGTGTACTGGGAGTGGGGACATGGCCTCTTTGTTCTGGGAAGTCAGGCCAAACCATGATATTGTGAAGATGATGTTCATACATGTGACAATGCCTTGTAAACTGTTAAGCAGTCTGAATGGTAGTGATTTTTGATGTTTACTCTGTGATAATAACAAACATGTGTATTGTTTCCCCTTCCCAGGCCCCTGGGAGGATCCTTTCCTGCCAGCTGAACTCAGTCAAGTCCACCTCCGCCCATCAGAGAGGTTCTAGCGGTGTAGCCTACAAAGGGAAGGAGTCAGCCCTTCAGTCCTCTCCCAGTGGTCCCCTTTGCCCTCATGCAAAATTGGAAGAGACTG
This sequence comes from Lynx canadensis, assembly GCF_007474595.2. Taxonomy (NCBI): domain Eukaryota; kingdom Metazoa; phylum Chordata; class Mammalia; order Carnivora; family Felidae; genus Lynx; species Lynx canadensis. The sequence goes on along the minus strand of NC_044309.1, from coordinate 125,155,871 downwards.
GGGAGGAGTAGCTCTTTCTAAGCCAAGAAAGTGTCCTCTTGAGTGTTTCCTCTAGAGCAAAGGGGCTCTTCTCGTCCTACATCCACATAACCAAAAGGGGCCTTTGAAGGAGTCTTCCAAGAACAAAATGATTTCCTGGAAAATGACTTGTTATCTTCCCAATTAGAGATGCAGGCATTTGGCAACTTAATAGCAGCCTCCCTTGCTAAAATGAATATCGTAAAGTTCTCCACCCTGATCCACATGCAAAGTGCCAGGCACTATTATCAGTGACAATTAGGTGAATACATTCCGTCCCAGGGCAGTTGAGTAACTTGTCCAAGGTCCCACAACTAGTAGAAGACAGAACTAAGTTTGGAAGTCAGGCTCTGGACTTCACATCCCATGTGGTTTCTTTGCCTCTAGAGTGTCATACTACCTTTGGATATTGTCTCAATGACCCCCATAAACTCACCCTATTTCTGGAAGAAAGAGTATGTATGTCCTTTGTGAACCAACCTATTTAGTATTAAACAAAGCATTTTAAGTCTGGGCACATTGTGAATAGTGTTTAACATTCTTGAACTTGAGATCTGGCCATCTTGGCTTGCTCCCTTTGATGGTAAGTTAAACATCAAGGCTGTAATAATAGACTTTGCATGTCTTAATAGAGAATAAAAGCTGGGCATTTTGCACGTGCACAGGAAATTCTTTTAAAATAACCAAATATCATGAGTTTATTTTTTATTCTTAAAATATGAAGTTGATTTATCTTCAAAAGTTACTCCCCAGAACTCTTCTTAAACAGTGTATTTTTCAGATGGCTGTAAAGTTAATGTCTCAACCTGCATGAGTAAGACACACAACCCATCATCTTCTTTCTCTCAGATCATTGGAGGAGTCTCTCAACTGGTCGTCCTATTTCTGCCCTGCCCATTCTGCCTCTCTGTCCCCACCTTTTACTGGTCTTTTCTTTATTCAGTACCTATTCATCCAATGAATATCAGAACATTACACCCTTTCCCTGTTTTATTTTATCTTTCTAAGTCATTTCTTCATTCAACAAATGTTTGCGGAGCCCTTACTGGGTGCCAGGAGCTGTTCTAGGTGCTGGGAATGTATCAGTGAATAAGACAAAAGATTCCAGCCCTAATAGGGAAGACAGAGAAAAAAGTAAGCATAATAAATAAGAGGAAAGAAGCAAAGATTTTAAGGAAATAAAGCAAGGGAAAGGGGAATCTGAGTGCAAGGGTTGAGGATAGGGTGGGAAAGAGCCTTTCCAATTTTAAAGTAGGGTGGTTAGACCACATTGCGAGAGTGTCATTTGAACTCAAAACGGAAAAGCCAAAGGCCTTACAATTGCCTGTAAGATCCTACAAGGTCTAGACTATCCCCAATTTCCCTGGCCTCCTCTCCTTTTACTGTCCCTTTAGATCAGTGATCCTCAGACTTTGGTGGTCATCACCTTGTGGGCTTGTTAAACCTACACTGCAAATACTAGTGAAATCCAAATAAAGTTTGCCGCTTTGTTAGTAGTTTTGTACCGATGTTAGTCTTGGTTTTAGGGGGAAAAAAAGTACCATGATTGTGTAAGTCTTAACGTTAGGGGAAACGGAGTGTAAGGAAAATCTCCGTACTAGCTTTACAATCCTTCTATAAACATTAAATTATTTCAAAATAAAAAGTTAACCCTCCACATACACATATACCACAACACACTGCTGGTTCCACCCCAGAGTTTCTATTTCCTCAGGTGTGAAATGGGTCTGAGAATCTGCACTGCTCCAGCTGGTCTCCAGGTGGTGCCGATACTGCTGGTCCAAGGGCAGAACTTGTAGAACCAGTGTCCCAGATCACTCAGCTCCAGCCATGATGACCTCTGTGGTCTTCCTAGACCAGCCTCGCAGGCTCCACCCTGGGGCACCTGCACCTGCCTTTCTCTCTGCCTGAAATGCAACTCCCTTCAGAACAGAGTTTGCAAAGTACACTCCCTCACCTCCTCCAGGTGTCCCTTTAACAGGGAAGCCTGCTTACCCAATTTAAAATGGCCACCCTATTCCTCCCCCCACTATTCCCCTGTCCATTTTGGCTGCTTCCTTTTTTTCTCCACAGCACTCACCACCATGTGAATCATGATGTATTCTATTTGTATATTTTTCTGTCTCTCATCATCTCCACCCAAAAATGTAAGCTCCATGAGGGTAACTTCTATGTATCATTCTCTTCAGTATTTAGAATAGTGCCCCATCCTGGTATTAGCTCAAAGACCATATGTTTATTAATGAAAGGGAGGATGGAGGAAAACAGCCCATGAGGAATGGCATGGTAGCATGTGTAAGGGTTCAGAGTGAAGAGTCTCAAAGATTTGGACTCAAACACCTACTCAGCCTCATACAATTTGTTTCATCTTGGGAAAGTACTTTCCTCTACAAAAACTGAAAGGAGTCCCAGTTATACTATCTCATAGGGAACTGAAAATTCAATGCAGTAACATCGATAAGTCACTTAGCACAGGGCTGGGCACAGAGTAATCTCTCAATAAATGTCTACAAATTTGGTGTTTGTGATAATTCAAGCAGGACCTTGGTTAAAAGCCAGTTTTGTATGGGAAACCACTTCTTCAGAGTTGGTGAAAAGTGAATAATCCCACTATAGGCTGACATTTGTGCCCCCCATTTCCTGCCAATTCATATGTTGAGAGTTAATCTCCAAGGTGATGGCATTAGGAAGTTTGGTTTTGGGGAGGTGATTCATTCATGAGGGTGGAACCCTTTTGAATAGGGTTAGTGCATTTATAGGGGCTGAAGAGACCAGAGTTCTCCCTTCCATCATGTGATAACACAGACAAAAGAAGACCAATGAACCAGGAAGCGGGCTCTCACCAGACCCAAGTTTTCCAGCACTGTAATCTTGGGCTTCCAGCCTCTAGAACTGTGAGAAATACACTTCTGTTGTTTATAAGCAAGCCAGTCTACAGTATTCTGTTATGGCAGCCTGGACAAACTAATACAAAATCTTTGGGTAATATTTAAGCTACCAAGAGAAGAAACTATTTTCAAATACTCTCAAGTACTTTCAGAGTATCTGGTTGGTGTTCAAATATATCTGTACTTAGTGCAAATCATTCTATGTAACCATGAAAGTAGAACCCCTAAGGATTGCTGCAAACCACAATAGGAAATGCCTCAAATGAGCTTTCTTGACGGCTTATGTTAAAAATTATAAAAATGTATTTCTTATACTGTATTTGCAAATATATAAGCTTATATATTAGTATATTTAACATTAATATTTAATGTGTTCTATTAATTCTATTAATATTGATATTAAACCACATCAATATTATAATATATAAACCTTATAATACATTTTAATAAGATATTCTTTTTTTTAAGATATTCTTATATATCACCTTAAATCAATATAAATGTTAGTATTTAATATAGCTAATCTATATATCTTAATTTATAAATATTTGAATTTACTTATGCTCTTTTTTCCCTTTGCTTGTTTGTTTTGTTTCTTCAGTTCCACACAGGAGTGAAATCATATGGTATTTGTCTTTCTCTGCTGACTTATTTCACTTAGCATGATATTCTCCAGCTCCATCCACATCATTGCAAATGGCAAGACTTCATTCTTTTTATGGCTGAGTAATATTCCACTGTATGTATATACACCATATCTTCTTTATGCATTCATCAATCGATGGACACTTGGGCTGTTTCCATAATTTGGCTACTGCAAATAATACTGCTATAAACATAGGGGTGCATGTATCCCTTTGAATTAGTATTTTTGTATTCTTTGGGTAAATACCAAAGTGCAACTGCCGGATCATGGGGTAGTTCTATTTTTTTACCTTGGAAAAAATAGACATTTTTCCAAAGAAGACATACACATGGCCAACAGACACATGAAAAGATGCTCAACATCGCTTATCAACAGGGCAATGAAAATCAAAACTACAATGGGATAATCACCTCACACCTGTCAGAATGGCTAAAATCAACAGCATAAGAAATAGGTGTTGGTGAGGCCATGGAGAAAGGGGCACCCTCTTACACTGTTGGTGGGGATGCAACTGGTGCCACCACTCCGAATTTATTTACGAATAAATAAATCATGTTCCATGATATGAAGTTCAGGTGGGGTTATCTGTAGTCTTAATTAACACAACTTTTGTGTAGCTCCTTGAGATAACCAGCAAGTGCATCTACGTTACTTAACAGGTGTGCCAGATAATCCATTTCATCTAGGGACAGAGGTATCAGCTCGGGTCTTCTTACCTTTCCCCTCTATGCTCCTTCCAACACTGACACCTTGGCCTCGGGTCTTCTTACCTTTCCGCTCTATGCTCCTTCCAACACTCACACCTTGGCCATCAACTCTTTAATGAAAGCTTCATCCATGGGAGGAATTGTGGTCAGCAACCTCAGAACTAGAAAAGGCGAACAATAAACTGGCTACCACTGGCTTCATAACTGTCAATGGGAGACTCAGAGACCAAAGTTTCATAAGGGAAAAAAGTTGACTTGCAACAAGGAAGGGAGTCAGCCTTCACTAGGACTGGATCTCCAAAGATGAAATACAAAGGTATTTAAAGAACAAAACCACAAGACCATCAAGGTCACCCAGCGTGCGTCAGTCTGTTCATGGTGGGGAAAAAGCAGCATTCTTTCATGATTATCGTATGCAGAAAGGTTGTGACATCGCTTCAGCTATCAACATTGCAGAAATCAGGAACATAGTTGTTTTCGCTAGGGGTGCCTGCTAATGTGGAAAGGCTCAAGGCTTCATCTGTTTGGGGGACCAGAGCCACACATAGTTTTTTATTACCATCAGGGTGCAGAGTTGGTGTGTATGTTTCCCCCTGACTGCGGAATATGTTGTGCATGCTTATCAATAATGGTGATGGGCCGAGATGACAGCTTTGCTTCCATGACAATTCCTCATTGCAAAGTTCAGTTTCTGCTCAGGATACAGACCCTCTTGCTGCTGTTTTTAATGGGTTTCCTGTTCTCCTCAACTGACCACCCATTTAACTAACAGTAGCTGCCATTTACTGAGTGCCCACAAAATGCCAGGGACCAAGCTGGCCCCTTCTGTGATATTTATTGAGCTTGACTCTTACATGCTCATCTGTTTTAAGCGCTTTACATTTATTACCTCATTCAATGTTACAACAACCCATAAGGTAGGTGCTATTATAATTTCCGTTTTACAGATTAGGAAACTGAGGCCCAAGAAAATAAGCAACTTGCCTGCTGTCACACAGCAGGTAAGGAGAAAAACTGAGATTTGAACCTAACTCCTGAGTCTTGGCTATGCTATACTATGCTGCTCCTGTTATATTTGTATATTCTTTCATTGAATCTTCACACAACCCTATGGCGTGGGCATTATTACCCTCATGTCATAAATGAGCAACCGAGTTTAATTCATTTGCTAAAATTATACAGATTTAAGTCTGGAATTTTTGTCTCCAAAATTTTCCAGTACACTCTCATGATGCCTGTGAGACATCCTGGTTCCAGCTGGCCACTGTGTGGCCTTTGGACAGTCCACATGGGTTGGCCGGGTGATGTATGACTCACTTGGGCCCTCACTCCAGTGCTCAGACCCATGAGATGGCTGGATTCCTTGAGCGTGTTGGGAGTAAGGATGAAGGAGGTCTCTTTCATTAAAAGAAATCACTATCTTATGAATAGTTTATGTTTGAATCCAGTTCAGTCCTCACTAAGGGACTTCTGTGTGCCCAGCCCTGTGTGGCTGGTGGGTTTGGTGGTCAGAGAGAGGGGAGAGAATTCTTCTAAGATATAACTGCTTCCTTCATAGAACTCACGATATGACTGAACAAATAAAAATAACACTGAGACACAGGTGTGCACTGAGCTGAATGCTATAGGGGCTCACAAAAGGGGTGCGAGAGGCCCCAAACAGGTTTGGGGCATGAGAACCTTAAAGATCATGTGGAATCTGAATATGAACAGCAAGACTCACCAGGCATGGGCAAAAAGGTTGAAAAGCAGCCCAGTGCAGAGATGTCCTTGGTGAAAGGGGGAGGGGCTTTGGCACTTCCTGAGAACTTCTGTATGTGCCAGATGCTTAGCTAGGCACTCAATATATATTATCTCAATGACTCCTCAAATTAGCCCTGTAAGATGGATAAGGTTGCCTCTACTTTACAGATGAGGAAATGGAGACTCAGGTCAAATAAGTTGGTTTTGGTCACACAGCTCTTAAGTGGTAGAGTGGGGTTCAAACTCACTCTTGACTGGGTGCCAAAACACATGCTTTTCCCACACTGTTAGGATTTTATAGGATTTCCAGCTTCCCTGGGAGCAAAGATCTACACAGGCAGCTTGGCTCCTGCGATGGTTAATTTTATGTGTCAACCTGACTGGACCATGAGATGCTCGGATATTTGGTTAACTATTATTCAGAGAGTGTTTCTGAGGGTATTTCCGACTGAGATTAACATTTGAACAAGTAGGCTGAGTCAAGCAGATTGCCCTCTCAATATGGGTGCCTTATCCCGTCTGTTGAAGGCTGAGATAGCACAGAAAGGATGAGAATTCATTCTTGCTGCCTGTTTTTGAGCTGGGACATCAGTCTTCTCCTGCCTCTGGACACAGGTTGAAACATACACCAACTCTTTTCCTTCTCAGGCTTTTGGACTTGGACTGGAAGTAAGCCTTCAGATTTCCTGGGTTTCCAGTTTGTGGATCATGGGACTTCTTGGCCTCCACAGTCATGTGAGTGAGCCAGATCTTTATTCTCTCTCTCTCTCTGTCTCTCTCTCTGTCATCTATCATCCATCCCATTGGTTCTATCTCTAGATTACTACACTCATTTCTGATCTCATGGCAAAGATACTCTGCTTTTGACGAGGCACAAATTCTGGCCCTTGGAGATTGCCAGGGCCTCTAACATGACAGGTCAGAGGTCTGGGCCCCAAAGGCCAAACATACTGGACAGGGCCATGGTATGGGTTGGTTAGCTGTGCCCAGCAGAAGACAGAGGCAGGGCCTAGAAGCAGAGGCCTGAGCCTGAGGGTGTAGTTCTAGGAAAATGTGAAGCTGGTGTTGCCCAGAGGATGCAGCAACCTCTTCAAGCCTCCGGTGGGCACCGTCAAGTTTAAGTCCACCAACTATATGACAGGCAGGCCCTGTTTTAGGAGGTGGAGATACCAAAGTGAATCAGACACAAATCTGGCCCTCATCAGGCTCACAGTTTGGTTTGCATAGATGGGCAAAGAGATCATTTCAATACAACTGTACATGTGCTACTGTCCTTCCAGCCAGCCAGCCTCTGTATTCAGCCTCCATAGGTTTGATTTTGTCTTTGGACAATCACCAATTTCTCAGTGCCTGCTTTGCCCTGGTCTCTGGCATCGGGTTGTGTCTGTGTGATCTATGCTCTTGTGACCCTGCGGGTTACAACATATCTACCCAGGGCAATAGTCAGTCCCGCAAACAAGCCATGTCACTTGGAATTACTGTTCATTCCCAAATATGTATTTTTAAATAGAGGACCGCAAGCTAAGCACATCCCAGAGTGAAGATTCTTCTCATATGCTTCATACATTGAAATTCCATCAGTCTGCTGGAGCAGCTGAGTACTTGTTGTTGCAAGATGCTATAATAATTAATGACAGCAACGAAAGCTATTAATTTTAAATACGAAACACTTATCAGACCTTTCAAACAGTAAAGAGACAGTGTGATGCTAATATAGATATTTTAAAGGGAGCGGGTCAACTAGATAAGTTTAAAAACAAGTTAATAGCCTTTTTGAGCCAACAAATGTTTATAATGCTTGAATGATCACACACGACAGAATAATCAAGATAACAGAGATTAGATGGGAATGCAGACGTCTGTAGAATTACTTGGTATACTAGTATTTGTAACACTGCTTCAATAGCCTTTAAGAGTCAGATTTCGTGTTTTGAAATTTATTTCCCATTTAGGCCATGAGCCTTTTGAGAAGAAGTTTTATTTAGAATGCTTCACTTCTTGCGAGGATGAGTTACCAAAAAATGCCAGTGCCAATTTTGCCTCCTCAAAGGGGAAAAATGCTCCAAAATCATGTGAAGCAACATCTATGATAAATCCTCTCCAACCCAGATGTGAAGACTACACAAAATGGGAAGAAAGAGCACGCAGGAGAACAGTGTGATACTCAAACCATGTTTTGTTTTGCTGGGTTGAGCTGTTAACAAAAAGGGCTTTTTGGAAGCCCATTGGAGCCCTCAGGCAGTGGAGGGGCCTTCGCTTTGGTTAGTCCCTCGCAGAGAAGGACACCTCCCAAATGTGACACCCGTGTCGGTGCCAGCAGCCTCTCCAGTGGCGCCACCAGCCAGGAAGAGCCGTGTTCCTCCACTACCACATTTGAAAGGGTCACCATGGTGATGGCTGGAGAGCACATCGCTGAGAATTTACTGGCCCACACTGAAAATTTAGATTTACAATTAAAACTTAAAATCCAATGGCAAATACTTTTCATAATAAAATGTAATCGTCAGTCACTTGTTGACTGGATTGCAGACTCATGTTATGACCTGCTATGTACCACTTCGGGTCCTCCCGGCCTCACCTATCTTGTGCCAGTACCACCGTGGCTGTCGGCTCTGCGAGGTCCTGACCAGTATGTCCTGACCTACTTCCTGTAGGTGCAGCCTGGTGGTGGCCAGCCACAGGCCTACCCGTGCACCAGCCTCTCACCTCCAGCCTGGGATTCCCTGTTGCCACTAAGGGGGCCCACTGGAAGTCTTGGTTAAGCATCCTGGAGTCCAGGACAGATGATGCCACCTGTGAGGGTCACTAACCAACTGACAGTGGAAGCTGGTGAATAAATTCTCCTTTTCTCTTGCCACAGAGAGCCTCAGTTCATGTGGTTCTTAGGGGATGGTCCCACAGGAGCCAATAGCCAGTTACACTTAGTTTGGGCTAATTCAATAACACATTCTGCCCTTGACTCTCCCTCTGTGTTGATTTTAGAGATAGGCCAACAAATTCTCTAGTATCCCTCAACAGATAGAGTTTCATTCTCCTCTATCTGAGCTGCTTCTAGAGAACAGAATTTAGTATAAATCATGGAATGTCACTTTCAAGATTAGGTTACCAAAAAACTATGGCTTCCTTCTTGGGTTCTGTCTGTTATTGGTGGAACTGTGTCCCTGCTCCCCCCTTGAAAGTTCATATGTTAAAGCCTTGACCCCCAGTACCTCAGAATGCGACTGTATTTGGAGATAAGGTCTTTGAAGAAACGATTACATGAAAATGAGGCCATTAGGGAGGGCTCTCATCCAATAGGATGGGTGTCCTTACAAGAGGAGGAAGAGACACCAGGGATGTGTGCACAGAGAGAACCATGTGAAGACACAGCTAGAAGGTGGTCACCTGCGAGCCAAGAAGAGGCTTCAGGAGAAACCAGCCCCGAGACACCTTCATCTTGGACTTCCAGCCTCCAGAGCTGCGAAAAATGAATTTTCAAAACCACCCAGTCTGTGGCCTATTGTTACGGCAGCCTGAGCAGACTAATACACTTTCTCTTTCTCTTTCAGCTCACTGACTCTGGGGGAAGCCAGTGGCCATGTCATGTGAGCAGCCTCACAGAGAAGCCCATGTAGCCAGGAACTGAGGTCCCCTGACAGGAGACCCATGGGTGAGTCTGGAAATCTTGGAGCCCCAGCTGAAAGAATGACAAAAGCTCTGAGAGATCCTGCACCAGAACTACCCAGCTAAGCCGCTCCCAGATTCCCAACTCACAGAAGCCGTGTGAAACAATAGTTTCAAGCCACTGAGTTTGGGGCAACTTGTAACCCAGCAATAGAAAATTGATGTCCCCTTCTTCCCTGAGTCATTGCCTTTCTCTTCACCCCTGTGGCAGAGGTGGCCCTATGCAATAGCATAATTCACATGGACCCTCTGCCTCAGGTCCTGCTTGCTGGGGGGACAGACTAAGACACCTCAAAGTTTCATTCTTGGTGGGGGGGGTGTCACAGTCTGCCCTGACCCTTGGCTCTGGCTGAATATTGCCTTTTAACGTCTGGCCATTTGGGATTCGGAAGAAATGTGTAGTTAGTGTACCTCTAAGTCATTTCGTGATTCAACATTTATCAATCAAGCACCTGCTCTGGGCAGGGACTGTGTTAAACCTGAGATAACCACAGTCAGCGAAAGCAGACAAGCACCTTTCCTCATGGACAGCCCAGAATTTGGGGGACAGACCTTTGGTCAAATATGTCTGACCCAGTCATGGCGGCCCCTGACGCTCCAGCCTCCCCTAAGCCCATGGAGCATGTGCCTGGCAGAGTCATCCCTAGGACCTATGATCCCTTCCCTCCAGCCTCTTTTTAATGAAAGGACCACTCACACATGACACTCAAGACCTTAGTCCCCTGAATGTGCAGCTCTAGGTGCCTCTCTGTCTGCCTCTTCCACCTTTCAGTAGGTGTTTGTTGAAAGCTGCTATTTGGGAGACCACGTGGGACAACACTTATGAGCAGATTCGGGAGTCAGGCTGCAGGCTGCCCGTATCACAACCCTTCCTCCCTAGCTGTGTGACTTGGGCAAGGCAAGAAAGCTCTCGGCTTCCCCAGCTGTGGTAGGACAAGGGTACCTCATACAGTTGTTGCCAGCATTAGCGCTAATCATATTTTTACGGTGTTCAAGATAGAGCCTGGCATAATGTAGATGTTAGCAACTGTTATGTGCTGGGCACTGGGGAGGGAGCCAAATACGTTGTGATTTGTACCCCCCAGAAAGCTAATGAACATGGGTTCACTCAGGAGAGAGGTCCAGCAGTTCCCGAGTCACAGCAGCAGTGCCTGGGCCCGGCTGGAGTGCAGAGCCAGCTTGCTGAATGAATAAGTGAAGGAGGCCCAGGAGCCCAGTTGTGAGGGGCCGAATAACGGCCCGCGGCAATGTCCACATTCTACTCCTCAGAAGCTGTGGATGTTACTTTGCGTGGTAAGAGGGACTTTGCAGATGAAGTAAAATCAAGGACCTTGAAATGGGGGGATTATTGTAGGTTATCTGCATGACTAATGCAATCACAGGTATCCTTGTAAGACGCAGTCAGGAGGGGCAGTCAGAGGGGATGTGGACAGATGGGAGTGATGCGGCCACGAGCCAAGGGACCCAGGCACCTCCAGAAGCTGGGAGAGGCCAGAAGTGGGTTCTCCCGTGGGGTCGCCAGAGGAAGCAGCCCTGCCCTGTAAGATTGATTTTGGACTTCCGGCCTCCAGAACTGTCGAGAGCAATTTGCGTTGCTTGAAGCCACTAAGTTCATGGCAATTTGTTACAGCAGCAACAAGAGATCTGATACGGAGGCTTCACACCATGAGGGGACTGAGTGCTAAGCGGCTGAAGTAGGTTCCCTCACAGGGACTTCTCAGAATAAGGGCTGCTATGCCGGGCCAGGTGCAGCTCCATAGGCTTAGGAAGGGAGACAACCCATGTTTCAGGAGTGGAGGGTCCCTGCTCCTCTGCATCTCCAAGCATAGGGCCTCTAGGGGAGGACATGTAGCCTCTCCCACCACAAACACCCCGAGAGTGGCCTGGAGAACAGGGAATGAGATGCGCTGTCTCCAGGGATCAGGATGGGTTGGGACGCCTTTTGGAGCATGGCCAACTCTATGTGGGCGGCAGATGGGAACAGTGTCAGGACGGCACCAGTGCACAGCCGATTTGCCGAGAGCAGCTTTCAAGCTTTCACACGGGCCCACAGACTCTTTCTTCAGGGAGGAAGCAAGTTCCCCACCCCACACAGTTTGTACAGGGCGGGCCTTTTATAGACGGGCGGAGGGGACCTCAGCTCCTGGAGCCGGGAAGATCTAGCTTTTGATGCTGGCAGTTGTTGACTGCCGGTGTGTCCTCAGGCTCATCCCATAATCTCTCTAAGCCTTAGTTTGCTCATCTGTAAAATGGGACTACTAGAAGTAGCAATAACAATAATAATAAGTATGTCGCACTTATTGAGTGCTTACCGCATGCGAGGACTACGCTAAGCACATTCCGGGTACTGTTTTATTGGGATTCCGTGGAAGGCCAATCCTCCGGCTGGATCCTAGTATCGTCCCCATTTTAAAGATGATAGGACTTCACTGAGTGTTGAGTTGGGAGCATTCAGTGAGTTCAAATTTGTAATGCTCTAGCGGGCCCATGGTCAGGTACGCCTTAAAAGACATTTCTCCTTCTGCCCCACTGAAAGCTGGCTTCACTCAGATTCTTCGATTCTTCTTACAAGGAGTTAGAACCCCTCCAAAGGTTGCAACAAATGGACTGTGAGTGGCCTGATGTTTTACAGCCTCGGTCTACTTCTCAGTGTCCAGCTCAGGGGCTGGGCACATAGTAAGAGCCAGAGCATTGTGTCTGGGCTGCACTTTGGTGACGGGCATGTGGTCCATGAAGCTGTTTCTCAGATGTGCTTGCTTTTTGCCCCTCGACTGACCCATGAAACCCAACGGCTCCTCTGAATGACAAAGGCAGTGGTCAGATTTGTTTTTCCTTCTGAGCCCAGCAAATGGCTTTTCAGGGCGTCTGTCCCAGGTGGTCTGGGTGTCTAAAACCACGTGGCTGTGACAGACCCCTGAAGCCTGATCGAAGCCGGCTGCTGTTCCAGGCGCAAACGCCGCTCTCCCCCGGTAGCCCAGCCCAGCCACCTGTCAGAAACACATGCCTTCCCAGCAAGGCTAGTTTGGACTCAACGGTAGCAGAGCCCTGCCCTGGAGATTACAGTGGGCGTACCATCGACCGGAGCAAGTGTAATGGGCTGGCGAGCTGAGTGCAAAGAATAGCGGCATCTTATGAGAGTCCGAGAATTCACTGGTCTCTTCTGAATGGGTCCCAGATGGAGCCCCACCAACGCTGTCCCCCGGAATCGGCAGGGCAGGCTTAACCCTCTCAGATTGGGCTCTACTTCAAGCATCTGTCTCCCCAGGGTTCTGGGCACCATCCTTTTCAACCTGAATTCTCACCAGGTGACAAGCCATGCACTGTCACCTCTGATGGATAGGATGGTGACAGAAAGGCTACCACCTCGTTAAGGGCACAGGTTAGCTGAGGGTGATTGATTTCCCATAGGTCTGAGAAAGCTTACAAATCCTTTGTATAAACACTAGTTTGACAGTGAAAACAGTTTTCCCTTCTTCTACTGAGGGCAGCAGACAGAGTAAATATTGACAGATGGATGGGTTGACTTTCCTAAGAGCCCCAGGGCAGGTAAATGGGGCAGGGGAGACATGCTTTGAGTCATTAGCAACAGAGGGAAAACCATTCTCTTCGGGCATCGTCTTAGATGTAGTCTTTGGTGTGATCAGTTTTCCGAGGGCGGAGGTGGTAAGTTGGAACTCTGTAAGGCAGGGGTGTTCCACCCTGGCCAGGCAGCTAGATCACCTGGGCCCTGACACCCCCACCCGGGGATTCTGATGCGGGAAGCCTGGGGTGGACCCCTGGCATCCATCCATATGTTTACAAAGCTCCCCAGTGGCTTTGATGACAGCAGAGGCAGTGAGCCTCTCTTAAGAGAAAAATGTTTGTGCTTAGCAGGACCCCTGATCCCCAGCCATCCCCCAGATATGCTGTCTGGTCGTGAGAGCTTGGGGACAGGGTAGACAACGCAAAGATATTACCTTAAGCTAAAGCTTTCAAAACGTGTAGCTTGCACATCACTGAGAAGAAAGCCCTATCGGGTACAAAGACAGATGCCCAGGTTGACTTCCACAGACACTCCGAATAAAATTCAGATCCTGTCAGGATCTGCCCCCTGAATGATCCCGCCTTGCTTTGCTCTCTCTCACTGGGACACTTTAGGCCTTCAGGCTGACTACCCAGACAGCTCCTTTCTCCGAGACCCCTCCACACACACCCACACGTGCACACACACCCACACCCACACATACAAATAACCTGACCTAAAGAAATGTATTTCAATATAAATCCTAGAAATACATAAATTTAAATAATTTATTTGGAATAAATGTACTTTGAAAGGAAGCTCTGTATCCCTGGTAACATTATGCATTTGATCCTTGTGTATTTTCACAAAGAATTAAAATGAGTGCCTACAACGTGCACTGCCTAAAACCATCCCAGGAACCACCGCTGGCCACTACACCACACGGAGGAACGGGATTATTTCACGTTTGTCTGATAAAGTCACTCTGCAATAATTATGAGACCCGTTTGCAGATGCAAACTCCCAGTGAGGTGATTAACCCCAGGACAAACTTCGGGTAAGGGTCAGATCTAAGACTGAAATGCAGATCTCCTGGCTCCAAGCCCAGCCATCCGGGAGCTAAGTCAGGTCCACCAGAAGACTGTGCAATGAATTAATTGTATTGGCTGCCGCCAACATTTAAAAAAATTAAATGGAATACAACAGAGTGTAGACTACCTTAGCATACTTCACACTAAGTGAGGCTAAGTATGGCTTTGTGAAGCTTGACCGTGACACGAAATGTGTATCTCACAGTGGGGATTATCAAGTGCGTTTGAGAGCTACTGCTCGGCTTGGCCGAGCTCTTTGAAAACTCAGCTATCCTGTTGGTACTACCGTGAGCAAGGACTGTTGCGTTGCGAAACCCCAGGGGCTGCCATTGATATTATCATCAAATCGTCCCACTGCCTGCTTTTATAAAGAAAGTTTCACCGGCGCATAGTCATGCCCATTCATTTATGTTTTGTCTACGGCTGCTTTCACACTCCGTAAAAATGCATGATGTCCTGCGTTTTCTCAAACTATCCTAGCTATAACAGCAAAGCTGAGGAGTTGTGACAGGGGTCAAATGGCTCACAAGGCCAAATTATTTATTACTTTGGCAGAAAATGTCTGGCCATCTCTGATCAGCGTGAATGGAACTCTCTGGAATTACGCAGCGCCCAGACTGTGCAGCTGCATGCGGTGGTACTGTGGCCAGCCTGTGGCCTCTTGGCAGCTGCACTTCCTTCCAACTTCTTATGCTTCCATTGCATTTCAGTGTTTGCTTCTCTTCAGGGCTCTGAACCAAGCTTATGTGGACAGACAGAGCTGAGCTTTCCCTGGTAGGAGCTTTCCTGTTAATCTCTCCCAGAACTACCCTTTATCCCCGCTCCTGGCTGCCCCCATTGCCACCGCTACTCTTCCCAAGACTCTGGCCCCCTAGGATATATGAATGGAGGCCTTTGGACCCTTTCTGTAATAAACCCTGAGTGACACCCTTAAACAGAGGAGTGGGGTTTGGGAATAATGTGAAAAACTGTGAAATTCCCCCAGTGTGAGGGGCCCAGCCCAGTTTTGGACAGTGAATCATGGCCTTGGCCAAGATGTTCTCATTACAATCTCTGCTGACCTCCTTGGAGGAGTGAAAGCTGTTGCCTACAAAAATAGCTTCTTAGCCTCCTCTGCCTCCCTGGTCCTGCCTCACTCCCCGGTGGCCTTATTCTTCACATCCCCTCTGTCTCTCTGTCCATCTTCTTCCTGAGCCACTACTTACCTCAATTATTGGAGACATGGGCCCAATCTTAAGCTTACCTATTATACAAGGACAAGAATGATGGCGATTATAGCTCAGCCCCATTTTTCTTTCCCTGTTATTTCTTTTACTGTATATTTTTGAGTTCAGATCATGCCTGAAATGATGCATTTAACCCTGGGGCCTCATGACAAGGTGACCACCAGCCACTAGAATGGTCTAGAAGGAAGCCAGAGTGTGGTGCCTGGACATTGTTTTTTGAGTCATGTTTGAGTGAACTCGGGTTTATAGAACATGGATGTTGGATGGAATGAATCTTTATTTATCACCCTATATAGGTCCTTCATTTTATACTTGAGACCAAGGGATGTAAAGAAAGGCCACCCAAAGTCATAGTAAAAAGAGTGACTACATGGTCCACTGAGAAGTTTGATGTGATGACAGTTAGTCTTTCCATGTCACTATGGGATGAAATTAATAAGGTTTCTTTGTTTTCCTCCTCTAGCTTTATCATCCTTGTCTTTGACATCATCATCACCCTCAACATGGTATGACCTTCATAATTAACATTTATGGAGTGCTCGCTGTAAACTAGCCATTAGGGTAAGCACTTTACACATCTTACCTTATTTAAACGTCACAACTCTATGGGGTAGATATTATCATCCTTATTTTAGGGAGATGGAAACTGGGGAGTTGAAATTTGAGTCACACAGTAATATCAGACTAGCCCTTGACCACAAATCTGTTTGACTTTTATGCCTTATTATTATTATTATTGTCTACTGCTGTCTTTCTTGTGCCTAGATTGTGTCTGGCACTAGTAGGTGCCTGATAAATATTTGTGGGTGGAATGAATGTATGGAACCAAAGGTGATGCTCTTTGGCCATGCTGCTGGTGGGTCTCAAATTTGGCTCCCCATTAGAGTTACTTCCAGAGCTTTTCTGAATGCACATCTGGAGGCTCTGAGATCAGGCCCAGGAATCTGATTTTTAATACATCTCCCCCCAGATTCTGATGTAGCCAGCTCAGCCCCAGGCTGCAGACAAAATTTGGCATCTGCCTCTGCCACGCTATACTGCCTCATGACAAATGTGCAATTTTTTAATACTTCTGCAGAACAAATAAAACCACAATTTATGTTTCACAATTCATGTGGCTGATCTCATGTCCTTCTGACAGACCTTTCACATTTCAGAATGTTACAAATTGCTTTCTTTTCTGGGATATCAGGACATAACATTGGATCTTGCAAGATCATTACCCTTCCCAATGTAGCCCCGAGAAAGTCATAGCTATTTCTTATTCTCAGTCCAACAATCTTTCCACTAAAGAAATCAGCCTCCCTTGTTCATTATAGAAGAGAAAGATCAGGGGGCAATTCAAGACTTTTTAAATACGAAGGAAGCAAGGAAGGAGAACTTGAATTGTTCTAGTTACCCCTAAGATAAACCAAAGACTGGGGCAGTCTTAAGTCTTGTTTTGCTAGGAGAGTTCCAATTTACCTCTATTTCCCTGGTATAATTATTAATAGTGCCCCTATTTGGTCTCAGACATAAATCTGGGTTTGGACAATAAATAATATGGTTATTCTACTTAATACCAGAAAGAAAATAACTATAAGAAGATAAGTTTGTGTTCATTACAAGGAAAGAATCTCACGAGACATGAAAAATAAAACAAAACCCCCAAGTCCCCCGAAATATGCAATCATGCTGCCAAGTTAGGGAGTGAGTTTCCTGTTCCTAGAGGTGTTAAAACAGAAGGCTTGTGGCCATTTGTTGAGGATGATGGAAAGGAGGTCAAGCATCAGTGAATGACCTCGAAGGTCCCTTCTGACTTAAATGTCAGAGAACAGCAGAATCTGTGGTGCCTGAGCTGTGATAGGAGCACATGTCACACCCACATCCACATGGAAAGAAACTGGGAACAGCAGAGCCTGTCCCTCTTGGGTGGAAGGCCATCCCATGGTTAGCAACTACAAGATGTTTTCCCAGTACTGTAGAATTGGAGAAGGCTCAAGGTATTTAGGATTTGGCTCTTAACATCACACCCAAGCTCCAGTGGCCTCTGCTGAACAGGCTGGGCAAATCCTCAGGATGTGAGTGCACTAGATGGGCTTCCTTTTCTGGGAGCCAGAGCCACATCTGCTCCCATCCATCTTTGTGAAAAGTGTGTGAGGTTTAGGCCACCACTCTGCTCTCCACCCCTTCTACCCCCAGGTCACTAGGCAAATGTCCATTTGACCTTTGGTGGAGTTTGACCCCTGCTCACACTGAGTATCTCAGAACTGTGCAAAGTGTTAGGGAGTTCCCCAACATTCTTCAAGAGAGTTATCACTTTCAGCCCTGCCCTACTTCCTATTCCCTTACATAGTCAGAAACTAAGGCACTGGCCTATGTGAATTTCCCCAAGATCACACAGAGCATTGGCTGCGGGGACCAGGATCCAAACCCAAGATATCTGGGGGCGAGGTGGGGGGAAGGCTGACCGCAGTGCCACACATCTTTCCAGGTAGATCCAGAGGGGCAGAAGAAAACTGCAAATCCCCAAACTGGGACATGTCTTCTTTTTTTTTGAAAGTCTAGTTTATCTTTCTATAATTAGACTGGAAAAGAAATGAAGTGCTTCCCACCGGTAGCGGAAGAAGCAAGAGTCTTCTACTGTCGGGCATCTGATGAGATAGATATTCAGTTATGGTGAATTTCCATTATTTTTCCACAGTGGAATATAAGTGGCAGAGACTTGAGAATGCGCATTCCTAAAGCCAAGGTTCTCTCCTCTTGCATAACTGTTGTTGGCAGGGCTGTTGTTGTCACAGTAGTTGGCTGTGCCCCAAATATCATATGAGGTGCATCTGTCCCACAAATCTTTCCCCAGTCTTCATCACAAGGAGTAATTTTAGAGTGATATTGTTTGAAGTTCCTAGTTTGGTTGACAACATCCTGTTCAATACAACTTATGTCATGGCTTAAAACGGGATGGCTGATTTCCACCATGGAACCTGGTGGTGAGCACTGAAGGAACAAATCTGTGACATCAGGAGTTCTTCTAGTTTTCTGCCATGTTTGAAACGCTGGAACTAAACACAAGCACTGGGGTGAAACACACTCTACTCACAGACATTTTGGCCCCATATCCGCCCCCCCCCCAGCAGCACTCACTTCCGTTCCCCAACACAGGGGGGGCCTGCTTCCGGTGACAGATGGTTCCCACTTCCTGGGATCTCCATCCTCAGGTCAGGACATTTCTTGCTCTTGCAGAATTGAAGCTTCTGGTCCCCTTGGCTGTGCTAAGTTGGGAAAGAATGTGAAACGGAGTCAGAGTGCAGGTTCAGTTTTGGGACGGGAGTTGAAATGATGATCTGATCGTGTCAACGAATCACATGTGCCACTCTTCTCACTCCTCAGAGTGAAATTTGAATGCCAGAAGAGGGAACATCCCAAAGACTTGGAGTTTTAGCTTGAGACAAGCTCTCCTTAGTCATTGAGTCTAACATGCCTCCCAGTGTGGGGAAGTATTTTACTATGTCCTTAGCAAGCGACAGAATTATATTATTTTCTTACAGTGTAGATGACATTTTGTATTTTCAATATTTCACTTCTTTCTAGTTATAAAAGTATTATACACTCACTGTAGAAATTTGGAAACTCCAAAAGAGCAGTTCTGCTAAAGAAGCAGAACAAAAACGACTGTGCATATAGTCCCACAATCCAGAGTCAACCACCACTAATAACTTCACAAATAAACTTTGCCTTTTCAATGGCATTTTTTCTTCATGCACGTTGTGTCCTTAATGCCTAAAAACTACTGTTAAGCTTTCTCCTGAACAATGCAAAGAACTTAGAATTTTTAACTCCGTTTACTTCTTCTCAACCTATCTGCCATTGTGCTGTATTTTATTTAAAAAAATTTTTTTTAACGTTTATTTATTTTTGAGACAGAGACAGAGCATGAACGGGGTAGGGGCAGAGAGAGAGGGAGACACAGAATCGGAAACAGGCTCCAGGCTCTGAGCCATCAGCCCAGAGCCCGACGCAGGGCTCGAACTCACAGACCGCGAGATCGTGACCTGAGCTGAAGTCGGACGCTTAACCGACTGAGCCACCCAGGCGCCCCTATTGTGCTGTATTTTAATTATCTCTAAAATATATTTTAAGCCTCATGAGATGTTATTTTTACTTTATATTCATTTAGTCATGAATATAAATATTCATTTAGATTTACTCACATTTTTATTACTTTGGGGGCTCTTCATTTTTCTTGCATCTTTAACTTTCCTTATGGGATTATTCTCCTATCTGAATAACACACTTCAGAGTATTTTTAGTAGTGCAAGTCTGTTGGTCCAAACTCTCCATTTAGGTGCGAAATGGCTTTATGGATGATCCTGCAATGTTGAGAATGCTTGGCTGACCGTTATTTTCTTTCAGTTGCATTTGAGCTTCGCCAGTTCTTTTAAGGTTATCATCACCCACTGTGCTCTGGTTTTCATCGTTGCTATCAAGGAGTTGGCTGCTCGTCTGTTGATTCTTTGGAGGAAATCTTTTTTTTTTTTTTTTTCCAGTTGTGTTTCTGACCTTTTACTATGATGTGTCTAGATTTCTTTTTAAAATCATACATTGGGGCGCCTGGGTGGCTCGGTCGGTTAAGCGTCCGACTTCGGCTCAGGTCATGATCTCACAGTCCGTGAGTTCGAGCCCCGTGTCGGGCTCTGTGCTGACAGCTCCGAGCTTGGAGCCTGTTTCAGATTCTGTGTCTCCCTCTCTGCCCCTCCCCTGTTCATGCTCTGTCTCTTTCTGTCTCAAAAAATAAATAAACGTTAAAAAAAACTTTAAATCATACATTGACTTTGTTTGAGCCTCTTGAATCTGCATGTTAATATCATCATTTTGGAAAATTCTCAGCCATAAATTCTTTAAATATTGAGTCTGTCTTATTGCATTCTTTTTTCCCTTGTGGGACCTCAATTAAACATGCGTTTACGCTTCTGTCTCATATTCTCTTATGTATACTACTCATCTTTCTTCTTTGTGATCACTTCTGTATTGCAACCCTTACCACTGTTCCTAGCATGCCTGCCTTGTATCCACCTGCTTTGCTTGTGGTTTATATGCCTTCCAAGAGGCAAGTGTCATGCCCTTTGTGCTCTTTGACCACTTGTTTGATGAGAATTTCGGTATATGATGGATTACAAACAGTGGTTCTAATTTAGAGACAGGGAAGGGAATGAGCAAGAAGACAGTGGCTAGGTATCTCTTAAAAGCGTGCAAGAGGAGGAGGGACCCCAGCTTTAGTTTCTGGTTAGAATGACTGCAGATGACGCAGAGATTTTGGCTTATATGACAGCCAGTTGATTGGTTGTGTCAACTGAAACACTGCTGACAAGGACTCAGGGGTTATAGTCGAATTCAGTAGGAAGGAATGCTCTAATGGTTTAGTGATGCCTGCCAGGGGCTTGGGAGGGAGAAGTAATGGCTCTCATGCCATATATTTGCCATCTGTGACTCAGACCGTACATCTCTTGGCCAGGAATACAAAAGTTTGGGATGGAAACATGGTCTTCATGTACACTTTCAGGTAGACATCGTGTTTTTGATGGTATTAATTTGTTGATGTTTTAATCCACTTCCATTGGTCTCATAGTTGATGAAATTTCTGCCCATTCGTGGTGTATGAACTCTGATCTTTTTTCATTTTCTTTACTTCATCTGTATTTTAGTGGGAGCTATGTGGGGCTATGTCAAGCTCCTTTAGCTAGACCCCATCTTATATTAGAAATCCCATGAGTATAAGCACTGCCACTCAGAATCGATGTGACTTTTCTAGTAGCTGGCTGCTACCCAGGTCTCTAGACTCACCTCCCAGTGCTCATTCTCCCACAGACAGTGGAGTGACAAACATTAAATAATCACAAAAATTGGGAGAAAGTGCTTGCATTATAAAAATCTGACATGGGTTAATATCTAGAATGTACAAGGATGTCTGTATATGTCTTAGAAATCAACAAGAAAAGGTTGGAAGCTCCAAATTTTTTAAATGGGCAAAGGATACAAACAGGAAACAAAAGAAGAAACCAAAAAGGTGAATAATAATACAAAGAGATACTTAAGCTTACTAGGTATTAAATAAGGCAAACTAAAACAAACACAATATTTATTTTATACCACTCACATGGGCAAGATGATCATCTAGATGATGCAAATATGGGAAACATGATGAACTGAGGAATATGATTGCTTGGCTGAATGCACCTGAGGGTGCGAGAGAGCAAGATGGGGAAAGGGAAAAAGGAGAGAGGGGAAGAAGGAGGAAGAGGAGAGAGAGATATGGAGGTTCTGATGGCTCTAGTCAGAGAGAACAGAGCTGTGATGCAAAAAACAAAGGGAAGCATGATACAATACAAAGTTGAAGACATACATAAGGGTCAGATCATACAGGCCTTGTAGGTGAGGCTGAGTAATTTTGGTTTTATTTTAAGTGCAATGGCGAGATATTGAAACACTTCCATCAGAAAGAGAGAGAGAGAGAGGCAGAGAGAGAGAGAGGGAGAGAGAGAATCCTAAGCAGGCTCCATGCTGTCAGCTCAGAGCCCAACTCGGGGCTCGATTTCATGAACCATGAGATCATGACCTGAGCCAATAACAAGAGTCAGTTGCTTAACTACTGAGCCACCCAGGCTGCCAGAAAGTGAGATTTTTTTTTTTTTTTTTTTTTTTTTTTAGGTTTCCAGTCTGAAAAGCCTCTCTGGCTGCAGATCACGAACGGGGGAAAGCCTATCTGAAGGAGCTGGTGGGGACGCCATTGCAGTGCTCCAGGTGAGAGGGGCTGGTAGCTTGGATTATGGTGGTGGCAGTGAATTTAGAAAGAACTGAATGGACTCAAGAAACAGTTGGGAGCTAAACCGGATGTGAGGTGATGGAGAGGGATGTGCCACATTATAGATGCTTATAATATTGAGTGAGTGAATAAAAGAGAATTGTTATGTTCCTGCCCATTCTTTGAGATAGAAAATGGTGGGGGAGAGAACAGGTTTCCAGGAGAACATTGTCAGTTGGATTCTGGACATGTTGAGCGACACGTACAATGGGTAGGTGTCACTTACACTCCAGAGGCACTGCATCAAAGTGACACCGTGGGAGGTGTCCAGAGAAGATTCCCACATCGGGCAGGAAGTGGGGCTGAATGAGCTTTGTGGTTCTTTTCAACGGGGGGAGTCAGGATTTTAAGAAGAATGCCTTTAAAATTTCTTTTTGTCTTTGGTGTTTTTTCGGTGTGCTTATAAACTAGCTAAGACCCATCAAAAGCCAGCAATCGAGGACAGATTTTGAAACAATGTTTGGGAGCCCCAGTAGCACTTAGCACACAGGATGCTTGCGTCTTCCAACCTCCTTCCAGAAATGTATCCTTAAGAACAGAGAATGACACTCTCATCCTGCTTAAGGTTTCCAGAGAGCTGTCACGCCTGTCTTCTCATTGGGTTGTCACCCCAGACATGCTGAGCTGGATGGGACCTTCGTGTTCCTTTTACAAACGAGAAAACCAAGGCTCAGCAAGGTGGGGCATCTCATTCAAGAAGCTCTGTCCCTTTGTCAGAGACTCAAAGACACTTTGAAAATGCTCTTGAGCATGAACAGAGAAGGAAACCATGAGGAATGAGGTGACTGTGGTAAAAACCAGTCACTAAAGGCAGTCACTTTTCCAAGTTCTTGTTGGCCTTTTGTTAGTCTGCACAGACTGTATGGCGTTAGATATAATTTTTCACAGGCAGGAGGTTAGGAACATTCATAGTGAGTAGGACCCTTCCTCCATTAAGCTTCAAAAAGACGAGAATGCCTTATTTAGGGCATTGATGCCTCCAAAAAACAGGCTGAGCAAATGCCCCTTTGTGCTACCACATGAGATAGAGTTCCCTTGGTCCTGGCTCCTTCGACAGAGAAGTAAAATCGGCCGTTTCACTTCCTGTCTGAAGTCCTTCTAGAGCAGCGGTTCTCAAAGTAGGGTTCCCGGGCCAGTCATCTCAGCACCTCCCGGAAACCGTTAGAAAAATGAAGATTCTCAGGCTTCTCCCCAGACCTGCTGAATCAGAAATCTGTGCTCTTCTGGTGATTTCGATACATGTTAAATCTTGGGAACCACTGTGCTGAGGAATAAAGGGGAAGATTGCAAATGTGCCACACCAGAGCCTTAGAGACATGGCTTCTGGTGCATTCAGACTTACCCTCACCTTCCTGATGCGTGCTGCGTTCTCTGGCGATACCAGACTCCTTGTAGTTCTATGCGCGTATCGTGTAACTTCTGCACCTCTGTGCCTTAGCCCACGCAGCCCTCCTTTTCTAGAATGATGTTCTCAATGTTTTCATTTTTAAAATGCATCTGGCTAATTTTTAGCCAGCCTTGAAGCCCTGGCTTCGGCACCTTCTCCTCCCAAGATTTTTTCAAAGCCCCTAATTGGGTAGAGTGCCCCTCCTCTATTCCCTTGTGGTACACTGTATGAATCCCATCATCTTTTCACTTTACTACATTCCATAATAAGGCTGTTTTTGTGTCTGCTTGTTTTACTAGACTGCAACCCAGTTGGGGGCAGGACCAGGTCTTTTTCGTGTCTCAATGCAGCAGGCTGTCTGGCACCTAGAAGGTCCTCGTTGTTGACCTCTGCTTTCTGCCGCTTAAGAATGCAACTCCCTGTAAAGCAGCAGATCAGTCTCTTCAACCCACCCTATTTCTAGGTAGGAGAGAAGGCAGCCTCCTGCGTGTGTTACTAGGGCATTTCTATCTCAAAGCCCAAATTAATCCAGTCAGGCCTACTTGGCCCTAAATCATGCAGCATATACACAGATTGGATGGAATGAAACTTGGTCCAGCCTCTTCACTTCGGCCTGCCTTTTGCTATAACCCTGTGGTCAGCTTCTAACTAGATGCGGAAAATATGAACAACAAGATCACTGTCTCTTTTAGGTTCTTTGGCTATTTATTACTGATTGCATCATCACCATCCTAATGAGGTCGGGGCTGTACTTCTACCTTCTGTGATACAGATGGTGATATTGGGCTTTGGAGAGCTGGATATTTGAACTTAACGTTCATCTGCCTTTCATAATCGCTTTTTATTTTTCACATAAGGAAAGCAAGGCCTTGACGGGCTAGCCTTGTTCATATAACACCGCGTTGTCGTACTCACTGTCGTACTCACAGTATACAAGTGATTTCCCATGATATTGGTTGATAACTTTTCAGATTTAAAAACAGACATAAAGATTTAGATTCATTAAATGTGAAGGATCCAAATCATGACACATACACATGGAGAAATCCACACTTAAGCACATCATAGTGAAACTATGAAATACCAAAGACCAAGACCTTAGAAGACCCAGGCCCTTAATGACATTGTTGAGCTATCAAAACTAGCAATATTCTAGTCTGCCCTACCTCTGAGCTTCCTGATATGTGAAAAACTAAATGTTCTTGTTGTTGAAGGACATCTGAATTATCATTTTCTGTTGTTTGTACCCAAAAGCGTTCTGATGTAGAGGCCATGACCAGAGTCCGACTGCTTCAAAATGTTGCCCACTCCAGTGTCTCCCTTTCATTAGCTCTTATTCATACCTTTATCCACCCCACCCCAGCTTTTTCTCTCAGGATTTGCCCCAAATGTTTTTCCTAAGGCCTCCAGTGCCTTTCACATGGCTCGGTCCAATGGACACGTTTCAGTCCTCATTTTATTTGACTTCCTACCGGGATTCACAATATTCAATACTTGCTGTACCTGCCCTTGGGCAAGTCATTTAACTTTTTTTTTTTTTTTTAATGTGCAAGGTACAAGACTTACCATCTTTTTTATTTTATTTTATTTTTTAAATTTACATCCAAGTTAGTCAGCCTATAGTGCAGCAATGATTTCAGGAGTAGATTCCTCAATGGCCCTTATCCATTTAACACCCCCCCCCCCCGCCACAACCCCTCCAGTAACGCTGTGTTTGTTCTCCATATTTAAGAGGCTCTTATGTTTGGTCCCCCTCCCTGTTTTTATATTATTTTTGCTTCCCTTCCCTTGTGTTCATCTGTCCTGTGTCTTAAAGTCCTCATATGAGTGAAGTCAGTCATTTCACTTTTCTAAGCCTTGATTTACTAGTCTGTGAAATGGGGTAAAAATAATCTATTCCCTAGAATCGCTGTGAGGATTAGATAAAATCATACCTACAAAATGTTTAGCAGGTTATCTGGCACTCTGGTAAGTGCTCAACGACTGTTAGCTATTGTTATTAATATACTGGGGCGCCTGGCTGGCTCAGTCAGTTAAGCGTCCTACTTCAGCTCAGGTCATGATCTCACACTTCATGGGTTCCAGCCCCATGTTGGGATCTGTGCTGACAGCTCAGAGCCTGGGGCCTGCTTTGAATTCTGTGTCCCTCTCTCTCTGCCCTTCCCCCCACTCACGTCCTCTCTCTCCCTCTCTCTCTCAAATGGATAAACATTTTAAAAATTAAAAAAATATAATTTCCTCCTCCTTTTTTGAAACACTGTCTATCTTTGGGTGTATGTATTAAAAAAAAAAAACCCTACCCATAGTGGTTAAAATAAGAAAGGGACTTACCAATGCATCCAACTGAGGAGCTGATAAGTGGCATTAAACCTCATTACCCTTCATTTCACTCTCCCTTATGTGGATCTTCTCTATTCCAAGGCTGTATAACCCCATCAACAGTGAGTTCTTGGAAACCATAACCACCAGCAGAGAGATGACTGGCTCTCACAGAAGTTCTCTTAAAAAGCATTTGGACCTCTCTTCCAGAAGCCTCCAGTACTCCCTACTGAATCACACCCATTTAAATTGGGTAACACGCCCTCAGCCAGATTCTGGTCAGACAGACAGGAGATGTGGTGGTTGGCTTCGACCAATCAGGGTCCATTACTGGACCAGGGGTACAGCTGAGTGAGATGAATACCCAAATACAAATTTATTTTTAGGATTATCATGAGGAAGGGAAAATCAATCTTTGATGGCCCAAAGCAGCAAATATCTTGGTTTACAGATGGTGACACCCTCAGTTCCCACCTGCATCTTGATGTACATTTCTCTAGTCACACGGACTCTTTTGTGTACGAATATTCCTTTATCCATCTTTCCCTTCCCATTAGTGAGTGAGTTCCTTGAAGGTAGGGTCCATGCCTTATTCACCTTTAGGTCTCCAGCCCCTGACACAGACACTGGCATTCGGCAAATGAGCATCAAATACATCAATAAACACATAATTGCATGAGGAATGTTTCCTTCTTGCTTCATGGAAAAGTCTATTCCCATAGCAGCGGCCGTGGAATCCCGGCTAGAGTCTAGAAGTCAATCTGTCTCTATAAATTCCAATCCCAATGCCCAGGATTTCCACCCAACAGATGCTTTTTACATTGTGAAACACCCGAGCATGTGGGCTGCCTGAATTCACGTGTTAGCTCCATCCTTCATTATTCCATTTCCTGGGAAGACGCAAGGGTCTGTGGGGGCTCTGTGCTAGCTGCACATGTTTTCCGTTTCATGTTTCAGCCAATACATGAGAGGGCTCTCTCATGGGCCACTTAACGTGTATTACAGACGTTTCTGTGGACAAATGGTCTCTTCTCCTTCCTCTGGGAACCCGGATCTTGAATGATCTGCAGACCCGAAAGGGACGGAGAGCTGGCCTTAGAACACCCAGTGGCTGAGACTAGAGCATCTCTTATTTAACCACGTGACTTGAAGGTGAGCAGCCTGACCTCACATACATCACATTTTCATATACGCCACAGGTGGGTCTGCCTTGGGGCGGATAAGGTTGCACATCTGGAGGAGCTAACATCTGGATGACCACACCCGTGGAACGATGCTGGTATCAGCTGAGACTGGGGCATCGGGACATTTCTTTTCTTTTTTTTTTTTTTCCCCTCCCCTTTTCATTTTACTTTAAACTTTTTAGCTCTTTCTGAAAACGCACAGGGGGCAATTTGAGCAGCGATGGAAGGGAGAATTGTCTCTGAATGCTGTTTTATCTTCCAGACTCATCATTACCAGCCAAAGTAATATGAAATTAAAACTGAGGCTTGGCCGTCCGCTGCAACAAGCAGAAATCCAAGACTATAATACATAAAACACAGCCTTTTACAGAAATAAAAATGTGCGCGAAGCCACAGAGCTCAGAAATAGCATTGGGTTCTTCTGCGAAACTACCACTTTTTTTCCCTGCCAGATCAAACCCCAGAGAGAACGGACTGCATTCTTGCTACTGTCCCTCCACATGGAAAAGGAAGGGAGCATAAAGTAAGGAAAGTGAGCCTGATATTCTAAGAATGGGAAATATGAAGGTGTGGATATTTGGGGGGGGGGGGTTGGCCTAGAAGGGGAGAACTCACAGGAAGACCACGGTCAAAATGACAGTGGCACCAGGCTCACCAGGCAGTATATGGCTTATCTTGGGAGAGGCTTCCTTCCAGCCCTCCAAACTGGCTGCATTTTGCCCCCGGAAATTCCTTCTCCTCATTCTAAAATAGAACTTGTAAAGAGAAGTTTGAAGTAACTTTTACGTGGCTGTTTTCTAAGAGTCTCTTCTCTCCAGCAGACGAAGCTCAAACACTTTGCTCTCAGCGGCAAAGTCGCAAATGTTTTTGGATGTTTATGCAAACCTTCCAAGCCCCCAGTGTTTATAAAGTGCATCGGGAATATCCAAGAACAGTTTGTCTGTCTAGTGGAACGTCAGCCTTTCCATTTTTGCTTAACTTTGGAACCACAGGTTAGGGCTGTTGCAGCATCCATAAGGCCACATCACGCTGAAGCTCGTGTCTCGTTACTTAAGAACTATTTTGGAAAGAAAGACTGGCTTTCTAGTGCTTATAGAACTTGGGGCAGCGTTGAGCTTAGGAACTCTTGTCCAGAGATGATTCAATGGTTATTGACCATACTGATCAATCCGAATATGTATGTTAAGGGTTTGATGAGCTAACAAATGTAAATTTGTTACATTGGCAGAGCGCTTGGCCAAGAATAGGAAATCAATTACTGTTAGCTACTATTTTTCATAATACAAATTATTATTCCATTGACTTGAAGTATATGTTGTCCTTAAGCAATCTCATTTAACAGATGCTATTATTTTTTTTCTGTCTTGTAGCCTGTCTTCAGTCTCTGGCTTGTCTACTAGGCCAGCCATTCATCTGGTTGCCCAAATTGGCAATAGTGATAATACAAATTGCAGTTTTTACGATTATTACTCTAGGCAGGTAGATAAATATTAGGAGGATAGAGGGTGAAATTAGGAATGGTCATTCATAGAAGAAGAATTGAAATGTGTGAAAAAATTCATCTTCTCTGGTAATCAATGAAATGCAAATTAACACATGAAGATTAAAAACGGTAATTTTTAATGTTTGCAAGCACCACCTTATTGTGCATAATTTGGCACAATTGTTTTTTGGAAAGCAATGTGACAATGTAAACTAAGTACCATAAAAATGTGTCTATTCATTGATCCACTTTTCAGAATTTCCTGGAACTTCTAGGAGGAAAATTGAATGTAGTCAAAGATTTAGATACAAAATGTCAGTTGCCATGTGTATCTGTCAGGATCTTGTCAGGAATCGGCACACTCAAACTGAGTAATTTGACTGTTTAATTTAAAAAGTGAAACAAAACAAAAAGACAACTGCTTACAAAGTTTCGGCAGGGTGTGGAGCGATGACAAGGGAGAGAGCCCAAGACAGTATTTTAAAAATGCTTACTGGTTATGCTAAGGCATGGCCAAGGTTTGGGAGCATAGGTGGGCAAAGCTGTGGAGAAGTATGGCGGAAATTCATGGATGCCAGCTGATGGCCATAAAAAAAAAAAAAAAAAAAAAAAAGCAGAGAGTGAGGGGTTTCCAGAACCCAGGAGGAGAAGCTACTTGGAGGGGGCCCCCATGTGGCCAACCAGGGGAACAAATACCTTCCCCCACCCTCGTCCCAGCTTCCGGTCTCTTGCTGGCACCTCGCATTCTGAGTCCAAGCAAAGCCAAAGGCAAAGGGGTCCTTTGACGAAGTCCATATGGGCCCAGAGTGAACAGTGGCTCTGCAGAGACAAATGAAAACTAGCCAGCACACTTTGCTATTTTTAAGAGCAAAAATAAAAATGGAAGATGATACAAATGTCCAACAACTAGGAAATGAGTCAATGAAGTGGTACGTTTGCAGCGGGACGTTACATAGCCATTCAGATAAGGCTTTTGAGGAAACAACATAGGGAAATGTTTTCAATATAAAGTTAACAGGAGAAGAGCAGGGTAGAAAAGTATGTATGACTCCAACTGTGGAAAAAAAATACACACATGACCCATTGAAAAAAGATGAGAGAGAACGTTCCCACCCGTTTTTAAACTATAGCTATTTCTGATTTGAGGAATGATGGATTTTCTTCTTTTTTTTTCCCCAGTGATCCGAATTTTCCAAATTTTACATAAGTATATACTACTTACAATCAGAAAAACATTATTCGAAATAGCTGATCTTTTGCCTTCTGCAGCTCACGATCTAGTGGGAGAGGAAGATTACTTTCTAATGAATTTCAGTAAAACACGGTGAAAGAACAAAGGAATAGCTCATTGATTTCCAACGGCAGGCAGAATCAGGAAAACTTCCCGGATGGCACTTCAACTGGACCTTGAGAAATGAGGAATATTTTGATTGGTTGAGAAATAACAGAGAGCATGTGATCTCACACAGGTGAGCAGACACTGAAATGAAAACCGAAGATGAGGAACTCAGGAGGGTGTAGATATCCAGGGCACCACAGTAGATGGATGACTCTAGAGCAATGTGCCGGCAAAATCTGAGGAACTTCTACAATATACAGATTTCTGTGTCCCTCGCCAGACCTACAATGTTGGCATCTCTGCCGGAGAGCCCAAGACAGGTATTTTAAAAATGCTTCCTGGTGATGCTAAGGCATGGCCAAGGTTTGGGAGCATAGGTAGGCAAAGCTGTGGGGGAGTATGGTGGGCTCCCGGGAAGTGAATGCCCAGCAGTCTCTAGCTGTGTCCCTCTCCCGAGGGGAAAGGGATCCAGCAACCACCTTCCAAAATGCGACCCGGCGCTGTGACTACAGATGAGTGGGCTGGGCGGGCCTGAAGCTTTGGTGCTGAGGTGCCGCTGTAGATTTGGCCGAGCCTTCCATCTGCTCTGCGAGCTGGAGGCGAAGGGAAAGGAAGCACAGAAGCAGAAGGAACGAGGGCTGATAGAAAAGAATGGATGAGAAACTGAGAGGATCCTGCCACCTTCCAGTCCCTGGTTCCTGCACTTTCTGGAGGTCCCAGTGGATCCCTGGCACTGAGTTTCCTGAGACCTCCTTTGTCCTTAAAAGAGAGCGCAGTTTCCAGTGCTGGCCTGGCTGGAACTGGCCTCCATTATCTGCAGAGATAGGCAGGGGCAAGCTTTATCTCCAGACACAGCAACATGGCATATTGCCAAGTCCCCGCTGGCGTCTATGGAGTATGGCTCTGCCACTGCCTAACCAGCGGGTGCAGTCTTTCCCAAACTTCGTCAGAACAATAGGCTTTGTGCATTCAATGGGGGTTGCGACACAGACAAACACACACACACACACACACACACACACGCATAGAAGAGCCATCCTTAGTCAAGTGAGTTG
Organism: Lynx canadensis; assembly: GCF_007474595.2. Taxonomy (NCBI): domain Eukaryota; kingdom Metazoa; phylum Chordata; class Mammalia; order Carnivora; family Felidae; genus Lynx; species Lynx canadensis. The sequence continues at coordinate 125,124,782 of NC_044309.1, read as the reverse complement.
GGATATCGCTGGACTAACAAAGTTAAACTGGTTTCTCCAAACAGGATACACCTTGAACTGAAACCACACTATATGTCAATTACACCTCAATAAAGCTATGAAGAAAAAAAAAAAAAAACCACTTTCAGTCTTAAATGGTAAGCACATCACCAGAAAAGGAAAAAAAAAAAAAGTTTCTTTACTAGTGTTGCTCATATGTATTTATTCTTTTTTTTTTTTTTTTCAAAAAGCATGTTTCAGAGCTGGTTTGTGGCCCATAGGGGCTAATTCATTCATTCATCTGTTTATTCAATTCAATAAACATTTATTGGCATAGCAAAAATAAGAACTATTTCTGAAAATGGGGCATGTTACCTTATGTAGAGGACACACTAGCATCCTGGGAATTATGTATGTATGTGTATATTTGTGCCTATACGTGTGTGTGCATGTGCCCACACGTATATGCATGATACATGTGCGTGCACAGGCTCACGTGCCTGGGGGTGGATGTTAAGAAAGGAGCAAAAGCAAGGCAGGAAGAAGGATGGGTCCTTGGCTTCAGTGCTGAGGTACCCGCTTCCAGATGCCCATTAATAAAGATTTCATCTCAATCTCCAAATAGAATTACATTAGGTCGAGCAGACTCTGGCTAGTTGCTCTGATTGATTTGACTTCAGTGAAAAGAAACCTCCAGATCATTTATCACCCATTCCATTAAAAGATACAGTCTGCCACAGCAGAATGTGCTTATGCCCAAACCAATTTTTACTTTGTGAAACTGGCTTTTCTATAATCATATTCAATTTTTTTTTCCTTAAAAGACCTTCATCAAAAGAAATCTCCCATTTTAATTTTGACAATGCTTTGGTGGAGAAGAGGTGGAATTGGCATTTATAGCGCATCCCTTTTAAACCATGCTAGGCTAAGCATTACAAATATTTATTCTTTTATTTTTAAGTTATTTATTTATTTATTTAGTCATTCATTTTTATTTGAGAGAGAGAGAGAGAGAGCAGGGGAGAGGAGCAAAGGGAGAGAGAGAGAATGAGAGAGAGAGAGAGAGAGAGAGAGAGAGAGAGAATCCCAAGCAGGCTCCATGTGCTGAGCCCGGTGTGGTGTTTGATCCCACAGCTCGGCATCATGACCTGAGCTGAAATCAAGAGTTAAATGTTTAACCAACTGAGCCACCCAGGTGCCCCTACAAATATTTATTCTTACTTGAATCTTCCAGCAACCTGGTAAGGCAGACAATTCATTTTTAATTTTTACAGATGAGAAAGTTCTGTGAAGGTAAGAACTCTGGGTCTTTTTCAGTCATTTGCTCCCTGACCTAGAGTTGGGCCTCTGTAACATTTACTGAATAAAAATGAATAAGGAAACCTAAGAGTTGGCTCAGGATCACCCTGCTGGTCATCGTCTAAAACCACATTTGTACTCAGATCTGTCTGAGCACAAGGCCCAACTGGTTTCCTCGCCATCTTAGAACTGAACAAAATGCTTACATGTACATCATTTGAATTCATTCTACAACCCTGTGAGGTGGGGGAGGCCATGCAAACCTGTTCTCATTTCCCAAATGAGGATGCTGGGGCTCAGAAGAATCAAGAGACGTGTCTGGAATCCCTCAGGTCGTGGAGGGAAGGTTCAAGACCCCGTCCTAGGTCTTCTGATTCCCATTCTAGTGTTCTTCCAGTGACATCAGAGGTGTCTTGTGAGCGGCTGGCGATTTCCCCCAGAGTGAGTAGGGCCTGAGCTGATGATGTCCGCAAGGCAGACATCTCACCACCCTCTCCTCAGATGCTAGTCGTCAGCCCCACTGTCGCAGGTAGTGTTGACACGAGAGTAGTGTCTCCCCACACCCTCTGTCTGGAGCAGCTGGCCCCAGACGGGCACTGGAGAGGTCTCCTTAGAGGAATAGCTTGCTCAGCCTTGTCCTCACCTCCTCCATCTCACCCTTGATGTCCATCAGGACAGGTGGATGTGCACGTCCCCTCCTGGCCGCCTGCCACCTGCAGCCTTCAGGTTGCAAAGCCACTTCCTCCTGAGGCACCAGTGGCTCTGTGGCGACCGAACTGTTTTCCCATGAAAAACGTCTTTAGAAGAGGCTTTCTCTATCAGTCTCCACCATGCACGCAGATGCACACGTTTCTCCAGAATCTTCTGTGCTCTGATTTGCCACTGTGCTGAGGGGCCTGGGATCCTCCTTCCTTGGGAGGGGCAGGGCTGGGCCCAGGCTGGAAGTTCTCGAGTCCATTGGCTGCTTTGTGGGGGCAGAAGTAGGTTACTTTTTACTTTTATCCTTCTCTGTTTTCATTTTTCACTTTGCTCCAAACTCATAATGTTTCTTCCACTTTCTGTCCTCATGATGCCAAGCACTACCAGTGAAAAATGAATAATGCCCTCAGAAAATCCCGGGGTCGTTCACTTCTAGACACAAAGCCAAAGAACTGGTCTGACTCAGAATTTTTTCCCTCCACCGAGTGGAATAGTTTAGGCATTTGGGGAAGACACGTTCTGGGGGTGACTAGAAGTGGTTAGAAAAAGATTATTTGTATATGAATAAATCTCTTCCAATCTCTTGCTTTAGGTTCTGGTCATCTATCTCCTAGACAATTTTGATAGGAGGTAGTGAGGGACTGAACTGTGTTTCCCCTGAATTCATGCGTTGAAGTCCTGACCTCAGAATGTGACATATTTAGAGATAGGGCCTGTAAAGAGGTAATTAAAATGAGGTCATATGGGTGGCCCCAATCCAATAAGGTGACCTTATGAGAAGAGATTAGGACACAGACACACGCAGAGGAAAGACCATGTGAGGACACAGGGAGAAGTCAGCCGTCTGCAAGCAGAGGAGAGGAGCTTCAGGAGAAACCTACTTGCCAGCACCTTGACCTTGGACTTCTAGCTTCAGAACTATGAGAACATAGATGCCTGCCATCTAAGCCCCCAGTCTGTGGCACATTGTTAGGGCGCCCGAGCAAACTGACACAGATGTTGGTATTGAGAAGTAGGGCGCTGCCGTAATACAACAGACCTTGGAAGTGGCTTTGCAACTGGGGACTTGGGTGGAGGCTGGAAGAATTTTGAGGTTCATGTTGGAGAAAGCCTAGATTGCCTTAATGGGACTATTGGTAATCTATCAAATGAATACAGAGGTTGATAATAATAATAATAATAATAATACATTCCAGGATGTAGAAAAGAAGTGACCTTGGGCTCATTCTAAAGTTCAGGGCTTTGTGCTAGATACCTTATGTATGTTAGTTCATTTGTGCTTCCTAACAATCCTGCAAATTAGTGACATGTGTAAATTATATGTACACATAACCATTAATGTTTATATCCTTACATAAGGTTTAATTTATGTAAATAAATATATTAGTTAATACCCCCATATTACAGCTAACAACCAACAACAAAACCAGCAAACAAGTTACTAGCTCTCTCTCTACACCAGACATTGCTTAAGAGCTTGGTGTGCTTTGCTTTGGACTTTGCCTACCACTGAATGATGCGTGATAAAACACCATAGTGGTTAAGAGCACAAGCCCTGGAGCCAGATACCTGGGTTCAAATCATAGCTCTGCCACTTTGTTGCTGTGTGACCCTCTCTGAGCATCAGTTTCCTCATCTGTCAAATGAGGATGATGGTAATGATGTTAATCGTTCCTACTCCGTAGGGTTATGGGATGTTTAAAATAGCTAATACAGGGGCGCCTGGGTGGCTCAGTTGGTGCAGCACCTGACTCTTGATTTCAGCTCAGGTTGTGATTCCAGGGTTGTGGGGTTGAGCCCTGCATTGAGCTCTACATTGACAGTGGAGCCTGCTTAAGATTCTCTCTCTCTCTCTCTCTCTCTCTGCTCCTCTCCTTGTCCTCTTTTTCTCAAATAAAAATAAAAATTAAAATTAAAAAAATAGCTTATACATATGAAGTATAGGTACTCAGGCTAGAGCCTGGCCATATATGTGTCAACTCTTATTATTATCCCTATTTTAAATACAGGACAATTAGGGCTCATAGAAGTGAATTTACTGTATCTGAGCTTGTTCTGTGAAAGCTCTTCTAAAAATCCTATTTAGTATGCTACTCTCTTTACATAAAATCTCTGTTAATTCATCATTTTCTATAAAATGAAGTCCAAATTTCTTAGAGTGGCCCGTCTTTGCAGTCTTAGACCTTCCTGCTCTCCCCGTGCCCCTATGCTGTAAGCGCCCTAACACGTGTCCCTCTTAACATGGCATGTGCTTTCAAAAGTCCGGCTTTGTACAAGCTCCTTCTGCCACCTCAAGTGCTGTTCTCTCATCCCCGTGACCAATGCCTGGTCATTCTTCTGGTTTTGAAGAACTTGCCATTCATTCATTTATTCATTCATGCATGTATACATTCAGCCGTTTATTCAGTCACATGAGTGTCTACTTTGGGTAAGTGCCTTCCAAGCAGACAAGCCCATGGGGAGACAGACAAGTCAGCAAGCCTCACGTGATAAAGGCAGTGAGAGAGTGAGCAGAGGAGGGGCATCTCACAGGGATGGGATGTGGGTGCAATCTGTGGGACTGACTTTCCCTCCCCTAGTCCCCTCTTCGCACTCATGACATAGATGACCACACCACCCAAGAATATCGACTCTACACTGTCACATTGCCGTTTTCCCTTTCTGTGAGTGGTGGATCCACAAGAAGAAAAACATTTCACTTTTGTAAATATGAAAACACTTGTTCTTTGTTTCACTCTGAAGATGATGAACTATCTCTAGTTTAAGAGAGACTTAGGACATAGCCTCACACACTGTGGCTTCGGGAGGGAGGGAGGCAGATGCATAATGAGACCGGATCCATCTTGAGCATTACCTTTGCCTCGAGAGAGAATCTCGCTCTGGGAAGGAAGTTGCAAAACAGAACAAGTCAAATGGAGGATGTGGTGGACTGATTGCAGACATGGGCCTGATTGCCCGTCCTTCCCATAACCATGCCCCTTGTCTGCAATGTGGCTTCACAGCTTCCCCCACCAGCAGGTGGAACCTTGAATATGGGATGCCCATGAACTTGCTTTGGCCAACAGAATGGGTGAGGGTAGCTGTTCCAGTTCCAAGCCCAGTTCGCAGGAGGGCTTAAACACTTTTGCTCACCCTCTTGAACCATCTATGGGCATGTGAACAAGTCTGGGTTAGCCTCACAGAGGAGATTGAGAAACACATGCGGAGAGCCCACTCATCCTGGCCAAGGCCGTCACAGACCAGCCTGCAGCCGGTCAACCTCCAAACGTGAGAGAGCCCTGCCAAGATCAGCAGAACTGATCCACAGCTGAGTCTGAATGCATGAGTGATCCCGGCCAAGACCAGAAGAACCATCCAGTTGATGCACAGACTCACCAGCAATAATACAACCGCTGTGTCTTGGAGAAAAGTGTTACACGGCATTATTGTGATCATAGATAACTGATACAGTTGGAAGAGGGGATCGAATTTTCGGTGGAAACATTCTACAAACTATTAAAGTATAATAGAAAAAAATATGTCTTGTTTATGAATTTAGGGACAGTGTTCTGCTCTGTAATGATCAAGAGCAGCTCACTTGTCCAGCATGCCTTGGAACACAATCTGAAGTTGTACTTCTCTAAAGACGTTTAAAATCCATATTTTGAGATACACAATGCAATGAGATTTTCCGATTTCCTCTTGCTAATGTAGTTTAATAACATATACTGTTTGCAATGTACGAATATAGTCTACAGTTCTGTCTCCCCAAACGTAAGAGCTATGGTCACCCACACAATCCATGAAAGACTAGGTTGAGGGGCGCCTCGGCGGCTCAGTTGGTTAAGCGCCCGACACTTGATTTTAGCTCAGGTCATGATCTCACAGTTGGTGGGATCGAGCCCCGCACTGGGTTTTGCATTGACAACACAGACCCTGCTTGGGATTCTCTCTCTCCCTCTCTCTCTCCCTCTCAAAAATCAATAAATAAACTTAAAAAGAAAAAACTGGGTTGAGTATTCCAGAAAGCAGATGGCAAGATGGGGTCTGGAAACCCGGTTTTCTTATTCTAAGTTCAGTGTTCTACCTCTCATTAGATTATTCTGTTACTTCTCTACCCTATGAAATTTCTGGCCTATGAAATTTAGTCAGCTATACATTCTGTTTACTAAAATTTTACTGCAAGAGATACATCACTTTATTAAAATTTTCAAACACTATACAGTAGCATGGCTGACATTTATTGAGCACTTGCTATGTCATAGTCATTACTAGTATTTTATGTGTATTAACTATACACATAATATAATCCTTACTGACCTGTTATTATCTCTATACAACAGAGGTGGAAATGGAGACACAGAGAGGTTAAGTAACTTTCTGTAAGTGGCATACTCAGGATAGATCTTGGCTCTGAGCCAAGACAGTCTGCCTCCAGAGCCAGACTCTTAACCACTTACACATTGTGTTTTGTTATATGCAATAATAAACAAACCACTCATTTTTGATCTACTATTAAGACCGGCTAAGAAGTGAACCTCTAGTAAGGACATCACTTTCATTATTATCACATGTTTCCGAATAAGGGAAATGAGCTAAATGCCTGGCACGTCTTAGGCATCTGATGAATGTTAGTTCTCTACTTTCCCATCCTGTGCACGTGAAGAACATTGTTCCTTCGTCTCTGCCAAGCACGTCAGTAAGCACTATCTCTGCTATTGATTGAGGTACTGGGTCTGCGAATCGATGAAGGCAAAGTCATTGTCCTTCAGAAGCTCCCAGTTTAGAGGAAGAGGCAGGTGGATCAACACAGCAGGGCTTTCTATGAGCATCTTGGAGGACACCGAGAGGAGAGCGATGAACGCTGCTCCTGAGTTATGGGGCACTTGGTAGCAGTTCTTGAAGGCTGATTCAGAGATCTATGGTGTAATGAAGCAGGACTTAGGAAAGGTTTTAAGTGTAGGTGGTAATGGTAGTTTTAAAAAGTTTGTAGGACCTACTGTGTGCCAGACACTGCTCTGAGTGAGGTGTATCTATCTCTACCTACCTATTAATCCATTAGATTAATCCATAAGGACGTTAAGTGACCTATCCAATGTCACAAAGCTAGTAGGTGGCAGGGTGGGGTTTGAACCTAGAGTCCGTGCTGTCGTATCGCCTTTGAAGAATTAGCACAGTTAGGGGACACAGATCGTTTGGAACCAAGCACGTCCAGGCCCTTCTAGTCCATATATGTTAACCATCCAAAAGTAGCTAAGGCTCTACGTGTGCAACCTGCGCCTCCTTGTGAATAAGCACAAGAAAGAAGAGGGGCAGAAAGCAGGAGTCTTCTGCTCACCTCTGCACTGCATACAGCAGGCACTCCACTTCTGTGCGGAGCTCAGGCCTTTTCTAGGAAAATCGCCAGGAAACGGAGACGCAGCAGAGAGACTCCTTGGGCCAACGGGCCCTTTGCAGTCGGGATTCTTTGGAAAACTTTCACGTGGCATTAGGCCTTGGCCATCCCATCAGGGCCTGCTTTACCGAGATCTCGGTAAATCACCCATAATTCATGCAGGGCCGTGTTGAAGGGTTCATGTTAAGCCTGACTTCTAAACCCGTGAGTCCGAAGACATTTGAGTAAACTGGAGGTATGTCAACGATGCCAAGAAAAGACAAACATAAATGTGTTTGGCTCCATTTTCCCCCTGTTGCCCTGGTCCTGTGATTCCTGGTTTTCATTTGACCCGTAAAATGTGTTCGAGGGACAAGTTCGTAGGGAGCCGTCAAAACAATGAAAAAGAGAATTCTCCCCACATGAAGCAGAGAGTCATGGAGGGATGGGGGTGGCTGCGGAAGGGCCTTCTTGTGCAACTTCACAGAAGGACACCTCATCCCCTCCTTCCCCTCTGTTAGGAAAGTCACTCTGTTTCTTCTTTACCTGGTGGCCATCAGGTGGCACTAAGCTAGGATTTACTATTCATATCTGGAAATGGACACACCTCTTCCTCTCTTCTGCAGGTGTTGGGTCACCCCAGCTGGGAGTTAAAGTGGGTTTGGGTTTTCTTGTTGCTATGGTTGCTCTCCTTGCCACAGGCCGGGATGGTCCTGCAGGGCTGCTACCTGGGGCTGGCCTGGGCCTGATGGACTTGGAAGATTCCCTCTGGTTCCTGCTCTGCCTCTGCTCCCAGCAGGCCTGCACCCCTGTGTCCAGGGGGGCTTGGCATCGTCGGCTGGGGCCACTGTGACGAAGGACCATGGACAGGGCAGCTTAAAGACTAGACATCGATTTTCTCACTATTCTAGCAGCCGGAAGTCCAAGGTCAAGGTGCTGGCAGGATAGGTGTCTGGTGAGACTGCTTCCTTGGCTTGCCCATGGCCACCTCTTCTCTGTTGTTTACAAGGCCTTTCCCTGGTCACTGCACTGGAGAGAGAGAAAGAGCAAGAGTGTTCTGATGTCTCTCCTTTAAGGTTACTAACTGGTCCTATGAGATCAGGGACCCACCCTTACGATCTCCTTTAACCTTAATTACTTCCTTAAAGGCCCTATCTCCAAATATAGCCACACCTGGGTTTAGGGCCTTGACTTAAGAATTTGGGGAATACACAAACATTTGGTCCATAATGGCTTGGGCCCTCCCAGTGCTGCTACTTCTTATCAGGCTCCTGGTAGAGGCCGGAGTCACTGTGTCGCCCTGGTCAAGCCTCCACCGTTCTCAGATTATACGTGCCTGGTCCTCGGGAGAGGGGCCTTTCAGCATCCCTGTCCCTCCATTCTGTGGCAAACTCTGCCTTGGGTCTGTGGTTGCTCTTGGGCAGGAAGAGTTTCCTATCCTCTGTACTGGGTAGAGTAGTGTTTCCCAAAATTTATGTCAACCTGGAACCTCCAGATGGGATCTTACTTGGATATAGAATCTTCGCAGACATAGCTAGTTAAGATGGGGCTACGCTGGATTTGAGTGGGTCCTAAACAATGATTAGTGTCTTTTTTTTTTTTAATTTTTTTTAACGTTTATTTATTTTTGAGAGACAGAGAGAGACAGAGAACGAGCAGGGGAGGAACAGAGAGAGAGGGAGATACAGAATCCGAAGCAGGCGCCAGGCTCTGAACTGTCAGCACACAGCCCGATGCGGGGCTCGAGCCCACGAACCATAAGATCGTGACCTGAGCCGAAGTCAGTTGCTTAACTGACTGAGCCACCCAGGTGCCCCACCAATGACTACTGTCTTTATAAGAGAAAGGAGAGGGGGCTACAGAGACAAGGGACACACTGAGGGATGAAAGCCACGTGACCGAGAAGGTAGGTTCTCGGAGGGATGTATCTACAAGCCAAGGAACTCCAAGGATTGTTGGCGACCACCAGAAACTGAGAGAGAAGCTTGGGACAGATTCTCCCTCCCAGCCTCCAGAAGGAAACAACCATGCAGGCATTCTCCATTCCAGACTGCTGGCTTCCAGAACTGTGAATGAATACGCCTCTGGTGCTGAAGCCACCCAGTTTATGGTACTTTGTTACCGCAGCCCTAGGAGTCAAAGACACTCTTCTCCAGTTGTGGCAGATTTCAACTTGATGCCAGTTGACCATCCCAGACCCGAGGGGCCTTCTGGTTCTTCCCCCAAGGGCAGAGGGGTTTGCTTCCACCTCTGCCCCAGAGTAATGGATTTATGTCTGGGCCTGTGGTCAAGAGGTTCACTGCTGTGCCCTTGGCAGCTTAAGGCTTTGCTTTCTAAGGAGAAGGATCTGGGGAAGCCACAAGGCTTTTTGTCTGGTCCCTCCTGCCACTTCTGGGTTCTCCAGGCTCCAGCCTGTCTCTCATGTTTCTCGTGAGCACATGGTAGAGGCCCGTGGAGTAAAGCTTGAGAGCAAGAGCCATCCCCCACTGTGTTGGGCTCCTCGCTGTCCCAAACTCGCAAGCAAGCCCACACTGGCCTTTGAGAGGCTGTGAACATCTCAGCTGATTAATCCCCACCCACTGGAACAGTGGCCTCCACTTTGTCCCATGTTCCACCCGAGGTGAGACGGTTGTGTGTGCTGTCTGTCCCGGGAGGGGTTTGCCCCTCGTCGGAACACAGTTTACTAACTGTGCAACCTCAGCCTTCCAGGAGTCTCAAGAAAAGTGATGATTTTTTAAATTATCCAGCATTTCTTCCCCGTTATAGTGGGATCAGTGTTCTCTTGGGGTTTTCATCATCCCAAGTAGAAGTAGAATTCCTTAACTAATATTTATCCTAAATATAAGTTAGTGCAATTTCTCAGGGGCCTGGATTTGACTCTAAAACTCACTCGCTCTGGGACCTTGGGCAAGTTGCCTGTGTCTGCTGAGACTCGATTTCCTCAAGGTCAAAACGAAAGCTTGACACAAGTCCCATTCAGTTCTCAGAGCCGTTCTTTTCAAAGAAGCTGCTGGAGCAGATTCACAGACAACTTTTCTTAGTTTTTTTTTTTTTTTTTTTAATTTTTTTTTTTCAACGTTTATTTATTTTTGGGACAGAGAGAGACAGAGCATGAATGGGGGAGGGGCAGAGAGAGAGAGGGAGACACAGAATCGGAAACAGGCTCCAGGCTCCGAGCCATCAGCCCAGAGCCCGACGCGGGGCTCGAACTCACGGACCGCGAGATCGTGACCTGGCTGAAGTCGGACGCCTAACCGACTGCGCCACCCAGGCGCCCCAACTTTTCTTAGTTTTGCCTTATTTTAATGTCAGACTTTCAGAGTACCTCGTCTTGCTTGGCTAACATGTGGTTGTTTGTTTATCTGTTTGTTTTCCCAAGCGGGGTAAGAAGCTTCTCCCTCTGCAGATCGCTGGCTTTGTTGTGCCTCTAGTCGTAGGTGAGGCATAGCTTTTGAGGCAGACAGACATGAGCCTTGGCTACTTCATGAACTTACCGTATTAATTCAAGCACTTATTTTAAACTCATTTTTATTTTATTTCTCGCTCGTAGGCAAAGTTGTACTGGCGCCGGGTAAGGCGAAATCTGTCAACAGGGAGTTTTGCGTTTTCTGTTACTCTTGAGACCCCCAGGCACTTGAAGTGGGAGCCACATCGCCCGGGGCCCTGGCACAAATGTTGGAAACAGGGAGACAGTTTCCCCAAGCAGATGCCACAGCCCCCCTCATATGGCTTTAATATTTTTTAAAAGGTTTCTGTCTTGGGGACCTGCCCAACCCTGGCTCCTCCCCAAAATAAAGCAGCCTGTGTGAGCTGGGGCTGTTTACAGAACGTCTGCAGCCTTTTGGCCTACGAGGATTTTCTGTGGTGGGTGTTGTTGGGAGAAAACAGTTTTTCCAAGAGTCCCTGCGAGGCTTCACGAGAGACTGCAGGAGGAAGACTCAGAGCGAGAGAAGTCACGTTAAGAAGATGCCACAGGCCTTTTTCTTCAGTTATGCCACTAAAAACTATGTAAGTTGGGAAAATCATCTTATCTATGTGTTCCTTTGTGTATTTATTCAACACATATTTACTGGCTAGCTATTATACACCAGATACCATGCCCAATGCTTGAGACACTGCAGTTCACAATAAAGATAAGGGCTTTGCACCGTGAAGCCCACAGCCTAGTTTGGAAGGGATTACATAGATATTTACATAAAAAATATTTTAAGTTATATTTTGGAAAAATACTGGTAGCAAGAAGTACAAGATGTTGTAAGAGCTTATGACAAGGGCTTAAAGTCAAGTCTAGAGGATTAGGAAAGGCATCCCTGGTGAAGTGACACTTGGACTTAAATTTGAAGTATACATAATCACTGAATAGATTTTCAAAGGGAAGAAGAAGGTGTTTTAATTAAAGAAAACAGCATGTGCTAAGGCCCTGAGGCAGGAAGAGCTTTGGGAAAACCAACCTATAGAAAAAAAAAATGACCTACATAGGCTGATGCTTGGAGAGTCCTCTCAATTAAATTCACAAATTGGGGGCACCTGGGTGGCTCAGTCGGTTAAGCATCCAACTTTGGCTCAGGTCATGATCTCACAGTTCGTGAGTTCAAGGCTCACATCGGGCTCTATGCTGACAGCTCAGAGCATGGAGCCTGCTTCAGATTCTGTGTCTCCCTCTCTTTCTGCCCCTCCTCCACTCATGTTCTGTCTCTCTCTCTCTCTCAAAAAATGAATAAAACATTAAAAAATTATAAATGCAGAAATTGGCTCTAAATATTATAAAGCCTACGGGATCATTCATCAAATCTGGGTCATGAATGCAGTACTTCCAGTCAGAATTATACTCCTTATTCATTCTTAAATAAGAACAAATAAGGATATCCAGACCTTTGAGAAAGGTCCTTTAATATGAAATTCAGAAACACAAGAAAAAATAAAGGAGAACTTGGTGGCACAATCTCATGTTCAGGGAGCAGAAAGAAATTCTAAAACAAAACAATACCGTACCAAAACGCTAGGAGAAATCAAAGAAATGATTGCATTTGTGACAAAAGAACAAGTCACTACAAAAAATAACACGTAGAGAAATAAGATAGAAAGAGCTTTTAGAAATTAAAATTATGATAGTTGGAATGTAAAAATGATAGAAGGGTTGGAAATTAAAGTCAAGGGATATCTTCTAGAACATGTAAAAAAGTCAAAGAGATAGAAAATAAGAGAGGGGCTCCTGGGTGACTCAGTCGGTTAAGCATACGACTTCGGCTCAGGTCTTTATCTCACAGTTCGTGGGTTCAAGCCTTGCACCGGGCTCTGTGCTGACAGCTCAGAGCCTGGAGCCTGTTTCGGATTCTGTGTCTCCCTCTCTCTCTGCCCCTCTGCCCCCCACACGCTCTGTCTCTCTCTCTCTCTCTCTCTCTCTCAAAAACAAATAAACATGAAAAAAAAATTTTTTAAGAAAATAAGAGAGAAAAGATAAGGAACTAATTTTATCAGTCCTGGAGGTTCAATGGTCTGCTGAAAGGAGGTCCAAAAAGAGACAACAGAGAAGAAAGAGGAAATTATTAAGGGAATAATGTGAGAAAAGGTCTTATGGACATGCAAAATTAATCATAATACTCCTGTCAAAAGGTAGAAACTGTTTCTCCACCCCCTGAAGTCTATACTGGGTTTGTGACTTGCTTTATCCAATAGAACATGACAGAAGTTCTGAGTCTAGGCCTTGAGAAGTTCTGTGTATTTCCATGCTTCTCTCGAGACCGCTGCTAAAACCTGCTAACCATCTGAGCAAGCCTGTCTATGCTGAGGGAGGGTAAGAAGTAATATGGAGATAGAGAGGTAAATCTAGCTGAGGCCAGCCTATGTCAGCCGAGCCTGACCAGATTATTAGAACTTCCCAACAGAGCCCAGACCAAATCACTCTCCAAACTAAAATTTTTGGGTGCTATCCAGGCTGCAAAAGCTGCTGCAGCGAGTTTCTAGATTTTTACCAAGGGCCCATCTCAATAAACGAATTAAGGCTCATACAATGACAAGTCATTATGAAGTTTTAGATCACCATGGGATAAGGAGAAAATCCCAAAGGAAAAACAGATCAAATTAAAAAGGAACAGACATAAGAATAGCATTGAAATTCTTAATTGCTACACGAGACACTGGGAGATACTGGAGAAATGCCTCTGAAGTTTGGAGGGAAAAATATTTCAACCTAGATGTTTTCTATCTAAACAAGACGGATTAGTTCTCTATTGCTGCCGTAACAAATCATCGCAAACTCAGCAGCTTAACACAGCACAAATTTATTATCTCGCAGTTTTGGAGGTCAGAAATATGGAAGTCTTGACTAGTTACTCAGGCTTGGGTCTTGCAAGGCTGAAATCACAGTATTGGTCAGGTTGCATTCCTTTCTGAAGGCTCTAGATTGAGAATTCTCTTCCAGTCTCATTCAGATTGTTGTCAGAATTAAGTTGCTGTCAGTTTTAGGAGAGAAATTCCCATTTCTTCACTGGCTGTTGACCAGAGGGGTCCTTGTAAGCTTCAAGAGTCTACCAGGATTCCTTGGTTCATGGCATCCTTCCTTGGTCTTAGAGCCAGCCATACTCCACCAAGTCCTCACTTCAAATCTGTCTAATGTCACTTCTGCTCACCTCCCTTCTTAGCCAGAGAACGTTCTCTGATTTTATGGACATATGTGGTTATACGATGCCCATCCGGGTAGTCTAAAATATTTTCCCCATCTCAAGATACGTAATCTTCCTCACATCTGCAAATTCCCATTTGCCATGTAACGTAACATAGTCACAGATTCTGGAGATTAGAATGTGGACTTTTTGGGAGGGATTACTACCAAGCTGTGAAGTACAGACCTAGACATTGTCTCAAAATGTAGATTCCCATCTTCTGCTTCTCAGAAAGATATTGAAGGATGACCTCCACAAACAAGATAGCAAAAAAACAAGGAAACAACATGGCAGTGATGGAGACCTCAAGACAGGGGTTATTTATGGAAATAACCCACCTGTGGCAGGCCCAGGTAAGAAATGTATGAGAAGCCTCACCGAAGGGGGTGGGGAGAGGGTGCTAAGCTAACTAACTGGAAATGAGTGGTTCTATAAGCCTAAAAGCAAAGAGGGCTGTACATAAGAACAGTACTCTAGTTGATGAAGTTGAGTCCCATGCTGGTCTAGTGAATAATACTGAAACCACCATACATGTATACTGGAATTGAACAGTTAAGTAAGTGGATGACAGATGCCAGGAGCCAGGTTTATCACTGTTGGAGTTGGAGGTTACAGATAAGTGAGGGTCTCGAGTGATCCAGGTAATACTGGATTAGAGTTGGAGGTTATCAGTAAGAACTCATCTTTAGCTTTGTATGGGTACAGGTGGTTACATAGAGAAACATTTACAGATACACACACACACACACACACACCAGTTGGTATGCACACACATATGTCCTTGTTCTATTGGCTGAGAGAGTCTAGAAGCAATGACACCGTGGTGGCAATAAGCATAGCTCATGACCAGATCTTAGTTTCCAATACCATTCTTCAATAAAAGGAACCAGGATTCCCTGAAGAAAAGGTTGATTCCAAGACTGTGGCAGGAAAGTTGTAGGATGATATTGGAGCATCTTGTAGTACCAGAAAATAAGAAAGTATTCAAAGACAAATAAGCAAAACCCACCATGATAAATAATAAGGGTAAGTCAAAGGTCTACAGGAGAATTCAAAGTTCACCCACCGTAGTTTGGAGCCACAAAATAATTAAGGAAGTAAAAACAGTATTGAAATATAACCCAAAGTATAAAAAGAATCCATGAGTCAATATTGATAGAAAAAAATGATTGAATAAATAAGTAAATGGAGGAAAATAGACAAATCTCCCGTGCATAAGAATTCTAAATCATTTATGTAGATACTCTATCCTCAAACTGATAGAGCATAACTTCCCACTCCTTAAGCGTGGACTGCACATAGTGACTTTACTCCAAAGAGTATAATACTGAAAAGGGAAAGAAAATCCTAACTTTACTGTAGAGAAAGCTGACAAGCCCGGTGATAAAGGTTAAGGTCAACGTTGACAAGTCATACTGATAGTATATACCCTTTATAAAATGTGATGAAAATGGCACTTTGTCTGTGGGTTTCCTTGCCCCAAACCCAGAGCCGCAAATGATGAGAAAAATATCAAACAAATCCCTATTGAAGGACAGTCTATGAATATCTGACCAATACTTGTTAAAACCATCAGGAACAAGGAAAGTCTAAGAAACCATCATAGCCAAGAGGCACCTAAGGAGATATAATACGGTGTCCTGGATGGGGTGCAGGCACTGAAAAAAAAAAAGCATTAGATAAGAACTAAAGGAATCTGAATAAAGTGTGGACTTTAGTTAAGAAAATATTAATATCAGCTCATGAGTTGTGAAAAAGGTATCCTACTGATATATTAATTAATAGAGGAAACTGGGTGCGAGGTACATGGAAACTCTCTATAGTATCTTCACAATAGTTTTGCCAATTTAAAACTTCTAAGGGAAAAAAAACTGATTAAAAAAGAACGGGTTAGAACACATTGTGACGTGTTGCAGTGGTAAGGAATGTTATTGTTTAATGAGATTTTTGTTAACTATACATATACAGGTAGATACACACTAGGTCTTGATGTAAAGCTCTTGTCTTACTGAATGAGAGGAGTGCCCTTGGTGCTAGTATTTCTTAGTTATTCATTTTTAGTGGTTTAATGAGAAGCTTCATTTGTTCAGTCAACAACCGCTCAGCGATTCATCACCACATCCAGAGACCTGTGCTTTCTACTGTGAGGGATGCCACAGACGAATGAGACGCAGGGTCTCATCTGTTAGAGACGGAAGCAGAAAAACACACATGGTGTCATACAAAAGGCTGTGGGTTTACAAAAATGCCATGAAAGCACAGAGGAAAAAGGAGCGACAGCTGACTCAAGGGCGTCAGGATAGGCTGAATCTAGGCTGGCGTTTTAGTTAGACTTAAAACAAAAGGCCGGAATCACTAATGCTTGCTCAGCGCTTCCTATGATGCCAGAATTTTCCAGGGGTCACCTTACTTTATCCTCACACCTCCTCCTGGCTGGGTGTTAGTTCTACCCCCATTTTACGGAACAACAAACTGAAGCTTTCCAAAAGTGACGGAATTACCCAGATGCACACTTATGAGGCGGTGGCTGAGATCTTGCCGCGTCCTGCACCTTGGAACTGCTTGGCCACCTGCACCAGCTCCAGCCCTCCCCTCCTGTTTGTTCTACCCTACGCTATTTCCCTCTAGCTGCAGAGCGTGGTTTAGGATTTCCATTCCCTTGAAACAGCATCTTTGTTGTCACCTTTGCTACCACCACCCCTCGTCCCTCTCCCCTCTGAAACACGCCTACGTACCCTTCACAGCCCAGCTCAACCGCTCCCTCCTTCGTGTCGCAACCCTTCATTCCCGTGTCTTCCAGCAGAATCCACTGCCCCCTTGATTCCATAAAGCTTTTGCTGAAAAGCCTATCTCCTCCACCTCTACCCCAGCCACCCCCCCAAATTGGGCCGGTCATCTTTCTCTTTGCGTTTCCCAGCAGAATGTCTGGCACACTGTCGTCGCCCAATTAATGAGAGGAGAAAGAGGACAGAACTAGAGGGTTTCCATGAGTAAATACGAGAGACAGGCATTCCAAGCTGAGGAGAACACAAGGAAAAGTGGAGAAGTGGGGGCTGGCGTGGGCTGGCGGGGACGGGGCCGTCACGTGCCCAGATGCGGGCAGCAGGACAGGTGGCGAATTATGCCAGCCCGTGGCCAGACTGTGCAGAGTGGGGATGCTTTGCCAGGAAGCCAGGGCTTTATTCTGTAGAGAAGAGTGCCCCATGGAGGGGTTTCAGAGTTGAGGGGCAAGGTTTGAACTGAGTGACACATTCCATTTATTTTCTCACCTTTGAAGAGGTTGGAGGACAAGAGGAAATATGAAAGTTAACATCTATTGTGTACCTATTATCTTTCAGGCACGGTTCTAAAATCTTTATATACATCCCCTCATTGATTCCCACAGCAACCTAGTACACTAGATATTCTCCCTGGTTTTACAATTGAGAAGACAAAGCTCAGATGGGTTTAGGAATACCGTTGAGAAATGGCAGATCCTGGATTTGAAGTCTGGTTTGCCTGATTCCAAAGCTCATATTTCCCACTGCATAATCCTGCCTTCTTAAAACAAACAAACAAACAAAAAACCTTTCAGGGCCCCTTCTCTTCCTCTTGAACCCTTCTCTTCCCCTGACCTGCTTCTCTCTGTCCTTTCCCTCCTGTTTCCCTGGACCTAAGTGGCAACTGGCTGGGGAGCAGGTGACCTGAGCTCTGGCAGGAGGGACCAGAGCGATGGTTTTATTTTATACCCTCCATCGAGGACAATGACAGGATTCCAAGCTGGAGCAGGCCAGTGGGGGCAGATGTCCTTGACTTCTGGGAATCTTTCTGATATTTCAAAGGAGACCTTCCCTCTAGCTAATGAGTAACAGGAGATAGGAAGTTACCTATTTTAGCTGCTTGGGCATCTGCTGGTTTAAAACCTCTTTTTGGACGTACTTTTTGTTACTTTCTTTCTAAGCCACTTTTCTTCCAAGTCTATCAGACTAACCAACAGCACAGAAGGAGTTATGAACTGGAAAAAAAAAAAAAAAAAAAAAAGCAGCCCTTCCTTTCTTGATAATGGTATTATGATTCTGGCATTCCGACCCGAGCTTCTCTGAAGTTTTCAAGCAACGTATGTTCTTTGTGTGCTTGTGATTAAAATATGATGTACCTTAAAAGCCATTCCAGCCTCTTGTGATGTGGTCATAAAAATTATTTCAGCATTAAATACCTCATTCCCATCATGTCAGCTTTGAGACCACTGCTAGATGAATCACTGAAGAAATGAAACGCTTAGCAAAATATTTTTCTTTCTGATTGCAGGGCTGAGGCTTATTCGATTAAAGGATAAAGGTAAATTGATCAAATATGTGGACATTTGGAGTTTATTTTTATCACCGCTGAGCAAATTTTGAAATGCAGGGCTCTGATTAGCGTTTCCTCTCCGTGGTTCCCCGCGCAAGAGGGAGAGCCGATGAGAAAGGGCTGACGGCCTGGCCGTGTGGGTGAGTGAGTGGCCGCTGTCCATTTCCAGCTTCTCCCGGAGCTGCTCCGGTCCGGGGAGCTCACGCCGGCATCGGGAAAGCCCCCTCCAATGGGGCACCAGCCATTCTGTGCCAAACTGGCGTGGAAGTTTTCACAAACTTAAAAGCAAGACACTTGGCTTTGCAGACTCAGCCTGCACAGCCCATCTCCTAACATGCTTCCTTTCAACGTGGGGTCCCGGCGGTCTGTCCATCTTTCCCACCTCTGCCTCCTGTGCTGTCCTATCACCTAGGCGGCTGAGGTTTCAGGAAAAAGAAGCGGGGGAGAAAAACCGGGGGGGGGGTGTGGGGGCAGAATAGGCACCGTTGGTTTTAATTTCAGCCGTGTTCGTCATCCTACACCACCTCCCA
The DNA here is from genome assembly GCF_007474595.2 of Lynx canadensis. Lineage (NCBI taxonomy): Eukaryota > Metazoa > Chordata > Mammalia > Carnivora > Felidae > Lynx > Lynx canadensis. The sequence continues at coordinate 125,105,931 of NC_044309.1, read as the reverse complement.
CTAGCGGGCTTCCAGAGGCTTCTGTGGCCAGAAGAGTGGCCAGAGGCTTCCCTGCGCTAAAATCCCAACATTGATTAAACGTTATTGTGTTGAAATCTCACAACAAGAACAGACCGTAAAAGCAGGTACAAAGAACGCACAGAGGCCTTACGTTCCTTACCTCGACCCCCACAACAACCCGTGAGGTGAGTGTTATTCTTACAGATACAGGGTCACCGAGGTTCAGCAAGTTTAGGTAACTGGCACAGGTAGTGGAACTTGGATTTGACCCGCGTGTTTTGACTCTGAGCCCTGGACCTGTAATCACTGCACTCAACTGCTTCCCACATACTATGAATGTAATATTTTGTTGGTGAAATTCAGGTGATACAGACGTGTGGAATGTGGGAAGTTTAAGTGTGCATTCCCCACCTCCACCTTCCATCCAGCTTGGATGGCCAGGCCCCGTTTTTCTCTTCTCCAGCCTTACTGGACAAGGATCCTATGATGGCGGCCAGATGTTATAAGGAGGCAGGCTACCTGGGGGCAGGTGGCCTCTGTGAAGGGACACCCCCCAGAGGGTCAGGCAGATGCGCACCCACGGAAGGCAAGGCCAGAGGTGTGTGTGTGTGTGTGTGTGTGTGTGTGGAGTTTCTCTCACAAACCAAGCCTGGGACATCTCTGAGCAGCCAGGCTAGGCAGTGCTTCTGGAGGACAATGGCCTTCGCAAGACCTTCCCCCTGGCATGCAGCATGGACTGTCCCGATGGCCAGCTGACTTCTGAGGTCACGTAGGTCCCTGGGGTGGAGGACAGGGAAGCTCGGCTATAACATAGTGGTAAAGATCATGGGCCTTGAGGTCAGTTCACTTGTGTGTGAATCTAGAGCAGGTGAGCAGTAAGGCCGGTAAGCAGGTGCAAGTGGGGGATGTGGGAAGGACTTGGTATGGTCAACTTTTTAAGCCATGGGACTGGGGACTCCTTCTAGGTCCCTTTACTCCAGGCACCTGGGAGAGTGTCCTCCCTACAGAAGGCACGTCTGCAACATTTGCCGACTTGTATTTGTGACCAGAACAAAGCCTCGGGGGGGGTCTGGGACTAGGTCTGGGAAGTTGAGACTTAGGACAACCAGGAAAACACTAAATATCTGTTAGTAGAGCTGGTAAACACAACCAGAGGAAATTCCTTGTCGGCACTAACAACAAGGTACAGGGGAGGGTGGACTTCTCTGAACTCTCTGTTCTGCACACGGTTTACAAACGAAAGAAGGGGTGGATGGATGCATGCAGTGGGGCCCTGGGCAGAAATGCCAGGTTTATGACTGAAGAGGCTGAACCATTTACAAAAATAGCAACATTTCTTGCACAATCAGCCTCTGAAAACGCATCAGCAAGCACGAGGCGACTTCCACAGCCAGAGACGCACAGGAAGCTGCTCGTCTCATTAAGTGACCCAGTCCTACCCAGGCCAACATGAGCAGAGAAGCTTGTGGCCTGCGTCCGAGTCAGCACTGAGAGGCAGCCCGAAGTGAATGAAAACTCCCAGTCCCCCCATCGAAAGGGGGTGGTGGGCCAGGAGCCAGAACGTACTATTAGACTGGGATTTTTCAGTCTCTAAATTTAACCAGCTGGCGTTCTTTACAAAGTGCCATCCTATTCAAACTTCTGTATTGAAGAATTCGCCATTCAGTGGGATTTGACTGTGGGGAGAACACCATGTCCTTGGCTTGGCTCCTTCTTCTGTACAGTAGGCCGCCACCCCAGCGGGGCCATCTATGGTGCAAGTCAACTCCTGGACAGCAGGCAGGCTCTCTTGAGAGCAAGCATCTCCACAGACTTGACCCGTCTTTGAGGTGACACTGCTGGTGTCCTTGGAACTCTTAGCAGGCCAAGAGAGGAGAAAGTGCCAGGAATGGGGGAGAGAAGGAGAAAACATCAGAATGAATTAGGATGTGAGGGAAATAGTACTTGCAATGGAACCACACACGGAGGCTTCTTTCAAGCAGCCTATCTCTCTTTCAACCCCTATCTCTCTCTGCAAGAGGACACGTACGTGCTGACACCCACGTTAGCCAAGAACTCAAGCCACACAAACACTTCCATGCCTGACTTCACTTTAATATGAAAACCCTTTCTGGGGCGCCTGGGTGGCTCAGTCGGTTAAGAATCCAACTTCGGCTCAGGTCATGATCTCACAGTCTGTGGGTTCGAGCCCCGTGTCGGGCTCTGTGCTAACTGCTCGGAGCCTGGACCCTGCTTCGGGTTCTGTGTCTCCCTCTCTCTCTGCCCCTCCCCTGCTTGGCCTCTCTCTCTCTTTCTCTCTCTCTCTCAAAAATAAACACTAAAATTTTTTTAAAAAGAAACGAAAATTCTTTCTTCCTCTTCTTTTCAGTAAACAGATAGAGATGGGATCTGCTTTGATGGAATCCAAAATGGAAACTGGAACAATGAAAGACAACCTCATACGACATAGTATAATCCTATTTTAGGCACACGCAATATACCCCCCTCCACACACACACACACACACACACACACATTTCAAAACTCTAGAAGGATCTATATCAAAGTGTTAACAAGGGTGCCTCTCCATGGAAGAGTTCAACATGTTTTAAGCACATGCTCTTTTTTATTTTTCTATTTTTACTAAATACTTTCTGTAAGTGAACGTGAAGTGCTCTTGTAATTAGAATTTTTTTTTAATTTATAAACTCGAAAAGCTGATATATGGAACTGATTGAACTATTTATTCCTCTGAAATGTGTGAAGGACAGGGGAGATTGATGCCGAGGGTGGAGGTTAAGGCAACCTACTCAATAGCTGAGGGAAATGAAAAATCTGGGAATGGTTCCTTTGAACTGTTCAGTGTGCTGGTCCAGTGTTTGACAATGTCACACAGTAGTTACTCCCCTGCAACATTTTTTTTTTTTTTCTGATGTATAAACGGAGTTTGACATAACCTTCCACGTAGATTGCCTGCGAAGGATCTTTTCAAAAAATTGATTGCGTGCTATTCGTTATTTTTTACCAAGTGATCAAAGCCGTGAGATCAACTGTAGGTAAACTGTGCTTGGCATTTGGGACATGTTGCATGGATGAGTGGATGAATGAATGAAGAAACCAGGACAATAAAGGACTCACAGCTTAGCTGAAGTCATAGAATCAAGCTCACGACAACCGAAGGAGGGAATAAAAAGGAGAGTTTCAGAAGGACAGATGGAGAAAGAGGTAGTGTTTATTAAATGTTGTCCAAGTGCATATGGGGCTAAATGTTTCCTGTAGGGGACCTCATCTCATCTCTCAACCATGCTATGGAGGAGGTCTCATTTTCTCCCTTGACAACTGAAGAAACCGGGAGAGACGAATTAGTTCCTAAAGATGCCACAGCAAAACCAGGAAAGAAACTTAGTGTCTCTGGACCCCAAACCAATGTTGGCTCTGCTCTAACCCAATGCCCCCTCTACACACAGTCTCGTGTAAGTGAAGAAATGGCAGTCGGACCTGAGAGGAGAGAGCCCCAGGACGGGGCGGGGGGTGGAGCCTGAAGGGGATGTCCCTGTGCTGATGGTGCTGCCTGGTCCTTGGAGTCTATCCCTCTAGCTTCCCTGTGTTCCCTGTGCACACTCGAGCCTTCTTGGTCCTCACCCCAAATTATTCGCTCCAACTCATGCCGTGCCTCACACCTGCACCTGCTCCGGGCCCTGTGAGCGCCCGATCTTGTGGTCGCACCTTCCTCTGGAGGCCCAGGAGTCCCCTTATATCTGACACTCTGCTCCATTTCTCCCACATCCTCCTCTGGCTGCTTCCTGCCCCACAATTCAGCAGCCCCCTCCTATTGTGCTCCCTTGGAGGGCTGAATGAAATAACTACACAAAGCACTGAGCACGATGTCTGGGACATGACAAGCTTTCAGTAAATGTGAGGGCTTGTGATCCCGGACATGATGTCATGCAATGGTTAGGGACTTGAGCCCTAGCATCACCTGCACTGGCATCCAAGTGTTCGCTCTATCAGTTGACTAGTCTCTCCCTCCTCCATTTTCTTAGTAGCCTTTGACCTTGGGCAAGTCACCAAACCTGAGCCTCGGTTTCCTTATCGGGACAAGAGGGATAATGGGGAACTTTTCTTAGAGAGTGGTTGGAAAGTTAAATGAGAAAATACATGGGAAGCACTTAGCACGATGCCAGTCACAGAGTAAAGGATGGATAAACGGTATCATCATTGTGACTTTGGTAATGGTAGAGTTGCCACGGTTACAGAAATTCTGTCTGGAAAATTGCAAGTTCAGGGTTCTGTGACTCAGCAAAGACACTCTCAATCATAGGCTCACCTGATATGACAAGCAGTAGCTAGGCTTGTAGAAATCAAGACCAAAGACCTCAAGTGGATTCAGCACGTTGGAACACAGAGGCGGAAAGAGAGAACAGCAGGAGTGGGCATCGCGGTCTATGGGGCAAGATGTAAAGCCAGACATTGAAGGGTTTGCAGCAGGCGTGTTACAGAAGGAAAATAATGTTGCATTTCATCCATCATTTTGTTCATTCACCAACATATATTACCAGTCATTTGGAATTCAAAGGTAAGTAAGTTCTTGCAGCTTTCCATCTAACTAGGGACATGTTTTCCTAACGAGATCACCTAATACCACGTAAAAGGAGCTACGCTGCAGTAGTTGGGAATAGAAAAAGGGGCTTGTGAAGTTGAAAGGCTGAAGCATACATTCGAAATGTTCTGATTTTAAAAACACATTCCCGGAACATACTTCTACTATGACTTGTAATGCTTCGTGCCACGTGGTCTTGTCTGCAGAATCACTGCAAGTTTCTAGCTAACTGCAGGATAAGTTCCAGGCTTTAAGGAGAGCCCAACAACAGTATCTCCTGTTGACTGAATCCTCAGCTCCCCAGACAGCTCCGTCTCTTACTGTCTGTAGAACACTCTGTGTACATCATGACTTCACCTTTCTCTCTTCTCCTGTTCCTTTTGGTCCTCAGTAAATATTTACAGATCATTAGATGGTGGCTCCTGGAAGGGATAACAGATGTCTGGGAAGGTCACCAGCAGGTTTCATAGATCTGGGTCACCAGCTTTTTTCTGCTCCTCGCATGCTTTTGAAAGTAACGTTTCCCCATTCTCTCTCAACGTAGCTGCCATCAGGTTCCTGCTGAGAGGTCCTGGGCTCTGGGATGATAGCCTTGAGACGATCGATGCCCTAAGCTCAAGTGTGAGGACAGTCAAGCTGGGCTGGGGATCCTTTCCCACTCTTCCTCAGCTTTCGGATCGGGGGCTTTCTGTGGTGAACAAAGTCCACACCTTGCAATGCACTGGATGTGCTGAATTATGTAGTCCCAGTTTTGTCCATGCCTGGCTTCTCATAAGATTGTCATTGTCAAACTTTTGGCAAGAGAGACATAACAGAAGATGATGGGGAACCAAGAAACAAATAAAGTTCAGCCCTGAATGTGGTCCAGGTCCAAAAGGCCAAGGTCAACAGTGAGAGCCAAAAGCGGAGGTCAGAGAGAGATGCTGTGCAATCAGTGGAGGTTGGCGACCCTCCCAGACTCCCACCCCTACTCCTCCCCTGCTGGAAGTGAGGCTGCCTCCTCCTTCAGACAGTGGGCCTCGCTCAACAACACACACCAGCACTGATGAGGGTGGGGCAGGGAGGAGAGCAGGAACCTAAGGACTGCAGGGCGCAGGGACTTGGAATTGGACGTCATGCCCCAGGGCTCCCAGGGAGCCTGAAGCGCATCTCCAGTCAGGACCTAACCATTGCTTAACTTCCCTCCCCTGCCCTATCCTGCTTCTTCCCTCCTCCCCTCCTCCCCAGAGCTCTCCCCCAATAAGTCATTGTCACAAGAATCCCCATCTTCTGCTGGATGCTGGAGGACACTGTGGCAGGCACCAAACAGCTGAGGACCAAATCCAGGATCAAAGTGGGCAATATATTTTTAGGAAAATAATTTAATTGCCAGGTAACACGTCTGTCGTGGAGCAAGAAGTATCCAGGGAGGCATCTGGCAACCCCTCCCTGACATCTGCTGACCACGCCACCAAGGACCACACTTCTCAAGCACGTGCTCAAAGGGCCAGTGGGGGGACCGTACTCAGTTGATAAAATGTTTACATTGGACGGAACAAAAAGAAACAAATGAGAAGGCAGTTATTGTTGGATTGTCCAAAACAAAACCAACTACTATGTGCATTTTGGTGTGTTTTTTTTTCAAGATTTTTATTGCACACAATTGTAATTACACTGTGTATATAATTTAGTGGTTTGATTTTTCACTGAATACTAAATGTGACCATTTTTACTCCATTATTAAAATGTCTTAAGCTTCATATTCCAGTAGCTGCATACTATTCTATCATTTGTGCATATCATGGTTTATAGATTGCCTTACTGTTGGCCAATCACAGAGAGCTTGGACTGTATTTTGGATTATACCTTTAGGATAGATTTCCACAAGTGAAATAATTAAGTCAAAAGCATGTATATTTGGGGGCGCCTAGTCGGTTAAGCATCCAACTTTGGCTCAGGCCATGATCTCACTGTTCATGGGTTCGAGCCCAGCATCAGGCTCTGTGCTGACAATTCAGAGCCTGGAGCCTGATTCAGATTCTGTGTCCCCTTCTCTCTCTGCCCCTCTCCCACTGGTGCTCTCTCTCTCTCTCTCTCTCTCTCTTTCTCAAAAATAAATAAGCATTAAAATTTTTTTTTCAAAAAGCATGCATATTTTAAGGCTTATAAACTATACTTATTTTCCTAAGCATTCGTATACTTACCATTTCACCAATAATGTATGTATTTATCATACCCTACTACTCACCCTAAGTGTGACTTAAAATTGATTTTCTAATGTCCTGTCAAAAGTAACATTTTAATTTGCATTTCGTTGATTATAATGTTGGGCATTTCCTCACATTATGTTTACTCGTCATACATCTCTCTCTGTATCTTCTTTAATTTTTTAAAAAATTTTATTTATTTTTGAGAGGCAGAGACAGAGCACCAGCAGGGGGAGGGTTAGCGAGAGAAGGAGACACAGAATCCGAAGCAGGCTCCAGGCTCTGAGCTGTATGCATAGAGCCCGACGTGGGGCTTGAACTCATGAACCATAAGATCATGACCTGAGCTGAAAGTCTGATGTTTAATTGACTGAGACACCCAGGCGCCCCTCTCTCTTTTATTTAAAGTAGGCTTCACGTCCAATGGGAGGCATGAACGGGGCTTGAACTCATGACCCTGAGATCAAGACCTGATCTGTGACCAAGAGTCAGATGCTTAACTGAGTAAACCACCCAGATGCCCCTACATGTCCCTTTTTGTCAGTGTTAATATGGTGCCTTTGGCCACCTAGCTTTTAGGATCTCACATTCTTCTTATCAGTGTCTATGAACTCTTCATGCTGCAAAGGTAATGACACTTTTGTCACATGTCTCCCAAACATTTGCTTTCATTTCTCCTGCTCTTGGTTTTCTAGTATTTTCTTTAAATATGCAAGCATAAGGGTGCCTGGGTGGCTCAGTCAGTTAAGCATCTGACTCTTGCCATGGTCTCATGGTTCACGAGATGGAGCCCTGCATCGGGCTTTGTGCTGACAGCGCGGAGCCTGCTTGGGTTTCTCTCTCTCCTTCTCTCTTTGCCCCTCCCCTGCTTGTGCTCTCTCTCTCTAAACATAAATAAACTTTTAATAACTAACTAAATAAATAAATATGCAAGCATATTATATTTTTGTTCATTCAAATCTATTCAAATTTTCCTTTGTGATTTATTGCTATTATTTTTAAACTTAGTAACTTAGTCACAAAAACCACTCTGGCTTTTAAAAGACCATAAACACTAAAATGTTAACAGACGTTGATTTTCTCAGAATTAAAGGATGTTTGATTTTTCTTTCTTTTCTCTCTCTTTCTTATGTTTTCTAAGTGTTCTGTGATGAATTAACTTTCTGTAGCAAAGGAAAATTTTAATGTATTTTCTAAATATTTTTAACATTAAGTTTATTTTAGGGAGAGATGAATCTTGAATTCTCCAGGGATTTTTCATTGGCAATGTTTAAATGAGCAATTGCTATATGACAAATCAGCCTAAAACCCAGTGGCTTAAAACAACAGTCATTTCTTATTATGACTCCGTGTCTGCGGATCATCTGGGGGGCAGAGGATGTTAACTGAGCTCTCATGTGTGTCTGCAGGTAGACAGTCCAGGTGGAACAGAGTTTACTTGGGGCTGTAAGCTGGGGAGGCTCAGCCTCACGGGTCTCTCAACCCCTTCTGGGGACCCACCAGTTAGCTCAGGCAGGTTCTTCACCTGGCAATGGTAGAAGCTCAAGAAGGCAACTTTGTTTTTAATTTTTTAAAAAGTTTGTTTAATGTTTGTTTTTGAGAGAGAGAGAGACAGAGCATGAGCAGAGGAGGGGTGAGAGAGAGGGAACACAGAATCCAAAGCAGGCTCCAGGTTTTGGGCTCTCAGCACAGAGTCTGATGCAGGGCTTGAACCCACAAACCATGAAATCATGACCTGAGTCGGAGTCGGATGCTCAACTGACTGAGCCACGCAGGCATCCCTCAAGAGGGCAACTTAAAATTTTTTTTTTTCAACGTTTTTATTTATTTTTGGGACAGAGAGAGACAGAGCATGAACGGGGGAGGGGCAGAGAGAGAGGGAGACACAGAATCGGAAACAGGCTCCAGGCTCTGAGCCATCAGCCCAGAGCCCGACGCGGGGCTCGAACTCACGGACCGCGAGATCGTGACCTGGCTGAAGTCGGACGCTTAACCGACTGCGCCACCCAGGCGCCCCTAAGAGGGCAACTTTAAACACAAGGCCCCGTGAGAGCTAGGCACACCCTCATTTCTCTCTTATTCTTCTAACCAAAGCAAGTTGCATGGATAGGGAAATTTACCCTGCTTTTTAAACAGTTTAATTCTGTTAACATACAGGGCAATATTGGTTTCAGGAGTGAAATTCAGGGATTCATCACTTACATACAACACCCAGTGGTCATCACAAGAAGTGCCCTCCTTAATACCCATCACCCATCTAGCCCATCCCCCCACCCACCTACATCCATCAACCCTCAGTTTGTGCTCTATTGTTAAGTCCTTTGTGGTTTGTTTCTCACTGTTCTCTTCCTCGCCCCCACCCCTGCCCCGCCCCGACCCGCCTTCCCTTGTGTTCATCTGTTTTGTTTCTTAAATTTTGGGAAGAACTCCAAAGTCATATGAAGGAAGAATAGAATTGGGTTGACGATGCAATGAGTCTACTACAGTCAAGAACAGATTTTATCTCTTTACTTCTATTTACAAAGAAATGTCAATTTACATCTGGTTTGGCTTATCAATAAAAAAAATGGAGAGTTGTTTTTTTTTTTAACTACAAATTGTCCAACAGAGATTGATGTAAGATCCTCCCTAAGTATTTCAGAAAGGGCAACACCCAGTTCCAGGCCAATCAGTTAAAGAAATACAACAAGAAAGCAATCTGTGGTTCAGACATCAGACTCCAGGGAACTTGGAGAAGGGCATGAGCTGTGAGATGGATGAGCAAGCTGGTGTGTGTGAGGGGGCACCTCAAAATGCCCCATTTACAGATAAACAGCCACTGGGGCATCTTGGTGTAGAAACAAACGGGCCCCAAGGAGAGGCTTTCTTCTGTGGCTTTAGACCATGAGCGGCCATCAAGAGCTGTGGGCTCTCATCACAGCAAGAAAATAGGGGCAGGCAGGTGCAGCGGCAAAAGCAATTCCTACGAGAGGCTCATTTGCGCTGATGTCGGATGTCTGAGACGGCAGGTGCATATGGACAAAGAGAGCTACACAGGAAGCTCCCGGGCTGGGCCCCTCGGCCTGCCCTCGTCACCCTTGGCCTAGTTTGGGCCAGGTCTCACTGAGATATTGCCTCTGTCATCTCCATGGCGACCTGCCAGCTAGAAGAACCTCGTAAGAGCGGCAAACAAGGCAATGTGAACATTTCTGTACGTTCACAAAACATGGCATAGTTGGTAAAGGCCTTTCAGACGCTTCATTTCAGGTAAACCTCACCATAACCCTCAAATATGGAGTCGTGTTTATTCTCTTTTATGTTGAAGGACATGAAACTTCAGGAAGGTTGTTGTTCAACTGTTCTAAGCCGGACGGAGAAAACAGCGTGGGTCACAAGAGTTTCAACTCTTCACAAGTCCTTTCTGTGGAGATAAAGAAGCAACGCGGTGTGGCCCAAGAATCATAGTCAAGCAAATGTAAATCCCTCGAGGTATGGCTCACAGTGGACTTCAGGGATGTGAAGAAGGATGACCTCAGAGCCCAGGAGAGCCCTGTGCTCTTAACTCTGCTGTTTCGAAGGGAGCAGGTGGGGCCCACGCCCAGGGTGGAGGGTCGAGAGGAACAAACTGACCTGATGTCAGGGCCTGGCCATTCTCTTCTCTCTTCTTCAAAGCACCCGCTCAGAGCTGGGGTCAAAGGTCTAGTCGTATTTCTTGCTGATCCTTTGAGAACACTAATGGGCTACTTGAAGAGCTCCCTTGCTAAAAGCCCTACCGCTTTTAGAAAGGAGAGCTTTTAAAGAAGAGCGGTTTGTTAAGTGGGCACTCTGGAATTCTCCATTTATACGAAAAGTGTGTTTGATACTCAAGAGGGTATTTGTCATTTGGGGGAAAGGTTAAGTCAATTATTTTGTCTGGAGATCAAAAAGATGGAGAGTCAGCTTAATCACAGGCCTCAGGTCCACAAGGGGCTGTTCTGGGGAAGATGGTGACCACCTGTCTGTTCTCTCCACAGCAGAAGAAGAATTGGGCTTTTGTTGAAGAAAGAGCTAAGTGAGGCCGACGGAAAGACCACTGGACCGTGGCACTGACTGCTCGCACTTCTGCAGATTAGCAGTGAGATCTCCCCCACCAACAGCAGCTCGTGAGGAATGGGGGCTGTGGCTGAAGACCCTTAGAGGTTTTTCTTTGGTTCCATGCCTGAGATTTGACGCTGTAAGACGAGATTGGGAGAGTAAAAGCCAAGGGATACCCACACCTACCTGCAGGTCCTGACTGCTGCTTACTTGTTGAGTATAAGAGACTTAGTTTCCCTGGACCTCAGTTTCCTCATCTGTGTGATTAGATTAACAATGCCCACGCTGCTCTCCCATCACAGAGTCGTGAGATGAACCGAGATAATGCACGTGAGCACGCATCGCAGACCACAGGGCACTGAGCAAATGGAACGCATTATTTTTCCCAGAGTAAATGTTGATTATTTTTCAAGTCAAGTGTGCACTAAAAGTTTTCTTCCTGCTTTGGATAAAGTTGCCAGATGGCTTTGGATCCAACCTTGAAATGATGTGCCAGTTGTTTTCTCTTAGCTCTTGGGCCTTCCTGCTCCAGCTACCAGCTGTTCCCAGAACTGTGTCTTTGAGGATGAAGGGGGCCTCACAGCGCGCCTTCCAAACCAATGTCCCGTCCACGTCTGTTTCCCTTTTACAGGTGGCGGTTCTGCTTCTCTTGAATGCCTCTGATGATGGGGAAACTCGCTCTTCCATTTTTAAAGCGATTCCACTTTTCAAAACTTCAGCTATTTAATGATTCCTTTCTCCTTATGTGAAGCCCAAATCGATTTCCTTGGAGCTGAAGGAACAGGGATAAACGCAGGTAAGATAGATGATATGGGCCTCTAAGAGAAAGCGTCGTGGAAGGTGGTGGTTACCTGGAGAGGAGATGCCCTCCCAAAGCAGATGGCTGCTACTCCACGCTTATAAATTTTTTTTTTCGACGTTTTTTTTTTTATTTATTTTTGGGACAGAGAGAGACAGAGCATGAACGGGCGAGGGGCAGAGAGAGAGGGAGACACAGAATCGGAAACAGGCTCCGGGCTCCGAGCCGTCAGCCCAGAGCCCGACGCGGGGCTCGAACTCGCGGACCGCGAGATCGTGACCTGGCTGAAGTCGGACGCTTAACCGACGGCGCCACCCAGGCGCCCCCTCCACGCTTATAGATGACTGCCCTGTAGGAATGTGGGCCCAGGCTTCCCAGATCCAGGGCTTTGCTTGGGGCTGGGGTAGCTTAACTCTGTGGAGTATCCAGTGTCACCCTTGAAAGGGGGCTGTGCTTTATTTTGTTAAATACCAAGATTAGAAATTGAAATGGGGGGCGCCTGGGTGGCGCAGTCGGTTACGCGTCCGACTTCAGCCAGGTCACGATCTCGCGGTCCGTGAGTTCGAGCCCCGCGTCGGGCTCTGGGCTGACGGCTCGGAGCCTGGAGCCTGTTTCCGATTCTGTGTCTCCCTCTCTCTCTGCCCCTCCCCCGTTCATGCTCTGTCTCTCTCTGTCCCAAAAATAAATAAACGTTGAAAAAAAAAATTAAAAAAAAAAAAAAAAAAAAAAAGAAATTGAAATGGAATTATTAAAAAAAAAATTAATAACCTTTGACTCCTCAGAAAGAGGGATAACAGGTAGCCATCGTCCTTTACAAAGTGCCTCTCTTTCACCCCAAATGCAGACCCTAGGGTGGCAGTCCCAGATACTCTACCAAAGGATGGTATTTTCAGATCCTTTCAATAGTCATTTATTTATTTATTTAGAGAGCATGAGCTGGGGAGGTGCAGAGAGAGAAGGAGAGAGAGAGATTTCCAAGCAGGCTTCTCACTGTTAGCATAGAGCCTGATGTGGGGCTTGAACTCACGAAATCAAAAGTCAGACTCTTAACCAACTGAGCTGGCTAGGTGCCCCATCAAGTCCCTTTAGTTTTAAGAGACAATAGAACTCTTCATTTTTACACAAAATTACAAGGTTCCGAAGTTAGCTTTATTTCGAATATTTTACAAAGACTGTATTAGCCAAACAAAACGTTCTCTGGGAGGTGAATGTGGACCGCAGACCGCCAATCTGCAGTCTCAGCTACCCTGGGTCCACCACCTCAGCCTTGGTTCTACTCTTGAGGACCAAATGGAAACAGTCAATTCTCTGCTCTGTAAGATGGGCCTTCTGAGATTCTAGGACATCTGTATATCTTCTCTGGTATTTTCCTCACCAGGGTAAAAATCACTAGCAACGTTTTACTTCCTTCATTATCAAAACTTTCAGTTCTGTCACCATGTCCTCAGGATCCTAGGACCCTTAAAAGTAGACTGCTAGAAGAAAGGCACTCATGTGCTCACATACATATTTTCAATGCATAGCTCTCCTGTTTATGAAAGAGGTCCCTTGCTAAGGACCAGATTCAAACCATATGATTCAGATATTTTGTTAGCCTTAAATTACCCATTCTCAATATATTCTTTGGAGGGAAGGGAGTCTATAGACATATACCTTCAGGGTTTAATTTGCTTAACAATGTCATTGATAACAGAGCAGCAACATAAGTTGAGAGACTGATTTCTTTTTAATGAGAAATCCAGGATGTTTGGGCCGAAAGAGAATTGTGCATCATCTCGTTAGCCCAAAGGTGGCAAATCAGTTTCATGTGAAGGGCCAAATCACATGGGAGTGATGTGTTGGGAAAGATTCTAGAGAAAGAAGACCAGGAAAAGGCATGAGGGAAAGGGACACATGGATGTCACCTTCTTGCCCTTCCTTGCCTCAGGTTAAGGAGACTGAGGCCAAGAGCAATAATTTGATGATTAAACTGAAGCCAAACTCAGGCTGAGGCCCATATTTCCTGATTCCTCAGATCTCTGCCTCCTGGTGCGAGATTTCTAGACTATGTTTCATGGAGCCCTCTGTGTGCTCTCTAGAGAGGTGTCCCAAGGGTCTCTGGGAGAGTGCAGGCTGGTCCAGTTGGGTTCCTATACTATCTTCCACACTTCAACCAGCAAAGAACTCCATCCACCTCCTCTTCTCTGGAGCTTTTGTTTAAGAATTAGTTTGAAAAAAAAAAATGGTCCATTGGTTACAGAAACATTGGAGAATCAGTGCATTTTACTGTGTTATTTTCTATATTTTGTAATTGATTGATGAGTTAATTAATCAATTAATTCAATTGTCTTTTATTCAGCAATTACTATTTGGAAATCACTGTGCCAGGCCCTGCTGAAAATTAGAGACAGGAGTCCCTTCTCAAAGAGTATACAATTTGCTAGGAGGCCAGACATATGAATAACCACTTATTGTAAAATAATATGTAATTGCATTGAGGGAACATAGAAGAAGGAGTTATAACTTGGCTGCTGGTAATCAAGGAATGCTTCATCGGGGAGGCAGCCTTTGAACCTAGCCTTGAAAGACTGAGCATCTTTCCAAGGAATCTTAGGATCACAGGCTTGAGATGGAAGAAAACTTAGAGATTTTGACAACTCAACTTCTGAATTTATAGAAAAACACACTGAGGTCCAGAGAGGAGAAATGACTTGTCTACATTGTTTTTGGGTCTCCTGGTTCAGAGCCCATTTGAATGGCACTGCAATATGGAACCACTCTATGAAGAAAGAAAAAGACAAAGACAATTAGGTGTATGGTGAGAGTGGGTGATGACATTACTGCGCTGGAGTTTAAGGAACCTGAGGACTCCCTGTAGTTCTGCCTTGACTCACAGGGTGGTATTTCCTGATGCCTCTCACATGCCCTGGATGAATCTGTCCTCACAAAACATGAATGCAATGAACCCATCTGTATTCTGAATTGCTTTAGTAACCTAAAACCACCACCGCTATCAGGTTGGCAATAAATCTTATCTTGTTAACAGAAATTCTTACACAGAAAAGTTTTATAAATAAATGGTTGGAAATTAGAATAAAGGCTGTGGTACATGCTCTTGGTTGGCTGGCCTTTTTAACACCCCTTCCCAACCACTATCTTCCCCGCTGTCTTCATCTAGAGAAGTGGCAAAAGGGGAAGGGTCCTTAGATTGCCACTATTACAGTTATGGGTGACAATACAACCTGGTTCTGGCAAATGACATAGAAAGGAAAGTCAGCTAGAAGTTTCAGCTTGAACTGGAACCATAAATTCTAGCCTTTTGACTTTTTCCCTGCTGATGTGATGATCTAAATCCTGGAGTAGCAGTAACCATCTTGTGACCGTGAGGCAACAGCCACAAGATGAAAAGCAAAAGACTAGGGATGTAGAGTAAAAGCATAAGAATTGTTTGACGCTTTAAAGTCTTCTTTAAAATCTATCCGCCTTTAGGTGGATTTCATTGTGCAAGAAAATGATAGCCCATTTGTTTAGGCTACTATATTTATCAGGCTAGACTAACTGCTATAAAAGCAACACCCCAAATCTCAGTGTCTTAACACAGTAAGTGTTGATATCTTGCTCAAACAAAACCCAACTGGGCTTTTCTTAAGTGGGTGCTGTTCCAGGAGATTGTTCTTCATTTGGTGATTCAGGGAATCAGGCCCCTTCTAGCTCAGGATGCTTCCATCTTGAGGTTGTGACCTCCAATGTCACTGCTGAAGGAGATGAGATGTGGGTAAAGCTTTCTTAACCTCCTTGGCTGGGAAACGATATACCTCATTTCAGTTCATATTCCAATGACTTGTCAGTAGAAATACGGCTCCACCTCAATGCAGGACAACGAGAAATGAAGTCTCTGCCTACAAAGCTGCTTCCCAACTCTGTGTTATGGAAGGGGAACCTAAAGCTTTAATGATAGCTCCCTCTGCCATACTCACTCTTAGTAGATTTTCTATTACTTGCACTCATAGGCATTCTTGGTGTAATAGTGGAATAACAGCATTTGTTGCATGTACTCAGGCAACGTTTATGGTCCCCAAACTTCATTCAGGGCACTGGACCTGGAATCAAGTGCCCTTTATAATAGATGGAAGTCACTTTTCTTACTCTTTTATTACAGAGGTAAGAGTCATACAGGAACCAGTTATCTATAATTACCAGCAATATTTTGAGAAGTTCATGGCATCTTGTTTGGGCTCAATAACAATATGGACACTGAATGAATTCAAAGGAAGGAGAATCTCAATATGAATAGTTCTCCAGGGAGGGTTTCCTGGGCAGAGACCACTGGATAAAGAGGGGTAACACCTGGCAGTTTCCATGAGACTCTGTTTCTTTAAAACAAATGTATTCGTCCCATATAATTATTTATCCAATAAAATACTATTATTCATTCCATGAGCAAGCATGGTATGGGTGGAAGTACTAAGATTATAGATACTAGATGAGTAAGATATAATCACTGCTCTTGAAATACTCAAAGTGCATGACGAGAGACATAAATCAAGAGTTTCTCTGCTTGCCAAAACCATGGGAGTTTAGAGGAAGGAGCAAGGCGGGTGGAGTGGGGGAAGGCATCAAAAAGGATGGAACTTGGTAAGTTGGACCTTGGAGGAAGTTTAGGAAATTTTCAGTGATGGAAGAAGAGAAGGAATTTTGGGCAAAGCAAAATGGCATTACCAAAGGCACAGAGGTGTGCAGATTCATGGCAGACTCACAGAATAGTGAGTAATTGACACTGGGTGTGTATGGGGGTGGGAGGGATGGTGGGAGATTGCATTTGAAAAACAGACTGGGCCATATGATGAAAGACCTTGAATGGATTCAAGCTGTAAGTTTCAGCTACAAGTTAGAAAACATATGATGAGGGCTTTTGAGCAACTTGCAGAAGACGACGTGAGCAAGGCAACCTCAGATTTGGTTCAGCAGCTCAGTGTTCACATCATTTTGGGTATTTGTGTGTGTGTCTTGCTCAGAATATCAGTGACATTTCCTAGGGTGACCAACTGTCCTAGTTATCCCGGCAGTGAGGGGTTTCCTGGATTTATGACTTTTAGTGCTAAAAGAAGGAAAGTCTCAGGCAAACTGGGATGTTAGTGATCTTACTGCCTACCCTGTCAGTCACAAGATGGCTGCCACAGTCTCAAACATCACACAGAAAACAGGCCATCTTTTCACATACTTCCCTCTTATCGGGAAGAAAATAGTCTTTCCCTAAAGCCCAAGTGAACTTTCCCTTATAACTCAGAGACAAGACAGGGTCATATGCCCACCCTTAGTCCAAAGAAGAATGAGATCACTGTAGGTGACTTAGAGCAATTGTGGTCTGTCACCTAGTTTGGGGGCATTGCAACCAGACCTTAAATTGGATCTTGCTGGTACGGAAGAGAGCTGGTTTGTGGATGGGCAACTCATAGTAAATTCCACAAATGCCATGCCGGAGGTTTTAGACTTTATTATGAAAGCAGTGGATTGTCATCAAACATTTCTAAGCAGAAAGCGATAGGCCATCACTTATATTTTATACTTAGAAGCAATATCATAACTGGATTTGGAACAAGAGTGAGAGAAGAGAGATTGGCCAGCAGGTTACTGCAATAATCCAGACATAAGGTGGTAATATTTGAATTAGGACTGTGATTATGGATGTGTACACGGAGTGATGGGTTTGGAAGAAGTGACAGGACATACATCTCACATGTGTGAATGGAAACTGCACAGTGCACAGGTCAGGCTGTGATTGGTCCCATTTGTGCATGAGAAAATACTGGCATGGGTATTGAGGTGACATGTCTAAGTTTCTCTCAGAGGCCAAACATCACCTGCCTACCGAAGTTAACCTCCCATGCTCCCGGAGTGGGGTATCTCACACCCTCTGGCTCTTGGACATGTTCTACACCAGCTGGCTTGCTCTCCTGGGGCTCCTTCATCTACCTGGCGCCAGGTGGGCGTCAGCCCGGGCAGAAAGCCCTCATTCTCTGTAGTTAGACAGCTTTGTAATGATGACTGCAAGAAGATGTGTTGATTAGCCGAATTGGCCTCAGCAGAATGAGCAGTAATGTAGACCTCAGAGAAAGGACGTGAGGTCAGCAATGTAAATTCAAGGATTTGCTTCCCACTCCCAAGAATAGCCTTGCATTACTGTATGCATGGTTTACAAGCGAAATCAACTAATCTTGCAAAGACCTCTGATACTGGAAAGTTAACCCAGTGGGAAATCTAGTTTGGGGTGGTGCATACTGCCTGGTGAGCCATGAACGGGGCTATGAGGGAACTATGTGGTGAATGGTGGCTTTGGTGGCGTTGCAGAATAAAAAGAGCAGTTGAGATAAGAATTAGCATGTATTATGTCTGTGTCACAGTCCCATTACTTGCCCTATAGGTCTTAGCTCATACGGCAATTAGACATTCATAAATGTGATTTCTAAGTTTATGTCCACCTACTCATACAGGGTAAGGGTGTTACCTAGTTTGCTTACCACTGTATTTCCTGAGGCTAGCACAGTACTTGGCACATAGTATTTGCTCAATAAATATTTGTTGAATTAATTTTTTAATTAAATGACTGCTCCGTGTCAGTTACTCCATCATCTCTTTGAAACCTTCCCAAATCTCCATAACATAGACAATGAAAATGAAATTCTTTCTTTTTTTATAGACAATGAAACTGAGAATCAGAGCTGCAGAGTGAGTTAACTGTGGTCCTATATTTAGTTCCGAGATCCCATGCTCTTTTTTCTCTAAATGTTGTTTGGATTTTCATTTCATATAATGCTATTTCTCAGTGCAGAGAAACCCAGTGTTGGTTTAGTCCTACCACACACTTTATAGATGAGAAGCTCTAAGCCCAGACAGGCCAAGCATCTTGTCCAAGGCAAATTAGTGCTCAAGTTAAACGTAGCTCAGAGTTGTTTTCAATCAGACCTTGAAGCTCCTTTAAGATAAGGCAGCCACTAATTCAGAAAGAGCCAGAGCTTGTGGGTTGGATTTGACCTACCTCTACAGTGTTGCTGGATGTCTGCATAGCAGAAAGGCATGAAAAATCTCATCCAATACAAGTTTCAAAATCCTCACTGTTGTTTTCTGGTACTCAGCTTTCACTGCATAGCCTGCCTTTTGAATGAAGGGAAGGCAGGCCTCAAGCTTTTGGAAAGCCACTGCAAGTTTGCTGCTGAAAACTTCCAGGTTGGGATGCAGTCTAGACTCTGCTAAAGTACTTAAGCTAATAAAGGTCTAACGCTTCTTCCAGACTCTGTACAACCGCCTCACTGGCTCAGCGTGCACAAACCCACAGGAGAACGCAGTGTCCGTGGCTTGGACAGCCCCACACACGTGATTCTGGCCAAAGCACTGCAGCAAGGCCAGAACCCTTTGCACCCCCACCTCCCGCCCCCATGTTGTCACTCCACTTCCTTCCCCAACATGCTACCTAAGCCTCTGCTCCAAAAACTCATTTGTATGTCCCTGAATTTCAAGCAGGGAAGTATATTACCTGCATAAGGTTAAGCTTGCAATTCAGCTGAAAGCATTGAGGAAACCTCAGGTTGAGTTGCTATTTGCTCATTTTCTACTTCCTGAGCTAGGCTCCTTCTCCGTGACAGGGGCTGTGCCAGGCCCAGCTCCTGCCTGTGGGGCCCTCGCCGTCAAGTGGGCAAAAGAGCTGCATCACACAGCCAGTGTGGTCTTGTGTTATTTCTTTGTAACTCACTGAACGTTGTCCTTCTCTGTGGCCTGGTGTTGTCCTCTGGCTAATACAAAGATGACTGCTCCAATCCACACATGACCACCCCCCGGGGGACGAGGGAGCATCTTTCTCAGTAGACTCCCTTACAAACAAAAATTTTATTTTCCTGAAGTCTGAACAAAATACTCCCTTGGTCTCAGTGGCCCAACTTGTGACACATGTTCATTTCTGAAGTGGGAGATAGCATAATATGATTGACAGAGACCTAATTTCCTTTAAAAACAAAGACGGGGGGAGTATCTTTTCCTTGCAACCCAAAATGCCAGAACTTGCTAGAAAAAGCCGTTTCATTTTCCATTTTTAGATTTCTGCCAGAGCATTGCTGCTCTATTCAATTGATTCCCCGTGGTCCCCATTTTCATTGTCATCATCATCGTTATCATCATCATCTGGAAGGTGGATGTTTTAAACAAATGAATCACGAAGGAGAAAATCTATGACAATTGCGTGACAGATTTCTTGCTAATAGATAATTCACAATTTCTCATTTCCATTCTTTTTTGGACTTTATCCTAAAGGCAATGGGATGTCATCAAACATTTCTAAGCAGAAGGTGATGGATTGGCTCTCATTTGTGTTAAATGACTCACGTGGGTCAAAGCTGATGGGAAGCCAAAGTAATTAAGACACCCTCATAGGACTAGCAGTTTAAATCTGTGTGAGGCAGACTGTCTTGAATAGGCCTGCCTGCCAGACATGTGGACCAATCCAGGATCGCAAAGATGGCCCCAAGGTGCAGGTTTCATGAGCAGTAATCCTCTCCCCAGGCCCAGCAGCCTCTGGTTGCTAACCATTGGTGACTCACACAGTGCAGTGCAAGAGATGGCCACAGGTCACATCTTTGTACCAAAAGGAAAGAGAACACCTCTCTTACACTCTTCAGGGTGTTGGGGCTGGGATTTTTGAGTAGCCAAGTAGGGTTCGAGCCTGTTTCCTGCTTCTTGCTTCTGGCTAGGACAGGCCAGAAGCTGTGAAGGGGATTCAGACCCTTGAGGAACACTTCTCCTCCATTGCCTTATCCCTACCCTTCAACCACCTCCCCACATACCCACATCTGTCAGAGTGAGCTTCTGAGTGTTATACTTACTAGAGCAAAAGTTCCTAAAGTGAGGACTCACCTAAGTATGTGTCAGTGGCTAGGACCACTGTTGGGATACATTACATTTTAACTAAGCAATTATTTTGAAGTGTTCAGTTTTTTAGAGATCAGTATGAGGTCCGTGAAAGTTCATGGACTGACTACTTTAAAGTACTCATCTGATCCAAAGAAGAAGGCTGGGGTCAGAAGAAGCCTTGAGTTTACGGAGCATTCCCAAATTTCTAATAAAGTGACTTTAAAGGTAAGTCACTTCTACATTCTAAGCCTTCGGTTTCCTCACCTATGAAATGAAAATAAGACTTTTTCTCTCTTTAAGATAGTGAGGGAGAGGGTAAAATGCATGATGGGTGTTGAGAAGGGCACTTGGGATGAGCACTAGGTGTTGTATGTAAGCGATGAATCATGGGAATCTACCCCCCAAATCAAGAGCACACTGTATACACTGTATGTTAGCTAACTTGGCAATAAATTATATTAAAAAAAGAATTCAATGAGATAAGGTATCTAAAACTCCTATGGCTCATGATTTTTATTCATCTGAGAGGCTCACGTCTCTCCTCTGCAAGTCTCTGTTTTCTTACTCGTGAAATGGAAGTGATATAATCTGACTTACTTGCTATAAACAAGAAATGCAGAAGCCTCTTGTAACCTGTAAAGCCTGATGCACTCCTGAGCACTTGGTTACCAGGTTGATGCTCTGAGAGGACCAACCCAAGGTATACCTGTAGTCCAGGAGTTGGCTGAGATGAGGAATGTTCTTGAGAATTAGTCTTACCAAGAAGCCAGCTGCTGTCTTTTCTCCTAGAACTAATCTACACTGCAAAGATTCTCTGTTCAGAGCACAGTCTTGAGGGCCGTTGTCTTCCAGACTTATTCAACTGTAGCAGATGGGCCCCAGCAAATGGCCCTCACATGCCTCCTCTTGTCGGTCAGGGATTTCAGTAAGCTGAGGTTTGTTAATGGCGTTTTCTTTTCTGTCAATGTGTTGTTTTTTTCCCTAAAGAAAAATAAATAAATAAAAGAACGCAATATTTAAAAATTCAAGTCAAAGTGTCCCCTCCCTTTGAGACTTCCTGTCCATAACTGAAGCCATGAAGCCATCTTCCTAAAATTAGCAAAGCATTCCTTTTGCCACAAAACAACAGGCCCTTTAAAAAAAAAAGGGGGGGCTATTTCCTTTTTGGATGGGGATTTATGTAAGAGGATCAGACAGGGGAAAAAAATGAGCTTTCATCCAGCTTCAGCAGTAGCTTCCCCATTTGTCCAAACTTGGCTGGCTGTTGGGATTATACGGCATTCATTCAGGCAAGGACGGCTCAGAGACAAAAACTGAGGTCAGATGAAGCCAGATGCTTTAGTTCTGACTCTCAACTTTGAGTGTCCAGTACTATCACCTAGAACGCTTGTTAAAACACAGACTGCTGGGTCCCAACCCCCAGAGTCTCTGGTCAGAAGGTCTGGGATGCCTGGGAAATTGCATTTCTAACAAGTCCCCAGATTATGTTGATGTTACTGGTCTGGAAACTGTACTTGGGGACCACATCTCTGAGTTAACAGTTTTCAGTCCCCACGAAAATTTTTAGAGAAGTTATTGTGGCCAGAATCACTGTGGCTGGTGGTTGACTTCCAGTTTCCTGGCATTGGAGGGCATGGCTGCACAATCTGGGCATTTGCTTTCCATTCTGGTGTGGACCTCTCAGCCCAGGCAAGGTGTGCTCTTGTGGCTCTCAGGCTGGTCTCCCTGTGTCCCAGTTTCTGTTATCCTCCATGGGAGGTTCTGATCTTTTCTTTCCTCTTAAGAGGCTATGTGAGAAATATAGAAGGATCAACACAGTTTTTGGTATCAATCAGATGAACATGTATATGAAACCAGGTTCCCCTGTTTATTGGCTATGCAATCCCAAGCAAGTGAAATAACTTTCCTGAGTCTGTTTACTTGTCATCAAATATGAATAATAATAGTACTCTATTGTAGTGGTCTACAAACCTGGCTGAGGTCCCTCTCCTCTCCCACATCTATTTCCCCTTAATAGTTCCCCTTCTTGGTAAATGACATCTCTACCCAACCAGGTATCCAAAGACCCCAAGGAGCAACTTTGGCACCTCTCTCTCTCTCTCTCTCTCTCTCTCACTTTCCATATCTGATCAACCACCGTGTTCAGTCCATTCTACTTTCAAAATGTATCTTGGCCCTGAATACTCCTCTCCATTTCCATTGTCCCTGCCCCACAACCTGCCATCCCCACCAAGCCATCATTAACCCAAACTCGACCACACAAAAAAAATATTTTTTGATCTATCTTACCAGTTCTCATTTCATGTAGGCTAAAGAATAAAGCCCATAGCATGGACTACAAAAGGCCTACCAAGTCTTCTGTTCCGGCCTATTACTAGATGAACACCTCATTCACTATTCCTTTGATTCTCTGAGGTGCACTCAGAGGAGCTGGCCTTGGGATCTTTGAATATCTCAGGTACTTTCCTGCCTCCGGGCCTTTATGCGTGTTCTTTACTCTGTCCTGTATGCTTTCCTCCCCATTGTCTTTCCAGGCATGCTCCTGCTTCAGGGCATTTATACCATCTGTTCTTCTGCCTGCATTCTTGTATTCCCAGATTTTCTAGTGGATCTTTCCTTCACTTTATTTGGGCCTGCTCACATATCACATTCTCAGTGAGGCCCTCCTGTCTAAAATACCACCCCACCCATTGCTGTTAGTCTGCTCATCCTGCTTGATTTTTTGTGTAGTCATTAACAGAAATTGACATATTATATGCATGTTTGCTTATTAACTGTCTCCTGAATCAGAAGGTAGCCTCCATGAGGGCAGAGATTTTGCCTGCCTTGTTAACTAATATAACCCCAGGAACTAGAATAGGATGTGGCATGTGATTTATGCTCGACAAATATTTAATGAATGATTGAATGGATGGATGGGTGCATATATGTACATGACAATGATTGTTAGTGATATCTCTGGTAAAAGTCACCTGGACTGGTCCCTAACCTTGGAATTCTTTCTCACATACCCATTGCCAAAAGAGATATTCTAAGCATAATTTGGACATTTGGGCATAATTCCTAAACCCTTATCTGGGGTCATTTTATCATGTGAGCTGTGATAACTTACTTCTGCTTGCACAGGACACATGCCTATGTTTGTGACATAGCATGCTTATGGATCTCAGTTAGCCCGGCTCCCAACTAGCCTTTTGCAGGAAGAGGCAACTCCTTCAGGTGTGAGAGGAGTCCCTAGCCCCTCTGACTCTACCTGCCAATTTCAGTATGACTTTCATGACAAAGAAGTCATCCAAAGAAGAAAGTGCTTCAGTGTAAGATTGAAAGCCATTTAGCCTTTCCTCTTGGAGCCCTGGCTCAGTTTCAAGCCATAGACTGATGTCAGAATGTCTTCATGTCAGGGAAATCTAGAAACACATTAAACATTATATGCATCATGGCCTAGGCTATGGTTGACCCCACCCAAGGGAAGCCAGGACAGAGGTTCATCAGAAGCCCAGGAATGAGGGTAGCCAATCACATTCTCACTCTTGGGACTTGGAATTAGAAAACGTGGAGAAAATCAGGTTGGAAATGGAACTTAAACAGATGTAATAAATACACCCATGAGGTAGACTGGGAAGCATAAGGAATCATAACTAAGCTGAGTCTAAGAGGTATCCAGTACTAAGATTAAGGTAGAGGACACGGAAAAGAGGAAGAGGTAGTTAGTTTGCAGTGGGTGAAGTGAGACACACAAATAGAAGCAGAAATGGGGAGTGTAGCTGAGTCACCTCAGTTGATGAGCTCCAGGGAGAAGATCTAGAAACTTGTGTTCTACACTCTAGTAGGTAACGTCCCATGCAGAGATTGTGAACATGCATGCCACCATGGAGCTGGTCATTCATGGCTGGCTGTCCCTTCAAGTGGAGAGATTGTGTCATCCCTCTGGAATGTAGGGAAATTCTCTGCAGAAGAGGGCACTGTAACTCAGTCATCAACACTTACAGTCCCAGGAGGAAGTTGCAGTCTGGTAAGAAAGAATGGGCCAGGGCACCAGCAATATCACACTAAAGATTCAGTAACATGATAAAATGGAGATATTTCCATAAATGTAATATAACACACATGTAATGCCAAAAACTTTGGCCCCCAAAAACAATCAAATTTTGAAGGACATTTCTTGACACAGGAACATATTATTAAAATAATATGGGACTGAATGTACATACGGTTACGTATGTCCACCCCATGTATATGAAAATAGAGAAGACTAGATGGAAATAATCAAAAATACGGCAGTTATCTCTTGGTATTAGAGTCCATTTTTATATTATCTCAATACAATTTTGTCTCCACATTTTTACAATGAATTTTTTTACTATTATTCTCAAAAAATATATATAATAAAAATGTAAAAAGAAACGGTGACGAGTTAAGGTTACTTTTTAAAAAATTGGCCGTGTTTTCCACACACGGAGAGGCTGACAAGAAAAGCCTTGGCTTGTGTGTCTCAGGGCAGGAAATGGTGGAGTAAGAAGACTGACTGAGCTGGAGGTCTGAGGTGGTGGTTCGAAAATTTGATTATGACTTCTTTCCTCAGTTAGTATTAAAGTTAAATAGGGTGACTCCATCACCTTCTTTAGCAGAAGGTGGTAAGTGCAGTGATACAACCTCTGATGTTCCTTCTTATTTCTGGCCACCAAACAGCCTCTCAAAGACAAGTGAGATCCAAAAGTCAGTCTTGGTTGATGAGGTAAACTGTTAGTGTATCTTTTACACCTTCCTTCTATCCTCCCACCTCTGCTGGTCCCCTGCCTTCTTTCTCCCTCTCCCTCTTTCCTTGTCCCCCTTCTATTCCCCATCTCTTCCTGCATATCCGTCACCTCCTTTTCTTTTCCTTCTGCAACAAACTATCTTTGGTAGCTATCTTTCATGAGCCAGAAGAGAGCCAAGATCGTCTTCCCAGTAATTCAACCTCCCAGCACACAGGAATGATATCAACAGACTTGTTAAAATATCTTATTTTACTTAATATTTTATACCTCTACCCAGAGGTATACTTCTCTTCCAGAGAAGATTTTAGACCTGGATACATTACATACACCAGGGAAAGGTAAAAATCACTGTGTATCCAGATAACAACATACTTACTGAATATGTAAATTTTCTTTGTTTGTAGTTAGACAGTAAAGTAAGATGTTTTAAGTGTGGTTTCACTTATGGTCCCTGATGACCTGCCGTGATTCATAAATAAATGAGAAAGTATAAAATTAATAGTAGGAGTAAAAGAGGAAGGAAGGAAGGAATTTATAGCAAGGAAATGATAGGGATCCAAGATTGACATTGAGAAAGCAGGTTACAAAAAGACCTTTCCCTTGCTACGACTGGCTACAAACTCAGCTTCAATTTTAGTGGCCAATAAAAGGGGAGGGAAGATTAATAGAGACAATTACACATTTCACCAAGTGTATGCAATAAAAACTGACCTGTTTTTCAGCGGTAGAACTCTGTTTAGTATTGAAAGGAAAAAGGACCCCAACTCTGGATGTAATGAACAAGGTCATCCACAGTAACCTGATAGAAGACATAATTTTAAATGTCATAGGTCTGTAGCTTCCTCAGTATGGCCTGATGGCAGTCCAGCTAAGGCCCTCATGTGGTGCAGCTCAGGTCCCCAGCATCCTGTTAATCCGGTTTCATTTGCGACAAATTTCAGAACTGGAAGAACAGTGTTGAAATATATCTCTTAGGGGATTTTTATTGTCTTAAGCCCAATTTATGTACTTATTTTTTCATTCAGAAACACTTATTGGGTACCAAATCACACCAGACATTGTGCTAAGTGCTGTAGCAACAGAATGGGTCCTTGGTGATGAACAATATGAGACTTAACAGTGACTTCTCAACAACAGAAAGTAAGGTCATTTGAAGCATCCCTTCACCTATGCATCTAACCATCCATTCAATTGTTCTCTCTGCAAATATTTATTGAGTTCTTGGTATATGTCAGGCACTGTGTTAAGTGCTAGGGTCAGAAAGATGAATAAGACAGGTTCCTGCCTTCAAAGAGTCACTGCCTAATGGAGGAGAAAACTCATGTTCAGCATGATGCTATAGCAAAACCAGGTACTAAGTACTATGCATGCTCAGAGGGGACAAATGGACTCATAGGCAATTTTTCCAGTAATAAATCCTCAGAGAGGGAACTTCTGTGACTGGAAACTTTCCTTAGGTAGAGGGTGCATGGTGGTGAAGGCAGAGATGAAATGAAAAAGAGTTTAGAAGGGAATGAGGGCAGCTTGGAATGCAAGAATTAACATCTTAGTCCTAGAGGTGGGTGAATTTGGGCTTGAGGACACCTCTCCCATTTAGGAGATTTGGATACGGGGCCTGAGGGGGATCCAACACAACCATATGAATCCATGAGGTTCAGGAAAGGTAATGCTTGTGCAGTATTTAACACAGCACCCAATTCAAAGTATCCATTCAGTACTCTCTACCTGTGTTGTCATTTGGTCATATCCGCTTTGTATAGGAGTATTGTTTAGGCATCAAATAGGATTTGGATACTAGATACTTGTGCAGAGCCCCTCATGAGGACAGAAATAGACCTGATCTTAGAAGTACTGGAGTCCAGGAGAACAAAGAGAGGGTTCCTGGAGGGGGTGTGGGGGGGATGGGCTAAATGGGTAAGGGGCATTAAGAATCTACTCCTGAAATCATTGTTGCACTAGATGCTAACTAATTTGGATGTACATTAAGAAAAAAATAAAATTAATTAAAAAAAAAGAAGTACTAGAGTCCAGGTGATGAAAGTTCAGCAAAGTGGGAAATGTGGTCAGAAGGTCACATGGCCTTCATGCGTCCTCAGATGGACAGCACGTGCTATGGCAATGAGAGCCGAACATGGTCTCCTTTGTGGAGTGTTGGGAGCCTGTCTTACTCAGAACAGAGCTTGTGTGCAATGTGGGTGGTCTACAATCCCAAGACTCATTTTCAACAGTAGCCTCATCAATCTACTTTGGTGGTTTGTATTTGAAATATTGATCTCCTTGGGGAAAATGAGTCAGCTCAGCATAATATTTTTTTGTAAACTTTGACCCTGATGAATTTCGAAGAATGCCAGTCTCTTTACCAAGCTTTCTGAATTGAGAAAACAGATCATCTATGTATATATAATAGTAATAATAATATTATCTATTATTAATATTAATCCTATAAGGTATAATTAATATTATAATTATAATTAAGAATATGTGATATTATATATTGCATATAATATATTAATAATAATAGTATCTAACTTACTGGATAATAATATCTAACCTCTGTGTCAGGAAATGTATTTATATATTATATATATATATTATTCATTTAATTCTTGCAGTATCTCTATAAAGGGGTTTTTTTTAGATGAACAGACTGAGGCACAAAGGTGCTAAGTCACTTGCTCAAGGTCACAGAGCGGGTAAACTTTGGGCTGGAATTAAATTTAAACAGTCTGGCTGGAGGCTAGCTCTTAATTGTTAGGCCTTGGTATATCTATGTCTGTACGTATACATGTAATGTATATCTATCTGTATCTGTATCTATAGCTGTATATAGATAGATATATCTGTAGCTATCTATCTATCATCTATCACTAAATAAAGTGTTTGTAAAACTCAATACTGTGGCTAATACATGGAGGAGTTCAACAAATGGCAGCTGTTATCAGCAGTAGTCTATGTAGTTATGTCTATGGTTGTGTTTATCCCCTGGCCACAGGCTCTGTAGAGCAGTGGTGAGGGAAACGGAGTCCAGAGGCAGAGCTGCCTGAGCTCAGTCCCAGCTCCGCCACTAAATATGTGGGTGATCTTGAGTGAATTTACTTTGTGCCCTCATGTGGAAATTGGAGATAAAATATTATCTGGCCTGGTGGTTATTGTCATGATTACACAAGGACAATGTTCACACTCTCGTAAGTGTATGTCAGCATTACTATCCTAATCAGTGATAACCCAGAGTGTGGGAACCAAGCCTCTCCAAGCTGGTCAAGGAGATGCTCCTTCGGTGGCCAATGGAACTCAGGGACCGATGGCACTGGGGGGTAACCTTGCCGCTCTTGGGGAGTCTCACACATGCTCTGGCTCACTTTGAGAAATGAAGGTAAGCCATTTCGGTCTGGCCCCGTTTCCCCCACCCCCCATGGGAAAGAGATGTGTCAGGCCAGCCACGCAGGTCACTGGGTACAGATGCCCCTCAGCCTTTGAAGACCTGAAGCGATGGGAATTGAAAAGACAGGCGCCCCACTGGGCAACGGTTCAGCTAAAAGTTCACATCGCTGCACATCTGAGAACTTCCTGACCGGCCGCCCTGGTGTCAACGGGGTCTGAACCCCTCCTTGTCTCCAGCCCTGACATGGACTTGTGAGCGAATGCTTGCGTTCACAAGACAGCACAAGGCATCAATGGGCTGATTATGTCAAGACATTTGAAGACAAAGCAAAATGGAACTTCAAAAGACTTGGGAAGGCCGGGAATCTCCTTTCAGAAGTCAGAAAGTTCAGTTGTTGCTAAAATTCCCATATTGGGCTCACATATTGGCTTTGAAATTACAACTCAGATGGCAAATAAGATTCTTTCCTGTATTTACACTTTGGATGAAACTGTTTCACCTTCTAACTCTTGTTCAGAAGATATTTATCTTTTTCATGAGGAAGGCTTCCCTTTTGAGGGCCACTGCTACATCGATATTACAGCATTCACCGTGCTTTCATACATATGTGCATGTGCATATTTATACACATACATTTTTCCCCTCTAAAGTGGAAGGAAGGGATGGGGGATGGAAACCTTAATACATCTTTATTATTATTATTATATAGAGGATTGCATGTTCCTTGGCCTTTGAAAAGGAAATTCTTTCCAGCTATTTAGCTTGGCAAGTCTAGAAAAAAGGCACACAGAATCTAATGAAAGGATTTTTTTAAGGAAGGAAAGGATTCTGTGAAATGGATTTTAATAAAGGCACTTAGGAAATATAACTCAATCTAAAATATATTCTTAAGAATATACTTCCTGCCTATTTATTCTCTTTAAAAAATGTATAGTGTATTTCATTTTTACACATAGACATGTGCACTTTCCTGGTTGGGGAATGATATCAAGAGGCTGTTCTGAAGTGGAACAGGTTTAGAGAAAGCTCTTACTGTAAAATAAAACACAGATACAATAAATCATTTTTTTTCTTTTTACTCTTTTTATTTTGCACTATAAACAACAACAACAACCAGTGACATACTACTTTTCTTCACATTCATATGGATTTTAGGAAATTATTGCCTTTTCCCCCGGAGAAATAACTCGCAGATGACAAACAAGTACCACATTACAAAATCTGCAAATCCCAGAGGTCTACAGCTTAAAGACAAACATATAGCTTAATGGATTAAAAGGCTAAAACTCACTTAGACCAAAAAATAGAAATTTTCCAGATATTCCAGAAGCCCTTCACATGTGTTCCCTTCCCCTCCAAAAACAACCACTATCTTGACTTTTAGAGTAATCACTTCCCTGTTTCTTTATGATTTTGTTACCCACGGGTACATTCTTAGCACGGCAGTTTATTCTTACTCACTCTTAAAAATTTGATAAGTTTAAAGTTTTCTTTTGATCTGCTGGTTTTCCTTCCATCCCTTGCTTTTGCATATAATTTATCTGTTAAAGATCTTTGGTGGTTTGACCTGTGGAATTTCCTACTTGTCTGGATTTTGCTGATTGGGTACTTATGGTGCTGTTCAACATGTTTCTCTGTCCTCTCTGTAATCTTCAAATCAGAAGCTGGATCCAGAGACCAATAAAACTTTGACTCAGTCATTTTGGCAAGACTGCAGGAAGTGGCATGTTATTTCATTAGATAGCATATGTCTGGTTGTCTCTCTTTCTATTATGTCAACAGCCATTGAGGCTCATTGCCTAGACCTATTAATTTGTTGGAGATTGAGAATTGGTGACATGTTAACTTAACATTTTATTTTACTTTATAGTTGGAATAATTTATAAAGGGACACATCCCTCATCTATTATTTGGTTATGTGGTTGTATAGTTTATATCCAAAAGCTAGGACTAATGCTTGATTCTTTTTCTTTACCTGTTTTCAACACAATAAATTGGTTCTTTATGATCCTCAGAAGTGCCTAATTTGATTTTTTAGAAAATATGTCATTTGGGGCATCTGGGTGGCTCAGTTGGTTACGTATCTGACTCTTAATTTTAGTTCAGGTCATGATGTCACGGTTTGTGGGTTCCAGCCCGGCGTCTGGGCTCTGAGCTGACAGTGCAGAGCCTGCTTGGGATTCTCTCTCTCCCTCTCTTTCTCTCTCTGCCCCTTCCCTGCTCAGTCCTCCCCCTCAAAATAAATAAATAAACTTTTAAAAAGCATAGAAAATGTATCATTATGACTCATGAATTTTAATATATTTAACAGGTGTAAATACATTACATTTCTTATTTTTATTCAAACTTAAGTTGTCCCATTTTTGGCCACTAGAAATTTTTTAACATTGGCAGCTGAATCCTTTTGACATGACCTGATTGGTCTTTGACAGCATCTTTTCTCTTCGGTAGGACAAAATGTCCTAGGTTCATCTTGCGTAGGTCCTACCTCAAACTTGGAATTAGCTATTTCTCCAAGAAACCGCGGTTTCTTATAATAGAAAATTATATTTGAAGATCACAATCTGGGCACTACAGATGCTTATTGCAACTAGATTAGTCATATTTCTAGACATTTTGGTGGATTTATATATTTAAATATAATGTAGGGGTGCCTGGGTGGCTCAGTCAAACATCTGACTTCAGCTCAGGTCATGATCTCACAGTTCGTGGATTTGAGCCCTGAGTCTGGCTCTGTGCTGAGAGCTCAGAGCCTGGAGCCTGCTTTGGATTCTGTGTCTCCCTCTCTCTCTCTCTGCCCCTCTCCTGCTTGTGCCCTGTCTCTTTCCACCTCTCAAAAATAATAAATAAACATTAAAAAATAAAAAAATAGCTTGTAAATTCATAATAGTGTTTCCAATTCAAACTCAGAGTTGCGGGATTTTTACTTAATTTCTTCCATATCATGTATGTGCCTCCTTTCTTTCATACCAAAAGCCTTGGTCCTCAAGGACACAGCGAATGAGAGAATTGAAATATTCCATCATTATTCATTTTCTTTATCCCACATTACATAACTGCACATGCCATAGTCAGGATAACAATACTAATACTGCCACTACCAATTATAATTATCAAAAGCAGTTTTTTTTTTTTTTAAGCTGAAGGTTCACTTTCTCGTAGGGTATATAAAGTCACAGGAGGACATCACTCACACCATTACAACAACGATAACAAGCCATATAACCTACAAAGTTGTATTTTTAGTCCAGTAGGGATATGAGGTCTCAACACAACCAGATAGGCTGAATTTCAAAGATGAACAAACCCCTCTGAGAAGATATGAGACACAAAACGTTTTACCTTTGGCAGAATGAAGGAGGAAGAGGTAGTAACCCTAGGAGTGGGCAAGAGCAGCTAAAATTGTAACTTCTTAAATGTCAGGTGTGGGCTAGCATGACAATGTAGGAGTCTCAGACACAGGGGAGTCCTGTATGTACTCAGCAGCTCTTTCCATTAGTCTGCACTGAATGCTTATGAGAAAGATCAGCGAGAGGAAAGGATATCTGAGAGTCAGATTCCACTCTTCCTCAGGGAGGATGAGTGGGCTCTGTAAAAATCTGAAGGTGAAGCAGCACTGCGTGGGATAGCCTATCCATACCCTGGGCCCTGATCAGCAGCCACGATGCGACAAGGAGAAAACTGTCCCCTGCTTCAAGGCAAATGGCTGCAACAGGAGAAGGGGTAGAAAACAAGCCCTCACTGGCAGCACTGCTACTGGAAAAGGGACAGAAAACTCACCTACACCCAGGATGCTGTCATGATGAAAAGCAGAGGTCTGTTGCCAGTGGGCGTGGACAGGAAAATCACTCTCATCCAAGCACCTCTACTATTGTAAGGCAAAGTTTGAAGGCAACATGGAGAGGTGGGAGTTGCAGGGATATTGAAAAGGGCAAACTTTTAAAAACCCACTTAGACCATTTACATTTAGTGTAAATATAATTAAAGTTGAACTTACCACTTAAAATATGTTATTCTACTTTATTTATTCTGCTGTAAAATGTGGCCCAAATGTCTGAGGGTAATCTATGTTTTCGCTTGATAAGTTAATGACTATTCTTAGGTGGATGCCTAAGGGATTTTTATCTTTTTCTGTCCAGTCTAGTAATATTTCTTGTTATTGCTCTGTATGTATTAATATCCTCTTTCAATATGAGGCACACAATGCACTCTTTCAATACGAAGTTTCAAATGTTATTTAATTTCAGGAAACTTTTCTTGAATTACAGTTTTTAGAATTTGTTCTGTTTCCTTGTTTTGGTTTTCTTCCCAGGGAACTCTGGTCATTCATGTATTAGAGCTTCTTTAGTATCTTCAACATTTGTCATGTTCTTTGGAATACTTTCAGCTCTTTCTTCATTTATTTTTTATTTTAAAAACGTCTCTCCTGTCACCTTCTATTTCTCTTGAAGCATCGCTTGTTGTGTTTCCTTGTCCTGTGCTTCTTATAATTCAGTCCTTTCTAAAATAATTTGTTCTCTTATTTTTAATTGCTACTTTTTTTCTAATTATGATCTATTTTGTTCATCTTCTCTTACATCATTTTCTTAAAGTCTTTTACTCATTTTGAAATAATAGATTGCAGTTTTAATCTGCTTTATGAATATGTCTTTCTGGCATGTTTTCATTTTCCATTTTACATATGGCTTAGTCTTCTTTTTCTTAAAATAACTTTTCATGGACCTTGACCTCCATAGTTTTCTACTGCTTATTTTTATGTGAAATTGGTTTTTGCTAATTTTTAGAGGAAGGCGGCTTTCTTCAGATAACATTTTTAACTTCACAGATATCATTCCTCTGTGGCGTTTAATGTAGTGTTAAAAAAATATAAAGGTTTTATTTCAGATACTTCTTGGGTTTTTTTCCCTTCCTCTTCCATTTTTATCTGAACCTTCCTTTTCCTCATCCCTATTGTCTCTGACCTGCTAGATTTGATTTCACTCTCAGCATTTTTTCCCAATGTGGGGCCTTGTCCTGAAATGGAGAAGTGGCTGTCAGTTTAAAAACTTCACAGGGGCTGAACTGTCCCGGGATTTTTAGTTCTTACTATGGACCTCTTACATACCCCCATTCCAGTGGGAAAACTACTGGAACATCTACTCCAGCTGCTTCTCTCAAAGTACTTCTCTGTGCTTCTTGATGAACACCTGTTTGGCTGTTTGGGGTTTCCCTCTTCTTAAGTGCTTCAGTTATCCTATTACTTCCTCTGCTCTTCCAGCTCAGATGTTGAGACAACGAAGATCTTATGGGTCTATTGGCATTTTTCCATCACCCACTGTATTTTCAGGTCTGAAAGTATACCTTGTCACCCGATTTTTGTAAATGGAGTCCATGGGTATTGATTCATATCTAGCAGCTTTATGGAAATTTGAGTTCTGGAAGCTATACATCCACTGTTACCACCCTCTTCTCAGAATTCCTTGCCCATTTATTCTTAAATAGCTGCTGAATAATTCTCTGAGAACTTTTGTCTTTATTGAACATGTATGGTTGAATTACTTCCTCTTTTTCTAACTAGCCCATACTTCTGGGGGGAATTCATTCATTCATTAGACATTCCCCGAGTCCCTACCACAGTGCACTAGGCACTGGAGATACAAAATTGAACATGACACAATTAGATCACAGTCTCGGGGTGTGAGCTGTGAAATGGTGACGTGCATGAAGGAAGGACCAAAAAAAGCGAGTGAAGGGAGTGGTTATCATAGACCTAATGGACCTGGCATTTCTGTGGAGAACAAAACAGACTCTTACATTCCTCTTTTGCTTACTTGTTTATCATCACCCTTATCTTGACCATAATAACATACAGGTGCAGAAGACTAATCAGCATAACAAGTGCACTCATATTCTCTCATTTGATTTTCACAGTAACCCTAGGACATACTATTACTATAGATGAGGAAGTAGAGGTTCAAAGAGAAGCAGTGACTTGTTCAGGGCCATCCTGCTCAGTAAGTGACAGAGCCAGGACCTCAACTTTCTAAAACTGATTCCAAAGTTCTTCTTTGCTCCATAGCCTGATACCTCCCTTGTTTGCCACAGTCAGTTTGAAGATATTTGCAATGGGCCTCAGTCCACAAACACTTTTGTAAAGTTCATGATGACAGACACTAAGGATTGGCTAACCCAACATCCATCTCCATCTCTTTCTCTCTTGTCTGCCTCCACTACAGAGGCTGGAATAGGTAAAACCTCACCTTTCCAGTCTCCTGTATGGAGGTGGCCTTGTGACACCACTCTGGCCAAGAGATATATATTACTCTGTTTAGTGCTTCAGGGAAATGTCTTGCTTTCCTAATAAAAAGGACACATTTGGCATGTGGCTGTTCTTTCCTTCTCATTCTTTACTCTTCAGTTGGATGTAGACTTGATGTCTGGTGCCAGGGCAGCCATTTTACAACCGTGAGGAAGAGACCAAAAGAATCCAGAGATATGGGCCCTGAACCAAGGTTTCTGCCTGAGAAGATATGAAAACAATGACAAAATACCCCTCTATATGTTTAATCCACCGTTAGTTAAGTATACTGACATTAACAGCCAGAAATTTTCCTAACACATTTGCCTTTGATAAAAATAAGGACATCCTGCACTTTTAAATCTTTCCTTATTCTAAGCAGTAGGAAATGGTTAAAAGCATTTTATTAACTATATAAAGGAATTCAGAAACAACTTGAGTTCCACTTTAGATGGACCTCCTTTTTAAAAATTCTGCAATGTTTAACTTTATACTAAGCCTTGCTCAAGGCAGACTAGTGGCTACTGTATTTGAGCAGTCAATATTCATGCAGTTTCTGTTTACTAAAGCATTAGCAGAAACATATACTGGACTATATACCACCACACAATAGATCCCAGATGTGTTATTATATTTTTAAAGAGAGGAAAAAAAGATAGTTGGAGGAATAAGTAACCAAAGCGCATTTTCTGTCAATTTGATCGGGCTTGGTGGTAACTCATCAGAGTGAAAACAAACCAAACTTAAAATGCAGTGGGATTAAGATTTGGTTCACTTTGGGGCGCCTGGGTGGCGCAGTCGGTTAAGCGTCCGACTTCAGCCAGGTCACGATCTCGCGGTCCGTGAGTTCGAGCCCCGCGTCGGGCTCTGGGCTGATGGCTCAGAGCCTGGAGCCTGTTTCCGATTCTGTGTCTCCCTCTCTCTCTGCCCCTCCCCCGTTCATGCTCTGTCTCTCTCTGTCCCAAAAATAAATAAACGTTGAAAAAAAAAATTAAAAAAAAAAAAAAAAGATTTGGTTCACTTTGTTTAAATTCAACAAAATGATCACCAAGTCTCCCTCAGAGCCAGATTACCTGTGTTATCTCCTCTCAACAGCCTCACGCCTTCCTGGTTGTTATTTCGGTTCTAAAGACTATTAAAGGAAGGTTAATGGGGCTGCACAGCTCCAGCCACAGAGAAGCAGAACTGGGATTCAATCCCAGCCTGTTTTACTTTAAAGTCCACATGATTACTGTTTCAAATATTTCAAAAGCAATTATGATGTCTATAAATAGAAAGGGGAAAAACATTATTTTTAAAAAGCAAAGACCATTCTGGGGAAGGGAAAAAGCTTTCCCTGGATGGCTCTAGGAAGTGGACCAGTGACATTTGGTAAATAGACATTACCAGAAGGCAGGCTTTGATTCCACTACCATCATCCTGAAAATCTCTATTTCCTGCCAGCTGTGTATTACACAACATGGCAGGTGGTCTCTAAATGACATAAATAAAAATAAGATTCTTATGCATCCTGGAAGGAAAAAAATATCTCTCCAAGGAGATGGAATGCAGTGCATACATACAAGTGATTACACATCTATCTTTGTTGGTAGTCCCTGGTTTGGGTCTGTGTTCTAAATGATTGAGGTTGCCAGGTAATCCATTTCTACATAATGCAATGAGCAGAAAGAGAGACAAGGGTCCAACCAGAGCTATCCTATTAACCATCTCTCAAACTCTATAGATAGTGTGGATTCATGAGCCATAAAGGACATGCCAAAGGGGCAGCCATGACAGCAACATAACCTCAAAGTCTGCCGTGATCTTCTACGTACCAGACAGAGGCAGATATGTGCATGCCTCATCCCTTAGACACTTTTCTCTTTTTAGAGATTCCTACAAGACTCTTTGGATTTGGGGTGTGAGTGTTACCTATCCAACGGACTTTGCTCCTGGGTCTGTAAAAGGACTTGTTGAATAGGTGGAATAATAGATGCTTTATGATTGCTATACATTTTAAGGCAAGAGAGTAGCTGCTGGCAAATTCTCCAGGTGCTAAAGTGTGGATAGTGTGTAAAAGTTAATGCAAGTTGATACCCTCCCTGTACTCTGCACCTGGGATAGCTACATCCCACAGAGAAGGAACCCCAGGAACTAGAAAGTTACTCATTTAGGTCTCCATTAAATATTTAAAACATCCCACATAGCTCTCAGGAGGCTTGGGGAGCCTTACAGGAGTAGATGGAAAGAGGCTATAAATTACTTTCACCTGGATGGGCTTGAGGCCAAGGCATCCTAAATTTTCAGCCACACAGGGATGGAGGAGACTAAGGAAAATCCACTCCATAAACCCAGTGTGGACAGGGGATACTAACCTACTACAAAAGGCCAGCCTCTGGAGGATGCTCAGGACCTGCAGATTATCATATAATGATCTTACCGAAACTCTGGGGTTGTCAACGTGGACATTGCCCAACAGAAGGGCGATGAGGTTGAAGTAAAACCTTGTTCTTTGCTCAGGAGTCACAGAGATGGGGCCCAAGACTCTCCACCAGAAATTATACTGAAAGACACTTAGAAGCAGGATTGTCAGGGCGCCTGGGTGGCTGTTGGTTGAGCATCTGACTCTTGATTTCAGCTCAGGTCGTGATCTTACCATCATGGGATCAAGCCCTGCATCCGGCTTCATGCTGAGAATTGAGCCTGCTTGGAATTCTCTCTCAATATCTCTCTCTCTCTCTCTCTCTCTCTCTCTCTCTGCCCCTCCCCTGCATACTCGCTCTCTCTCTCAAAATAAATAAATAAACATTAAAAAAAAAAAAAGAAGGATTGTTAAGCATAATCCAGCCCCCAGGGAGGGCAGAGTTGACCTGCAGAGCAGGGTCCTTCTGAGGCTGACTGGAGAAGCTGGAAACTAAGTAGTACAAAAGCTCAGGGTTCGTGAGGACGTTGTGATGGAAGACAATCCCATGGCCCGGGCCCAGCTGGAGACTGGGAGAACTGAGATTTGGGCATCCAGGCTTCTCCCCCGCCTCCCTCCCCCAGCAGAGAAGTCCCTGGTCTGCTAGGCAACCAGGAAAATCACAGGGTCTCTATGGGAGCTAAGTGGTCATGATCACACCCCCAAATCTTGGGGCTGGGAGCCTGATTCAATTCCAAACCCCACAAGGGGTGGCATGGAGGCTATTGATGCAGCCAGTTATTTATTTATTTTTTTAACATTTATTTATTTTTGAGACAGAGAGAGAGAGCATGAACAGGGGAGGGTCAGAGAGAGAGGGAGACACAGAATCTGAAACGGGCTTCAGGCTCTGAGCTGTCAGCACAGAGCCTGATGCGGGGCTCAAACTCACGGACCGCGAGATCGTGACCTGAGCCGAAGTCGGCTGCTTAACCGACTGAGCCACCCAGGCGCCCCGATGCAGCCAGTTATTAAAGGAATTGGCTCATGAGCCACCTGCTCTGCACACCTCCTCTAGGGTTCATCTCCATCAAATACAATGGGCCTCAGCCACCTGCACACATTTCATGGCGTCTAGTCTGATCAACTTGCTTCAAGCTGCCTTATATTCTGCTCTTCCTTCCTTCTGCTTTGCTGATTCATCTCCCTGTTGATGCCCAAGCTGATTTCAGCTTGCAGACTCTACACCCGGTGCCACTCTCCAGTTTTGATTTTGGCTTCCCCTTCATTCATCACAGGTCACACTCTCTGCCTGGCTGACCTTCTTTCATTCCCCCCAGCTGAGCCTGGTGATCTTACACCTCAGCACAGAGCTCTGGGCACAGCCATTCTGCTGGGCGTGCCCAGTCCCATGTATGAGACCCACACAGGCACTGGGTGGGCTGAAGTCTGTAGGTGGGCGACATCCATGAGCTGGCAGTGAGCTATGGGAGGAGAGACAGAGGATGAGATAAAAAGGAAGGGGCTAGACTTCCAATCTCTTCAGAGGCTCAAAACATTTTTTAGCAAATTGCTGGTGTTTCACTTCTCTGAAGATCCCTGAAGCTAGGGAATGTTGTTGGTATCAGAGCCAGAAGGGGTCAAATAATGGGACTTTTAATAAAGTCAGGTAGGGAAAACCACAAAGGACGGTGAATTTCTCCAGAAACCAGCAATAGTAGGGCTCTGCCATCATTCCTAGGCAAGGAGAGTATGTTTCCTTGACCATGGAAACAAAACAGGCTGGGAAGAGAAGGAAACCCCTAGAAGGATGTGGCCAGCCCCAGCTGGGGAGGATGCTGGGGAAAAATGCCCTGACCTCCTCCTCCTCTCCCATTTTCTGCTGGTGCCTCCCTTTAGCCAAATTCAACAGGAAGCCAGGGGGAAAGGAAGGCCTTTGGTGTCAGCCACCCAGAGCAGGGTGGAAAAGGGGGACAGCAGGAAGGGACTGGTGAGCCAAGGGGGTACAGAGGGGATGGTGCCACCTGTCAGCCTATACCCATGGACCCCTAACTGAGGAGCTTCTCAACTGAGAAAACAAAGAAGGGGAAATGATTTTGGAACTGTCCAGTCACAAAAGATGGGTCAAAGAAGACTCGTTCCTGCTTCACAAAATGCGCCATCACCATCAACATCAGATAGAATTGTATATACTCCCAGCTGCTGGGGGATACACCAGGCTCCGGACTAAATTCAAGCGTCCACTTTGAACTTGGCACTGTGCTCTAATGGATATCCTTGGAGCCATTGCCCTTTTAAAGAATCAACAGCCACATACCCTGAGACAGGTGAAGTATTTGAGTAAGGTAAGTGAGTAAGGGAATGACACTAACAACGTGTAGAGCACCTCGCCTGGTTACAAGCACTGTGAATGCGTATCTACCAAGCTGTTCTCCCTCAAAGTAGTAATTCTGAACCGCTATGATTGGCGGGCCAGACATTGTATTGACTGTGCAATTATCCAGGTAGATGGTGATTTTCTATCCCCAGTAGAGGTTCTGGCAGAGAGGACAGACACATCACTGTCTCATTCTGTGCTATAAGTGTTGAAAAGATGTGAAGCTGGATGTAGCCAGACCCCCATGGGCTGGGTGGATGAGACTCCTACAAAGTTTTCTTGAGTTGGTTCTTGAAAGAACCTTGGACTTCTGTGACAAGATAATGAGAACCTTGGCTCTGCCCAGAGCCAGATTTTCTGAATGCTGTTACTGTGTTCCTGTGAATGAATAGAGGAAGGAACACGAACAACAGAGCCCGTGTGAATATACGGGCTGACTCAGTGTTCTTCATAATGCCCTCCCTGGTGGAATCCAGTCTTCAGACATTCTATAAAAATGTATAAAATACACCTTTCTGCTGCATTTCGGGGCCTCAGGGATTAGACTATAGGCCTCACTTCTTACCAACCACTGGGAGTCTATATGCTCAGATTTGATTTATTTTTTTCCCAACCAGTGGCCCCGTAACTGTATCCTACCCCCTACCTAGTCCTTTGGGGTTGATTTGCTCGGACCAGGGTCCGGGACTTGTGCTTCAGCCCTCCCTTAGATGCTGCTCCTTGGCTGGTCCCACCCAAGCCCCGAAACCCACTCTGCCTCCCAAACCCCGGCCTCAGAACTGTGGCTCAGGTCCCCACATGATCACGAAGGCACAGTGATCTACTAGGGAAGGCACTAGTAGCAAAACCTTTTATGGGATCCAGGGCAAAGTGTTACATGAACACGATTTTCTGTTATCCCATGGTAACTGTCAAGTAAGTAGGAGTCCTTATTCTCATTTTCAGATGCTCAAGAAAGTTTGAAGTAACCTCCCCAAGGCCGTGCGGCTATTAAGCGGCCAAACCGGAATTCAAGTTCATCTCTGTGTTGGGAGCACAATGCCATACTGCTTCTGAACTTGGGAAACTGGCAGTACTCCCGGGGAAGGTGTTGGGAACTAGCTGCTCCAGTCGAAGACCAACTGCTTCCATCTGATAAAGACTGATTTTCTCTTTCTCCTCATTGTTGCAGCGTTAGAGACAAACGATAAGGATAGTCTGTCTCGCCGAGGGCTGTCAGAAAATTCGCAATGGATGGCGGGTATCCAGTCCTCTGTCCTCTGCTTCCTAGACCAAAGGAAATGAAGGAACCGGCACCAGCTGGTGCTTTGGGGTCCCAGACAATCCATTTTGGCACAGGAACAAAGGTAGCCCAAAGTGGGAACGAAGTGTCCTCAGATAAAATGAGTTCTCTCTGCCGTTTCACACACACACACACCTCTTGACGTATTTGCTGGTTATAGCTCCACGTGGAGTATTAACATTTGTCACCCCGAGGAACATGGGAACATCCACTCGACTTCCTTCCTAAGCTGCACACGTGTGCCTTCTTGCAGAGAGTGGCAGAGGGTCAGTGGTTTCCTCCCCTCCGCTCAGCCGCAGGCTGGTCTACGTGGAGGTGGGCTGCAGAATATTCTCACACAGGAAGGCACTGACTTATGAATCGACTCCCTGCGTCCTGATGCCACTGGCAACCGTCCCACAGGCCCTTCCCATGATCCCTCCACATCCCGGTGAGCTGCTCAGGGAGATGAAACAAAATGCTCCTAATGGAGCTCTGTGTCCCTCAGGGCCTCCCGGTCATTTCTGAAAACTCTGGGGGCGGCCCCAGAGTGAAAGCAGTTCTAACCATGAGAGTAGCCGAGGCCCGCAGGGCGCCTTTGAGCCTGGGAGCCGTACCAGGGGGTTATTTTTATAACCTTCAATTTTGCTTCAGGGACCAAGGCTTGAAAGTAGCTTAAGGACTTAGATGAAACAAATTTGCAAGCCTCAGCTGAAATCTTGAAGCAGGTGATCTCACATCTGGAGTAACTAACCGCCAGGACGAGCTAAGTGCTTTCTCATCCTTTTTAAAACCATGTTGTCAGTCTGAAAGAGGAAGAGGAAACCAACCAAGTTTTGATGACGCTTACAAGTCAATTTCCTGCCTTCCTTCTCAGAGAGTTTTGCTGACCCCTTAGGTAGCTAGTTTTAGAAACTTGGCTATAAATACAAGCAGCAACAATGATACTGCTTGGTGTTTACATCAGAGCTCCCTCTCAGCAGCGATCACCACGTGGTTTTTTTCTTTTTTCTCCCTGACTTGTGTTGGTGTGAGCCTCGGCCAGAGGCCCAGTCTACTATTTTGTGACTTGAATTCCCCTTCCCCACATCTAGAGGGGAGCCACCTGCTCTCCAAGTGTTCTCTCTTCTCTCTCCTCATTGCCTCTTAATCTTCTGTTCCCCCTCCCTACCTGCTGCCCCACCCACCCAAGTCCAAAGTCATGGTCAGGCAGATGGCGTGTAGGAGTCATGAAGGTAGGAGGTGTTGGAAGGAGGGCGCTGTGATCTGGGTAGTGAGGAAGAGAGGATTCCTTTTTCTTTCCCTATCTGAAGTCCTGATTAAAGAAAAAAACAAAACTAAATTTCACAGTAACCCGGTCCCAAATCTTTGTCTGCCTGTGAAATAAAAGACCTAAACGTTCTCTGAAGTTCCTACAGCTATGATGATCGTCCCATGACTCATTTTTGGAGCATCAAGATGGAAACCTATTACTTTTCTTTGCCCCAAACATTTCCCCACGACCACCAAACCTGCTGTAAAATGAATGCTTTGCCCCCAAAATAGCGTTTCTTTTTTTTCTATTATAAAAAGTTAACAAAAAAGACCGCTTCTGCCATAATCGCACCCTGCTTTAGACTGGAAGTCTGTGGAGGTATTTTGTCTTCACAATGATTGGGGGAATCCTACTGGCATTTAGCAGGTGGGAGGTCAGGGATCCCTCAAATTCTGCAAGGTTCAGGATAGTGCCTGTGCCTGGCCTGTTAATAGGTGCTTAACAAGTATTTATTGAATGAGCAGAACTATGGCTATAGTTCTCCATTGTAAGGCCTCACTTCTGAGGGAAGTAACTCTCGTCTCATCTGAGGACCTTCAAGTGGGTCATGCACATACTGCAGTAGGTCAATTTCTTCAAACAAGAATGTCCATCTGGTCGGCACCTGGGTGGCTTGGTCGGTGAAGCGTCTGACTCTTGGTTTCAGTTCAGGTCGTGATCTCGTGGTTTGTGGGTTCGAGCCCCACACTGGGCTCTTCTCTGTCTCCTTCTCTCTCTGCCCCTCTCCTGCTCACTCTCTCTCTCTCTCTCTCTCTCTCTCAAAATAAATAAATAAACATTCAAAAAATTTTTTAAAAAAAGAAAAAGAGAAGAATGCCAATCTGGGAGCAATTCCTCATCCTTCTCTAAACTATAACCTCCTCCTATAACCTCCTCCAGGGGCAGTAACAACGATCCATACGGTGGTTATTAGGGCTGTTCACAAATATTCCCAGATCGCCTCCTTTTGGAATGGGATAGAATTATACTTTTCCACCCCTTTCCATTGTTAGCCATGATAAAATGACTTGTGTTGGGCAGTGAAATATGATTGGATGTGTGTCTTTTCTAGAGGGACACTTAAGAGCCAGTGTGCATTCCACCATGTTTGTTCACTCCCACTACAGAGACCATGGATCTCAGTAATGAGATGGGGCTCTGGGTAGCTGAGTGACTAGGATGAGTAGTCTCCCTCCACAGCTGTATTGGGTATGTAGAATCCAAGGTCCACCTTGGCAGGCTGATAACAGATTGTGAGCAAGGGATAATTTATTGTTTCGTTAGGCCATTGAGATCTAATGTTACTTGGTACCACAGCAGAATTTGGCTTATCCTGAGCGCCATTGTCCAAGCTGAAGTTTTTAAGGAAAGCCAATAAAAAGCATGCTGACTTCAGCCAACATCTGAACAAAATGTGAAAAAAGACAACAGGAAAAGCAGATGGAGGCCAAACTCTTAGCTTTATTATTAATTTAACCCAGAGAACACTAGACTGAGTGAACTTCCCCACAAAGCATGTGCTGGTGGAGGGGGACACCGACTCAGCCTAGTCTCACAGTTTTTTCTGGATGCATGTTTGGGAGGACTGCTGGAGCAAATACCACAGACTGTGGCGTCAAGAACCTGAAATTACATTCCTCACGGTTCTGGAGGCCAGAAGCCTAAGACCAAGGTGTCAGCAGCATTGGTTTCTTCTGAAGCTTCTCTCCTTGGCTTGTAGATGGCTGTCTTCTCTTACCTGTGTTTTGACACTGTCTTCCCTCTGTGTGTGTTCATGTCCTGATCTCCTCTTCCTGTAAATACACCAGTCATATTGGATTAGGGCCGACTGCCAAAGATCACACTTCAACTTAGTTGCCTCTTTAAAGGTCCTATCTCCAAACAGTCACATTCTGAGGTACTAGGAGCTAGGACTTCGACAGATGAATTTGGGGGCTGGAGGCACGATTCAGTTCGTAAGAGTAGGCTTTGCGGTTGGAATGTGACTCCAAAGAACCCAAATGGCGGACTCGAGACAAATATGTCTCATTTTACTC
The DNA here is from genome assembly GCF_007474595.2 of Lynx canadensis. Lineage (NCBI taxonomy): Eukaryota > Metazoa > Chordata > Mammalia > Carnivora > Felidae > Lynx > Lynx canadensis. Next base: position 125,061,673 of record NC_044309.1, on the reverse strand, counting down.
TTTGCAAGTGTACTGTTCAACCCCTTGCAAATTGACTGATGGCCTGGCCCCCAGTCTCTCCAAGGAAGAGGGGGTGAAAGGTTGGAGAAACAGCAACCACTTCAGAACAAGAGAAAATATCCCCCTCCTAACCCTCCATATCTGGTTCAGCCCTGTGTCTTCACCACCCAACATGGGACCTGGTTCATGGAAGACACTCAGTATACAAAACAGTCTCTTTTGTGATATTTAAGTTTTTTGAAAAAAATCTGGTTGCACCACTGTTGTGTCATGCTGTTCTTTAGCGCATGTGTCTATTTTTTTTTTCTATTCCGCCCCCAACTGCTAGGAGAAAGAATTTCCTGGGTCCCTGACCACACACCGCATTGGAGAAGGCACATCGCAGCTGCCTACTGAGCTGGTGGTAAATCAAGGTCTGGGTTTATTTTTGACTTCTGAGTTCCTCTTGCTACACTCAGGTCTGAGAAAAAGGAATATGGCCTTGGAGAGCCTGGGCAAATGACAGGGCTGACAACTATCTCCCCAGTAGAGACCAAGCCACTGTGGTAACAGCTGTTGGTCCCTGCAGACCTAACAAGTATGGAGAGACTCTGGCAAGTCTCATTGCCTCTGGAAAGGAGAATGAACTTGAGGCAGCCAAGCCAATGTACGCATCTCTGCCGCTGAGAAGCCAAAGTGGCCTCTGAAAGATTAATGGGGCACTTGGTTCTCAGCTTCTTAACAAGGGAGGAGGGAAAAAGCTTTCTGAAAAATAGCAGCAGCTTTGGGAAGGGATTCCAGAGGAGGGGGTTGAGGGCCCTGAAAGGCTCCCTGGTCCTTTTCATCCCCTTAATCCTTGCTTTCTTTCTTCCCACAGTATCTCACCAGCCCACTTCTCCTGCTTCCTCTTCCCATTTCTTCTTTGGTGTGGCCTCCCCAAATGATTTCTGCCTTCCCTTCCAGTTGCCCTGTCACCTGACCTTCTTCCTGCTCTCATTCATCAGGAGCAGGAGCGCTTTGGATGATGGAAAGACACAGACTTTGGAATGCAGCCTGGGCTTTCAGCTCACCTCGGCATCTTCCTAACATGTGCACAATGGACATGGATTGTGTCTGTCCCTTTCCTTTGGGGATGGCACCCATATATTTCATCATGCAAATGTCCCTCCCTGCTGAAGATGATTCTGGTTGAGATGTCAATCGAGTGGCACCATCCACCACACCACAGTGTATGGCATATGATCAGAGCGTGCAACTTCACTTGACTCAGTGATTGAACCAAGGTGGCCAAGCAGGGCCCATCAAAATGCTTCTGGAGGTCAATGTGGACTATAAGCTGGAAGGACCATGGCCTTTGGCTTCTGAGAGCCATCTTCCCTCCCCATGGATGGGAGGCTTTCTGAACGGGAAGCCACACGGAACAAAGCAGAGTCAAAGACAGGGCACGGATAGGACCTCAGATCTAGGAAAAGTGTCAGATCAACCCCTGCACCCTCATGTGTATTTTTTCATCACATAAGCCACTAGAGTTTGGGTTTTTTTCTTTAACCCTTGAACTACTTTGAATGTGGTTTCTGTCGCTTGTAACCAACGCAGCCTTAATAATCACACTATGTGGCTTTAGGCTACTCATTTAACTTTCCTGGAATCTCAATTTTTTCACTTAAAAATGGACTCCCATCCCTCATGCCCCCATTTTAATTGGGGGTGCATCCAAAGAAAATGTGTTCCCTTCTACTACAAAACTCAGCATACTTTCCTATGGCATTCTGAAGGTAGACTTGTCTCCCTCTAGACTGAGGGCTGAGGGATGTGTCTTATTCATCTTAGTGCTTCCAGCACTTAACCCTGGGACACAAAAGGAACTCAATAATTATTGATTCACTCCCATGTTTCCCTCTTCTTTTAGAAGTCAAATTATAGCCTCCTATTTGTAGCTCTTACTTTTCTATTTTCTTTCTTTCCTGGGCCAAGTTTCCAGCCGATTTCCCCTAGTCCTCCTGTAGGTAAATTTTCTTACTTGGATACTTGATGTCTGTGCAAATTATAATTATTAGTAATTGTGTGTCCAACTGGTACTATAAAGATCTGTTTCATCTCTCCTTGCCAGGGAAGGGGCACGTGGCCAACCGTGCCCACAAATGACTAGTGGCTACAAGATCGCAAAGCTTTCATGGCCCAAAGTAATTGCTAGTGCAAGAATATGTCCAAAGTTCATTTCAGCTTGGCATTAAAGCAGCAAGTCGCACGCAGACTCCATTCCTGCCCCCACCCCACCCCGCCAAGTCAGACTATGACATCTTGTCAAACAAGGGACATTTTTCATACTGCAGTTACCCTGGGACACATCCACACAAATGCACCATGATCCTGAGGTGAACATGTGGCCAAGAAAACTCCTTTCCCCCCTGCTTCCCAATTCCAGGCCCTTCTTCTGGCATTCTGGTTTGGGTAAATGGCACCGACATTGTCCCAGGCACCAGGCCCCCAACGAGGTGATCATGTTACACTCCTTTCTCTTTGTTCCCAAGTCATGAACATTCCGTCTCAAATCCTTTCTCTTTTACTGCCATCGCCCCAATTTCAGGACAGCTTACCTCTTCCCCCCCGTGTTATTTTAGGGGTCCTCCATTTGCTACCTTCCCCACCCATCTCCTTCCCATTCAGTCCAGCCCTTAACCCCCTCACTCTGACACTTTTAGGGGCTCCCCACCACCAAATGAATCAAGTAAAAATATTTCACTGCCACATTCAAACTGTTAGGTAAGATAGCTGCAAGCCAAATCTCGGGCCTCACCTTCCCTTTGTTCCCACCAGACTAGTTTACAGCCTATCGCTAGTGTGATCTGTGCTCACATTTGCCTGCTTTTTTATTTTTTAATTTTTAACATTTTTTTTTTTGAGAGACAGAGACAGAGCATGAGTGGGGGAGGGGCAGAGAGAGAGGGAGTCACAGAATCCGAAGCAGGCTCCAGGCTCTGAGCTGTCAGCACAGAGCCCGACTCGGGGCTCAAACTCACTAGCTGTGAGATCATGACCTGAGCTGAAGTCGGTTACTTAACCAGCTGAGCCGCCCAGGTGCCCCTACGTTTGCTCTGCTTCTATTTCTGCCTTAAATACCTCCTCTCCTGTTAGAAGCTGTTTTCCCAGGACTAATTCAGATGCTGTACAGATCGTCTCCCTTCCAGCCACCTCGACACCATGGAGTTAACCCACGTGTGAGGAAAACATTCTTGTTGGCTCACATTGCCTCAAGTTTTGTGAGTTCGATGGCTGGTTCTGTTTTTTTTCACCAGGTTTGACTCCAGATGGCAACTTGTTGTCTCCAAAAATTCAAGTCATCCTCATTAGATAAAGAATTTCCAGTCCTCAGAACCTTCCAGAATCATAGCTAGTGGTTAGTGGGCATTCCCTCTGTGCATGGTTGAGAGCTTTCCACTCACTATCTCATTAACTTCTCACAATCCCCTTGTGAGGTGGACACTGTTATGACCTTCAGCCGACAGCTGGCTTCCTCTGAGGTACGTCACTAGCAATAGGCACTGCTTCTGATTCTAAAGCCTGTGCCTCCCACTCAAAACATGCTACAGTTTTCATACAGAACAAGCAATGGGAGCAGGCATCATATCCATGCTAACTTTCTGGAAAAATTTCTTTGGTCCAAGCTGACCACTTCCCTGAGGAAAATCCATGCCCTTTACATTTCATATATAAAACAATCTCACTACTTGGATCATGGGCACCTCTCATATGATCTTGTTTCCAAAACTAATTGTTTCATATTGCTATTTAAACGTAAGATTTATGGTCATGCCTGGGGATTCTGTTTCTCCTGTACCATCCCTGGCTGAAGAAAACAAGCGAATACATTTTCCCTTTCAACATTTCCCTGAAAACAAGTACGCAGGCTAGGAAGATAGACAATTCTCTGCTTATCATTTCAGCCATTTAACCACTTTTTTCCTAAATTTACTCATTTTATAAAAACCTAAAAATCATTGAAGCCTCTGACTCATGGATGCTCTCAAATCCTTCAACCTTTTGGGTCATGCCTGTTTTTCATGTAAAATCAGATGGCTTGAGGCCTCAATCTTTGAAAATAGCAGAAACTGGCCAGCTGTCAGAAGTTTCCAGTAAAACAAAAAGCAGCTTGAGGAGGAATTTTGACCGCCTTTATATATGTTAATTATGGACCCTAAGGGTCAAAAAGAGGGAAGGGGAACTAAGCCAGAAGGAGAGGAATATTATATATCAGTCAGAGTCCTACTAGCTTATGCTAAGGTAGTAGACTCCCAGAGCCCAGGGACTTTCACATGAAAATTTATTTTGCTCGCAAAAAGTCCACTGCAAGACCCATGGCTCTCCAGGAAACTCCCTTCCAAGTGATGATTCAGGGAGCCAATATGCTTCTGTCTTGTGATTCCAATATCTCCACACATGGCTTCCAGGATGACTGAGGAGGGGAAGAGAGAACCAAAGAGTCAAGAAGATTTTCACTACCTCAGCCCGGAAGTGACACATGTCATTTGTTTGTAGTTCATTGGCCAAAACCGTCACAGAGCTGTGTGCAACTTGGGAGGCAGCTCCAAAGTGTGGAAAATCTCCTGCATATTAAGTAAGGAATCAGCGCTCTGCCTGGAGGACGGGTTTCAGGTCAATTAATTTACTTTTAATTTATTTACTAGGCAATCTTCTAAAATATATGAAACTTTCCTCTTTATACTTCTGTGCTTTCTACTGTAGAAACTGAAGTAGAAGAAGAAGGAGAGAGACAAAAGAGGTTGAAAAAGGAGAACAGTGATTTACTCTGTGACTTGCCTTTAGATTCCATGGCAAACAATTTGAAATTTACATTTGTATCTCATTTTACTGACCTCAGTACTTTTAAAGGAGCATCGCAATGAGATACCATCTCACACCGGTCAGAATGGCTAAAATTAACAACTCAGGAAACAGCAGATGTTGGGGAGGCTGTGGAGAAAGGGGAACCCTTTTTACATTGTTGGTGGGAATGCAAACTGTTACAGCCACTCTGGAAAACAGTGTGGAGGTTCCTCAAAAACTTAAAAGACAGAGCTACCCTATGGCCCAGCAATTGTAGTACAAGGTATTTATCCAAAGGTTACAAAAATGCTGGTTTGAGGGGGACATGCACCCCAATGTTTATAGCAGCACTATCAACAATAGCCAAATTACGGAAAGAGCCCAAACGTCCATCAACTGAAGAATGGATAAAGAAGATGTGGTATATATATATATATATACAATGGAATACTACTTGGCAATCAGAAAGAATGAAATCTTGGTGTCTGCAACAAAGTGGATGGAACTAGTGTGTATTATGCTAAGTGAAATAAGTTAGGCAGATAAAGACAAATATCATATGATTTTACTCATACATGGAATTTAAGAAACACAACAGATGAACATAGGGGAAGGGAAGGAAAAATAAGATAAAAACAGAGAGGGAGGCAAACCATAAGAGATTCTTCAATACAGAGAACAAACTGGGGTTGCTGGAGGGGAGGGGGGTGGGCTAGATGAGCAATGGGTACTAAGGAGGGCACTTGTTGGGATGAGCATTGCGTGTTGTATGTAAGTGACGAATTACTAAATTCTACTCCTGAAGCCAATACTACACAGTATGTTAACTAACTTGAATGTAAGTAAATACATTGGGAAAAAACAGCATCACAGAACAGTCTAACAACTAATATTCAAAGCCCAATTATTTCATTCACTAATTTGTGACCTTGAACATCTAACTTGACCTCTCAGATTCTCAGCATGCTCTGCAGCACATCGGAAATATATTCATTTCTGTGAAGTTCACATTAAGTATCTGAAATGCTTAGTAAAGGGCTCCCAGCTCACAGTAAGTGCTAAAGAGTTTGCTGAATGACTGATTCTCCATGAGCAAATCAACTGCTTCCTATTTAAAATAGTATAAGCTGCTAACTTCACCATACTATGAAATATAAGTGGTACAAGAGGTCTAGTATCATTTTAGTTGATCAGAATGTCATGGTTGGTAAATTCATTTCCTTTTTTTTAATTTTTTTTAATGTTTTTATTTATTTTTGAGAGAGAGAGAGAGATACAGAGTGCAAGCAGGGAGGGGCAGAGAGAGAGGGAGACACAGAATATGAAGCAGACTCCAGGCTCTGAGATGTCAGCACAGAGCCTAATGTGGGACTTGAACCCACGAACCATGAGATCATGATCTGAGCCAAATTCAGATGCTTAACCAACTGAGCCACCCAGGTGCCCCAGTAAATTCATTTCTGAGAGGAAATGGCTTTTGTTTTCTTTTGTTTTTTGAGAGGAAGTGTTTTAAAATTAAAGCAATGGTCATTGTACTCCACTGAGCTCTTGTGAAACTGAAAATAGATATCTGTGAAAAGACTATGTAAACTATAAAGTGCCATATAAATGTAAAATATTGGTATTAAAAATACTGTGACAAGGGCTGGCTTCACAGGTGTGTGACCTGTATAGTAGTCACACAGGGCCCCACATTTAGGAGGGTCTCACACTTGACTTAATGATCTGTGGTTGCCATCTTGAAGTTCTTAATCATTTCTGAACAAGAGGGTCCACATTTTTATTTTGCATTGGGCCCCAAAAATTATGTAGCTGATACTGGTTGTGATTCAAAATATCACTACTTTTTGTCAAAGAAAGGGAGTTCTATTTTTACCTATTTTTTGGGAGATAGAGAGAGTGCAAGTAGGGGCACAGAGGCGAGAGAAAAGGGCAAAGGGGGAAAGAGAGAGAATCTTAAGCAGACCTCATGCTCAGTGCAGAGCCCAACATGGGGCTCAATCCCACGACCTTGAGATCATGACCTGAGCCAAAATCCAGAGTCAGACACTCAACTGACTGAACCAACCAGGCACCCTGAAACGGGGAGTTTTAGATGTTCTTTCTGGTTCCTTTCAGCCCTAAAATTATATAATTCTAAAAATATTCCAAATGTTATACCATTTTTATTTTTGTTTTTTAAAACTCTTCCGCCATTCTTTTGTTTCGAATCAAGCATTTTTTAAAGTATCTGTTATTTCTCACAAGCTCTCAATCTTCCAGTTTCCACTCCCATGAAACTCTGGGAAAAGATTTTATTTTCCCCACTAGATTCAGTCTACTTAGCTAAGGTCCTTAGAGACAATTCCAACTTTGTGTTTTTATGAGGCCTCTTTCAAAGTGTGCTGTGCTGTGCACTTGATGGTCTGAACTCTAGACTGAAGACTTATATTGGTATTGAGCAATGTGTTTTATGCTTTTGCAAAAGAACATATTTTTTAAACATCTACACTGGAAAGAAAACTTTGCAGTTATGGTATTCTGCTTCCGAATCAGGGAAGCTGTAATATAGCATAAAATGTTGAAGATTTGGCATTAGTAGACTTATGTTCAAGTTCTTGATTCATCAGGTGTTAGATATGTGAGCCTAACCAAGTTGCTTAAATCTCTCTGGGTCTTAGTTTCCTCATCTGCAAAATGGAGTCGGGGGAGAAGGGGACAGCTACGATCTACTTCAAAGGGTTCTGAGGAGAAGACTTGAAAACAATGTTCTTATTTTGTTTGTTTATTTTGAGAGAAGAGGGGCAGAGAGAAAGAGGGAGAGAGAGAATCCCAAGCAGGCTCTACACTGTCAGCACAGAGCCTCACGCGGGGCCCGATTTCATGAACCATGAGGTCATGACCTGAGCTGAAATCAACAGTCAGGTGCTTAAATGACTGAGCCACCCAGGCGCCCCCAAAATAATGTTCTTAAAATGATTTTTAAGTTGTGGTGTATCCAAAGAAGGGATTATCATGCTATATAGTTGTTTTCATTCTAAATAATTTTGTCCCATGAATGAATTAATCAACCATGATAACTAGAAAACTAAGGTGACCCTAAGATGACCCTATACGCCAATATTTTTATTTAACATCATGGTGGTCAGCCCAACAGATTGCACTGGATTAGGCAGAAAACAGGTTATTTTGTTGGAAGATGTTCACTTAACAAACATCTTTCGAGCGTCCACTCAAAGATATGCCAAGAACTGATATTAGGTCACACCTAATATATCCTAAAAAACAAAACTACACAGCATTATACATTCCATCATAAACATTCCATTGGCAAATATTTAGTAGGCATCCACTACATGCCATAATATGAAGACTTTTTTAAGCTTTTTAATTTATTTTGAGAGAGAGAGAGTGCTCAAGTGGGGGGAGGGGCAGAGAGAGAGAGAGAGAGAGAGAGAGAGAGAGGGAATCCCAAGCAGGCTCCACACCCTCAGTGCAGAGCCCAGTGCAGGGCTCGAACTTGTGAACCATGAGATCATACCTGAGCCAAAGTCAGACGCTCAACATCCTGAGCCACCCAGGTGCCCCATTTGAAGATTGTTAAAGGAGAGTTAAGAGGTGCACTGAGGATTGTAATAAACCCATAAAGTCCTGTTTTGTTTTTTTAACCATGTGACAAAGTGGGGAAAGAAAGTTAATGTAAAAAGCTGGAAACAGAAATCCTCAGGGAATTAATGGCAAACTACCACAATGGGCCATTTCAGTTAAGAAGGGTAACCCTTGGGCCAGGGGTGGGCTGGGCAGGAGAGAGACGTAGAAAATCAAATATTCAAAGAAGATAAGATTGTATTGCTGCTAGTACATAATAAAGTAAGAATTATAAACTTCTGCAAGGCATCTCAGAAGGAAAAGCATGAAGTAACTAGAATCGAAGGGGTCTGAGGGAGCTTAAAGGAAGAGATGGGGTTGGGGAAAGAGAGAACAGGCAGAAGGTGTGGAGGGACTGGGCCCTCGGAAGGAGTGGTGGCCAGTGAGAGGCTCCCAATGGCAGGAATGACCATTGCTTCCAGCTGAATCTACTGTGGGTCACACAACTCCAAGGCAAGATATCAACCTGTTAGTTATTACAGCAGTTTCTCAGCAGACGGTAATGAAGGTCTGAAGGAAGATAGGCTTTCTTTCTACTCACACAGAGTCATTCAGACCGGCATGGTTACATTGGCCAGAAAACTTTGAAAATCACTGTTCACTTTCACATGGTTTCCAGCAATGTAGTCCTTCCAGCTCCTGGCTCTTGGGCATCACCCTCAAATACTCACATAAACTGTCCTATACAGGATATCCTGGGATTTTTTAAAAACTCAAGGGAAAGGGCCAAAAATGAAGGTTAGAAAAGGAGAGCTGTGCAGGGAGGCACTGGTAAGAGACTGGGAACTCAGTAAAATCCTGAAGTCACCAGGAAAATCATTAAGTACCTGGAGAATCCCTGTGGGCGTGAGGGGTGGGAGACGCATGATGGGGTTTCCACTGTTTGTCAGGTGGATGTACAAACAGTTTTTCTTTAAATATCACAGGACAGGGTAACTCCAGAAGGCTGAAGAATAAGAGTCTCAAAAGTCAACATCTGTGTTATAGGTTAACCTTGTTAGATGTGTCTTTCAAATGAAATCCCCTCTAGCCACACAGAAACTCAAGCTATTCTGTTAGTCCTTTATCATCAAATGTGTGTGTGTGCGCGCGCACACACACACACACACACACACACACAATGGGGCTACCGGCTTTTAAACTCCACCTACTAGGTATGTCCTGATGGGAAATTTCCAGACAATGTCGCCAAGAAACTTGGAGCCATCTTTCTCCCACCCAAGCTTTTTATGTGACTTTAGGAAAGACCCCTTAACCTCCCTGAACCCCAGGTAAAAACACCTGTCCTGCCTCCCCCACCAGTTGTGATTAAAACAAAACAAAGCAACATAGCAAAAGCATCCTTGGATGCAACTAATGCAACTATCCTTGGAAACCTCCCCCGCCAAAGGGCTGTAGACCCTGAGGGAAAGTCATTCATGCAAGTGTCCATTTTCATGTCCCTGGAGGGGTGGGACCACACTGGGGACAAGAATGGCCCCTGGGATAAGCCATTGTTCTCTGCAGAAGTAAGACACTGCCCAGTGTAAGCAGTTCCTCCAGCTGCCGGGAAGTGGTCCTTGCTGGGGCTGGGGACTTGCTGGGGCCCAGGAGGTGTCCCAAGGTTCCACAGAAAAGATTCCCATTTTACTTGAAAACACAGGCTTCCCCGCCCCTCACCACCCCCAGAATTTGAGACCACATGTAGTCTTGCTGGTCATTTTTTCCTGAGATTGTCCAACTCTTGCCGCTGATTATCAGTTGGAGCCAGCGTAACAAAACCTGCGTTTCCGCGCTGGATTTTATTGAAATGCTTCTGATATCAGCCAGAGGCTGTGGTAAGTGTGCAGCTAGTACATGTAGAAGGGTTTTTCCTTTCCCTGGGAGGAAAGCCCCAGCAGGCTTTATAAGTCAGTACTATTGACTGGAAAGGCAGAGACTTAACTGTAAGTAAGTGCTATCCCTTCCGCTTTTAAGAAACAATGAACTATTTCCTGGTTTTTCAATTAGGAAGCCTTTCTCAGACTATGAAGGAAGAAATGTAATGTATAATAAATATACTAAGGAATGAGCATGATTCATGGCAATTCAAAGGAATCATCTGAGCTGATGTCTTATAGCCCAGGAATCTGCATTTACTGGCAGCCTCTGTAAATCGACCTTCTATGAATACGATGGTGAATACCCCAAATTCCAGAAAACACAAAACATCTCATTTCAAACTCTATGCATTTGCTCAAGATGTAAAGCTTCCTTGAATGGTAAAGTAGACTAAAAGACATGAATGCCCCTCAGTGTCTTTTTATCATTTGCATTGAAAACTGCTCTGAGGGGTGTGAGGGCAAGTCTGCCAAGGGCTTGACTTCCTCCCACAGACGGCTTTCTGGGGATGGGGAGAGGAGAAAGAGGAAAGGAAAAATGGTTTGTGTCCTAGCATCTTCTTGGGACTTGTGTGCCTATCAACACAGAAAACTCTACAAGAGATCATCAGACCTGAACATGTCCCCAAGTCACTGTCATCTGTACCCACCCATGTCTCTTTCCATCCCTGGCCACAGAAAACGAGGTTTCCCTTCTGTCTGAAGCTATGTCTTCCTAGGATTTTCCAAAGCAGTGCATCGCTATCTTACTGCCTGTATCCGCTTCTCAATCACTCCAGACCCTTGTCTCTACAGACAAGCTCAAGTCCCCTCTATCCTAAGGATGGGGGGGTGTCTTCTTTGTCCTTTTTGCCACAGATGAATTTCGAAACTGTTCTGCCTACACACTGTTTACCTGTCACCCACTGCAGTCTGGCTTCTCCCTGAAACTGGTAAGAATTACCATGTACCATCTACTGGCCACGTCCTAAAATCCTCTCTTCAGTAATTATTACAATTTACTTTTCTGCTGCCTGGGATTATTTTCACACTGACCTTTCTGACCTTTCTTTCTACCAATTGTATAAGGATGGTTTCTCTTTCTCCTGCTATTTTCAATTGCTGTAGTTCAGTTTTTACTGTCAGATCTTCTTTAATGGCTCTTTAAGTGTAGGACCATTACAGAATTCCATCCTCATTTTTCTACATGAGAATCTGTAAAAAGAGGGTGGTGTGGCTCGTGGGAATGTGACTGTGACAGCCACTTTGGAAAAGAGTCTGGCAGTTCCTTGAAGAGTTAAAAGTAGAGTTACCATTTGACCCAGCCTGTCCACTCCTAGGTATATCTCCATACACCCAAGGGAAATAAAAACACATGTAAATACAAAAACTTAAACACAATTATTTATACCAACATGATTCATGATAGTGAAAAGGTAGAGACAACACAAATGTCCACCTACTGATGAATGGAGAAACAAAATGTGGTCTATCCATACAGTGGAGTACTATTCAGTCTTAAAAGGAAATGATACATGCTACAGCATGAATAAACTTTGAAAACACACTACAGCATGAATGAAGTGGGTCACAAAAGACTACATCATAATAGTTCCAATTATACAAAATGTCCAGCATTGAAAATTTAGTGTCTTAAAGCAACAGCAGTTACCTACTTCTCACAATTCTGCAGATTGACTACATGGTTCTTCTGCATCAGGTGGTCATGGCTGGGGTTCTGATAGGGCTGGAGGTTGTAAATGTCCTCATTCACATGGTTAGAAGTCAGTGGTGGTCACTGACTGGGTGCTCAGCTGGGACAATCATCCAGAGGCTTCAGTTCTTATCCACATGGGTCTCTCCACATGGGCACTTGATCTTCCTCTTATTATGGTACCTTGGCTCCAAGAAAGACCATTCCAAGTTGACAAACCCAATGTGCAAGGACTTATCAAGCAACCACTGTTGCACAATGCTTGCCAATTTTTTATTAGCCAAAGCTATTCATATGGCAAAGCACAGTCAATATTAGAAAGGCTGACTTAAATGCTGGGAGTCATGGTTTATTGAGGACCACCAAAGTGGTAGGCTTCATAATGAGAAACATGACAGATGTTGGACAAGTTTTTAGAGAACCGACAAGAATTTTTCTTCCTCTCTGACCAGCTAATTATTTTAGTAGCTTCTCTGTGGAACACTTAAAGGCAACAAAAGGGAAACATATTTATCAAACATCAGACTAAATGTTTGGCCCTTTTTATATGCTAGAAATATTTTACAGAGGGAAGACTAAACCTGGCTTTAAGATTATGGTCATATCAGAGAAACAGGTATGCAAATATGCAACTACAAAACAGTGTGATAATATGATAAAAGTGTTTATCTTCACAGCAAAGTGGGAGACCAGAGGAGGGAGCTCCTCAGTGTGCTTCAGAGAAGAGAGGAGGCATTTTTCAGCCAAACATGGGCAGGGGAAGAACTGCCTAGGCAAGGTGAAATATCACATATCATCAAGGCAATCTTTGCTAAAATTACACTTCAGTAATCTGGGATGTAAAGGGTGCGTGTGTGCGTGTGAATTGGTGCTTAAAAGATACAGTTGGACAGGTATGTGGAGACCAGATCAGAAAGGATCTTGTGTTCCATGCTGAAGTGTCCCAGGCCCCCATGATCACCCCCTGGGGGATGGGGATCCATAGAAGACTTCATCAGAGAGGCAGGGAGACTGGATTTGTGCACCATGCAGATTGCCTAACTCTGCATCCTGCTGTGGTTTTTGTTTGCTAAATGCCATTCTTGTAGCATGACTCAGTGCTTCCACACATTCCCCCCAAACAATCTCCTCCACAAAACATGAGTGAGAAATGTAGATTTTCTCTACATTTGTACATGTGGAGATTTCTACATCTCCACGGAAACTAAAAGTTTCATGGGGGAGACTGTAGCGGGATTCACATTTCAGGGTGCACTGAACCCCCCTCCCCCAAATCCCTATTCTCCCTAATCCCTCCCTTGGCTGCCAGCAGGGTTCCTACCTCTCTGGACCCTTCCCCTGCAAAACCCTTCATTTTTCAGACCCTAGGTCTTTATTCAGGAATCAGTCTCCCCTCTTCTTCCATCTCACTATTTCTTTCTAACTCATGAAGAACAATAATAGAGCGTGATTCCCATGCTTCCATTCCCATCACCTCACTCAGCAAACAAAGACCTGCCAATGTCAATATCTTCAAACACCTTGAAAGGCAGCAAGGAATATTAATTACATAAGTAAAATGTCAGTGTATGTTTCTGATGTATCTTTAAAATCTCACTTTGGAAGCAACGTGTGAAATGGATTGGTTGGGGACAGTAAGACCAAACACAGAGAGACCAATAAGGGATTATATTAGCACGGGAAAAATATGTGCAGAGCCTGAGACAGGGGCTGTTAAAATGGCTGTAGACGGGGCAGAAATGATACTTAGAAGGTAGAATCAAGTGAACTTTGCCATTAATACAGCCCCTTACATTCACTAAAAATAGCAATGTTACTCCCTCAAATAGAATAGGATTTGTTAGGATCTGGGACTATTTGCTGAGCCAGACCTAGGAAGGGAAGTAACAGTGCGATAGGGAATGAACTGAAATGTTGTTATGGCGGTCCTCTCAACTTCCCGTGTCAGCCATATTGGAACTATCAGGTAAGACAGCACATTATGAGACTGATTTTTTAAAATACAAGATCTCACACATCCAAATAGGTGTTGGCCTCTAAGTCACCAAGGGTAAGCGTCTCTTATTCCAACAATGCTGCCATTGTTGAAATCCATTCTGAAGTCCTCTTTGGCATCTGCATTTGGAGCCAGGATATGAGACACCCAATAGTCTGGCCTCATTACCTGATGGTGACTTTTTAATTTTTTCCTCTGGATAGCTTTAGTCACCTTGAACATCCAAGTTGCTTTCCAGACACTAAGACGAAGACTTTGGTTTAGAAAAATAAACTGGGACATGAGAATGGAAGAGGCTCAGCTGAGGCTCATGGTCAGGAAAACAACCGTAGCCAACAGACTTGTTAGGAAGTGATGCCAGAGTCAGTCCTGCCTGCCTCTTTACTTCCAACTTCCTGAGCCCACACATCATCAGAATGTAATCCAGCAACTTCCCCGGGTATGACACCTCATTCCTGGGATGCGACAGGCAAAGGGGATTCAAAGAAATAGAGAAAGACAGAGAAGCCTGGAAATGAGCTTTTTCAAAAAGTGCCCCTGCTAGTTTTCAACAGAATGAGCCTGAAAACGTGTTTTCCTTTTGTGAACTCATTGCTTATCTCCAAAATCAGTCGTACAGGGAAAGGTGGGCATTTCAGAGTAGTCCAGGTTCAGGGGGGAAGCCCAGGTAGTTTCAGTATGAGCTGGACAGACATTTCTGGTTGTTAAAAAAAAAAAAAAAAAAAGACAAGAAAGTATCAAATATTGCATACTATAAACGAATAAATGCATTTAATGGATGTGAAGTGGCTAGCACAGTGCCAAACAATAAAATTTGCTCAACTGGTATTAAATGAATGCTCAGGAAAATCATGGGCATTTGTTGTTGTTTTCTTTGTTTACTTTTTAATGGAAAAACAGTAGATAAACCAACACAGATTCTACTGCTTCCACATAGTTGCTAATTTTAAATAATTGCTTTTATTTATTTAATATGCATATGGAGAGTACATAGATGTAGATAGTCCCAGACACTGTTGTAAGCGAGGTACAAACACTAATTCATTTAATCCTGTTACTAATCTTGTGAGTTAGGTACTTTTATTTTTATCTCTGTTTAACAGATGAGAAAACTGGGGACCTGGAGAGATTAAATAACTTGTCCAAGGTCACTCAGATAATAAATAGTAAGAGCTGTGTTCTTAACCACCACAATCTCTGTCTTTTGAAATTCAACTTTGACAGCCTTTGAATTTCTGGCACCATTGCTTGGATTCAGCAATCCTTTTATATCCAGGGGTTCTTTATGGTGGACCAAGATGAGTTGCACCTCTGGGTTCTCTAGATATGACAGGCAAAACAAAACAACATAGTTTTGTGTTTTTTAATGTTTATTTATTTTGAGAGAGAGAGAGAGAGCAAGAGCAGGGGAGGGACAGAGAGAAAGGGAGAGAGATAATCCCAAGCAGGCTCCATGCTGTTAGCACAGAGCCTGACATAGGGCTAGATCCCACCAATCAAACCTTGAGATCATGACCTGAGCCTAAAGCAGCAGTCAGATGCTTAACTGACTGAGCCACCCAGGTGCCCTCAAACAACATGGTTTATTAAAGCTAAAGATACCTCAGTGATCATTAGCCCAGGCATTGCCATACATTTTTTTTTCTTTCAATAATCCTTACTTTTAGAACAATTTTAGATTTCTGGGAAAATCACAAAGCTAGTGCAGAGAGTTCCCATATACCCTATACCCAGGTCCCCCTATTTTTACATCTTATATCAGTATGGTACCTATGATACAATGAATGAAACAATATTCATAAGCTATTATTAACTAAAGCTCATCCTTTATTCAGATTTCCTTACTTTTAATCTAATGTCATTTTTCTGTTCCAGAACTCTATCCAGGAAACATTACATTTTTAAAAAAAATTTTAATGCTAATTTATTTTTGAGAGAGAGATAGAGAGAGAGAGAGAGCAGGGGAGGGACAGAGAGAGAGGGAGACACAGAATCTGAGGCAGGCTCCAGGCTCCAGGCTCCAGGCTCCATGCTGACAACACAGAGCCCAACACGAGGCTCAAACCCACGAACTGTGAGATCATGACCTGAGCTGAAGTCGAACATTCAACAGACTGAGCCACCCAGGCACCCTTACACCACATTGACATTTAATAACCAAATTTCCTTATGTTCCTCTTGATTGTGAGAGTTCCTCATGCTTGTCTTGTTTTTGGTGACCTGACAAGTTTTGAAGAGTACCGTTCAGATGTTTTGTTGGATGGCCCTCAGGATGGTGATATATGGTGGTTTTCTCAGATTGGGCTGGTGCTGCATGTTTGGGGGAGGAAGACCACAGAAGTAAAATGCCTTCCCCATCACATCATGTCAAGGGTATATACTATCAACATAACTCATCACGGTTAATGTTGGCCTCGACCCCCTGGCTGATAATTCCAAAACATGTGTTGTATCTGAATTTGGTTCTGATACTTACTTTGGTTCTGAATCTTACTTCTTCAGATTGTGATTTTCCTTACCTTTTAACATGACCTATAATTTTTTGGAGAGAGCTGGATATGTTGTATCAGGTAATGGGAACTGAGGCAAATAAGCCTTTAGTAAGAGGATTCTTGTTAATCTGGAAGAAAGTGGGGCTGTGTTTAATGTTCACTGCAGCTTTAGGGGCCACAGGCTTCAGGTTTCCCTTCTGTCCTTGTTTTGTGTCCCCTGTTGAAACCCTGTTAGGGCATCTCTCAGAAATCTCCCTAGTTCAAGGTGTTGGTTACCCTGGCAACCTCAGCTTTCTGAAGGATCTAAGAAAAGTTATTGATCTTCAGTTTGTTCAACTTTTTTCTTGTTGTAAGGTTGGAGGTGATGACTTCTAGCCCTTTACATGTTGCAGCTGGAACATTTTTAAAAGGAGAAAGTTTTTCCCAATGAAATGTTATGTAACTGTTTGAGTCTCCTCACTGTCTAGCCTAATCCAAGTACTAGTGCTGGCATATTTCCCACCTACACTTCCACAGTCCTGTTGGAGATCTAGGGTACTCCCTCTTCGCCCACACTGTGTTTCAGGAGACTTAAGAATGCCATAGGTTTTTTAAAATGGAGTCCCCATGTGGGGAAGTAAGGATGGGATTTGGCAAAATCGTCGGGCATGGACAGGGGACTTTTTAGCTAGAACATCCAACAGAAATGGTGAGAGGGTTGGTGGAAGAACCCCACAGACAATAATGGGAAGAAGGGCTCATGTGGTTTCTTCCATGTGATGATGGTTCACATTGCCCATGAATGATAGGCAGATGCTCTCAGCCTATGGCTTGGCCCCCATGAAGGTCCTTGGTGCTGGTCAATCTCTCAATATTGATCTCTGGTCCTCTCTATGTGACTTCCACCTCCAGTCAAGGTTTGGTCCTCTTGTCTAAAACTTTAAAGATGTTCTCTAAGGCTGTGCCCCATCCTCTTCTTGCCCAACTGACCCTCAGGTAATCCCCTGAGGATGGGAGAATTAGAGCTTTGAGACCTTCTCCTTCCTCTGCAATGCATGTTCTTGCACAAAGTCTCCATTCTGCTCCCAATCAATCTCTTGATTACCAAGAACCTTTTGTTTTCTTCTGATAAAAAGTTGGCTTCATAATGTAAAGGCTTTGGCTTTCTAAACTAATATTTCTGGTGTGGGCTTTGACATCCTAAAACTAAACTGAACGTTGACTGTTTCTTTTACTTTTAATTTCTGCTACATTCTCAATACTCCAGGAGGCAATTTGGGTGCTTTTGACTAGTCATAAAAAAAGTCATGGATTCATACAAAGGAGTGTTGAAACAGAAAACAAAGATAACTACTTTAAGATATATTTTTTTTCTCTGTATTTGTCTGGATGGTGTGTGTGCATGGGTGTGTACAAGTTCTGGTTAGAGGGGACTAAGGGGTCCAGAGCCCTGCATGCCTAGCCTTCTCCACTACCACCCAGGGCACTGAAACCACTCCTATAAAATGTCACCCTCATGTTGCCAAATTCAGGGGTCAGTTCTTAGTTTGGTGGTCAATCAGTGGTCAGTCCTCCTCTCTTTTGCCTTGTCAGCAGCCCTGGCCACAGCTCATCACTTCCTGTTATTTGAAAAAAAATCTCTCCCTAGCTTTCAGCATGCCACTTTCTGGCTCTCCTATCTTACTGAGTTTACCCCATTCTCTTCTCTTATTAAAGCCTGACATACCCAGGGTGCTGTCCTTGTCCTCTGTGAACACTCATGCCCTGCTTGAGCCCATTCAGTGTCACAACTTTAAACACCATCTCCTTGCTGATGATTCACTTATTTGTATTTCCAGCCCAGACTGTTTTCTGAACTCTAGACCCATAAACCAAATGCCTTACATGGCATCTCCACTAGATATTGAACTCAACATATTCAGAACTATACTCCTTACCTCCCCTCCCAAACCTGTTCCTCTCTCTCCCTGGGCGATTAATTTTTCCAACTTCTCAGGCCACAAGCCTTGGCCTCCTTTTCTCTCACCCCCTATTGAATCTGTCAGCAAACCCTGTCAATGTTACTCTACTTCTAGTTGTTTTTTTATCACTGCTCCCACGCTGGTCCAGATCACCACCAGCTCGAACCTGGATTCTATACGAGTCTGCTCACTGGACTCCCTACTTCCCCAGCTTGATGTCCTATCACCTAGTCACCATACTTCCAAATGTAAGTCAGATCTGATAGCCCCACCTAGGTTTACAAGCTATCCATGAGCCTGCACACAGCCAACTCTCTAACTTCATTTCCTGACACTTCTACAACTGACTCTTCTGCCCCAACCCAACTGGCCTCCTTTCTTCTTACTTAAATATGTCAAGCTCACTCCCACATCAGGCCTTTGACTGGCTTTACCTTCTGCCCAAATATCCACTGGGCTCTCTCCCCTACTTCCTTGAGACCACTTTTTATTTACTACCCCATTTTTAGTCCTTCCCTGGCCAGCCTATTTAGCATGGGGCCACTATCTCCCCATGTCTTTACCCTGTTTATTTTTCTTTCTTAGAACTTACCATTATCTGACACATAGTTCTTGTTTATCAGCCTTCTCTCTTATTAGAAAGTCAGCTGAGCCAGAATAGGAACTTTGACTCCTTTTGTTTGCCACTCTATCCCTGGTGCTTTGAATAATGCCTGGCACACAGCAGAAGTTTAATAAATAATGAATGAATGAATCCTGTGAAGAGGCCCATGAAGCACTTCCAAAAACCTCCAACCCCCCAGTTCTTCCATTTTTCAGATTAGGACCTTAGGCCCAAAATAAGAGAGGAGTACCTTTCCCAATGTCACACAGTAGTCAATAGCAGGCAAAGTCCTGATTGTGTGCCTCTCTCTCATTTCCCAGGCCTGGCCTTCCTCCCTACATGCCTCAGCAATCATGAAAGAAATGGATGCCAGCTCCTGCCTCTTGTGACACTATGAAGGTCATGCTTCAAAAGGTTCCCCAAAAAACTGAAGGCAAGAGGCTGAAGCTATGATACCACCAGGAGGGAGGTGATGAGGACCTGGATCCCTTGTGACTGGGAAAGTCAAGAGGAAGGGCAAAGTCTAGGATTCTTTGGAAAGAAACTTGTTGAATAATTGTGGTGTTTAAAGGGTCAAAAGGAAAAACTCAAAGTGATAGCAAGGAGGTAGGCCATGTTTTATTGATCTTTGTATCTTCCAAAATCATGCTTAGCACATAGTGAGTATACCACAAATATTCACTACCATTCACAGTAACGAGGAAGACCAGAAAAATCACAATCCATGGTTGTTCTGAGCCAAAGTCTCTAAGTGTAATGAGTGTAATGGGAAAGAACACAAATTTGGGGCCAGATAAACTTGGGTCAAGTCTCACCTTCCGTACTTAGTAGGCAGGTGATCTTGGGCAGGAGATCTCTCCAAACTTCAATTTCCCCATCACTAAATGAGGGATAATAAAAGAGCGACAGAGAGAGAGAGAGAGAGAGAGAGATACAGGGTCAGAGACAGACTGACAGAGACATAGAGACAGAGGGAGAGAGAGACTAAATATAATTATGTGTATAACGTGCTTACTCAGCTCCATGTTTGGCCCATGTGAAGTCCTCAAAAAACACTCACCATTATTTACTCTCTCATTGGCTTCTGTCCTCTTCTGAAATCATTTCTAAATCTGCGATGCTGAGTGCTCAGTTCCTCTCCCCTCCCCTCTTCTCCAAGGGATTTTCAGGCAGAGAAAGCTCCTAGCATTGACCTCAGGATTGGCTCCCACTTCTAAACTTGAGATTGATTTGGTGTTCCCCATCTGCTTAGCTGGAAGCTTTCTCATGAGATCCTGGGCACCCTTGTAAATGCATGGATCACATCAGCTCTGCTGAACAGAGCTATGAGTGTATCTCGGGAACCCAGATAGGAATTACAGATTAAGGGTGGGCCTGCCGTGAGTGGGCTTCCAAATGATGACAACTTGGCCCTACTTCCATGCATATTCCATGGTTTGTTAACATCTTACCTTTGATAATGGCATTTATTACAGAGAAAAAACTGTTTGAGTCTCATCTCTAGGCCCAGAAAAGATGGGAGGGCCTTGATGTTCCAGCTTAAGAACAAGAGAAAAGCTGTGTTTCTATCCTGTGATTGTTCATAGGAGTAGCCCACATTTGCCCTTCACAGAATTGTATGCAGTTCCTGAGGCCTGCCAGCTTCAGAGGTTAAGTCTCTAAAACTAAAGGGAAGCGGGGGCTGGAAGAATTTTGGAGGGAGTCCAGGGCTGCCTGGGCGAGCCAACCCAAATAATTCAGGCAAGCAAAAATTTGCTTGGACCTGAGCTGGCTGTCTAGACAGTCATGATTGCACACAGGTACGACCTTGCACTTCATTTGGCCTGTGCTGAACTTATTAAAGGTGCCTATCAATGAGTGTCTCAGTTTAGGTTTCCCCCAAAACAGATTCAGAATGAAGGCTTTTAGTGCAATGAATTTTCTAAGGAAGTGATCCTCCAGTATACTGGTAAGGAAGGGAAGGAGTGAGAATAAGAAGGGAAAGAAGTTAATAAAGGGGTGTGTTGTTCAGCTAACTACCACCGTGGGCAACTGGAACTCAACCCTTCCTGGTGACTATTGAGTTCATTGTGCAAATGCCCCAGGGTCACACCCTCCCAACAAGAGGGCAAGGAAGCTGGTATGTTTATTCATCATTAGCTCTCCTTTGTTATGGGTTGAGGGCACATTCAGTCTGCCAGGAATGCAGAACAAGCTCCATCCTCTTTGGGCTGAGAGTTGCAGGTGTGGTCGGTAAATAGCCGTGAGAGTGTGGAGGACAATGTCTAGGGCATATGGGCAGGGCATTGCCAATGTCTGCAACCAGCAAGTCAAAACACAAAGCTTCCTAAAACTAAAGCATTGATCAGTCAGATCCTATTCCATTCCTCCTAGAGATTGCTGAATCACGGTCACCGAGATATACATAAGTTAGAATCTTGGCGGATGATTTCTCCTCTGCCAGGAATCCCCTCTAAATTCTAACTACATCTATTGAGTGCTTATGACATGCTAGACACTTAATCATCTCATTTCATTTTAATAACAACACTTGGAGATGAGAACTATTAATAGCATCACTCGTGTTGCATGGGTGAACTAACAGAAGCTCAGAGTTCAGGGACATGCCCAAGATCATGAATGAAGCCAAGATTTGGGCCCCGGCCATCTGCCTCAAGAGCCCACCCCTCACTCTCCATGCTCTCTTGCTGACATCCCCACACAGCTGTATCTGGGCTCCCTCAGGCCCGGGGAGGGACTCTCAGAACTGTCGGTCCTTCTGTTGATGAGTGGTTTGCCTATTTGCATCTTGCTCTTCGCAGGCTGGAGGAGAGATGGAAGGCAATTGGCATCTGCAGATGTTCTACTGAGCTGTTCCCCACACCAACAGTGCAACGGTCAGAGGGCCCTGTGAGCTTGCGGTCAGGATCCCCCCCACAGTACAGCTGAGGAACCCAAGTGAGGTGGGATGTGTCCACATCCCAGGACCTGGGAGGCAATGGAGTGATGTGGAGATACTGTGACCTGCAGGGTCAGCTGCCTGTCACAACCAGGCCAGGCCTCTCTCTTCCTGACTAGGATGGAAGGTGCCATTCCCTCACTTCTGATCCATACACACGTTCTACCAAAGCACTTGAGGTATTTTATTTGCACACTGTTGGTCTACAACTACGTGTTCTCCCACTGGGAGTCCTCTGATAGTCTTTGAAATGCTGGTTTAAATAATCATGGGCTGAACAAACATATGAAAGTGGTAAATGAATAAATGAGTGACCTGGCTTCAAATCTTGGCACTGCTGGTTTTTTTCTGTTGAGGGCTTTGCACTCAAAAAAGCCTGGATTCACCTGCCCTGGAATGTGCCTCCGACCCAGGCCATTCAGAGAGAGCCTCAGGCTGGTCCTTGCCAGACAGGAGGCCCCATTGGACTGTCCCACCCTGCTGCCCTGTCAGTCAGCTCTCCGTTCTCTCACTGCCACTTTTAAAGATGATTTGGCCTTTGTGTAGAAAAGTGACTGAAGCTTCTCTGACAAATCTATTCTTTCTAGAACGTTGATGGCAGCCAAGAGCCCAATGTGCCACCTTTGCATGGGAATTTATTTATCTTTTTTTACCCCTCACTTGTTTTTTTTATTTAAGTTTTTAATTCCAGTAAGTTAATATACAGTGCTATATTCGTTTCAGATGTACAATATAGTGGTTCAACAATATAGTCATTCATATATTGCCCTGTGCTCATCATGACAAGTGCCCTCCTGAATCCCCAATGTGAATTTATATTTTAACAAGGAACCGTTAGACACACAATGACTTAGCTCAGAAGAATGATAACTATAACAACTGATAATTATTTCATTTCCACTGTATACCAGGCCAGATTTTGAGTGCTTTGGGAGATTAAACCTCACACTAATTCCACAAAGTAAGTTTTTAGACTACATTCTCAAACATCCATCAAATATCTTCCTACCAGCCTGTCACTGTGTCTGAAATCTTATAATCTGGTGGTTATTCAATCAGTAAATCCCTTCATGGTGCCTGGTATATAGAAGGTATGTGGATTCCCCAGAAGCAGATTCTAGACAAGGATTTGAGTGGAGGTGGTTCATTTGGGAGGGACGTGCAGAAAACTCTGGTGGGAGTGTGGAGGTGTACAGGGAAGGCAGCTTATAAAAGGATGTGTTTTCACACTAGCTAAAATCATGGGCCCCTACTGCTTTTCCCTTGGGGGAACATGGTGGAATGGTGTAGAAAATGCACATTAGTGTCATCCCACCTCAAGAATGAGGATGCTGGGGTATTTATAAGTAAACTCTCATCAGTCATTGGTGGAGGAATCCTCCCAGAGGACATTAACTATCACTTTATCTGTCAGTGAGTGATGGCACAGTGGCTTTGGAGAAATCCCTCAGGTGAAGAGACACAGGTACTGACAGAAGAAGTTGCCTGGCATTCACCAAAGTGATAAGGTCCAAAGGATGTGAGCAGGCACCACCAGCTTTGGCTACAGTGTTTAAGAAATATTTGTTGAGTAAATAAATGAATGAGTGAATGAATAAGATGATCGTGGTGCTAGAAGGCAAAGATGCCCTAACCGTCCTTGGTTTGTCATGACTCTTAAGATTTATTGCCATCTCAGTGATTTTTCCATCATTCAGGACACTTTCCCATGGAATATCCAGGGTGTCTGATCTTATTAGTAGCAAGAGGAAGACGTTTTACAAGAGTCCTAGGAGCATGGACAGAGTTCTGGTTTCACATTGTTCAACCCCGACGTGACAGCATCCATCATATGTCTGAAGTTTACATCACAGAGTGCCAAGGCTTCTGCAGTAGCTATAAGGAAAGCAAAAGACCTCAGAGGGAAGATGTCATCAATTTTTCACTTTCTCTCTAGTGAACCCAACCATAATTCTAACCTTGGAAACACAAGGCCAGTGGAAACTATGTGCGGCACATGTTTGGACTAAATTCTCTGCTGATTTCTCTTGATTTATAGGTTAAAACCCAGCCAGTGCAAGTCTTTCTCCTACCCTACCAATTTCTGTCTTGAACTTAGTGTTAAATATTTTGTCAAACTATACTTTTTGTTATTTTTAGCCTCATAAGATAATTAAAATTTAAAAAGCCCTACCCAAGATTAGAAAGTAGTTTCTCTGTTTTTGTTTCCAAAATTATTTCACTTTCCTGAATTTATACATCTCCAGCTCCCAAGAATCACATGATCTCATTGTTCTCAAACACAGATTTCTCATATTCATTTTTTTCATGATATATCAAACCTGAAAATAGAGGCACAGATCCATAAGCAACACATATGATGGTGGCTGTGGAATCAGCGACAAGAAACAACTGTGACGTAATCCTGTCTGGAAAGCCTGCCTTCCCTGGAGGAGACAACATCTTTCTTCCCTCCTCTTCCTCCTCCTCTTCTTTATTTTTCTTTTTCTTTCTTTAGTTTCCAAGCAGAACTTTTTTTGTGTGAAAGGCCCAAGATGCCTGGAATTCCAAGTTCATGTCTCAGAATTTAGAAGCTGCTCCAAAGGAGAATCCAAGAAAATATCTGTAGCTCTGCTAAAACATGAGCAGGTTTGGGGATGCTTCTGACAGGGGATTGTCCACCAGGGACTCAGAATAGTTGTATTAACTATGAACTAAGACTGCCACCTGGCCACTCCAAAGTCCTCATGCTAGGAAACCAAGAAGCAAAGAAGGGGGTTACTGTACTGGTCAAGGCGATTGACCCTATCAAGGAGAAATTGAGTCACCACCACACACTCAGGGAAGGGAAAAGTATGTCCAGAATGCAGGCAATCTTGGGACATCTCTTAGTAATCCCATGCCCTGTATGAAAATCAATGGAAAGCTACAACTCAATGAAGAATCAGAGTTTGGATCATTCCATTAGACCAGGAACTAGGACCAGCTGTAGGGTTTCCTGAGGGCAAATATAGAAACAATCATGGAGGAGGAAATTATAAATACCAGCTATGATAATATGACCAGTTGTAGAAAGAGTGAGTATCATAGTTATGAGAATTTCTTTTATATATATATTATATATATATATATATATATATATATATATATATATATATATATTTGTATGCATCAGTATAGATATGTATGTGTGTGTATACCTTTTTACATACTTTTTTCTTTCTTTTCCTTCTTATCCTACTCATTTATTGTGCAATATAAGATGTTATAAAAGTGGTAAGCCTTATATCTTGATATTTAAATTACAAGATACTAACTAAGAGAGGAGTATGATTCAGCTAGTAATGAAGGTGAGCATGACCCAAAGATGCATGAAACGATATCATCTTGGAGACAGCCTGTTTTCATATGTAGCAAGAATAGTTACACCATGTTAAGAGAAAGCACGATTTCACACTGTCTTTATCTGGAAGTTAAATATAGAAAAAAAGAGATGTACTAAGTTGATCAGAGTTGTGCTGTTCTGAAGTGTTACATTATCAACTTGGTTAAGCTAGAAACTTTCTCAAAATTCCATTTCCTTCCTCTCCCTGATCTGCATGGTTCCAGATTAGTGTTGCCCAAAAGAGGAAGTCGTTCAATATTTTGAGGGTGGAAGTAAGTCAGTGGCCATTACTCTCAGCAGACATACAATATGTGTTCAGATATGATGCTGCAGAGATGCAGAGATCCTCAATGCATCCTAGTTTACCTTTGCTCTTCATTACTCCACATCTAGCTAATATTCTTGATTGCTGACCTGCTGACCAATTCTCAGATATGGGTTCTGAGATTCAGTAGCACAAAGACATCAACTTTCCATAGCCTCCTGGGAGAGCTCTCCCTTTGCTGTCCACTGAGAAGGCTGGATGGACTTGTCTTCTCATAGCCCACTGCAAATGCTGGCTTGTTCACATGCACTTGTGTTTCCAGAGAGCTGGCCAGTGGCCCTTTCTCTGTTCCTTTTATTCTCTTTTCATATGTTTCATTTTCCAGCTCTTCTCACACATGGGGAGGGTCTAAGTCCCATAATAAACCCCTTTTTCCCATCATATTCATTGTTACTGTGTATGAACCCTGACTAATACAACCTACAATCTAGATGGAATTACAAAAGTTATTTTGTCTCTCAATACAAGGAGAATAGTGACGTTTCCAGGTTAGCTGTGTGGGACACTAGGTGTCAGCTATGGAAGGGCAGAAAAAAAGTAGCATTCCGATGGGGCAGATAAACGTAGCTAGAAATAGACTGAATTATTACTTTCACTGAAGTTTTCCATTACTGTTTATCTCCTGTCTTTCCACTGGCATATTTTGGTATATTAAACTATGCCAATCATGCCCAGCACATGCCAGACAGACACATGATTTGGTGGGGTAATCTGTCGACTTCAAAGCCAGACCTCCTGGAATCGGACCCAAAGGAAACATATAAATGGAAGGTGAACTCAGGGCCACCTGAATCTGAAGACTTTCTCTGTCCCCTCCCACTGCAGCCCTTCCAGTTTTTGAAGATGCCACTCAGAATCCACCTGTCCTGTTTGCAATAGATTTCCATGCAGTTCCAGAGCTGTGAAACTCTCCTTCCTTTCTGGCCACCTTTCAATTCTACAGTAAAGTGTTATCAACTTTTTGTGTTCTACCAATCACTGTCAAAGCATTTGGGCTCCACGTGATGGAAATAAAAAGCCAGCTTTCTTAGCAAAAGACTTTATAGGTTTCCAGGCATTCCATTACTGTGTTGATCATTTAAGTTTCCAGGATGTAAATGTCAATAGTGATATTAGGAATACATTTTACTGTGGTGGCTTTTAACATAAGGAAATAGAAATAGAAACAGAAATTCTATGGATAGCTAGAAATAGTTTTGAGCACTTGGCATATAAATTTACTGCCAAGACTTAAACCAACCCTGTGATTAGTGTCATACTTGTGGGCAGACATGGAGGTCAAGAGGCAGTTATTAATTGGTAATTATTATGAAATAGAAGCCTGCATCATACAGTATCTCACTGATTTTTTTCAACCTTTTGGTGTTACACATCCCACTTTTGGCAATGTTGGCTCACGGGAAGGGCTCTTTCCCCTAAGAGAGTTCTGAGGCAGGTGGGCTGGAGGATGGACAGAGGTAGACACACCCTGAGCATCTGAAAATATGTTTATGATTTGACTTGTTTGTCCTTTGAAGTTCTTTGATTGCAAGCACAGAAACAAACTTTATCCAAAGCAAAAAAAGGAATTGGTGGAAGAATGGGGAGCAGATCAGAGAAGGTAAAGCTGGAAATGTAGGAGTTGGGGGGGGGTGTTAGGGAATATCATGGACAGGCAGTCTCTTTGGAGAACCAGTGTCTACCTGACTGAGCTGTAGCTAGCTCCAGTCTGGCTATCATTCTGCTCAAGACTGAGATCCAGGGAGAAGGGATTGGCCCTTCTTTACTTTCAGCCTCCCTAGGCCAAATGCAAGCGAGCATCTTGACTATCAGATCCTTGAGTCTGTCCATGCTGGAGAGGGACGGTTTCCCAAGGAGAAATTAGGATGCTTTTGCCAGATAATGAGGTCACTGTGTCATGAAAAGATGGGTCTTGTGGTGTTTTCCCAGGGACACTTTCCAGACAGGTAATCTGAGCATGTCCAGCAAAAGACGGTATGGTCCAAGGACAAACCTTAACACTGAGATGGGTTTGTCTTTTCCCACACAGCATCCCTAGGTTTGGGGGATTATCCAGACCCAGATGGTGTTTGAATTTCTAAGAGCCACGGCCATTTAAAGTCTGATATGCACCACACTTGAAAGTCATGAAAGGGCAGCCACAAGACAATTGGGACAAATTTTTTCCCAGACATTTCTCTATATCTAGATCCCAGTAATAAGGAGTCTGAAACATACCATTAACTCACAGAGAAATCACCCCAGAGAAATTAGGCCGTTTCACTTCTTTGCTGCCCAACGACTCAACTCTCGATTCAAAACCCTCCCTCCAGTCAAATGCACCTTTTGGCCCCATCTGGGCCTCCACTTCCATGGCTTCCCAATATCCTGATCGACCTCACAGCCACGCCAACGTGTCAGCTTTCTAAGTCTCTTCAGATCCCCAGAGATTTACCACCAGAGCTTCCAACAACACCTTGTTAAGTGTGTGCTTGTGGGAACATTTGTCCATAGATCTCTTTGTCTGCCTTTGGCCTGTCTCCTATTCTAGAGCAGAAGCATCCTGAGGAGAGGGGTCACATCTGGGTTGCCCTTCTGCCTCTCCCCACGACGACTAGCAAAGTACACAGGCAATCGGCACTGGTAACTAACTCATGTAAATGAAATGGTGGAGAGACAGCATGGTAGGAGACGGAGCACCATGTTCTAGTCCGAGTTTTGCAATCTTCTAGCCCAGAGACCAAGAGCAAGCCACTCAACCACACCGAGTCTGGGCACTCTCATGCCTGCAGAGGGGGCTATGATTCATCTCGTGTTTGTGCCACACGGTTGCTGTGCTCAAGTGAGAGCACTGATAGGAAAGTGGCTTATAGTCTCAGCTAGAGACACGGCACGTGGTTACGAGATCACCCTGGCCACCAGTGATGGTGGAAACCAGAGACGTTCAGCCAGCCCGGGCTCTGAAGCCACCCCAGTTCTCCCCAGTCAGTATCCCGTGTTTCTGCCTTTAACATTTAAGCTCTGACGCTACAGAGTCAAGGCCCTGCCATTTCATTTCAAGCACAGTAATATAAGCACAATATAAAATCAAGGCCTGCCGAACGCCAGCAGCGATGAAATACTTTATCAGAGAACACGAAGGAGTCAGGCTTCGTCAGCAGTATTACCCTAACATCTCTTCTTCCATCTGCTCCTACCACGAAGACACTTGTTCACACTCGGCCCATTTCCTGCCTGGATCCCTGCCACCTTCTACTGCCTGACTTTCTATCTCTTGCCTCCTGACCCCACTTCAGTGCCAGACAACTCAGGATGCCGCCACTCAGTTCAACTTGGAGTGGCTTCTGGGCTTCTGCGCCACCTGCCTTTTCTGTTTAGAGCAACAGAGATCCTCCTAAAAATTGCCTTTCCTGTCACTCTGTTGTTTTCCCGTCAAACCTCTCTTCCCCGATTTTGGATTTTTTGGTTTGCTTTTGTTCCTAAAATTGTCTGCTACTAGCAAAAGCTCAAGCGACTTTGTTACTTCCTGCGTTGCTTTTTTTTTTCTTTTTGTTGTGTTTACCATAAATCCCTTTCTCTGTCTCTAGAAACGAAAAGCAATGTATAACCCAAACCCCAGCACTGCGAGATGATTTTGACGTTTTGGCAGGAAGTCACGGGAGATTAACATGAAAAGGAACTCCGATCTTGCAAACATTTGCTGACGGACCCCATCGTTCAGTAATGCACCCCAGGGCTGAATGTTCCGACCTCTTGGGCAAAAACTATGCAGGAACTTGGCTCCCACCTTTTCCCTTCCTAAACCTGAACCACAATGCCTTTCTTTCTGACCATCTGGTCTCCCCATTTAACTTGGCCAAGCACAGCTTGACCACTCTCCCCCACTGCGGTGGCACAAAGGGAAGATAAGGAACCCTGAAATTCGCCTGATACAGTCTCAGACTTCAATTCTATGCTACTTAGGGTGAAATAAGCCATCAAAGTGATATATTAGGGAACTATGTGCAGCAAAGCCAGGTTCATTCAAAACTAAAGGCAGGGAAGAAACGGATTTAGAGTAAGTAGTCTTGGTGCTTTGGGAAGAAATGACTGGAAATTCTATCCCACTATGCCTGACTTCAAAATAACAAAGGCCAATAGTATTTGCATTATTCTTCACAGGCTACAGAGGGCTTTTTCAAATGGGAGGACATCAAAGAATAGTAAAATACTAGTTTATATTTGACTCTTTCTCTTTTCCAAGCCCTTTTAGATTGGATATCACAAATCACCCTCTCCTACACTTTGGAAGACAGAGAAAGTGGGATTTATTCAATCAATCATTCGTCTATTCTCCTCATGTTGATTGGATGCCTACAGCAGATGCCGGCCTCTATTCTAGGTCCTGGAGATAGAAGGCATCGAATACAACAGAAAAAGCCTCCCAAATCCGTGTGCTTCTGCTGTTAATAGGAGGAAAAGACAATAAGCAAACGTGAACAACTATGGAGTATTTCGGATGGGATAAGGTGAGGATAGAAGCAGAAAACAAAGATACAGCAAGATAAAGGGGTTGGAGAGTCATGGGGGATATGCTCTTCTATATATCACTTCTTTTTTTGTTGTTTTTTTGGGTTTTTTTTTTGTTTGTTTTTTTAAAATTTTTTTTTTCAACGTTTATTTATTTTTGGGACAGAGAGAGACAGAGCATGAACGGGGGAGGGGCAGAGAGAGAGGGAGACACAGAATCGGAAACAGGCTCCAGGCTCTGAGCCATCAGCCCAGAGCCCGACGCGGGGCTCGAACTCACGGACCGCGAGATCGTGACCTGGCTGAAGTCGGACGCTTAACCGACTGCGCCACCCAGGCGCCCCTCTATATATCACTTCTGATGAAGTGATATTTGAGCAGAGATCTGCAGGACAGAGATGAGCAGATGCCCAGGGGAAAAAGGCTTCCAGAGGCTCAGAGGGAACATTTAGGCGGGAATGTGTTTGGCTTGTTAGAAAACCAGAGAGGAGGCCGGTGTGGCTAAAGCAGAGTAAGCAAGGCAGAGAGCGGTAGGAAGTGAGCTCAGAGAGATAAGGGAGACAAGGCATGTAAGGCCCTGTTACACACTGCGAAGGCTTGCACTTCTAGCCCCAGGGAGTGGGAAGTCTTTCCACAACATAAAGCAGAGCCAGCATCTTGACCCAACTGACATTTCAAAAGGGTGACTCTGGCAGAGCCTACACTGTCGCCCCAGCACCCGCTTCCTCTTTCTTGCATAATAATGGAAAGCCCAAGTTGTTAGCTGGACGCATGGCATCCCAGAGTAAAAATAAAGACCGTATTTCCCAGCATCTCCTGAAGGTGGTTTTAGCCAGGCAACTCAAGTCTGGCCAAGGGGCCATAAGTGGAAGTATGGTGTGTTGGTTCAGAAAATCATGCCGGGGCCCCTGGATGGCTCAGTAAGTTAAGCATCCGACTCTCGATTTCAGCTCAGGACACAACCTCATGGTTGTGGGATAGAGCCCTGCATCAGGCTCCTGCTCAGGATTCTCTCTCTCTCCCTCTGTCTGCCCCTCCCCCACTTGTGCATGTGTGCACGCTGTCTCTCTCTTTAAAAAGAGAGAAAAATCATGCCTAAAAGACAGGCAGTCTGTATCTCTTTTCCGTTTTCACCTTTGCTCTGTCCTCCATCCTCTGCCTGGAATGCAGATGTGATGGTTGGAGCTTTATGCTACATCGGACCATGAGGACAAGGGCCACCCTGCTGGATGGGATAGTGGTGAGTTGGAAGAATCTGAAGAATCTGAAGTCCCCAAGGACTTTATGGAGCAGGCCCATACCTGCCCATGCAAGTCACCTCCAGACATTTATTTTGAGTCTCTGTTTCTGGCAGCCAAGCCTAGCCCTAGCTGGTATGGCCTTTCTGGCTACTGTGTAGAAAATAAACAATAAAGAGCACAAGGGCAAAAACAGGGATAATGTCTATTTCATAAACGAGAACGTCGAGGCCTGACAATGTTAAGTGAAGAACATTGGGATTGCAGTTAAAAGTGTTGGTTTTCAAAGTCAACAAACCTGCTTCTATTTAAATCCAGCCTCCAACACTTTCTAGCCTGATAACCTTAAGCAAGCAAGTTCCTTAGCCTCACTAAGCCTTGATTTCCTCCACTGTATCATGGGGATACTAACAATTCCTGACAAACTATTAACTGTGAGCATTAAATAAATTATGTGAAAAGATTTAACTTAGCTTGGCAGAGTCAGGGCCCTCATCTGCTGGTTCTCTGTCCCTCCTCCCCTTCCTTCCGTTCACATCTCCCGTGCGTGCCCAGAAGAGAGTGATCCTTCCAAGATTAGTGGACATCATGCACAATTCAGAGGAAATACTTTTGTTAAGAAGGGAAGAAGGGAAGGAGAGAGAGAAGTGAAGTCTTGGCCCATGGATATGACGGACTTTCAAGTTCTTAGAGCTCTCTGTTTGAAGGAGAAAAATGTCAGCCCTGGACAAGCTGGAAGATCTAAAGGAAGAAGGCCAGCAGCTCACCCTTCAGCTTGGGGCCTTGGCAACATCAGTGCTCCAAGCTGTTCCCTCCCTGGCCCCCCCTGCTTTCTCTCCCCTTCTCCCTCATCTCCTCTTTCCTCTTCCAAAATAAAAACAGGAGTAGTGAAGAGCTTGGTAAATCATCTCGTTCTCAGGCAGTTTTTCCTTGATGTGGACTGAATTTTTCATTGGCCTGGCAGGATGTTTTGAGACTGTGTGGAGAGCACTCTGGATGTTTTCTTTATCTGAGTACTAGGCTTTGGAATGCAAAGCAGCACATACATGTTTCCTTTTTGGTAGCAGATTCTCTTCCTCATTATGTTTTGCTCAGGCTAATATTAAAATGAATTGGCTTCCTCTGACAACAATAAGTGTAATAATAACAGGAAATGGCCCAGAATCACACAATAATAAAAATAGAGCTGGAGGGGAAGCTACAGGACTCTTGAGAACATTTTGCTGCTATACTTTTCCATTCCATTCCATTCCATTTCATCCATCCATCTGTCCATTCATGTATTCAGAAAACTATGGATTGATTCAGAAAAGTATGTTTATAATTGATGAAACCAACAGGGAGGCCAAAAAATCCAACCTTTTCTCTTACAGTAGAAAGGTGTGTAACATCAAACACCAAAATGAGAAAAAAGATATGCTGTCAGTGTCTGTATAAAGATTGACCTGTATTGTACCTAATGCAACTCTTTTGTAAAAAAAGGTTGAGTCAAAGTAATACATTTCCATTATGTTCTACGTTGAAGGCTCTGATAAGTCCTATAGAAAAGCAACCTGGTTAAATTCATCTTAGCAAGGCCCAAATTTATTTGACCATGGAATTTTTGTTTCCTTTTCATTCAGTACTTATGAATTTGGGAATTTGGCTTTCAAGATATATACTTTTTACAGTTTTAGTTCTAAAGGGAATGTTCTACTTTGTGTTCTGAATGCTGCTTCCTGGGCATTTGGTCTAAATACAATGTTCCTTAATTCTGCTGGCTGGTTGTTTAGGCCTCCATAGACAAAGAGGATATTCTTTTACCAGCAGTATATTTTGATCATCAACATGCTTAATTCAACCAGAAATTTGGAAAGTAAAATGCCTTTGCCTTTGCAAGCTGATAACCATTGTCTTGATCTTACCTAGTCGCTCAGGAGGAAGGAAAGGGGATAGCTGTGCTCCAAAGTACTTTCTTTCCTTCCCTCCCTACACAGAAGGTCTTTAGTCTCATTTCTAACATAGGATGGAACCCCAGGCCAGTTCACCTCATCCCACATGCCGCACACTTAGCACCAGTCACAATCTCTTCACTTAGCCACATCTGGAGAATGGAGAACCCTTCATAAATCCAGCAGGGACTCACAGGGCAAATGGATGGGTGAAGAGTCTAACCTGTGTGTGTATTAAATGAGGTGACAGAAGACAAGGCCTAGGTCAGAGTTCAGGGCAAGCTGGTCTGTGCATGCTCAGTTGGCCTAGGTTGATCTAGTGGACGTGGTACACAGAGAGCAGCAATCAAGGAGCATGTTTGATTAATGACAATTACCAGTACCCAAGCTCAGCTAAGACCAAAAGGGGTCAGCCTGTGGACACAAAGGCTTTTTATTAGGTGAGACATCTGTTCCGATCTCTGTTGCCAATTAGGTTGTCATTAGACTCAGCCAACACTTATCAATAGCAGAGATGCCATTGAGAGGAGACATTAACACCTTTACTGCTAACTGTAAATCAGGGCTGCTCTGGTTGTCTGCGAGTATCTGCAAAACACCTCCCTCCGGCTTTTGCAGCTATGGGTTCTCCTCTGTTCCTGGAATGATGCACAGCCCAAATGGCTGTCTGGAGACCCAGGCCCTATCATATCAGTGACAGCTTCCAGACAAAGGTAATGAGCCCCATGGCAAGTTTCATACCAAAACGTTTGTGTTTTTCTTTTTAAAGTAACGTACATGTGTAAGAGAAGATCTAAAATACTATACTAACCAAAGGGAAGGGAATGAAGATTACTCAGAATGTCACAATCCTAATACATTTCTTTCCAAACTTTTTTCTCTGCATTTTTTTTTATTTCTGCAGAGTTGACATTATGCTACTCCTGGTGTAAAAGCCTTTGGTCCGTTCCACTCCGGCCACACAGACCTCTTGACACCCTCTAAACACACCAGGCATGTCTGCATCTCCTGGCCCTTTGCTCTGGCTATACTTTTTCTTTGTGGAATGTTCTTCCACTGGATATTCCAGTGACTACCCCCTTCGCCTTTTCTAACTCCCCTCCTCCAAGAGGAGTTCCTGACCCAATGAGCTGAAATAATTGCTTCCTTTTTTGGCTCCTCTGTTCCCTTGCTCTGCTTTCTTTTCTTTCAGTGCACGACACCACCTGATGTATCACAGAGTTGTGTGTTTATTGTGGATGTTCTCCACCATGACTTAAGCTCTAAGAAAGTAGATGTTTTGTTCTGTTCACCCCTGAATTTACACAACCTAAAGCAGTGACTGGTCCATAGTACATGCTCAATAAATATCATTAAATGTGTGAATACATGGCGTTTTGTAACTTGCCTTCTTTTTCTTTAACAACATGTTACAGAACTTTCGGGGTCCCTAAGCATATTCTTCAGCAATCCACTGTTTAAGACTACATCACATTTCACATTATGGCTCCATTGTAATATAGTTAATCAGTCCCCTGTGGGTGAACATTTAGGTTCAGTGGTCCACCCACTTCCCCTCCCCCACATGTTTAAATACATGTAGTGCATTGAAAGCATTTAAATTATTTCTCTACACTGGGAGAAACTTGACCCTAAAACAGTTGGAGGTTTGAACTGGGGGAAATGATCATTAGTAAGCCTTTGACCAAAGAAAGAGTTTAAATTTCTCTGATGGAAAAGTTGAGGAAGAGGAGGACACACACCTCAACCAGCAGGACAGGTCACATCAGCCTTGGTGCTCTGTGACATGACAGTCACCTCACATGTGGTTTTATACAAGTGCTTACAGCTTATAGAGAAGAAGACAGTAGGGCGCCTGGGTGGCTCAGTCAGTTAAGCATCCAACTTCAGCTCAGGTCATGATCTCACAGCTTATGAGTTTCAGTCCCATGTCAGGCTCTGTGCTGACAGCTCAGAGCCTGGAGCCTGCTTCTCCCTCTCTCTCTGCCCCTCCCTAGCTCATGCTCTGTCCCTCTCTGTCTCTAAAAATGAATATGTATTAAAAAATTATTTTAAAAAAAAGGAAAGAAGAAAGTACACAGAGATACATAGACATGACAGGTGGAAGCGTGTCCTTTCAAAAGTCACCTGGCAAAGCCCTAACCCCCAGTGCCTCAGAATCTGACTATATTTGGAGAGAGGGTCTTTAAAGAAGCAAGTAAGGTAAAATAAGGTCATTAGGATGGGCTCTAATCCAACCATTAACAAGAGGAAAATTTCACACAAAAAGAGGTGCCACAAAAAGGACGACCATGTGGGGATGCAGAGAGAAGGCAGCCTTCTACAAAGCACAAAGAGAGCCCTCAGAAGGAACCAAACCTGCTGATGCCTTAATCTTGGACTTTCAACCTCTAGAACTGAGAGAAAATGAAATAAATTTCTGTTGGTTCAGCCACCCAGCTGTGGCACTTTGCTATAGCAGCCCTAGAAAATTAATACAATAGGCAAAGGCATTTAAATACAATTAATTAATTAATACAATAGACAAAGGATGTTAAAATGTCCCTGAAAAAATATTTGGGGCTTCCTAAGTATACTTCTTATTGCGTATCAAAGGTCAAAATGTTCTGTGCAAACATTTCTGAAATTAAAACAGGAGTCATTAGATACATATGAACCAAGAGTCAAACATTTACTTTATACCCAACCCTTTCTTGAGTGCCTCATCTTTAAAAATTAAACAACAAAAGTTAATGTATAGGTCTCAAAGAAATCAATGGGAATCTTAAAGGACTAAAAATTTCTGTGCCCTTCAAGGATCTAGTTTATTTTTCCCTTATTCTGTATTCAATCATACAGTCCTTAATTAATTAATTTGACTAGTATCTAGCAAGCGCTTAGTTCCTAGGGATATGACAGTGAGTGAGACAGATACCTCTATGCTATCGTGGAATGTGGATCTATTGAGGGAAAGAGTTAAAATAACAGGTAATTACAATCTCCTACTGGCAGAGGTAGGCTTTGTCTCCCAAGTCAGAGGTTGGCAAACTATAACGAGCCAGAGAGTAAATAGTTTCAGTTTTGTGTGTCACATGGTCTCCCTTTTCAACTACTCAACTAATAGAGTGAAAGGAGCCATAGACAATATGTAAACAATAAGCCCAGTTGTGTTCCAATACAACTTTATTTATAAAAACAGGATGCATGCCAGATTTGACACGGGGCTGGCATTTTCTGGCACCATTCCTGAGTTTGGCACTAGACAACATGTTTTTCAGCCCAACACAGGACATCTTTGCATACGTGTCCTGTCAAGTGAGGTGTGCCCAGTAAAACATAGATAGATCCTTGAACTTGGCAGTGTACGCAAGAGAACAAATGATCCTGTGTGATCTAAGACCCTGAAAAACACAGAATATGAAATAACATATCCCAGAAGTCTCTGCCAAAAACATGAGTTCTGGTCACCAGAGCTTATGACAGTCCCTCCCTTCCCCCAGCTCTTCAGAACGTGGGACGACACTCTTTTGTACAATTCAGGCCAGCAGTGCCTGGTGGTTGCACCTCATGTTTGGGGCTGGGCTGGCAACCTCCAAGTATAACTGTCCTTCATTAGGGCTTATTCATGCTTCCTATCCAAGTTTCCAGAGCCTTCACTCTCAAAACAGTACTTCTCAGAAACCATGTTTTGTGGCCTAAAGTGCATGTACCACACCCTGAGGTAAAACTTCCAGACCACATTAAAACATGGGTGTGCACAATTTCCAGAAACTTCCACGGAGAGTTGATCCACCTGTGTATAGATGTGGCACAAGGCCTTCAATCTTATAATTATAGGCTCTCCGAAACCCTCACATTCAATATAAAAAAGAACAAGGCTCAGAATCACTGAAAACTCAGTCATAATCATGAGGAACTTATGAGTATCACCCCTGCCCCCCGACATACACACACACACACATTGACAACTTGGAAGCAAGGACAAGGTGTAAGACATAGAGGAGAAATAACTCTTTATGACTAAGGAGGTCATTCATGTATTCAGCAAATATTTATTCACTGCTTGCTATGAGCTAGCTAGGCACTACTCTAGGTGCTAAATAAGACAAAAATCATTGCCCTCATGAAGATCACAGCTTGTGACCAGAAAGCTCCCTAGTAGAGGAAACATTTGGGCTGGGAGGGGACTTTATACTGCACACCTCCAGAGGCCGCCATTCACATCAGCCTATGTCAGTGGCAGCCCCGGAGTGGTCAAATGGACAACTAGTGGACCATGACTTGAACCTTAAAGGACTAGGTAGGATTTTAGTAGGTACAGAAGGAGAAGGGAGGTAGTCCAGGTAGAGAGAAATAGTATGTGCAAAAGTATCAACCATCATTTATTTAGTGCCTACTGTTGACATGACTCTAGGTCGTGGGGCTAAGAGGTAAATTCTTGTGACCTATACTATAAAACCACATCACTCTGCAGTGTGCCTGGGTGGCTCAGTCAGTTGAGCGTCTGACTTTGGCTCAGGTCATGATCTTGCAGTTTGTGGGTTTGAGCCCAGCATCGGGCTCTATGCTGACAGCTCAGAGCCTGGAGCCTGCTTCAGATTCTGTGTCTCCTTCTCCCTCTGTTCCTCCCCTGCTCACACTCTGTCTCTCTCTTTCTGTCTCTGTCTCTCTCTGTCTCTCTCTCTCAAAAATAAATAAACATTTAAAAATAAAGTAAAATAAAACCACATCACTCCTTTAGTTATAGAATTTAACAAATAGTTCTTGAGCACTTAACCAGGATCCAGGCTCTGCTATAAACCATGGGGATGTAGCAGAGAACAAATCAGAAATGACACCCAGCTTCATGGAATTCACCATCCAAGAGCATATTCAATAATTACAAAAATAATGAGCACTTCAAAAATAAAGTGCCCAGTCTCAGGACACTTATAACTGGGAGGGCATACCTGGTTTCAGCAGTTAAGAGATTTTTGTGATGGAAGAGGGAAGAAAAAAGGGGATAAAAACATGAGAAGATGAGGGGCACCTGGGTGGCTCAGTCGGTTAAACGTCCAACTCTTGAGTTCAGCTCAGGTCATGATCTCTGGTTCGTGAGATCGAGCCCAGCATCGGGCTCTGTACTGACAGCTCAGCTCAGAGCCTGCCTAGGATTCTCTCTCTCCCTCTTTCTCTGCTCCTCCCCTGCTTGTTCATTCTCTCTCTCTCTCTCTCTCTCTCTCTCTCTCAAAATAGATAAATGAAAACTTTTTTTTAAGAAGTGTGAGAGTGGAAAATGGGCTTGGATTATTTAGGAAACCAAATGTCCACAGCAAAATCAAGTCAGGAGCATCTTTGAAGAAAGTAGGAGGCTCAGAGAAGAAAGAAGAAAGAAAAGAAAGAAAGAAAGAAAGAAAGAAAGAAGAAAGAAGGAGAGGAGAGGAGGAGAGGAGAAGAAAGAAAGAAAGAAAGAAAGAAAGAAAGAAAGAAAGAAAGAAGATGGGAGAGAGAGAAGAAGAGAAGGAAGGAAAGAAGGAAGGAAGGAAGGAAGGAAGGAAGGAAGGAAGGAAGAAAGATGGGAGAGAGAGAAGAAGAGAAGGAAGGAAGGAAGGAAGAAATAAAGAAAGAAAGACAGAAAGAAAGACAGACAGAAAGAAAGAAAGAAAGAAAGAAAGAAAGATAGATTGATTTAATACACAGTTGTCTCAACAATCCCAGATATTAGGTCTCCACAGGAATGGGTGGGGGAGACTTGACCTCAGTGTGCATACTGTGGACAGATGACCTTGTTTCTCTAAATGACACTGTGAGCGTCAGTATGAGAACTACTGTACTAAGGGAAGAGATTGAGGGCAAGCAGTATCTCATGAGTCCACCCCAAACAGACAAATACAAACCATTCCTGACAGTCTGGCCTCTTCTCTTGGAAACACCCAGGCAGAGCAATCCCACAAACAACCTCTGGAGGGAGGGGAAGAGTGCCCATCGATAAACCTGGGAGCTGGAAGAGGATGTGAGGTGCTAACGCAGAAATTGTGGACCAGGGCTGATTTTTGACGTCAGACTTCTCTGAGGATGTCTGATATGTGATCTGGAAGCCAGCAGAGTGCACCATACTTTATTTATCTGGGTGAATTAACCTCAAAGTACAGCATCCCCTCAGGAGGTTCGGGGAAGATGCGCTATAGTCAACACAAACACAGCAACAGTGGCTTCTACTCAGAGGAAAATGCCAAATACCTAAGAGTTGTTCTCAAACCCTAGCATACACCAGAATCACCAGGAGGGCTTATAAAAGCACAGGTTGCTGCACCCCCCCCCCCCCGCCACCTGACGCTGAGCCACTGAATCAGATTGCTGTCTGAGGTAGAGTAAGAATTTGCATGTCCTACAAGTTCCCATGTGATGCTGATACTGCTGGGGCACGTGTTCATAACCAACCACTCTTCCTGCATATACTGTGAGGCTTTTCAGTCTCTGTCTCCAAGACTCTTATTCAAACTTCCTTGCCACAGTTGGGTTTCCCATCATGCACCTGACCATCCCAGACAACTGAGTTGTTGTTTTTTTTTTTCTCATGCACAGAACACAAATGGATTCTCCTCTATGTATCTGTTTACTCTGTTCCCTCCACTCTTAACTCCTTATCTCTGCCTCATGAAATCCTTAAAAGACCAGCTTAAATACTGCTTTCTCCACCAAGCTTCCTTGGATCTCTAAAGAATTAAAACGTTTAAGGTCATCTAGTGTTCTTTGCACTAATCTCTGTGGTAGATTGTGATCTCCCTAAAGATAGATACCTTGTCATTCAGAGGTTTATTTAAACACATATGAGGTACCAGTTGGGTGCATGTGTCTGGACCCAGCTGGGAGCTGAGGTTGTAATGGGGAAAGATAGAAACTCCACACATTCCAGGAGCTAGTTTCATGGGGAGACAGACAAGTAAACAGGCAACTAAAATACAGAGTGATCAGTACTAATGCCTGGTTATAGGAGCACTTGGGAAAGACACAGTGTTGGCTGGTTCAAAAGACGGTTTCCAGAAGAAAAGATTCCTTTATGACATGTGAAGGATGAGTGATA
Organism: Lynx canadensis; assembly: GCF_007474595.2. Taxonomy (NCBI): domain Eukaryota; kingdom Metazoa; phylum Chordata; class Mammalia; order Carnivora; family Felidae; genus Lynx; species Lynx canadensis. The sequence continues at coordinate 125,021,333 of NC_044309.1, read as the reverse complement.
TTTAAAGACAAATGATGTCAGGGCACCTGGGTGGCTCAGTTGGTTCAGCATCTGACTCTTGATTAAGGCTCAGGTCATGATCTCACAGTTCGTGGGATGGAGCCCCGCATCAGGCTCTGCACTCACAGAACGGAGCCTGCTTGGGATTCTCCCTCTGTCCCTCCCTCTCTCTCTGCCCCTCCCTTGTTCTCTCTCTCTCTCTCTCTCTCTCTCAAAATAAATAAATAAACATAAAAAAAATAAAGACAAAAGGTATAGGAAAAGAAAAGCAGGAAAAGAGGAATGCTGACCCAGGCAGGACACAAGTGAGGAGGTTTGACTCAAGGAGAGGAGAGACAGAAGATCAAGCCAGGGGAAAGCTGTGGTCAGTCTGAAGATTCTTAAATACCATGGGTAGCAGTTCTGATCCAACCAGGAGATAGAGACCACATGGTAGGTTAAACAGGGGGAATGAAAGGCCATAAATTGGTAACTCACATATCACATCAGAAAATTTTAAATCAACTATCACTTTCTCTTCTCAGTCCATGCCCAAGAAGGAAAAACAGCTCTTTCTATAAATAATTACATTTTGTTTTAATTTTCTATGGAGTCTACTACATGCACAACAACAACAAAAACACCGCCACCACCACACCTAGCTCTGAGTTTAGAGCATATTTTCCACCTAAAGCTATATTCCAGATTCAGAACTGGGCAAACAGCAACTGGAAGTTCCTCAAGCCAAGCCTCAAGGAAATTCATCCAACATTCTCAATTGCATTGAAACCTCAAATCTAAAAAAGGCAATTTGTGCAGTGCCCATTATGGTTTTATTATGGAAGTTTCTGTACAGCTGCGGTCAGGGTCCTCCCAGTGCTCATGAAGTGATGAGTCACAGAAAATGAGGTAGCATGCATTATTCCAGAAGACTGACCATACGTTATGTTTATATGTGATATTTAAGACCCTTCATAATAAACATATATTAAATTTAGACCTATATGTACATAGAAGGTTTTGGAAGAGCAAATAGCCTCTCATTGTGTAAGTGCTAATGGCTTAAAAGAAATCTGAAGTTAACTCTACTCTGCCCCTTTATAATACTTGTTTTGGTTATAATAGGAATCTAGTGATTTTTAAAAAATGGGATCAGAGACTCCAACAAATCATTCGGTTCCCTTATCTGGCTAAGAAGGAAAGAAAAAGTTTGAGAGCACAGGGAATAAATCATAAAATGCCTATTGTTAGGGCCATTAAAACTTTTGTGAGGACCTTTGAAAGCTTGAAAGATGACTTCAGACAACAGTTCCTTTGCACTTCTGAGACTCCTCAGACTCCTCAATTGCTCTTCTCCTTCTTTCTTTTTCTTTTAATTAAAAAAAATGTGTTTAATGTTTATTTATTTTTGAGAGAGAGAGACAGAGACAGAGCATGGGTGGGGGAGGGGCAGAGAGAGAGGGAGACACAGAATCCAAAGCGGGCTCCAAGCTCCAAGCTGTCAGCACAGAGACCGATGTGGGGTTCGAACCCACGAACCACGAGATCATGACCTGAGTGGAAGTCAGACGCTTAACCTACTAAGCCACCCAGGTGCCTCTCTTCTTGTTCTTTCTCTGCAACTTACTCCCTAAATGTGGCATAGCCTGAAGTTCCAGCATTAGCCTTATTGTTCAGTGCCCTTCCTTCTGCATGCTATCAAACACACTGATGGCTTCAACTACCATATCTGAATCCCCAGCTTTTGAACATCAATTCTATATTTTCAGCTGCCTATTTATTGTACCTGAGCTATTCTTCCCAGTGTTTTACTTCCTCTCTGGTAACAATTAATACACTGATCTCCTTTGCCAGGTAATGATGCAGGACATCCCACTAGAATGAGTGGGAGTACATTTTCCCACCACTTCGGTGTAGGGTTTTGCCATGTGTCTCATTTGGGTCACTGGAATGTTAGTGATCATAATACAAGAAGTTTTATATGTGCTACTACGAGCAAGGATAAGAGTATACCTTATGTGTCTGCTGGTCCAGATGAGACATCTGAAGGAGACTTGAATTTTACCTGTAGCTTGGGGCCAGGTGAGGCTGGAGGGAGACATTACAAAGGTGCCTGAGAAAACTTTCAAGAGTGACAGATACGTTCATTATCTTGATTGTGGTGACAATTTCACAGATATATTCACGTGTCCAAACATCAAGTTGTATGTTTTAATTATTTGTGATTTATGGTATGTCACCTATATGTCAATAACTTAAAAATACGTCTTGGTTTGTATGTATGTATGTATGTATGTATATTTTTCTTTCCAAGATTTTATTTAAACTCAAGTTAGTTAACATACAGTGTAGTACCGGTTTCAGGAGTAGAACCTAGTGATTTATCACTTATATATAACACCCAGTGCTCATCCCAACAAATGCCCTCCTTAATGCCCATCACCCACTTAGACCATCCCCCCCCCACCTCCCTTCAAGCAGCCCTCAGTTTGTTATCTATAGTTAAGAGTCTCTTATGGTTTGCCTCCCTCTCTCTTTTTATTTGATTTTATTTTATTTTGTTATTTTATTTCTCCTTCCCTGCCCCTATGTTCATATTTTGTTTCTTACATTCCACATATGAGTGAAATCATATGGTATTTGTCTTTCTCTGACTTATTTCACTTAGTATAATATACTATAGTTCCATCCACATCATTGCAAATAGCAGGATTTCATTCTTTTTGATGGCTGAGTAATATTCCATTATATATAATATATAAAATATATTTAAATATATATAATATATAGTATATATTGTATATATTATATATGCAATATATATTATATATGCAATATATATATATATATATATATATATATATCACATCTTCTTTATCCATTCATCAATTGATGGACGTTTTGGGCTTTTTCCATAATTTGGCTATTGTTGATACTGTTGCTATAACCATTCAGGTGCAGGTGTCTCTTCGAATCAGCATTTTTATATCCTTTGGATGAATGCCTAGTAGTGCAATTGTTGAATTATAGGATGTCTCTATCTTTAATTTCCTAAGGAGCCTCCACAGGATGGCTGCACCAGTTTGCATTCCCACCAACAGTGTAAAAAGGTTCCCCTTTCTCCACATTCTCTCCAACGCCTGCTGTTTCCTGAATTAATTTTAGCCATTCTGATGGGTGTCAGGTGGTATCTCCTTGTGGTTTTGAGTTATATTTCTGGTTTTTAAATGATCAGCTCTTACATAAACTTTCAAAATTAATAATAGGGTTTTCTCATATGAGTGAGGGATCCATTTGCAATTGTTCATTTAATTCCACATTCAGTTGGTTTCTTGGTATTACTTTACTTACAAAATTAGAATATTCTAAGTAAATTTTCTGTGCCAGTCGACTTGGAGAGTTTCCCATGATATATTTTTTAGTAATAAAAAAGCAAGTTGCAGAGGAAAATGTACTGTAAAATGCCATCCTTTTGTTAATAAAAAGAATGAGAAGGAAAAGAACATATGTCTGTTTATTCATATATCAGTTTACATGCTAATTTGGCACAGAGGAAGGTTGCTGGGGCTGGCAGCAAGTGTTAAGTAGTTTTGGATCTCTACTTGGTAAGGGTATCTTATCCAAATGCTGGAAATTGCCTTTTTCAAGTTTGGGGATATTTATTGGTCAGTGAATTCCTAATGCACCCATTTTGTTGCCTCCTGCTCTCAAAAGTATTTCTTCTTAGTGTACTGGAACCTTTGGATGTGGTTGTAAAATATGCCTGGTAACATATCACCAGTAATGATCTTCAACAAGTAAAGAAAATCATCAGGTACTGGGAATGAATTAACTTCCCAGCAATGAAAGTGTTAGCACCAGTTTGATCTTCTTAAGTAGTCCCTAACATATTATCTAAGTGTTTGACATTAAAAGTCACAACATTTTGGAACCAATACATAGCATATACTGTTAAGACAGCCTACTGGAGAAAGCCACTTGAAATCATATTTTAAAAGGGTATTTTAGGGGGCGCCTGGGTGGCTCAGTCAGTTGAGCGTCCGACTTCAGCTCAGGTCATGATCTCGCGGCTCGTGAGTTCGAGCCCCTCGTTGGGCTCTGTGCGGACAGCTCAGAGCCTGGAGCCTGCTTCTGCTTCTGTGTCTCCCTCTCTCACTGCCCCTGACCCACTCGCATTCTGTCTCTGTCTCTCTCAAAAATAAATAAACATTAAAAAAACGTTTTTAAAGGGTATGTTAGTGTCATGGAAAAAAAATTTTTCTCATCCTTCATTTGAGAAAAATTGTAAGATCACATTCCCCCTCAAGAGCCAGCATACTCTAGTACCAAAAAGCAGAATGTTCGACTGGCTGCTCAGTTAATAACAAAGACTAGGAAAGACTTACACTTGTCAGAGTGGTTTGACTGGATTTGGAATCCTCACTGTTTCTTTCAACTCTGACTCAAGAGTAGGTGGCATAATGTCAGCGCCACCTTGTTGCATAATTGGTATTCGGGTTGCGGGTTAATATCGCCATTGTCTTCCTGGAGCACAATGTCCATACCATTTCTTGGAGTTGTTTCTGGCAGTTCTCTACGAATCAAGCAGTGTGTGAGCAGGTCGTGGGTGCGAGGTCTTTTATTTGCATGGTAAGACCATCACACCAGATTCTAGCAAACTTCTGCAGTCTGCACATGAATCACAAAATAACTGCTAACCACGTGAAAAATGTCTCCTCTTGTTGAAGAGCCTTAAAGCAATTAAATGGAACAAGATGTTGTCTTGCACTTTCCCCTTGTATACGCCCTGCGAAAAACGCTAAGGGTTGATCCATATTCTGCATATAAGTAGGTTCATCCTATAATAAAGTAACAGCAACTGTTTCTCTCCATTGTGCACTACCATGAATAAGAAGCCTAGAAGTGTCATTGGATGAGGGAATCTTGCCAAAGCCTCATCCTGAGTTCTTCCAGGGCATAATATTTTTTATTAGCTTGAGGCCAGTCTTGTAATGGTCTTGGTCACAGTGTGACTAAGTTGTTTTGCTTCAAGGAGTATGAATTTGGATGATACTTCAAGATCCATGGTTTCTTCACTGCCTTAACTAATTTATCAATTTTGTATTGGAAAGCAGTAGTTTGCCCTTGTTTTGGAGACACTCAATTGCTTGAGAGTGATACCACTGGGCTTTGTTTAAAAATTAAGTGACTATGGGGGGCGCCTGGGTGGCGCAGTCGGTTAAGCGTCCAACTTCAGCCAGGTCACGATCTCGCGGTCCGTGAGTTCGAGCCCCGCGTCAGGCTCTGGGCTGATGGCTCGGAGCCTGGAGCCTGTTTCCGATTCTGTGTCTCCCTCTCTCTCTGCCCCTCCCCCGTTCATGCTCTGTCTCTCTCTGTCCCAAAAATAAAATAAACGTTGAAAAAAAAATTAAAAAAAAAAAAATTAAGTGACTATGTTGTTGACTTTATGTTCCTCCCCTACAAATTTTTTAAATAAATAATACCCTAGGTACTAGAGGGTAATACAATCTAACTTCCAGATATTCATTCATTTATTCATTCATTAATTTAATCATTCATTCATCCATGTATTCATTCATTCATTTTGAAAGTCAAGATTCTTTTTTTTAATGTTTTATCTTATATATTTTGAGAGTGAGAGAGTGACAGTGAGCAGGACAGGGGAAGAGAGCCAGGGAGGGAGAGAATCCCAAGCAGGCCCCACATTGTCAGCATGGAGCCCAACTTGGGGCTTAATCCCACGACCCTGGGATCATGACCTGAGCCAAAATCAAGAGTTGGATCCCCAACTGACTGAGCCACTCAGGCGCTCTGAAAGTCAAGACTCTTTAGGTGTAATTTGCTCATAGTAAGATATACTCTCAGATATTCATTTTGATTTTTCCTGTACATACATTTGGAGGAGAGGTTGTCTCCCCCAAATGTGTGACATTATCACACATAGCCACTTGTGTGAACATATACATAGTAATATTTATACTTGAGTCCTATTCCTTGTTTACAACATTATTTTGAGATGTAATAACTGTACACCTATTTTTATCACTAACTTTGCATTCAGCAAATCACTTTAGAGCCAATGGTCTATTTAATTTTTTTTTTAAATCTTCATTTATTTTTAAGAGAGGCACAGCATGTGAGCAGGGGAAGAGCAGAGAGAGAGGGAGACACAGAATCCGACACAGGCTCCAGGCTCTGAACTGTCAGCACAGAGCCTGACATGGGGCTCGAACTCACGAACTGTGAGATCATGACCTGAGCCGAAGTCAGATGCTCAGCCAACGGAGCCACCCAGGTGCTCCTAGAGCCACTGCTCTATTTATAAGAATTGTAGATATAAAGCCACATAATGATGATGGAAAATGAGATTTCAGCAAATGTAAACACTAATAAGGTGAAAACACACTAGTCAAGTTAAGTGAACAGTAGCAAAAACAACCTTTAAAAATATAATGGAATCTCTGTGGAAAACCACAACTATTTTTACAGTTCAAGTTTGTGAAAAAATATGAATAAATTTTGGTCAAGTTTTCCTTGGTAACTGTCAAGTCACTTCTAACTGCCAAAAAGAGAGGACCTAAGAAACACAGGCCTGAAATGTCTACCATGATGTTGAATGAAGGAATGAATGAATGCAGAAACTGAATTATAACAGTTGGAGATACAAATTGCCAGGTTAATTCATGTGATAATCCCAATGAATAAACAAAATCTCTCTCTACCAAAAACTAAGAATATTCTTTTTTTTAAACTTTTTATTTATTCATTCATTTAAGTAACACCTATAACCAACATGAGGCTTGAACTCACAACCCTGAGATTAAGAGTCACATGTTCTTTTTTAAAAATCTTTTTAAACGTTTACTTGCTTTTGAGAGACAGACAGAGAGAGACAGAATATGAGTGGGGGAGGGGCAGAGAGAAAGGGAGACACAGAATCTGAAGCAGGCTCCAGGCTCTGAGTTGTCAGCACAGAGCCCAATGTGGGGCTGGAACTCACAAACCTCGAGATCATGACCTGAGCCGAATTCGGATGCTTAACCAACTGAGCCACCCAGACGCCCCAAGAGTCACATGTTCTGACTGAGCCAGCCAGCCACACCAAGAATTTTTTTATCCAAATAGAGGAGGCCAACACATACCAGTAAAGTGCTACCAGCAAAGACACGAACATTGGAAAGGAGAAACTGCTTATTCTGAGCTTTTTATTTAGGCAGGTTTTAAGAAACTCTCCAGATCGTTCTTAAGGATAGAGCAAAACAGCAAAAGGAATGGTTACTCAGGGAGGAATATATGCATCCTTCTTACCTTAAGTGACTGATGATAGCTTGTATGAATTCTTGATGTCAGGCCACAAAATCTACTGAACTTTTTGAGCAACAAGGCTGGATCCTTTCAAACATATGTCATCCATTTGTGGGAATAGCAGGTTTCATCCATGTCCCTGAGTTTCTTCTTTTAATCTGATTACAGTTTCCAAAATACTTACAAGTTTTTATTAGCAACACTCATGGTCTGTGATTATTTGGGAGACACAATGGCATATATAAAAATTTGTACCTAATTTCACAATCTAGTGCATTCTATCTGATTGGGATCTCAATGTCCTCACTCTGAAAGATTCAACCTCAACACAAGTGAGGAGGTTACTTCTGTTTCATCACCAAAAGTGAGTTTCCTCAGGTTGCTCCTGAAACTGCTCCTAAGTCCTTAGCCTTAATTTTAGAAGATTTAGATTGGTATCATTCTGAAACTATTTCACCTGAAAATAGTGGAAAGCTGAATTCACTGTGGCTAAAACAAATTGAGGCTAGTTTTCCTGACATGAGAGGAAGTCCACAGGAAGCTGGTGACTGAGATCAGTTCAGTGGGTCCACGTTCCTGGGGCTCACTGCCCTGTGATTCCCTTGGTCTCAAGGTTACAACATGACTGCTGTACCTACAGACAAACATCACATTCAACAATGGATGAAGGCAGATGGGAAATGGAGGAGCTCCAGCTGCACATGCCCCTTCTTAAAGAAATCAAGAGCTTTCCCAAGTCCCCACTTGCAGACTTTCTGTGCTGACTTCAACTTCTAATTCTTTGCCCCAAACTGTGTCACATGGCCAGCCTTGATGCAAAGGATGCTGGGAATGAAGTGCTTAGCTTTCTGGTCTCTTAGGAGAGGAAAGTCACGGGGAAGGTTCCTGGGAATGGATGTTTGGAGAGTCAAAGGACAATGCCCACCATGATGTCTACCACAATTATGCTGCTCTAAGAAAAGAAGAAAAGAGAAGAAAGGATGGCACAGATGGGCTGAAGTTCATTCCCAGCTGGACCACTTCCATCGCTGGGAAATCTGGGACTGTGGGAGAGTTATTTAATATATTTATGCCTCAGTTTTCTCATCTGTGAAGTGGAGATAGTCATAACAACTACTCCATAGAGAAGGTGTGAAAATGAAACCTGATTTATGCAAAGAGTTAAGCCCAGCACCTGGCACATAGTAGCCACTCAAGGCCACTATCACCACCCCACTGCTACTCCTCCTACCACCAACAATACTGATAGTCATCATATGACTGTATGTGAAAATATTTCCACTTAGATAAGGCACTCTATAAATAATAAAATTTATAGAAGTTTATAAACCCCCTTCCTTCCTTCTCCTCCATTTTAATCATTTGGCAGCAGGCTATTGTTGCAAATGTTTAAAGAATTGTCCACAGTCTTGGGATTTCATTCATTCACTTGATCAGCAATGGTTTACTGAACACCTGCCACCTGCCAGGCACTCTGCTGAATACTGAGGGTGCAGTGGTAGCCAAAAATAGACAAGAGTCCCTGTCCACATAACATGTACAATCTAATGGGTGAGAGAGACATTAAATAAACCATCATAAACACAAAAGCATAATTAAGACCGTGGATAATTATAAACACGGGGTTTTTCCTCTTTTAAGAACACTAATGCTTTTTAAAGTCCAGAAGTTGTGTAATTTTCAGACAATTCTAACAGTCACTCTGAAACTCTACAGCAACTTGAAACTCTGCCTGCATTTGCATTAAGGGCATTTTGAAAATTAATTCCTGTACCTTGTTAGGAATGTATTTCTTTGTATGAGAACTATATTTCCTGCAACTGAAAATTAATGTAAGATGTTGGCTGCCCTGGAATGGAACAACCGACTGTATGAAATCATTTTGTGGTTTGATACTTCATTATTAGCCAAAGGAGTCTCCCCCGCCTCCCCCCACCCCCCAACCTTATGCCACTGCAAACAGCAATTAGTTCAAGTAGAAAAGATTACAGCCAGGTGCACTGTTTGAAGTTTTGGGGTTTTTTCTCTTTTAGTTGTGGTGAGGGTGGGAGTGTGGGGGATGTCAGGAGGAGAAACCTCTTTTGTTAAGTATTTGCAGTCTGTGGGCATCCTGGTAATTCAACAGGCATCTGTGGAATTTTAGGGCATTGGGACCTTTTGTGTTTAACCATCAAGCTCTAACCTCAAGGGCGTTTGCTGTGGGTTGAAATAGGAGCTATGAGGCTTATTCACTGATGTGCAAAACGACATGATCCTCTTAAGGGTTAGAATGAGTTTCATTAAGATGAAAGGGAAGGACATGGTGGAGCTTAATATTTACAAAGGAATCCAAGAGATATTTATTAGAATTGAATTATCTTTTTATAAACACACAAGATATGGCAGAGAAAGTGTGTTTGCATGATGGCTTTTTTACATCTCAGAAAGGCAGATGAACAAATACCTGTGATCTTCTTTCTGGGTTTTATGTTTGTTTGTTTGTTTTGAGACTTCTTTAGAATTCTTGGTGTAAAAATGTACATATGGGGCGCCTGGGTGGCGCAGTCGGTTAGGCGTCCGACTTCAGCCAGGTCACGATCTCGCGGTCCGTGAGTTCGAGCCCCGCATCGGGCTCTGGGCTGATGGCTCAGAGCCTGGAGCCTGTTTCCGATTCTGTGTCTCCCTCTCTCTCTGCCCCTCCCCCATTCATGCTCTGTCTCTCTCTGTCCCAAAAAAAATAAATAAACGTTGAAAAAAAAAAATTAAAAAAAAAAAATGTACATACGTTTGGAAATTAGAACTGAATTAAGAGAAATATATTGAGTGATATTATAGAGTTCCTTCTTCAAGGAGCCCATAATTTTTCAGGGTATTATTTATTACATTGGTCCCTCAAACTCCCCAGGCAGGACAGAGTGACCTTGAGTATTGAATTCTGAGTACAGAATAAAAAGTAGCCTCTGAATGGATCCATGCTGAGCTAATCCTGAGAAACTCAGTCTTCGCATTCATTAACTGATGGAAACATCAGAGGTCCTGCGTTAGTCTCAGAGTCTAAAGCAAAACTCCTGCTGTACAGATACCAGGAGTGCAATAACATTAGGACTTTTTTCTCTGGGCTGAAATCTTTGGAGGCAAGGTCTTACTGATTTCTTGTCCAACCATAAATCTTGATCACATAAAAAAAATGCTTAAGATGTACAAGGGGAAAATGATCTAAAGAAGTGTTTAGAAAAGTCTAAAATCCATAACTCCCAAGTTGGCAGAAATGCATGAATTCATTCAAAACAGAGGATCAGCCTCATAAAATAACGGGATTTGGAGCCAGTCAGTCCATGGGTTCAAATCCAACTCTGCTACCTCAATTTCCTCATCTGTAAAGTGGGGGCTCTAATACCGAAGTCACGAGGATATTGTGAATGTTAATTACAATATTCTCTGTTAAACACCCACACTCATTAGGGTAGGTTCAAGTGCCTGTAGCAGAAAATTCAAAATAAGAACACCTTAAATGCCAAGGATTCATTTCCTCAAGTCCAAGATGTTGGGAGAGAGCTGACTACAGCTGATATGCTGGTCCCACGATGTGACAGGGAGTAAGAAGCCTATCTTTAGCTCTGGCATCTTAAAGAGAGATTATGTCTTTGGGGCACCTGGGTGGCTCAGTCAGTTAAGCATCAGACTCTTGATTTCAGCTCAGGTCATGATCTCACAGTTCGTGAGTTCAAGTTCCACATCAGGCTCTGCGCTGATGGTGCAGAACCTGCTTGGGATTCTTTCCCTCTCTGCTCCTTCCCTGCTCATTCTCTCTCTCTCTCTCTCTCTCTCTCTCTCTCTCTCTCTCTCTTCATTGTGTCTTCAAGGTGATCTCCATGTTAAGTGTCAGGAAGCGGGGAAAAGGGCTTTCCTCAAATGTCTGTTCCCCTTGTAAGAACACCTTCTGGAAGTCTTTCCCAACATCTTCATTTCTGATCATTGGCAAGACCTGGATCACATGGCCACACCCAAACCAAGGAAGACTGGGAAATACAGACATCATTTCCTCAATAAAGTAAGGGTTCTGTCAGTAAGGCAGAACAACTTGGGGGGCACTAGGCAACTGGCAGTCTCCCCCAGACTTCAGAATACCCAGAAAAGAGGAACTATTCTAACACGCTCCTCCTTTTACATCTAATAAGTGACTATTTTTTTATTAACTCCCTCACCCCTAAGTATTTCCCAAATGTACATATTTCTCTTTATCCCCTCAGTCATTGTTTTGATCCAAGGTTCCATAATCCCCTACCTAACTCGACAATTAACTTTCCAACTGCTTTCCCCGTTCCTTCTCTCCCCTTTCCTAATCCACTCCAAACACTGCTATCAAAGTCATCTTTCCAAAGGAAAAGTGGAATAATTTTTCTCCTTTGCTTAAAAATCCCTAAGAGATTCCCTAGGAGATGCTTTCAGACCTAAAGTTTCAGTAAACATCAAACTCTTCCATTGAAGAGAAATGAAGTCCTGATCACTTTCTCAGCCTCTTCCATTCTTCCTTCCAACTTTACATTCCTGGTTCCATTAACAGGTGCCTCTTTCACTCCCAAAGTCAGCACCCAATCCATCAGCAAAGCCTGCCCTGTGGCCTTCAGAATGTGCCCTCAGTCTACTTTTCACCTCTTCGCCTGTTGCTGCCCTGTCTAAACCACCCTCATCTCTAGCCTAGAAGACCACCAGTAGTCCCTCCTCTCATCTTTTTTTTTTTTTTAATTTTTTTTTTCAACGTTTATTTATTTTTGGGACAGAGAGAGACAGAGCATGAACGGGCGAGGGGCAGAGAGAGAGGGAGACACAGAATCGGAAACAGGCTCCAGGCTCTGAGCCATCAGCCCAGAGCCCGACGCGGGGCTCGAACTCACGGACCGCGAGATCGTGACCTGGCTGAAGTCGGACGCTTAACCGACTGCGCCACCCAGGCGCCCCATTCCCTCCTCTCATCTTACTGCCTCCTCTTTTACCCCCTTCACACAGTTGTACAGAAGACCACGTCACTTCTCTGATTGCCCATCTTCTGTGGAATCCAAAGTACTTGCATGGGGGTTACAGCACCCCATATACTTTGTCCCCTGCTTCTGGCTCCATTGCTGTCCTTGATAGTCCTTTAACACAGTCCAGAAAGTTTCTTTCCACAACCTTTGCATGTGCTGCTCCCCCTGCCATGGATTCTCTACCTGCCTTCTCCATGAGAACATAAGCATCATAAGGGTGCTGCTGTGGGTTCATCTCTGTGCCCCCAGCACATAGAACACTGTCTAGCATGAAGTTGGCACTCAGGAAACATTGGATGAACTAACAAATGAGTTGCATTCTCTGCTGTTTTTGTTTGATGCCGTTCTCTTAGGAATGTGGGAAAAGTTGGACCTGGCTGAGTTTGAATCCCAGTCTGTCTTTAGTGAGGTAACCTTGTGCTCATCTCTGACACCTGTTTCTACATTTATAAGACAGAAACTCTGAAGCATTCCGAATTTTTGTGAGACTAAATAATATGGTAAGTGTTAGTTTCTTCAGCTAGGAAAGCTGAGTTGATGCAGTCAAGTGATCCTTGTGACAACACTCTAGAAGTGTCTGAAATGTGTCACAGAAATATGACTTCTCTGTTCAGCTGCATGGAAACTTCTGGTTGTTGAGACTACATGGCTGGCTCCAAGACTATACAGTTGAGCCTTCTTATTCTCTAAGAATTGTATTCTCTTCTAGAAATGAGTTTTCCTAGGAAAGAATCTTCCAAATCATCCTTACTTTGAAATAAAAATACATCATGAACAACATACTGGTAGGAATACCACATATTTTTAATAGTCTTCCCTGTGTTTTTATCTGAACTTTGCCCTTACTATGCTTTATGCCCCTCAATCAGAAGGAAGGCGGTGCTCATAGACTTAGTGCCCCTGTTAAATATATTTTGCTCATTTACTCCCTTCTGACTGACACACATTCAGCAGCTTTTGCAATGGGTAGGACTTTGGTTGCAGTGATCATATGTCCTAGCTTACACCTGTTGTCCCATTTCAATTATTAATAGAGCTCCTTTCACTCTCAAACATGTCCTGGTTTGGACAATAAATTATGTTGTCACCCTATCTACAGTCCATATTTAAAATATGACATGAATAGACTTTTGAAACCCATTACATTTCTTTTTTTTCCCCCTCTTGTTACCTTATGCAGATCTAACAATAATCTTGAAATACTCTTTATAACTGCTACTTTGTTTACATTGCAAACTGAACTTCAGGGTAATTTTATTCTAATATCATGCAAAGCCTCCATCTTGCTTTCCTCCAAATCCTTTTTCCGATATAATTTTTCTGATTAGCTCATTATGTACCTGTAGCCGCATCAAATAGAAATAAGTCTCATTCAGACAAAGATATGTTTACTTACCTGATTTTTCTCACTCTGGGTAACTGAATCCTGACTCTGCTGTGCATGTATGGCCCAGGAAGTGACAATGCACACTTTTCTGAGACTTTGAAGAACTGACAAAGAGGGTGACATATGTAAGAGGCATAGCATTGTGTGTTGATTTCAGTGTTAATATCTTTATTCCAAAAAGAATACCTTCCTTGGCTTTAGAATGCTAGGTAAACAGACTGCCCAAGTTCAAACAGGCTCTGCATATCAGTGCCTCCCACTCACCATCTTAAAGATAAAGGGGGAAAATGGCCACTTAAACAGAAACAATTATGCTTTCATGGGAAACAGGCACAGAATAGTTACAGGGTTGGGATGGCAAATGGTGTTCTATTTGAGTACAATTTTATTCCCCTGGCTGCTTAGGTGATTTTTGTGTGTGCATGAGCAAAATTTAGTTCTCTTAATATTAAGACTCAGTTTTCTTAAGTAATCAAAGATCTGATCAAACATAGGAAATGATTTTAGTAAAACAGAGTCCTTGTTTTTGAGACAGATAACTTTAAAGGTAAAGAAAAACTTCTGTCAATAATTTCTTATTATGAGCAGACCAGTGATTCAAAAAAAATTACTTTGTCCATTTCCCAAGGAGAAAACATTTTAATTTTGCACTAGTATACTTTTGATATTAAAACTCATTTTCTTAAACTTATCGAATCTTAGCCAGTACTGACCACACATAAAATTCCTTTCCAAAGATTCCTTTTCCATAAAACTTCTACAACTTTTTGTTTCTTTACACTCAGATTTTGTCCTAAGTTTTTCCTCTTTAAATAACCATCTCACTTTGGTACAAAATAATTTCTTTTCCCTCAACAAAGATGTATTTCTATTCCTTAAGCTTTTTCTTACCAAAAACATGTATCTTACTTTACTTGCATGGAGTTGTTTCCCTTAGTACTTCCATTAGTCTTAATCACACTTTTTAGAATTCTTAACTCTTAGAAATCTTTCTTTCAAATAATTTTTTTTATTGAAGTGTGGTTGACACACAATGTTACATTGGTCTCAGTATATTACATAGTGATTCAACATCTCCATACATTCTGCTAAGCTCACCACAAGTGTACCTACCATCTGTCACCATATAATGCTATTACAATACCATTGACCATATTCCTTATGCTGTACCTTTCATCCCCATGACTTACTCATTCCATAATTGGAAGCGTGTATCACCCATTCCCCTCCTGCTTAGGTGATGTTTTGAAAGGAGCCGGCAGTGGGGGGTGGGGCGCTAATCTGAGTTGAGTCAGAAGGAAGGCCATGACTGATGAGTGATGTCTGCTTTGTGCATACAGAGGGAAAGTGGATACATCAAGGTCCATGTATTAGTAAACCCTGTTCTAGGGCAAGGGGTTCAGCAGAGAGATTAATGACATATAAATTGGTGCTAGATCAACAGGTGCAACTCTCCATTTTATCAATGGCACAGCTATGGCCCCATAAGGAGAAGTAACTTGCTAGATTTCTCCAGCTCAATAAGTTAGTGGCTCAACCATTACTAACCAAGAGCCTGGTCCATTAGATGTTGGTCCATTAAAAGAGGAGGTAAAAAGTGTACAAGAGAGAAAAAGAGAAGGGCTAGTGAAGGCATACTTCCTCTACTTCCCAATTTTGCTCCAGGTTATAAGGAAACAAACACAAAACAAGGCAAAGCAGCAAATAAACAAAAGATGAACGAGGTTGATTTTTAATGGGCCATATACATATAGATTTGTCCAAGTTCAAAAGCCATGGGCAACAGACAGTCCCTTAACAAGGAAAGTAAAACTCAAAGCAGCTTGTTGACAGCTTTGTCATTGAATGCAATCAATTTTTTTTCTCCAGAGATGAACATCAGGACCATAGGAGTCAGGCAGTAGCTAGGGAATATGTCCTCTCTTTGGAATTTTCTGGGAGGGGATGAAATGAACCCTAACAGCTGTGAGTGGCTTTCAGAGAATTCCCGGCGCTCTTGCTGCTGAACTCAGTTGTGTGACTTCAGTGGCTGAATTTATGCTTTATTTTTTTTTTTTCAACGTTTATTTATTTTTGGGACAGAGAGAAACAGAGCATGAACAGGGGAGGGGCAGAGAGAGAGGGAGACACAGAATCGGAAACAGGCTCCAGGCTCTGAGCCATCAGCCCAGAGCCTGACGCGGGGCTCGAACTCACGGACCGCGAGATCGTGACCTGGCTGAAGTCGGACGCCCAACCGACTGCGCCACCCAGGCGCCCCTGAATTTATGCTTTAAAAGCAGCTTCGTGTTAGCTTTGTCATTGAATGCAATTCACCTCATTCATGAATTTATTGTTTCTGTGTCTCTTGCTTCCTGGAAATTAACCAGCTTGGTTACATGCGAATGACAAAGGGGAATGGGGAATACAGAAATGAGCACCTTCATCATCACTTCTGTCTACCCCCAAGTCTGATGTTTCCCAAAGCCAACTGTGACAAACACAAGCACCTGTGACAAAGCACCACATACATTGCCTGATTCACAGTAAAGAGCCCCAACCAACCAAGATCCCATTTGAGGACCATAGTTAACTGGAATCAAGGCTCATTTTCTACCAGGTTCAAATATCAAAGTAATTTTTTGAACTGAGTGGGAGTTCCATAAGGATTTTATCTTTAGACTTCAAAGTGCTACTCATACCTGAAACTGACCTTACTAGCCCCTGCTTCTTGGGTTATCCCTAACCCTATGCTACCTCATCCAAAGGAAATATTTGTTGATGGTGGGATTTCAGAATCAATGAGATTTTTTCTTGGCCTTTTCTAATCATACCAGGTAACAAATGCTTATTCTGCCCTCAGAGAAGACAAATTGTTCTTAATTGTAAAGGTAGACAAAATTGTCCTCCCTCCCATCATTGGGCCATAACCTGAAATGCTTTCTTACTTTGGGCTGTATTAGGATATATAGATTCCAAATACAGAAGGTAAACAGAACTGTGTGAATAGGATGAGCAACGATGGGGATTAGTGGGGTCCAAGGACCTGGAGGGTACTGCTCCTTTAAAGGCATTTACATTTATTTTTAAGCCCCTTGTTATCAAACAAAATACCGCACTTTGCAATCCTAGAACTTACAGATCTGGAAATAAAGCTAACATTTATTGGGCACTTCCTAAGTGCCAGGCACTCTCTTGAGAAGTTTACATGTATTGAGTCATTTAATCATCACAAAATTCCTAAAATAACCACTGTTATTATCTCTGTTTTACAGAAAGTAAAACTGAGACACAGAAAACAAAATTAATCATGCAGTCAATAAGTAGAAAGGTCAAAATTTGAGCCCAAAGCGCTCTCTGTCTCTGGATCCCACATGCTTAACCCAAGAGCAAGTACCAAAATTGATATCTTCGTCTTTTGCCAAGAGATGGATGAAGAAGTAAATGAGCAGTTTAGAGTAAAAGGGAGTCCAGGAGAAATGGCTCTCCTCCCCCAAGCCAAACCAGAGTGCACTGTGTGGCCTCCACAAATGAAGATGATACAATTGAAGGTAATGATCCTTTGTTGGTGCCTTTTGTGCTCTACCATGGTAATATTAAAACTTAAAAGAGTTCCATCCTACTCACTAAGCTAGCTGGCATCCATCTGTTGATGGTTAGTTCCAAACTAAGGTTCCATTTGGATACTAGAGGTGCCTCTTCAATTATTCAGGCAGCACGTGATGACCCTCCCTCAATTACGCTATTGTTTGGGTGTTACATTGTCTTAGTGATGACATAACTGGCTCCAGGCATGAGGCAGATGTTGCCTATTGTCTTTTTAAAAGCACACAGTACTGATGTATTCTTATAGATTATCACCCATGTCAGAAACAAAACCAAGTAACAGGTGGTCATAGGAACCCACTTCGGATTATCCAACCCTCCCCTGAACCTTCCAACCTAGATGCTCCTCAGGCACCTAAAACTCAGCCTGTTTCAAAATGAGCAATTTATCTCTTCCCTTATTTCCAAATCTGTTCTTCCTGGAGTACTTTTAATGCAGATTAACAATTCTTCCATTTTGCTAGACTACCTAATTGAACTACCTTATGCTTTCCCTTCTCCCTCAAACCCCACATCCAGCTGATCACTGAGCCTTGTTGATTTTTCCTCTGAAACAGCTCCTGGGGTTACCTTTCACCTTCTCCTCTGTCACTGCCTTGTGTGGTCCTGGTTTTTCTCCATCTGAGCTACTAAAGTTGTTTCTTCTGTATTCTCCCTAACTTGTCTCTCTTTTCCTCCCATGATTCCTGACTCCAGTCTGAGGGACCTTCCGAACATGCAAGCATCCTTAAATTTACTTTATCTATACCCCCATTGACTCTCTTTCTTATAGTTCAATGTCCTCAGCAAGACCTTCCACCTCCACCTGCCACCCATTCCTCATCCAAGCTCATCACACCCACCCAACACCACTCCAGAACTCTATACACCTGCCACACAGTTATTGTGAACCTTCAGGTACTTGAACATGCTTTCTTTCTGTTTGGGGTGTTTTTGCATTTGGTAAACTCATATTTATCTTTCAAGACACAGATCAATTTTCATTATCTGTGAAGTCTACAGATTCCTTTGGGTGGATTTACTTACTCTCTTTTGGATCTCAAGTTCTATGGTCATCCCTCTATTACCCTCTTGAAATTATAAGCTTTCAAGTCTACTTTTTTCAACAGAGGTGAGATTCCAAATATAAAGGACAATATCTAATGCACATTCATATCCCCAGTGAACAACACATTTAGTATTGTTGAATATATTTATCAAACATTCATCATTCAACAAATATTTATCAAGTGCCTGCCACTTGATAAGCATTGGACTAAATATTTGTGACACAATGGTGAATAGAACCAGATATGACCCCTGTGCTCGTGAAGATTGCAGTCAATTGCCAAAACAGATATTGAGTAAACACAATATTTGTAAAATTAAAGTTGCACTAAACATTCTGAAGGAAGATCTATGATGTTATGAGAATGAGGTTTGACCTTGCCAAGAAATCAGGGAAAGATCTGAGCTGAGTTATGCACTGTAAATAGCTGTTACTTGGATGAAGAGGTGAGGGAAGATCAAGCACAGGGAATAGTGTGTGCAAATACCCTGTGGCAGAAGGCAGTCTAGAAAATACACAAAATTGAAAGAAGGCTACAGTGGCTGGAGCAGAGAAAACAAGGTGAGCTTGAGGCTGCAGAAGTGGGCAGGGTCCATACCAGGCAGGACTTTGTAATTCCTATTGAAAAGCTTTCTCTCTCTTAAAAGCAATGGGAAACTATGCAGCTTTTAGGCCAGGGAGAGATAAGATGATTTTGCATTCTGAGATCACTCTGGCTACAGTGAGGAGGACAGATGGGGTGTGGGAACACCAAACAGAAAATGAGGACAAAAGCCTAAGTGAGAGAAGATGGTAACTTGCACCAGCTAGAGACACTAGAGACAAAGAAGGTGGTAGATTTCTGAGACTTTTTTAGGAGTTGTAAGTGACAAGATTTGCAAAGGATTCAATCTATATGAAAAGACAAGAGTCTAAGCAGGGCATATTTGAGTTGTAATTGGCAGCACAAACTAAAGATTTTCAACACTCTACTGTGGACTTGGAAACCATTTGCATTTTCTACTGCAGATCTCAAAAACGTAGGAAGAAAAGATGGCGAGGGGGCATTAGGATTCCATCTCCAATCAGCATCTCTAAGGTGAGCAGTGAGAGAGCAGAAGAGCCAGTAAAAGTAATAAAGGTTTGCTTGGCCGATGTGATGATTGGTTCAGAGGAGCTTCCGGAAACCAAAGGGACATGGAAGATCTGAAAAGAAGATGAGAATAATTAGAGCAGTGTCCCAGTGAGGCTTGAGCTAAGCCTCGTAGGATGACAGGCACAGAGTCAGAGAAAGCATCCCTGGCAGGAAAACATGGGACCTGGGTGATGCCAAGTGAAGGAACAGGCTATTGAGATGCCTCTCCTATTTCTCCTTTATTTCCTTTAGGCTAGAAACAAGATAAGCAAGCTTGTTACAGATTCTACTTAAATGATAATAAAACATTTATGGGGGATGGCATGAGTTAGTATAAGAGTGTAGTATAAGTTAGTAAAGATTGTCTTCTTTGGGGTCAGATAATGTTTATGTTTTGTCTTCCAGAGTTTGAGGCTCTGTGCCAAAGTTTGAGATTGCAGCTATGTTTAATCACAGTGGAACCTTTGGTTCAGTGAAATGCATCAACACATTTTAAGAGTCTCCTGTCTAGCAGGCCATGTACTAAATTCTGGAACTAGAAAGATGAGTAAGACGTGGCATCTACCTAGTGCGTCTTGCAACCTATAAAATGCTATCAAATAAGTTCAACTATAGTATTAATAAGACCGCTAAGCCTTTAAGTGTACAGTTAAAATAAAAATGAAAAATTCTATGGGCACCTGGCTGGCTCAGTCAGAAGAGCATTCAACTCTTGATCTCGGGTTGTGAGTTCAAGCCCTGTGTTTGGTGTAGACATTATTTAAATAAAGCTTTTTCAAAAAACGAAAACTTCTAATTGAACAAAATTGAGTATACATAAGACCAGTGTGTCTTAAAGCACCATCTCCCTGGATTACAGGCATATGAATCACCGGGGGAAATACATATTTTTGCGTCTGACTTGGCCTATACAATCAAACACCCTGAAGAGTGGAGCCTGAGAATCAACATTTTAAACAAGTTCTCTGGTGATTACAATGCCCACTAAAATCATCAGTGCATTAAACCAAGATTGAATCCAGATATTAGAAAATTAAGACTTGTCTTCTACTTTTTGCACTTTTTTGGAAAACTGTGTAAATATTAAATGTCTCCAAAACAAAAACCCTTGTGTATCCAGCTTCAAGATAAGATCCTTAAATAGTCAATAACAGGGAATTCTATGGTGAAAATCCTTTCCTTCCTCCCCTTGCCTACACATAAATAGTCTGCGTTCTTGTTTACCAATGCTAATCACAAGCCTTCAGGTATATTTATTTATGTTGCCAAGTCTATCATATAAAATATAAGGCATAAACTATGTGTGGCTTCTTACCAGTTTGGAGTATATACATTTCACCCTCAGTGTGAAGTCAGCATGGAGTTTGCCTCTATAGGGCCTCTGTACTTACATAATTTGCAAAGGTACCTGTCACTTTTGGTTAAGAGAAGGTGTCAGTGAAATTGCGGCTTGTTATTCAGATTATGTCTTTATTGTTTTTCATCTTAACCGCATTAGATTTTTTTAAAAAGGTAAATCCATTTTGTAAGGAAGAGCTCACTTAAATTTTAGATGAGGAAAAACTAGGTTAGCCTTGCTGAGAGATCGTTGTCCTATATAGCTCGTAAATAGGAATGTGAAGAAGAGGTTCAGAATTAGGCTTTAATATGGACAGGCAAAGAGGTCCAAAGAAAGAGAAGTCAAAACCTTCCATGCGTACCTGTCCCATATACTTCCTGCCTATAATATACATTGTGGTTAATTCCTGGGAGGTAGGAAAAAGAGTAAGTTACACCTTGTAGAGAATAAGTAAAATTCCAGACAAATCTCAAAGCAATGTACATGGAAACAGCAGAAGATTCCTACAAATGTTGCACACAAATGTTTGAGCCTCCGAGAGGCCTGGGTTCCCAGAACCTTGGAGCTCAGAAGATCCAGAGAGAGAAGTTGCCTAGTACAGAGAAAGAACATCAACCCAGAGGGATCCCCGTCCCAAACTGAAATCATTGAAAGTCAGTGCCAGAACTGGTCCAAAAACTGCACCCCAGTCTTTCAGCTCCCACCTGCCTCTGTGCTGCCAATTCAGGCTTTAGATGATTTTGCCCACTACATGATTCCAATGGAATCCTTTACGTACAATGAATGGCCCAGAAAGGATTGTCTCATCATTGTTCCTCAAATAACCTGGTGGCCTTATCCTCACAAAGCAACAACGTCATTATACTTTCTTACTTCGTAAGTATACAAACCAGCCAACCTCTAAGACGACAATTCATTCCCTGGTCTATTTTTGTCAGCCAGCATTTTATAGTTCAAGGTCTAGCTTTGGGGCCAGAGGGTCTGTGTGTGTGCGTGTGTACATGTGTGAGTGTCTGTGTTCATGCTTGTGTTCAAGGGAGTGGGAGCAAGGGGGAAGCCCATCACATGTACCAGAAACAAAGCTTTGATCCACATCTTCCACTGCCCGATAAAACGACTTGTAACCACAAAAGCATTTGGAGTACTGTCATCTGATCCAGCAGCCATAGGCCCCTTATTTTCAGATGACCAAATACCTTCACAATGACACACTGCACTTGCCCACAGGGGAAGGCCCCCTCATCACTCACCTGCTGTCATTCCTTTCAGGGGCCCAGGAATAGTCCAGGGGCCTTAACTGCAAGCTCTAATTGGCTTCGGGCTCTTGAGTAGACTTTCCCAGGTGAAAGCGGAGCAAATGTGGTTTTTCATTTATGTTCCTTATCACGGGTCTATGGGGAGGGACTAAAAAGGGCCCAAGAGGCCATTAAGAGCTTGCATTGAAGGCGGGGAGGGAAGGGAAGGGAAGGAAAAGCTGGGAAAGTGGGAAATAAAAATAATATCCAGTACATTATTCAACTGCTGTGTAACAAGTTGAAATCAGGCTCCTTCCAGATCTAAATAGATCCTCCAGTCCTGTAATTAAATTGAGAAAATGAAGCATTTCAGGCCTTTTGCTGCCTTTGATGGTTGTTGTTTTTGTGACTGATGTGTAACCAGAACTCCTTTTTCTGGGTCAGGAGCCTCAGATGGGCAGCTTCCTGATAGAGACAGGGAGAGAGAGAAAGAGAGAGAAGAGAGAGAGAGAGAGAGGGCTGCCTCCTGGTGTCAGCCTGTGAGGACTGATGGCCAGACAGGGGCTGACAGGGTCCCAGCAAGAACAGACCAGAAAAGATGCTCCTGCATGGACAAGCCTCCTTCTGTGTGCATTTCCTTCTGGCATGTTTTTCCACGTGTTCTCTCCTTCTCAAGGACTCTCTGTGGGAACTGGCATTTGTCCCTTTGAAAGAAAAGGATGGGACATTTCATGACAGTGCAGAAAACTATCAAATCATAAAGAAGTTGACTTCTGAAAGCTTATTCTTTTAAAATTCTCTCCCTTTGGTCCCTCATCAATTTCTACTCCTCATACTCCCCACTGCATGCATGTGTGCAACACACACACACACACACACACACACACACACACACACACACACAACTCACACTGAACATGAGTGGGCATGAACACACAGTTGGAAGCTCAGCGGATCCTCTTAGGCTAAGGACGCTCCAACGCACTGAAAGGTGAAATCTAATCATTAACATACCCCCTCCTCCCCATTTCTAGTGGAATTTGCTCTTGTTGATTCACTAGAGCGCCCTCATATGTCACTTTGTTGTAACACCACTCAAGACTTTGGAGAGATGTAAGATGTTTAAATACCGTTGTCACCACAGTTCAAAATATCAATTTTCTCTTTCCACCTCTACTTCTCAGGTGGGCTCATGAAGCTGAGAACCACTGTGTGAGGTCCTGAAATAGTACCAAGCCCTCACTAGCCCCCAAATGTGTGTCTAGGCAGAGCCTGGCAAGCCTCAGACCCGGGTTCTGAGTCAGGGCCCCAAATGCTCACTCTCAGCCTTGAGCTGAGAACACAGCTCTGACCTGCACAGAGAGCAAGTCGGAGGAGGAGAAGCTGTGTGCCAATCTCTCTGCCTCCTTACAGAAGTGGCCAGTACAGGCAGCCAAGAATCTCATTAACCAATCAAAGCCAAAGAGTTCATATTAATACGGTGTTTCTTAAAGTGAGCTTCAAGGAATGCCATCACCAGAACGCCAGGTAGTGTTATTCAAATCCAGGGGCTCCTGGGTGGCTCAGTCCATTGAATGTCTGACTCTTGATTAGCCTCAGGTCATGATCCCAAGGTCATGGGATCAAGCCCCATGTCAGCAACCCCCCCCCCCCCGCACTGAGCGTGGAGACTTCTTAAGATTCTCTCTCTCCCTATCTCTGCCCCTCCCCAGCTCCCACTTGCACACGCACCCTCTCTCTCTCCCTCTCAAAATTAAATAATTAAATCGGAGTTTCAGGCCCTGCTCTGTATCTGTTGAATCAAAATCTTTGCTGTTGGGGCTCAAGAATCTGCATTTTCAATTTTCAAGTTGAGTTTTAGGCACAGTAAAGTTTGAGAAACCTTCCTTGTTTTTCACACATCCTTCAGATTATATTTTAACAAAAGCCTTTTAATTCCATCAACCAATGGGATGAATTTTGATACTATGGCAGTATTAAAAATAAGTGGGAGAAGAGGAGTTTCCAGTGCCCCTCTATTTTCCCCACAGATGTAGCTGCACATGCCACCAAAAACAAAGGGCCAGCCTTCTCTGTTCCAGCCCTATGAGTGCACTCCAAGAGTAGAGCACAGACTGACGGGGTTGGCTTCTGGGATAAAGGGTTACACCTTTCGGACTTGTACATCCAGTTGGGAGGGAAGAAGGGCAGGTCACAAGTCTTCCACAATCTGAGTCTGTGTAAGGGGAAAGAAATAACCTGCCATTGTTAACTATGTTAAATTAAATAAAAAAGTTTAAATGAGATCTGAGCTCCCCTCTCTGCCATCTTAGCTTCCACCATCCCTCCTCCTTTTTTTCTATCATATGAGGCTCTTTTCTGTTCCTTGAACCCAACAGCCATGGCTGGTCCTCATGAGGAAACTGAAGCTGGTCCTGGATGTTTCCAGGTCAGGAAGATTGTGTGTAGGCCTCCTTTGTCAGCCTTGGGCACAGTTTTGAATGGTCATTGTAAGTGCCATCCTTGGCAAGGGTGGGATGATGTTGGGAGGGTTCCAGAAGAAGGAAGCTTTCTTTCCAACAAATGCTCAAGAAGACCCAAGGGATGTGATGAATAGAGCAAAGAGAGTCTCAACTCTGGTCAGACAGATAGGGCTTCTTCCCAACTCTGCCAGGTACTAGTTGAATCACCTTAATTAATATTCTTAAACTCTAAACCTCAGTTTTCTCATCTGTAAAATGACCTTAACTAATAATATTAGCCTTATAATTGCTATGAGGATTAATAGAAATAAGGCATATAAAGCAATTACCACTATGTCTGCTGAATGTAAATTCTCTATTTATATTAATTATAAATAAATAGCCACATTCCTTAGTGTATGGCTTTAAGGTTTGTACAAGACCTGTCTCTTGATTTATTTTATATTTTCCCATTTATTCTCCATTCTCACTCCTACTCCCCTCCTTTATCCTCCTTCCTGAGTTTTCAGGTATGTCCTTAGATTTTTATGTGTCTTTGAAAAACCTGTAGCTTTGTTGTGTGTGTGTATGTGTGTGTGTGTGTGTGTGTGTGTGTGTGTGTGTGAAATTTTAATATCCTTAAATGGTACTGTGCTATAAATTGCTTTCCACCTTTTGCACTCAACACTGAAAGTTTTAGAACTATCCATATTACTGTTTGCCAATGGTTCTCAACTTTACTACATAACAGAATCACTTGGGGAGCTTTTGAAAAATACCAATATATGGGTCTCAATGCCAGTGATTCTGATTTAATTTGTCTAGGGTGGGGGTTGAGCCTCAGGTCATTCTAAAGTGTAGCCAAGATTGAGAAGCAATTGCTGTGCATAAAGCTAGTTCACTGGCCAGGATGACTCAGGCAGCAAGAGGGCCAGAGTTCTACCTTTCTCTGGCCACAGCAAATCCCTACAGCAAAATCACGTAATAACAGCCCCAAGGGCAGTGGCAAATGGAAAAGGAAAAGAGGAGAAGGTAACTTGCAACCTGAGGGGTATGCAAGGAAGCCCCCAAATCAGCCCTACATCTCCATCCCTTTGTAAGAGTCAATGACTTGTTGATTTTTGTCTATTTATACATTTAACATATGCAATGCATGCAACATGATGGTGAGAAGTCCAGCTTTTGAAGTATTGTGTTCCATATGGTCCCCTAGAGCAACAGGACCATCTTCACTCATTCTATTTTCTCTTGGAAGTCCCAACAGCACTAACAGATGGTTATCCCAATCATACCACTAAACCAGTCTGAGCTGGGTGCTGCATTCTTTCCATACTGAAGTACTACAGAGGATGCCCTCTTACCTGGCATTACTTGGCACTTGTGGTTAGTTGGCTCATCTGGAAAAACATGGCTAAATCTGGGAATCGTTAAAAGGTGATGTATACATACATTAAGCATTTTATTTTAACCTAAAACTTATCAATGCATATTCATGAACCAAACTTTTGATGTAAAGCCAAGGCATTTTCTTTGACCCTAAGTTTTCTGATTGGATTTCCAACATTATCTCTAACATAAGCTACATCTATAATATATATGTTAGGATTTCTAGTTTCTATTACCTTAAAGTAGAGCAGAACGTAAGTGCCCTTCCAAAGAAGTCTAGGTGCAAAATTCCACTTAAAAACTATATTCTAGGAATTTGTTACTGAAATTTTAAATACACAAATTGAAAGAATGGCATAATGAACACCAAAATATCCACTGCCTAAATTAAACAACTTGTTAATCTATTGCCTTATTTGCCTTCTTTCTCCTGATGTATACAGATCTACATCTACATTCATTCATCTGTCATCTAGCTATACTTATTTTTGGTAAATATTTGCAAATAAATTGCAGATGACATAACACTTTCCCCTAAATACATAGCATATAACTCTTGAGCATAAGAATATGACTCTATATCATCTCACACAATGAAAACTAATGGTAACTTCACAATAACATCTGATATCCAGGCTTCAAATTTCTCCAGCTGTCACAAGATGGTCATGTATAGCTTGTTTTTTATCAACCAATATCCAGTCCTGGTCCATTGTATTTTACAGTTGGTATTTTATGTTTTGGCTCACCTTTGTTTTGTTGTGCTTTTTTTTCTCTTTGATAGAGACTTTTTAAAGACTTCAGACCATTTTGTACAGTACCTAATAGTCTGGATTTATCTGAGTGTTTTCTGGTGGTATCATGGTTTCTCTTTACCCTGCATCAACTGTAAGTTGGAAATTAGATTTAAAAGCCTGAATAGATTCAGGTTAAATATTATGAGCAGACTTTTTCACCAGTGATGCTATGAATGTCATATGACATTGCATCTTCTGCAGGTATTTTTGGTGAACAGATGTAAGCATTTATCTTGGGTACATACCTAAAAGTGGGATTGCTGAGTCATAGGGTACACAAATGTTCAGCTTTCTTGAGTGGTTGCATCAGTTCACACTCCTGCCAACAGTATATGAGTTCTAATGGCTTGGCATCTTAGTCAACATTTAAAATTGTCATTCTAGTAGCTTTGCAATGGTATTGAACTGTGGTTTTAATTTGCCTTCCCCTGATGATTTTGAGCACCTTTTCATGTGCTTATTGACCATTTAGATATGAAATGTTTAAAATTTTTGCCCATTTTTAAATTGGCTTATCTGTCTTTAGAAATTGATTTGTAAGACTGAATATGAATTCTTTATTGGTTATATGTATTTAAAACATCTCCCACAAATACAAATCAAAACCACACTCAGATATCACCTCACGCCAGTCAAAGTGGCCAAAATAAACAAATCAGGAGACTATAGATGGAGAGGATGTGGAGAAACGGGAACCCTCTTGCACTGTTGGTGGGAATGCAAACTGGTGCAGCCGCTCTGGAAAACAGTGTGGAGGTTCCTCAAAAAATTAAAAATAGACCTACCCTATGACCCAGCAGTAGTACTGCTAGGAATTTACCCAAGGGATACAGGAGTACTGATGCATAGGGGCACTTGTACCCCAATGTTTATAGCAGCACTCTCAACAATAGCCAAATTATGGAAAGAGCCTAAATGTCCATCAACTGATGAATGCATAAAGAAATTATGGTTTATATACACAATGGAGTACTACGTGGCAATGAGAAAGAATGAAATATGGCCCTTTGTAGCAACATGGATGGAACTGGAGAGTGTTATGCTAAGTGAGACAAGCCATACAGAGAAAGACAGATGCCATATGTTCTCACTCTTATGTGGATCCTGAGAAACTTAACAAAAACCCATGGGGGAGGGGAAGGGAAAAAAAAAAAAAAGAAGTTAGAATGGAAGAGAGCCAAAGCATAAGAGACTCTTAAAAGCTGAGAACAAACTGAGGGTTGATGGGGGGTAGGAGGGAGGGGAAGGTGGGTGATGGGTATTGAAGAGGGCATCTTTTGGGACGAGCACTGGGTGTTGTATGGAAACCAATTTGACAATAAATCTCATATATTACAAAATAAAAATAAAAAAAATAAAACATCTCCCACTTGGTGGTTTGCATTTTCACTCCCTGAATGGTGCTCTTTGGGGAACATAAGTTCTTAATTTTAATATATTTCAGTCGATCAACCAATTTTATTGCATTTAGTAGTTTTATATTCTGCTTCAAAAGTCTTTGTTTACCCCCAAATCATGAAGATATTCTCTATAGTATCTCCCATAAACTCTATTTTTTCACACTGAGATCCACAGTCCATTAGGAATTAATTGTTTCAAGTATGGTGTGAGACTCAATATCATTTTTCCACTTAATCAGAACATTTTGTTGAAAAGATCATCTTCACTCCACTGCTTTACTATGTTCCCTTTGTCATAAATCAAGTATTTATACATGTTTGGATTTCTATCTGGACTTATTTTGCTCCATTGTTTTGTTTGTTCTTATGACAATAATACACTGCTGTTTTCATTACTATAGCTATATAACTCTTAATATCCAGTAATACATAGGGTCCAAATTTGTTCTTCCTCCTCAAAATTGCCTCTGTTATTGGGAAGCTTTTGCATTTATTTATACATTTTAGACATCAACTTGATAATTTCAAAGAAGTGTTACTGGATCTTAAGATTCCTTTAAATCTATACACAAATTTGAGATAAACTATCTAATATATTTCTCTCTTTAGATCTTGTTTAAATTTTCTCAATAATGTTTTATAGTTTTGCTTAAATTATTAATTGTAACATATTATTTGTAGATTATTTTGGATTTTCTAGGTACACAATTATATCATGAATAAATAATGATAGTATCTTCATTTTAATTTCTTATGTATTTTATTTCTTTTTCTTGCCTTATTGCAGATGTTAGCCCTTCCAACATACAATGTTGAGTAGGGGTTATATAATAGTGGTATAAAATGGTAATCTCCACCATTTTTTTTTCAACTCCAAACTCAGGAAGAAAATTTTTAATGGTTCATTCATCATCAAATATAAAGTTTGCTATAAGTTTCTATTGATATTTACCAAATAAGAAAGTTCCCTCTATTTCTAGTTGCCATGATTACTTTTAAGTCATGTATGGATATTGAATTTTGTCAATTTTTTTTCTGCATCTATCAATATGATTATTGATCTTATTTCTCATCCCTTTTCTATTAGTTTATTGAATTATACTGGTGAAATTATACTGGTGTTAAATCAGCTGTGGCCTGTTGGGAAAAAAAAAAGCCTGACTTGGTTATGATAAACAACTTTTTTGTATATCTTGTTTTATATGTGTTGTTTAAAATATCATCACGTGCATTCATGAGAAAGATTGATTGAATCCTTTCTGGTAATATCCTTGTCAGGTATTGAGATTTGCTGGCCTAGTGAAGTTGAGAAATATCCTTTCTGCTTCCCTAAGAAAGTTTATCTAAGATTAGTGTCATTTCTCCTTTAAATGTTTGGAAGAATTCATTGGAGAAATCATCTGGGCCTGTATTTTTATTCATAGGAAGATTTAAATTATGGTTTTATTATTTTTAATAGATATAGAATTACTTAATATCTTGTTTATATCTTGTTTACTAAAATTTTATTCATTTTACCTCAGTTGATGAGGTTTATTCATAAAAAATGCTTATAATAACCTATAATTATTTTTTAATGTCTTTCCCCTTGTTTATACTGGATTTTTGTACTTTTTATTTTAATTATTTTTTCCAGGGGTTATCAATTTTATTAGTCTTTGCAAGAAAACAAATTTTGGTTTTGCTGATTCTTTTCTATTTCATTAATTTTCCCCCTTATTGTTATTATTTCCTTCCCTCTACTTTCTTTGGATTTAATTTGCTGTTCTTTTGCCAACTTTTATGACAGATATTTAACCATTGATATTTGGCCTTTCTTATTTTATAATACATGTATTTAAGGCTCTAGTTTTCTCCTCTGCTTTAGCAGAATCCCATTTTTTTTCCATAGAGAGAGGAATAAAGAAGAGTGCTTTCCACGGTGGAAATGTTCTCAGTGCTCTGCTTCCCAAGGTCCCACAGTCTCTGAGTCCCTCCTGTAGAGTTCTACCAGTCTTCTCTGTTTCCTCCTCCACATTCTGAGGAGAGGGGCTTCATGCAGATCTGTTTTCTGGATCCAGCTGGCCCAGCCCTTTCCTGAGTTTAAAAGTTTGTAAACTATTAGGGGAAATAGCCAGTGAACAAATGAGGGGCAGGTGGACATCCCATATATTATTATTTAATTAAAAACATTTTCTAACTTCCAACCTTATTTTTTAAAAATTTGACCCATAGATTACTTAGAAATATACATAGGGCTGCCTTTCTGGGTACCTTTAAATTTCTAGCTTAATTCTATGGTGGCCAGAAAACATTCTCTGAGTAATTTGAATTCTTTCAATTTTATTGAATCATGCTTTATAGTTCAGCAAATAGCAAATGTTCCATGTGCATTTGAACAGGAAGTATGTTCTTTGTTTTGAGGTACAGTATTCTGCATATAATATTTGTTAATCATGTTCAAATCTTCTGTATCTTATACATTGTTCCTTGGTCTTCTGTCAATTACTATAAGAGATATGTTAAAATCTATGAAGTATGATTGTGGATTAATCTATTTCATCTTCTATATCTGACAACTTTTACTTTTTGATACTCTGTTATTAAATACATTCAAAGTTAGAGTTATTGTATATTTCAGGTGAAATGAACCTTTTATTACTATGAAATGTACCTCTTTATCTCTAGTAATGTTTTTTGTCTTAAAGTCTATTTTAGGTTTGTGTTTAGGTGGTATATATATTTAATTCAACCTTTCCATATTCTTGCACGCAGTCTGACAATCCTGTTTTTTTTTTTTATTTTTTTAATGTTTATTTTTGAGGGGGAGGGAGGAGCAGAAAGAGAGGGAGACACAGAATCCGAAGTAGGCTCCAGGCTCTGAGCTGTCAGCACAGAGCCGATACAGGGTTTAAACTCACAGATTGTGAGATCATGACATGAGCCGAAGTCAGACGCTTAACTGACTGAGCCACCCAGGTGCCCCTGACAACCTTATATTTTAATTGGGATAGTCTATTTAAATTTTGTATGATTGCTAATAAGTCATTTGATTCTACTTCTCCCCAAAATATTGCTTTTTATACCCTTTCTTGACTGCTTTTGCATTAATCAATTATGTGTTAATTATTGCACTTTTCCTCTACTAACTTCTTCGTTTATAAATTTTGTTTATATTTACTAAATCCCTAATTTAGTATCAGCAAGGAAGACACTACTGAAGACCATGAGGGGTTGTTGAGGAGCAGTTACTTGGCAATTTTTTAAGACATATCCATCAACTTACATAGCTACTTTGTTGTGTATGCGTGTGTGTGTGATGTGTGTGGAAGAACATTTGAGATCTACTCTCTTAGCAAATTTCAAAGAAACAATACATTATTATTAACTATACCCATCGAGCTGTCCATTAGGTCTTCAGAAATCATTAATCTTCTAATTGAAAGTTTGTACTCTTTGATTATTTCCCTTTTCCTGAAACCTCCATATCTGGTTACCACCATTTCACTCTGTTATTATGAGTTCGACTTTTTTCTTTAAGTTTCTTAGATTCCACACATAAGTGAGATTGTGCAGTATGTGTCTCTGTGTCTGGCTTATTTCTTTTAGCTTAATGTTCTTCACGTTCATCCATGTTGTTGTAAATGGCAGGAATTCCTTCCTTTTTAAGGCTGGATAATATTCCCTTTGATTGAATAAAATAGCACATTTTCTATATTCATTCATCTGTCAATGGACACTTAGGTTGTTTCCATGTGTTGGCTATTTGAATAATGCTGCAATGAACATGTGAGTGCAGATATCTCTTCAAGATAGTGACTTTTATTTCCTCTAGATATATACCCAGAAGTGGGATTCCTGGATCACAAAATAGTTCTATTTTTAATTTTTAAAGGATCCTCCATATTTAGTCTGTTTTCTGTAATGGCTGTACCAATTTATATTTCCACAATGTAAGAGAGTTTTCTTTTTCTCCACATCCTTGCGAACACTTGCTATCTTTTGACTTCACATAATAGCCATTCTAAAAGGTGTGAAGTGATGTCTATCTCATTGTGGTTTTATTTGCATTTCGCTGATGATCAGTGAAGTTGAGTATCTCTTCATACACCCATAACCATTTGTATGTCTTCTTTGGGAAAATGTCTATTTAGCTCCTTTGCCGTTTGTGAAATTTCTAGTTTTTGTCTATTTTTGAAAGAGAGAGAGACAGAGTACGAGTGGGAAAGGGACAGAGAGAGGGAGACACAGAATCTGAAGCAGGCTCCAGGCTCTGAGCTGTCAGCACAGAGCCCGACATGGGACTCAAACTCACGAATGGTGAGATCGTGACCTGAGCTGAAGTCAGATGCTTAACTGACTGAGCCACCCAGGTGCCCCTTTCGCCCATTTTTTAATTGGGTTATTTGGTTTCTTTGCTATTGAGTTGTATGAGTTCCTTATATATTTTGGACATTAATCCCTTAGCAGACACACAATTTGGAAATTTTTCTCCCTTTCTGGAGGTTGCCCTTTCATTTTAATAATGGTTTCTTTTGCTATGCAGAAATATTTCAGTTTCATATAGTCCCACTTGCTTATTTTCACTTTTTTGCCTATGCTTTCAGTGTCAAATCCAAAAAATCTCTGTTATGACCAATGTCAACGAGATTTCCCCCAACGAGATTTCTGTAGGCATGTATGCTTTCAGTGTCAAATCCAAAAAATCTCTGTTATGACCAATGTCAACGAGATTTCCCCCAACGAGATTTCTGTAGGCATGTTATGTTTCTAGGTCTTACATTTAAGTCCTTAGTCTATTTTGAGTTGTTTTTTATGTATGGTGTAAGATAAGGATCCAAGTCCATTCTTTTGTATATGGATATGTAATTTTCCCAGTATTGTTTACTGAAGAAGCAATCCTTTCCACATTTTATATTCTTGGCACTTTTGTTGAAAATTAGTTGACCATATATAAGTGGGCTTATTTATGGGCTCTCTGTTCTGTTCCATTGATCTATGTGTATGTTTTTATGCCAATACCATACTATTTTGATTACTATAGTTTGGAATAGAATTTGAGGTGGGGACTAGTAATAAATGTAAATGCAGTTCAGAAGACAATACAGATAAAAAATTATGAATAATGAACATAACCCAAATAAAGTCCAGATTAGTATCTTTAGTAGCTGCCATAACCAGAACTCCCTTCAGGAGTTAACTCTGTTAAAAACAGGTTCAGAAGGTTGGGGACAGGGGGGAAGTAAACATTCTATAGTTAGCTTTTCTGTAGAAATTCACCCTCCTTTTTCTGTCTGTAAATATGAGTTACTATATTTATACATTTGTAATTGTTACATTTTGATCTTAAACTTACTCATTGTACAGGAACTATTTAACTATATCACTTCTTTACACAGAACAAGTGTCCAGCAGAATTTATAAATCGCTTTGAAAGAGGGGTGAGGACAAGGATCAGAGAAAGGACAGACACTTAGTATGGAGCAAGGAATATAAAATTGTGGCAGGACCTATGATAGCTCTAATTTTGAATTCCTCCCTGCTTCCTTCTTTTCTTCCTTCCTTCCTTCCTTCCTTCCTTCCTTCCTTCCTTCGCTTTCTCTCTCCCTCCCCCTCCTCCCTCCTTCCTCCCTTCCTTCCTTCCCTTCCTTTCCTTCCTTCCTTCCTTCCTTCCTTCCTTCCTTCCTTCCTTCCTTCCTCCCTCCCTTCCTTCCTTCCTTCCTCCCTCCCTCCCTCCCTTCCTCCCTTCCTTCCTCCCTCCCTCCCTTCTTTCCTTTCTTCCTTCCTTCCTTCCTTCCTTCCTTCCTTCCTTCCTTCCTTCTTCCTTCCTTCCTTCTTTCCCCCTCCCTTTCCTTCCTTCCTTCCTTCCTTCCTTCCTTCTTTCCTTCCTTCCTTCCTTCCTTCCTTCCTTCCTTCCTTCCTCCTTCCCTCCCTTCCTTCCTTCCTTCTTTCCTTCCTTTTCTTCCTTAACTAAAATATTAGTATTGAAGATATAAAGATAATATTGTATAATATATTTCTTATCAAAAGACAGTAGGGCCTTTTCCATTAATTATTACCTATTCTAAAAAAAATTGGACCCCCATGGTCAAGAATAATAATCGCCAGTTGCTTAAAGCTTGTTGCATGCCTGGCAAAGTCCTGTGCCCTTTCATTTCATCATCCAGTAGTGCATGCGAGGTAAAAATTATTGTTTCCTTTTTACAGAGAAGCCTACCCCAATCTGAAATCTAGAACTGTCTGAGTGCAAAGCCCATACAAAGGGGTTCTGTGTTGAACATTTCTACATACCTTATCACACCTAGCACGGGAGAGTTCCACACAACGATAAAGACCTCATAAAACCATACTCTAGTGAAGTCTTCCCAATTTCATGAGTAACTAGGCCATCATGAGTGATGGTCACTTCTCAGGCCTTTGGCCTGCCTGGGAAAGTGCCCCGGAAACAGTGGGCAAGACAGAGTCATGGTAAGAGAAGCAGCCCAGAGGTCACTTCTTCCTCATTTCTAGGAATTGTAAGAGCTATTGAATCATTTGGTTGTTCCACTGCCTGTGCTTCAGTCACTCAACACCCCAGCTGTCCTGTGTAGTAGACGCTGTCATCTGAAATTTACAAAGGGAACCAAGACCCAGAGGCCTTCACTGACTTGCTGAGGCCACACAAAGTATCAGTATCAGAACCTGGACTTACACCTAGGTACGTTCGGCCAGGCCTTAAGCTCTTAACCCCAACGCTAACATTTACTTCACATCTGACCATGCACCAAGGCCAGGGTGCAGCCCTTCACAAGCATGATCTCATTTAATCCCTACAATAGCCCTAAGAAATTGGTACTGTGCCACCCACTTTACAGCAGAAAACTAAGGTTCAAGACGGTGAAGCGATGAGCTGGAGGTCTCAAGGCAGCAAATGGCAGAACAGAGATTCGAAGCCAGGTCTCTCACCTGAGCCTGGCATTTAAACCACTTGAATACCCTACGTCCCCATGTGTAGAGATTATTCTGGAGCTGGATGTCACCCAAAGTCCATGAGACCTGGTTGATTTGCAAGGAACCAGAAACCATGGCATCTTCCTCGATGTATTTGTTTGTTAGGATCTCGGGGTGGGGTCCTAGAGTGAGGCTGTGCTCTGGCAGTTAGGAAAGAGGGCCACCTGTTCAGCACATCTTGGCATGTTTGTATGACCATCCCCTTTTCACTACACTTAATATGTTCCTTCAGTGAAGCCCAAAAGGCAGTCCGGCTTAGTGGAAAGTACACAGGATTTGGAGTCAGTCACCTGAAATTAAGAACAAAGCCACCTTTCTTTTACTCACTGCTGTAGAGCATGATAGATGAACCCAAAGACTCTAGAACCACATTGCCTCAGTTCAAATTTCACTCACAACCTACTTCTCTGCCACCTTGCCTACCTGTGACTCAGTTTCTCCATCTGTAAGAAGGGAATGATAATAACAGCGTCATTTCCTGGTTGTGAAAATGTAAGGAAATCTTGGACACAAAGCCCTTGGAACAGTCCTGTCCCAGGGGATGTGTTTGAACTGATTTCACCTCCAGCCTTTGTATGCCACCTTGAAACTGGTACTGGCTAGTATGTATTTCTTTTTTTTTTTTTAAGTTTATTTATTTATTTTAAGAGAGAGAGAGTGCGTGCATGCAAGCAATCGGGGTGGGGGGGACAGAAAGAGAGACTCCCAAGCAGGCTCTGCACCGGCAACTTGGAGCCCTTTGTGGAGCTCGAACTCACGGACCGTGAGATCATGACCTGAGCCAAAAACAAGAGTTAGATGCTTAACCCACTGAGCCACCCAGGCGCTCCAGCTAATATGTATTTCTAAAATACGGGAATTAGCTGGAGCCTGTTTCCTTGTCTACAAAAGAGCAGCTTTGCCTATCTGCTTTGGAGAACTGTCTCAATTCACAGACGTAAATCACCCAGAATGTCACCTGGCACACAGTGACTACCCAACAAGCATTCTTATTATCCGCTTATGATGTGAGCCTCGCCTTACTTTTCAGCAAAATGGGTAGCCTCAGGAAGCCTGCCTGGTAGGTGCAGCTACCCCCATTTTACAAACGGGAATCAAGACCCAGAGACCTTCACTAAGGTTAACATGTTATACATGTATAACAATGTAGGTCAAAATGCTATGTAAGCAGTGAAATGCTGTACAATAGTGAGCTGTTACCATCACCCCCCTCGGCCTCCTTCAACAGCACCTCCCCACCCCATGTGCTTCCTCAGCGTCCAGCCACTCCCTCCATCCCTTTCCGGTTGGAAGCCACCTCCTTCCCCTCTGCCTCCTGGCTTCTCCCACCCCTGGTTATTTCTCGGCTGCCTCTGGACCCTGCTTCTTCCCAGGCAGATCCTCTCCCTGCAAACATCTGCCTCACCCTCCAGGGCCAGCACAGCCATCCCCCCTTCTCTGCTGTCCACTGGGCTGCTGGCAGGAAGCCCTTCCCTCCTCCCTCCACCCTGTTCCCTTTGGTAACACCCTGCACACATGGGGATTATTTCTTCTGGCAGCGGGTGTCCAGCTGTCAAAGAGACAGATCAGTCTTTGCCAGGAGGAGGCAGGAAGGAAGGTGGAAAAATGAGACCCAAATGGAAAAGGTCTCCCTCCCCGTCCTGGCAAGAAATTCTAAGAAATGGGGAGATGTGCCTAGAAGCCACTGAACCTGGTAGGGTGCAAGAAAGCAAATCACAGATCTTTATCTGAGGAGCTGGACTCCCCCAAGCCCCACTTCTTACCCAGACAAACACCAAAAAGCCCTTCTCCAGTGCAAGCAGGATGCACAAAGGTGCTGAAGGAAAGAATAAAGTAAGTTGCCAAAGCGAAGGGTCACCTGCTCTGAACACTCAGTTCTAATTACTTCTGCATTTGCATTCACCACCTATGGTATAGAGCATGGGTCTGCTATGGACTGAATTGTATCTCCCAAAAATTCATATGTTGAGGCTCTAACCCTCTATATGACTGACTATATGTGGAGATGGGGTAGGCAGAAGGTAATTCAAGTTACATGAGGTCATAAGCGGGTCCCTGATCTGAGTGCACTGGTAGACTTATGAGAAGATGAAGAGAGAGATCACACAGAGAACAGGCCATGTGAGGACACAGTCTGCAAGCCAGGAAGAGGGCCCTTACCAGAACCCTGCCATGCTTCACGGAGACCTGGAACTTCTGGACTCCAGGCTGTGGGGGGACAATGTCTGAGGTTTAAGCCACCCATTCCACGATATTTTCTTATGGAAATATCTTAATACTAAGCAGACTAACACACTTGCTTTGCTTTGAGTGGTAAATGGGAGGCATATCCTTTCTCCTTCTACTTCTAAGTTGAGGAAATAAAATGACAGACAGGAGCAAGTGATACAAACTTGTACAGTGATATTCCTTCTCATACCTGGGAGTTCACAAGAGCCCACTGTAGTTTGGGGGGCATTGGCCATCTTTTTTTCCCCAAGTTTTTATTTAAATTCTAGTTAGTTAACATACATGGTAAAATTGGTTTCAGGAGTAGAATTTAGTAATTCATCACTTATGTATAACACCCAGTGCTCATCACAAGTGCCCTCCTTAATACCCATCACCCACCTAGCCAATCCCCCACCCATCTCCCACCATCAACCCTCAGTTTGTTCTCTATCATTAAAAGTCTCTTAATGATATGTTTCTTCTCTCTTTTTCCCCCTTCCCCTGTGTTTATCTGTTTTGTGTCTTCAATTCTACTTATAAGTGAAATCATATGGTATTTGTCTTTCTCTGACGGACTTATTTTTGCTTACCGTAATACACTGTAGCTCAATCCACATCTTTGAAAAAGGCAAGATTTAATTCTTTATGATGGCTGAGTAATATTCCATTACAGGTATAGAAAAGTTGCAGAGATAGTACAGAGAGTTCCCATACACCCATCACCCAGTTTCCCCTAATATCTTACATTGTCATGTTCATTTGTCAAAACCAAGAAATTAGCAAGATTTCTAACCCAAGCATTGCCTTCGTTTCTGGAAAGAACACCAACTTCTGGAGTCAGAAGATCCAGTTCAAATCCAGCTCTGTCATTTACCTACTGTGTGACTTTGAGAAAATTATTTCATCTTGTTGCAAATCTGCATTTTGGGAGGAATCAAATAAGAAGCATATATAACCCTGAGATTAGTCAAGACTCTTCTGTTTCAAAGAGACAGAAACAAACTCACACTAGATTAAGCAAAATAAGGGACCACAGTGGCCCAAGCAGGAGTCAGAGTTCCAGAACTACAGGCTGTCTCCACCCCCTCCACCCCCTCAACCCCCTTTCTTCTGGGTTCTGACTCATTCCCTTATCCCCTACCATCTTGAGCTCACTCTTTTTCCACTCTTCTTTCCGTTTCTGTCTTCAGTTGCTGCCTTCACAGAGTTTATTAGATTTCCTTTCACTTAAGCTCTGTTTACTTTTGAAAATGCATGTTTCATCCCACACTCCCCCTCCACACATATACACACATACACTTGGTTCCATGGAAAAGACCAACGATGGAAATAAAAACTTCATAAACCTCTTGACCAGCACTTTGACAGACTTGCTCAGAGGTTTGGAACTTAACCTCCAGTCATTTCCAAAGTTTATTCTTTCAGAAGGTCAAGCTACATACAGTGGATGTATATTTTAAGCTCAAATTCCTAAGGGCACTAGCAACTAATATTTAAACATCATCTTCTTCAGAAGTTTCTAGAAGAAGAATCAGATCCAGACTCAAAGATATGACATTCCACTTCCCACCTCAGATTCCACTCTGGAAACGACCTCAGTGTCCCTGTTCAGTTTTTTTCACTTTTACTTCTTCTTCGTGCCTGACTCCACTCCCAACCCCAAACACACACTCATGCAAATAAACTCTGTTTCCAGCTATGCAGAGCTCTTCCAGGTTCCCTTAATGCACCATTCACTCTCACCCCCTTCTCCAATGGAAAATTCTGATTCATCTTTCAAATCCTGATCTATGCAAAGGGTATCCATCACATCTCCTGGGAAATTTGTCCCTTTTCTCTCATCTCATGACACTACCTTAACATATCATAGTGTGGCCATTTGTTGAATCATCTGCTTTTCTTTCTTCAAGGTCAGAAACTATCTCAGTCACCTAGTTTCATAGCACCTAGTACCATACCTGGGATATAGTAGGTGCTCAGTAAATGTGTGAAAAATGAAACAGTGGAACATCTGAAAGGTTATTATGTGTGACTGAGTCTCATA
Source organism: Lynx canadensis (assembly GCF_007474595.2). Taxonomy (NCBI): domain Eukaryota; kingdom Metazoa; phylum Chordata; class Mammalia; order Carnivora; family Felidae; genus Lynx; species Lynx canadensis. Next base: position 124,982,090 of record NC_044309.1, on the reverse strand, counting down.
CCTCATTTAGACTGCTGGTAGAACCATCTTAGTCCATGTATCTACTGCTACATCATGAAACTCCCAATACAGAATTGCTTAAAACAGCAATCATTGTAACACTTCTCACAGCATCTCTGAGTTAGGAATTCAGGAAATACTTGACTGGCAAGCTCTGGCTCAGGGTCTTTCACTTGGTTGCAGTCTGACAGTGGTTAAAGCTGGAACTGTGTGGAGCAGCTGGGGGTTAGGAGGCTGGAGTGTGACTGAGTATCTCTCCCCATGTTGTCTCAAGGACTCCCCATGTGGTGTCTCTGCATGGGCTACCTTGCGTTTCCTCCCAACATGGTGGCTCAGAGCTGTTGGATTGCTTACATGGACACTGGAGTCTTCAAGAAGAATCACCACTTAGACTTGGAAAGTCGTGCATTGTCACTTCCACTGTACTCTATTGACCAAAATAGTCCTCAAAGACTATCCAGTTTCCAGGGAACATAGACCCCACTTTCCATGGAAGGAGTGTCAAAAAAAATTGCAAACACATTTTAAAACCACCCCACCTAAATGCAATGTGGATAGAAAAAAGGACAGCTGTGGAAAAGGATAAGATTAAAATAAGTCTGGAGTTTGTTTAATAGTAATGTACCACTGCTGATTTCTTGGTTTTAACAAATGTACATGGCAATGTAAGATATTAGGGGAAACTGGGTGATGGATATATGGGAACTGTCTGTACTATCTCTGCAACTTTTCAATAAACCCAAAAATTATTCAAAAATTTAAAAATGAGTGAAAAAACAGTGCTACATGGGTCACCTGGGTGGCTCAGTTGGTTAAGGGTCTGCCTTCGGCTCAGGTCATGACCTCGAAGTTCGTGAGTTCGAGCCCCACATCCAGCTCTGTACTGACAGCTCAGAGCCTACAGCCTGTTTCGGATTCTGTGTCTCCGTCTCTCTCTGTCCCTCCCCCACTCACACTCTGTCTTTGTCTCTGTCTCTCTTTCTCTCAAAAATAAATAAACTTAAAAATAAATAAATACTTTAAAAATTAAAAAATAAATAGAATTTTAAAAATGCTACACACCTCTTTCTCCCCACTCTAAGAGCTGGTAGAGAGTAACTAGTCTTAAACAAAGAAGCTCCTGTGCGTGCAATAACTTAGAACTGATTCTGGCAATCTTCTATTCTGAACAAGCAAGATTTGTCACACCCTCTATAATTAGACTATTCACAATGTTCTATGACATTCACTTAAATGCCCATCTCCCTTATTGGAAGCTATGTCCCCTGAAGCACCTTTTCTTACAGTTCTTGTTACCTTCAATGCCCAGAACAGTGTTGACATAATGTAATAGGTAGAACCATACGGAAATGCCAATTTTGTAGATCAAAAACAGTTGAATGGTAGCAATTAATCTACAATTGAATGAAATGGGCTTTCCTTATCTTATGCCATGCTTTTGCTCAAAGGGAAGAACAGAGCCCAACAATCCTGAAAGAAGAATCCTTTCAGAAAACAAGTATTGACCTATATTTTTCACTGGGAGCTCCACAAAGACCTTGGAATTCCTTACCCATTGGCTTCTTGAGTTCTCTCTAACTTCTTGTCTCCAGAGCCAACGCCTTTGCTGGGCTGAGAAAGTCTGCCTTGCTCTAGTAGGCCAACAGCCAGAGGCCGCGGGGCCTCCAGATGCAGACAGGAACGTGCAGGGTGGGGTCCACGATAGCAGAGGATCCAGGCCCAGCTGGAAGGCAGCCATGGGCGCTGCTGGAGCAGGAGGCTGCAGGAAGCGAAGGAAGGAGGAAGTTATCTTGTTGGCAAACCCCACCCCTCCTCTATTTCCCAGGAGGTCAAGCAGATGTCATCAGATGAATTTTTCCAGACTTGAATGGAAGCTCAAATATGATTCTAACAGGAAACAGTGGGGGGTACACTTTTGCCACTTTCTTTCTTCCTTTTTCTCTTTTTAAACTCAAACTTAGGAGCAACAGCAGCTGTCCTGGTATTGTGTTAGGTTGTGCATCACTCTGTGAGGCCCACATGAGCAAGAAACAGTCACCCAGAAGGACCAAGGCAATTTGACAGTCTCATGCATGCTACATGACCTCCTCCAGGATCAAATTAAGACATGTATTCAGACACATCTTAGGGGAGAAGGTGGGGAGGGGTGCTGGGTGGCCAAAAGAGTTCTGCCACCATGATGGCCTCCAACTAGTTGTTGAGTCGTATCCAAAAATGTGTTGCCTGTTTCTCTGTTTATGAATTATCCTTTCCCAAACAGAACAGCTGGAGCATTTTGTTCTCCATTCTTTGAATACAACTGAGCTTTCCAATTTCTTGTTCTCCATAGTTTAACACACACAGCAATAAAACATAGAGCCATTTTCTGTGGTATTTAGTTAATGATGCAGTATCTGGCAGCCTCTCCTCCTTCACCAAAGCCATCCTTGGGAAAAGTTCTCATTCAAACACTCTAGAAGTTGTTTTTAACTGGCAACTCTGAAGACATAGACATTTTTGGGGGCAATCTGGTTCTTATTTTAACTGAAACTAGTTTATTCTCCTCAGAACAAAAGAATGCCAACAATTCATCGGTCCTTCACACTGCTATGTCACCAGCCAAAGTCTTCCTGAGCTCTGAGAAACAGCACTTTGGGAGATTAAAATAGAGAGAAGTCCTGGTGGTTGTGCAAGGCATCTGTTTTTAATTGTTCTTTTTCTTTATTCTGTGTGGCCATGCAGCCAGGAGTATGCTGAGACCCAGTGTACATCACGACTGAGAGCCTTTGGAGTCAGACACACAGAGGTGCGAGCCACACTCCAATGAGAACTGGGATGTGGCCAATACAAGACTGGTAGGGAAGTGGGCATTTCTGTGCCAGACCAGGAATGCAATACTGGATCAATGCAATACTATAACTTGCACTAGAATCTTCTCGCAGAGCATCCTACAGTCTTCCCTTCTCAGAAGACCACAGGCACCAAGGAGAATTGGAAATACCATACTCAGGGATTAACCTGATGACCACCCAAAAAAGAACAGGATGCCCCAAGACTCCTGGATCCCATAACTCAAAATATGTTCTCCCTTTATAATTATATCTCAGTCTTTTGGAAGCTTTGGAAAATCCTTATTTTTATAGATTGGAAAAATATTTATTGTTTCAGTCCATCTGTAGAGAAGATGAACCCTTATGAGTCATTTTAGTTAAACTCATTCTATGTCCAACTTTTTTCCTCCTCTCCTCTTCCCACCCTTCTTTTCTTCTTTCCCTCACTGAGTTGGTCAATATATAATTATTGAGTGTTTAATTATGTGCCAGATTATCCTGGGCCCTGAGGGATATAGCAATGTATCTGTCAGAATGGGCTACATTATATTCCAGTAACAAACAATCCAAGAACATAATGGTCTTAAAACAACAAAGGCTTATTCTCCTAATGCTTCTTATCCATTGAGGAATGCAAAAAAATATATATACAAAACAGAAAAGTCAAGAGGATATATTGATTATTTCCTATATACCAACAGAGTATCAGCTCCTCTGCCCACATTTCCTCATTTAATTTTCACAACAGCCCTACAAGATGTGAAAATGAGGCTCAGAGAAAAATTAGTACCTAAGTTAAGATCTACCACATAGTAGAAGCTCTGTAAACATTAGGTTATTACTATCGTTGTTGTTGCTGTTGTTGTTGTTGTTGCTATTATTCTTATTATTAGAAAGGAGGGAGAGGATTTGGGTCAGCGTATCCCATGCAGGTGGAATAGCATGTTCAAATCAGGAAGGAGAGCTCAAGTTAGAAATGCTCCAAAAATAGGAAGGAGTGCAGAAAGTCTTCAACCCTAGGGAAGTGTGGGATCCCTTTGAGACTCTGATGAATATCATGGACCCACTCCCTAGATATATGTATACACACACAAAGTTTGTACAGATCTTCAGATTTACAGACACACAAAAGCCCATTCATGGATTCCAGAATAATAAATAATAATGGTGACCATGTAGTGCCAACTATGTGCCAGGCTCTAGTCTAGACACTTCAAACAAATTATCTCATTTAATCCTTAGAGCAACCCTAAGAGGAGCTACTATTATTATTTCCTTCTTTGTAGACAAGGAAACAGAGATCAAGAAGTTAAATAACTTGCCAAAGGTACACTGAAGTGTGAAAGTAAGTGACATTGTTGGGATTTAATCCAAGCTGGCTCTAAAGGAAGTACAATCCCCACTGCACCCTACTGCCACATAAGACCCCACTCCCTGAAGGGTACTGAGCACCCCTCCTGCACTAAAAAAAAAAAAGACTTGCTTTTTAAAGAGCAGGTTCCTTGACCAACAAAACAAAAGCGTGACCACCTATTCCTCTTACCTGGCACCTGCAAACCAAGGCCCATGAAAGTAAAAACCACTTGATTCTATGGCCATCCTGGTTGAGAAATAATCAGTTCCAGAGGTGTTATTAAGCCCCATGCAAATCCTTTGAAATAATGAGCTGCCTCATGCAAGCAGAAACTCCCTCCCCACCGGTCTCTTCATGAGAAGGAAGTGTGCAAAAATTCCTTTTCCACCTGAGGGTCTCACACATATTGATGGCTTAAGCTCCCGCCTGCGCTGTGCCTTCAGGTTTACGCCAATCCTTCTCCATTAAGCCCAAGAGTGTAACAGAGAGAAGAGGCCAAAACTGTGGGAAGGTCTCAACTAGCAGGGACAGGTAGCACACCCACAATTAATTATACACATTTATTAGAGAGCTGGTAAGCAAATCAATGTCATCGATGATTTATTCCCTAATTTGCTTTGAGTATGCACCTCATAAATCAATAATAGAAAATGGCACTAGAGCATGGGTGTTAACTGTCAGCAAAAGGCAGTGTACCGATTCTTTTAATTAAAAGAATGTGTGTGGTGAACATGTCCATGTGTTATATTAGATATGGTACATTTTAAAATTGCTTTTTCACATCAAAAGAAATGCTAGGAGTTTGGAAGAGGACGAAGAACTGTAAATTCACAGTAAGTGGCAAGAGTCCTGGTGTTCCTGGGTGATATATGGTAATTTGATATGTAGGCTCATTCGAGAGCATTCTGGGAATGGAGATAATGTTCTCTGGTTCCAGGTCAGGCTAAATGGATCCAGGATAAGAGCCATTGCTAACACTCCATCAGAAAGACATAAAAACACAATGAGATGTGGCATCATATCCTTTTGGGTACCAGATAAAATTGATTCTATGTTTCCCAAAAAGGTATATATAAACTACAGAAATTGAGAGGTTATCCAAAATGGACGGTCAATGTAGTAATGCTTTCCCCCTCCTCCAAAGTTCTGCGGATTAGATAACTTTTTTAGATAATAAATCAACAAAAATTAATATTAAAAAATCACAGTATTTGCCTGGGTGAAAAAGAAAAGCCATTATAATACAGCATGAATTTCTATTTCAGTCTTGCCTGAAAATATCAGCTATTGTTAAAATAGATGGCACATGGAAGAAATACACTTTTGTACTTTATTTTAACCAAAAGGCCAAGGAGCAATAAGAAGCACACTTATAAAAGACGAACCTGTTACTTCTGTGTAGGGACACCCATGTCTCAGAGAGAATATAGACTGCTAGCCAATCAATGCTAGCCAACCAAGCAATCAGGCTTCCATGAGAGAGAAGACGCGGGTGAGACATTGTAGCTGACTGGATGTGAGTACAGGCTTTGAATTAGGTAGACACGGGTTGAAATCCTGGCTCATATAAATAACCACTGTATGAGCTGGAGGAGAGCACTTTAATCTTCCAGAGTCTCCGTTTTTACATCTGTAAAAAAAAAAAAAAAAAAAAAAGGCATAAGAATATCTATAATTTACAGGATGACCATAAGATGACAAAAGATAATGCATGTAAATCAATTAGTAGAGTCTCCTGTGCTGCAATGATGCTACACAAATGGTCAAAACAAAGTAAAACATGGCAACACAAACATACAAAAACCAAAGGTGTGAGGGCACCTGGGTGGCTCAGTCCGTTAAACACCCGACTCTTGATTTCAGCTCAGGTCATCTCAGGGTCGTGAGATCAGGCCCTGCATTGGTCTTGTGTTAAGTGTGGAGCCTGCTTAAAGTTCTCTCCCCCTCTGCCCCTCCCCCACTCACTCTAGCTCACTTGCTCTCTCTCTTTCTCTCTTTCTCTAAAGAAAACAAAAACAAAAACAAAAACAAACGTGTGGGGCAGTGTAGATGCAGATTACAAAGCCATAGAGTGAGATAATAAATGGAAGTGTGTGCCTGAGGGTAGAAAAATTTACTGGAGCTGTTGAGTTGGGAGAAGAAAGGACGAGTCTGGGAGAGGGAATAAAATTCCTGAGTAAAGGGCTGCATGACTTTCGGGTGGTCACTTCGTATTTTAAGTCTCAATTCACAGGCAGTCTCAAGTCAATGGGAGTTTGGGGCCACATGATCTCTGGGTCCCTTTCAGTTCTAAAGGTCTGGGAATGTGTTAGCCAGAGATCACAGTGGGTTGAAGATTTCCTGACTTCCAGAGGATATCATGGAAGTTCTGTCCCTGCATTTAGATCAATGTTAGGCACCCATTTCTCAAACAACATTCCTGTCGAAAATCCCATTATTCAAACTAGGATTAAGAATGGACACAGTTTCCAAGGTGGGATAGTTGCTGAATTTGGTTCTTTGTTGTTCAAGAATTGTAGAAATTGGGGTCCTAATGAATATTCAACACCAACTACAATACTTTGTGTGCCCACATGCCTGTAAGAGCCCCGTATGCTGTTGAGGGTGTCTGGAAACAATAGGCAAGGCACAAGAATGACCTGGCAGGGTCCCCTTAAGTAACCATTCTGCCTCTGCCAACTTCTTTTTCACATTCTTTTCTCTTCTTAGAATGCCCTTTATACCCTTGATCTCTGTCTCACTGCAGAAACTCTTTTGTATTTCTCTTAGGCTCTAAAGGTAAAGGCAACCTCCCTGGGAAGTCATTTGTGCTTCTGTCAGAGAGATGCAGTCTCTCCCTAACGTCCCTCTTCAGCACGGTGTACTTCTCTGCTGGTATTCATTGCTTTCTCATTTGTGGTACAGCCCCTGCACAGAAGCTTCCTCCAGGGCCCAGGCTTATTTATCCAACTGCCTGCTCCAAGGCAATCCTGGAGCTCATGATATCTCCCTGCAGAGTAGAGTGGTTAAGAACTCTGGAGAGAGCCAATCTGGCTCCATCATGCCTAACTGAGTAATCTCTAGCAAGTGGCTTACTTTCCCATGCAGTTTCTCATCTGTAAATCAGAGGTAGTGGCATCCCCAATTTGGATCATACCTCTTGTTAAAGCTCTACTAGTGTTCTACGTACTTCCTTCTTTTGTGGCACAGATCATCAATGTAGTTAAGTCATTGATTAGGTAGTTAACACTTTAATATATGTTTTCTCTGTTATAATACAAGCTCCATTGAAGCAGAGACCACCTCTGCATTACTTGCTGCATTATTTCAAGTTTCTAGAAGTTGGCTGAATGAGTGGAGGAATAAATGAATGACTGAAAGAACATATGTAAAAATGAATTAGATACTTGTTATATTCTCCACCAAATGGTTAGTACCTTGAGGGAAAATTGTATCTTTCTTATCTTTATATCCCTTACAATGCCTAACAATGAATAAGTGTTGAAAATTAAGAAGAATTTAATTGAAGGGTCCTCTCAGTGGAGGGGCAGGTACATTCAGGCGAGCAATGAGAATTCTCCCCATAAATCCTGTGTTCTCCTGAGGTAGACCAGTTGTCTTTCTGCTGTTTTTGTCTCAGCTTCTCCACCTGTGAAAGCAGAGTAATTGGCCCATGACATGCACACACTACATCACTATACCTCAGGCTGTCAGCTCAGGACCCAGGGCCAACCTTGTCCAGTTCCCATGACCTCATCAGCCAAAATCATGGGGCAGAGTGGACCCCACCCTAACTGTTGTTTACTGGCATCAACACACAGCCAACCTCAGGGCTCGGACATCCATGCTTACTAAGTGGAGTTGTAACCTCAGCCATACTCATAGGGCTTTATAAAAGATATTTGTGTGGCCATAGGCCATTGCTTCAAATAAACCCACCTCAGGAATACTGAATCTCAGAACCTGCACTTAAACTACATGGGTTTTGAAATTGGGGTTCTTTTAAAATTTTTGTATCTTCAATATCCAAACCTTTGGAAGTAAGCTGGTATTTATCATTCTCTTATATAACTGTTGCATAAAGCACTGAACCTGAGACCTGCAAAAAGTCTAAAAAATCACATATACACAAAGCTATAAATACATTATTGTAGACACATTTTCATTGAAATATACTTTATATTAAACATAGTGCTATATATGCCAAGTAGTACAAATACAAGCGTAAACATGAAACAGACTCAACTCCCAAAGATCTTGCTGATAAGCAAGAGAGATGGAATCATGATAATAATTTATATCAATTAGAGTACCTTTGGATGCAAGTAACAGAAAATGCTAATTCATAGTGGCTTCAATAATTCAGAAATGTAGCAGCAAGTCCAAAGGTGGGGTAGGTTTTAGAATTGGGTGAGTTTGTGACTGACATTATTATAAAAAATCCAGGTCTTTTCCATTTCTCTGCTCTGTGTCTTCAGTGTTCCCTTCTTCTTCAGTTTAGGAAATGACTTCACTCCTATGTGCCAGATCCAGATGTAACATCTGGATATGACAATTTCCAGAGGCAAAATGAGTCTATCTCTTCTTTTTTCTCTTGTAAACCCCCTCTTCCATCATTGCATTGTTTCAGACCTGGGTCACATTCCCAACTCTACCCCAACCACTGGCAAAATGGGTTACGGAGCATGGTGAGGATTTATTCCTGAGGTTATGAGTGTGGTCAGTGTTCCCAGAAACATGTGGAAGAGGTAGACACCAAAACATAATTGAGGCTCTGGAACTTGCGGCAAGGGAAGGTAGATGGTAGGAGGGCAGCTCACATCTGCTATATTATTTAATATTAACTTGGCATTCGATGCTATGCAACTCCTTTTAATATCCATTATCACTTGAATATGAACTCCATGAGCTCAGATATCTTTTGTATGTTTTGTTCTAGGATCTATCAAAAATACAGTGAAAGTTCCTGGCACATAGTAAATACTCAAGAAATATTTGGTGAATTAATGAAATATTGACTGCATTATTTCACCCTCATGCAAAGAGAAGTTGAGAGTGGTTATATGGATTGTCCAGTCATCTAGCTATAGAATTTCAAAAGAAAAATTTTAATTTGTATTTGCTAGATTTCATATCCAGTGTTTATTTAAATTATTTTGGCTTAGCTGCCTTATTTATTACAGAGGTATGGATAAAGTGTTCTTCAAGGCATCTTCAAGGAATAGGTATTGATTCTTACTGGAATAGTTGGGAAACTTCATGGAGAAAGTATGTACAATTTCTACATGGAGTTCTCAATGCACACCTTCATACAGATAATAGCAAGTAACTCTAGCTGGGTTCAAGTCCAAAATCCCAAATATTCATGCAATAATTATATGCATATAATCTGTATAAGAGCATAAGAAAAACATTTTTCTTATTTGAAAAAAGTTTGCTCTATTTTTAACCACTGTATTTAATAATAACCCACTGGATTTTTTTCTTATCAGTTTCTACTTTGATATGTCAACATTTGCCTTAAGTTGCAATGTAAGATTGGCTTCATGATCTGGAGTAGTGTGCCTGGGACATTTCATTCACTGGTATAGTCATCAACAGCTATTTACTGAGTACCTCACAGGCCACACAGTGTTCTAAACGTGGAGAACATGGCAGGGAACAACACTGGCCAAGCATCCATTTGTAGACTATGCCAGGTGGTGGTGAGGGTTATGAGGAAGCTCAAAACAATGGAAAGGGATAGAACCCCAGGATGGTGAGAGAAGAAAGGGATGCTCTTTTATACACAAAGTTAGAGACAGCCTCTCAGCTAAGGTAATATTTGCACAGACTTGAATGAAGTCAGGGTGAAGAACATTCCAGAATTAAAGAACAGAAAGCACAAAGTCCTGGAGACAGAAGAATGCCTGATGTGTCTGAGGAACAGTAAAGAAGTCAGTGAGACCAGAACAGGACGAGGAGGTGAGGTCAAGGGTCCCCAGAGTGCACTGATGAAGGTTCACAGGCTGGGCCGGCATGGCCCATGGCAGGATGGGTAGAGGAGTATGCACATTGCCTCAAGCAGCCTCATGGAATTCCTTCCATGGGAGAGGACACACCAGCAAAGGCCATTATATAATATCCACACGCACAAATGAAGTTACTCCCAGTTCACCATCTGAGGGAAACCTTGAGGACTAGTGGCAACCAGGCTGGTCTGGGAAGTCAGAAAGGCCAGTGACAGAATCCAGGTTCTGTCATGTGCTTGCCATGACATACTTTGTCCCTGAGAAAAGTATGTAACCTCCCCGAGTCTCAGCTTTTTCATCCTAAAATATTATCATACCTACCTCATTTTGCTGTGAGGACTAAGCAAAGTAAGGCATGCGATGCGATTAAAATAGTGTCTGGCAGGGCGCCTGGGTGGCTCAGTTGGTTAAGCGTCCAACTCTTGATCTTGGCTCAGGTCGTGATCTCACAGTTCTTGAGTTTGAGCCCTGCACCAGGCTCTGTGCTGACTGCGTGGAGCCTGCTTGGGATTCTCTCTCCTTCCCTCTCTGTCTGCCCCTCCCCTGCTCACTCCTACGCACACATGCACACGCTCTCTCTCTCTCTCAAAATAAACAAATAAACATGAAAAAAATTTAAAACAGTGTCTGTCATATAATAGGTGTTTGTTAAAGTACACCATTTTTATTATCATCATTATTACTGCTATTATTCACTGGTATTTCCTCAGCATGGCAGATGCACTTACCAGGTGACGCTCTTCCCAAGCTAACTACTCAAAACTGAAGAGTTTCCCCAGAAACAAAAACCATTTGCACTTGCAGAAACAGTGGCAATGTCCCTTAGTGAACGTCTGGTGGCTGCAAGAGGCAGCTGAGAAGCTGGCAGCCCTTCATGTGGATGAGTAGAAGACAGCCCACCTGAGCCAGGTGGAGGGGAGAAAGAACAAAGCACCCTCTCTGACAGCCTGGGGCACTGCTGCCTGGATTCCACACCTAAAAGCTCTTTCAGGGCCCTGTCTCAACATCCCAGGAGCAGACTGTTTTCCCTGTGTGTTCTCTGAAGAGCCAATATGACTCATCCAAACTGCACACCTGGGCCTGTGGCTTGGGCCATGGTGGAGGGCAAAGGAGGGGGAGCTGCCATAAGGCCCAGGGTGCGTGCAGGAGGCCTTGGTGTAAGAGACCCCAAGACTGCATGACTGCAAAGCTTTCTTGCCTCCCTACACTGCCTCCATTTGTCTTTCTTAAACCGCATCCAAGGGGTCTGACCTTATGGGGGAAGATGACTGTGCACCTGAAGGACTTGGGGTATCAGGCAGGAGGGATGGGAGGATGGGGCAGGCATAAAGATACAGAGGGATGCGGGAGGGTCACTGTTTGACAACACAGCAGGGCAACATGGAGACAGAAAAAGGCATCTCGTTCTGCTTCCTGGTCCCAGGATCTTCCTTTCTGACTGAAACAGGGAAGAGCCACATATTGTATTGCTGTTGTGCTGTACAGTTTACAAGCACATGCCTCCAGCAGCCTTTCATTAAAACCGTGCAGTGCACCAGACCCCCACGTCAGTGCCCTGGACTCTCCCCAGCCAGGACTCCTGCTTAGCCCTCCCCTGGCGCCAAGCCAGCCCTGACTTCTGTTGGTTTCCTTTTAACACATTTTAATAAATATCTGAGACCCCCTGTGACAAGATGGCACAGGGCTGGCAGCAGGATGCAAAGGTACAGAAAACTGAGCCGCTATGTTCACACCTCTGAGTCCAGCCTCACTCCCCGTAGCTGCACTGGTACCAACACCTGTCCCCTCCCAGCCCCCCGCCATTCAGCAGGCTCCTTATGAGCCTCTGAGTTCAGCCTGAGCGCTGCCACTCACCAACTATGTGACCTCAGGAAGGAAATGTGTTCTCCTAGAGACTGTTTTCTCATCTGCAAAATGGGGATAATCCCTTTGTCCTGCCCACATCAGCATGACTATTATGAATCCTACAGACAACAGTCACAGAAGACTTTGAAGAAATTAAACATAATATAAAATTCAGATGTCAGAAAGGGTTTTAAATCCCCCAGCTGGTATGAATAGCAAGAATGGGAAGCTTTAGGCACAATGGGATGTCTCTCCCAAGGCATCAATGGTGGGGTTCTAGAAGCTCATAGAGTCCTTCTCAGCTTTATTCCAGTGTTAATTAAATTCCTTGGCCACTGGGAAGGGACTAAAAGACCATCCAGAACCAAAGTGAGTAGCCCCAAACACTCACACAACTTCCTTCCTGTCTCTCCTCAAGTGACTTGTTTTTACTGGAACCCAGTTTCCTCTTCCTGTCTGGGAAACTCTGTTTACAAAGACTAGCTCTGTAAAGAAAGCAAAAAAAGAAAGCTCTTTCCACCAAATGGCCTTGGGTTTCACCAGGTTATCCTCCTAACCTGAACCAAAATAGCTCATGATGCATCATGTATGCTTGGGGTGGGACTGGGGTGGGGGAGGTCTTCCCCATATATCTTCACAGGAGAACCCATTCTGCATGTTTGTCTGTAAAAAGCAATCTGTAGAGATGCCTCTGTAGGCAAATGAATTTGGAAAAATATTCATTTTGGGGAAACTCCATCTCCACCACACTTGTTTACAATATCTAAGCTCCCTTGCAAGGCTGTCTTCTAGAGAAGATCTCCTTGTCTCACACTTCAATGCACTCCCCACTGCATCTACTCATCCAAGTCAAATTTTCTTTCACTGTGTACCGCTCCACCCCAAGGTGACAAAGTCCTGGGTGTGTGACCCCAGACACAGCTCTTCAAGCTTGAGTTTCCTGACTTATAATATGGCTAATAATGGCAGTATTAGCCTATGATGACAGAGCTCTTTGTATCTGCCCTCCCGCAAAGAAGCTATGAGGAGGAAGCTCCTACTGTCTTCATTTCACAGATGAAGACACTGAATCACATGATGGTAAGTAATTCACCCAAGGTAACACACCAGGAGTAGAGCCAGAATCAAAATACAGGCACTTTGGCCTATGGTTTTAACCAATATTCTATACTTGTCGACCCAATTCATTGGCATGTTTTGAAGGTCAAAAGAGATAACTGGAAAATGGTAAGTATTTAATAAATATTGCTATATTATTGGATGGAAATACATGTCAAAGCACCTGTTATAGTGTCTGATTCATCACAGGCCTTCAACTTATGTTAGTTCCCTTCCCTTCATCCATCATCTCAAAGCAATGCCCCTGACCATCATCTTCCCTCAGGTATCCCAGAATGTGCTGTTTGAAGGTTACTCCTCTGAGAGAGTTATAGCACTCAATAAATTTTTCCTCAAAACAGAGTCTTCTGAGTAATTGAATCATTGAGGGGGTGGCAGGGATCTGCCATTTTCTAGCTAGTGCTTTAGCTCAAAGGTTCTCAGCCATGGGCACAAGTGTCATCAGTGCAACACAGAATTTCTGTGATAGTTTCTAAGAAACCTTGGTTTTTGGTGAGAAAGCATGTTATTTTTCATGATGGAACTCCAGAGTAACAGTCTTATCTTTATCCATTGTCTTCTCTTCTTTCGCTTGACTATCAAGGATAAAGAAAGGAATTATATAATGATAAAGGGCCAGTTCTCTGGGAAGAGATAACAATCCTTAATGTGTATGCACCTAACAACACATGAGGCAAAAATTGATACGGTGGCAAAGAAAAATAGAAGAATCTACTATTACAATTCAGACTTCAACACCCTTCTATAAAAAATAGATTCCAGCAGGCAGAAAATCAGTAAAGATACAGTTGAACTCAACAGTGCCATCAGTTAATCCTCAAGCTCACATGGAACATTCACCAAAATAGACCACACTCTGAGCCATAAAACACACATTAACAAATGTAGTGAAATGGAAATCATACAATATCTGCCCTCAGACCACAGTGGAATTAAACTAGAAATCAGTAACAAATAGATAGCTAGAAAAATCCCAAAATACCTGGAGATTAAGCAATACACTTCTAAATAACACACGGGGGTCCCAGTCTTCAGATGAGGGACAGGCATGCTGTGCAGTTGGCCAGAACATTATAGGCTATTGGACCTGTGGAGGAGGAGGAGGAGCAGGCAGAGGAGGGCTGTCTTGATTTGGTCCCCATTGAGATGAAGGAAAAGTCTAGTCCTGGTGCTAAGATCCCAGTCACAATTATCACCGGGTATTTAGGTGCTAGGAAGACAATACTTCTGAACTATATTTAGACAGAGTGACATAGTAAAAGATTAATAGTTATTTTAAATAAACTTGACAAAGGAAGTGCAGTGGATAAATCCTTAGCTGTCAGCCAAGGTGGAAAGTCCTACCAAGAAATGTTAGGACTTAGAAACGGTTGGTTCTGCCGTTCAGTAAAGGACGGTGGCCTTACAGCTAATGAGAATTTGATGCAGAAGAAGGGAAATTTTGATTACATACCATTAGAGACCACTGGATTAGCAGATCCTGGTGCTGTGGCTTTTATGTTTGGGGTTGATGCTGAATTACGGATTGATATTTATCTTGCTGAGATCATAACACTTTTGGATTCAAAATATGGATTAAAACATTTAGCAGAAGAAAAACCTGATGGCCTTATCAATGAGACTTCTAGGCAAGCTGCTTTAGCAGATATCGTTATCATTAAAAGAGAAGACTTGGTTTCACAAGAGGATTTAAGCAAATTAAGAACAACCATTACATCCATAAACGGAATGGGAAGAATTTTAGAAACACAAAGATCAAGACTTGATCTCTCTAATGTATTAGATCTTCATGCCTTCAGTCTCTGTGGAGTAAGCTTGCAGAAAAAAACTCCACTATGTGCCAATAACACAGTCTCACCCTGATCAGAGCATTGTTATGGTCACATTTAAGTATGAGGAAATGCAAAGGAAGAAAGTCTAAATGTATTTGTTCAGAATCTTCTGTGGGAGAAGAGTGTGAGAAGCAAAGATGGAGGTCATATGACTGAAAGGACTGATATTGATCAAACACAAACCAAAACCAGGGATCGTCTAAAATGTCCATGAGCTCTCTGATTTGGAGGAGACTCCGGTGAACGGGGACAGTGACACTGAGAGTACAAATTGATTGGTTCTTATTGATGGGAATTTAGACTAGGATACCCTTAAAGAACTATTTATAGCTACTGTGACTGAAACATAAAAGTGGACAACACATTTCAAAGAAGATCAAGTTGGTCCATAGCACTAGAAACATTCCTTATCAAAAAGATTGGATGATAAAATTGGGAATAATTTCCTACTGCATGTGTTTCAAGCATCTATTCTTTGCATTACTTCTGTTATTAATTCTAGTATATTTTCAAATAGTGCTTATTTTATGGAATACATAAAATATGGTAAATAAGTACTGTAAAATATTTGACATTCATACAACAAAACATAATGTCCTCTGGAAAATACATACATACATACATACATACATACATACATAACACATAGGTCAGAAAAGAAATCTCAAGAGAATTTAAAAATATTTTGAACTAAATAAAAATACAATGTATCAAAATTTGTCAGATGCAAAGAAAGTAGTGCTTAGAAAAATGTTCATAGTACTGAATACATGCATTAGGAAAGAAGAAAGATCTAAAATCAATGATCTAAGCTACCATCTTAGGAAACTAGAAAAAGGAGGAAAAGAAAGAGCAGATCCAAACTATGCAGGGTTCAGTTCAGAATTCCACCTGTGTTGGCCTCCCTGAGCTCCATCCTCAACTAAGGAGGTTCCTGGGCTCTGTTTCTGTTCTGCCTCCTCTGTGTAACACCTCCTGGAACTTTTCTCCAGGCAGTAACCTGGGAAGCATTGATTTCTCTTCTCTCAGGGATCACTGTCTTGAGTTGCCAGCTACCCAGTGTCATGTACTACCAGTGTTTCACAGCTTTGTCTGGTCTCTAGTTGTTTAACATGGGAGGATAAATCCAGTGTACCCATTAGTCCATAGTGACCATGCTATTTCAAAGCTCCCTTCTCACTTTCTCTGTCACACAGTTAGCAGTTGGGTTGGCCTCACTACAAACAGACTAATTTCTGTGTGAGAATCACAGTTATGAACCACACAGGGACCCAAATGTTTCACATGGTTGGTTTCTTAGGGACCACCAACAATTCACATTTCGCATGTGTGTGGACACGTGTGGCATGGTGGCAAGCTGCAGGCTTGCCTTCTAGGTAGCAAGGCAGCCTAAACAGCTAGAGGTTGCAAAATATTTTCAGGTTCTGGCCCACGGTGATCACAGCATATATATTTAGCCCTTGCGTCTATTACATCAGTGGCTCCATGAGTATGTGTGTGCTTGCACACACACGTGCACGCGTGTGCATAGGTGTGGGGGTGTGCACATGCGCATATGTGCATGTTGGGACTTCAAGGTGGATGGTAGGAAGTCGATGCAAAAATTTCCACATCTTACTATTTTGTAACCTACTTTGTGCTATGTGCCACACTTGAAATACATTATGACTTTTAATCTTCACAATTACCTTGAAAAACAAATGCAACTCTTATGCTCATTTTATAGAACTTGAATTCAATGACAGGTTCCCCAAGGTCATGCAGTGGATCTGTGATGAAGCCAAATGTTGAGCACACAGTCATCTCTCTTCAAAGCCTTGTGTACTTTATCACCATGCTCTCCTAGCTTTTAATTTTTCACTTCCTGTACTGCCTAGAAAGATGGTCAACACATGGATGGGCCTTAATAAATACTTTTGCATTTACTGAATCTTAAGGTATATTACTTTCAAAACTATTTTTAACATACTTGCTGTGTCCTCAGTACTTAACTCAATCACAGTGCCTAGCACACAGTAAATGTTTAATAAATAACTTTTGTTTCAATAAACAATATTACATCTAAATAGGACATAGTTCCATGGAGTGTGACAACTAATGTTTAATGATAGATGGCATTTTTTAGCCCTACTTGCAAGCACTATTTTCCCATTTTAATATAATTTGCTTTTTTGATTTTATAAAGAAAGATAAAGCATCGCTAGCAGAAAAGAATACTTCCTGTGACCAATTCTTTCTTTTGTAACCATAAAAGTCTAATTACTCGGCCCAAGAGGCACTAAGTTCAGTACTATCTATTTCCTTCTTGCATAGACAAGCTGTATAACAATTTTGAGAGAACAAACATCCTCGTGAGTGTTGACAAAGGTGGAACAAGGAGGAAAAAGAAGGGAAGTGAAACTTGTTTTTGCTTCTCTGGTGCCCATTCACCTTCATCCTCTCAAGAGCCTTTGGATTGTTTCATGGAAAAGTAGCCCTGCCCCCTCTCAATCTACGTGTTCCTGGAGGTTCACTCCATTCTCCATCACCATGACCCCCAAGCTCCAGGACTGAGCATATGACCTCAACCTGACCTTCTGATCTATCCATACGGCATATGGCACAGTAAATTGTTCAATACCTGACTCGCTCCGTTCTATATTTTATCAGAGTTAGGCCAGCGTGACTTAATTCTGGGATCTTTAGTAAAAAATATTGGGAAATAAAAGTTTTCTCTTTTCTGGATTGGAACTTTGTAAGATATGAACCTGGAGCTGCTGACATCCATTTTGTCACACCAACATGAGCTGGCCTGAGAGTGTCACTTATGCAGAAGAAAACTATAATTTCTAATATTAACATTTAGGCCTATAGAACCAGCCTCCCTTGAACCAAAATCTACTCAGAGTCACACAGGTGGCCTTACAAATTCCCTGTTATGCTCAAGCCAGTTTGAGTTTCTATCATTTATAACTCAGAAGCTCTATGGAGAAGGAGACCAAACAGCTACTGTGTTTCACTTGCCTGGTGAATACCATTTCACTTAATTGTCACAAATCCTTAGGAAGTAGGTCTTAGTCCTCTCCGTTTGATAAATAGGAAAACTAAGACCCATGGAAGTTAAGAAACTAGGCGCAAATGGCTAGGAAATACTTGAACTTGGATTCACTCCTACTCTTCCCTGGCTCTAAAATCTAGGTCCTTTCAACTACTAAATACAGCAGGAGCAAACTTCTGTGATAAATCATCCTTTCTAGTTGAGTGTTTCAAAAGAACACTAAACAAGGGAGGCAGAGTCCTGGATCTATCTTTCTTTCTTTCTTTCTTTCTTTCTTTCTTTCTTTCTTTCTGCCTGGGTCACCATACCTTTCATATGATCTTGAGCACTTTTCCTTTCTAAATCTCAGGGGCTTTTTTGTTTTTGTTTTGTTTTGTTTTTGTTTTGGTCTACAAAACCATGGGGTTTGGATTATATACTAATGATCCAAGTTCTTCCCAGCTGTAAAAATGTAAAATGTCAATTCTTGACTATTTTCCTGAAATTCCCAAGTTAGGTACTTGAGGAACCAGACATTAAAGCAAGCCAATAGGCGAAGCTTCCCTCCATGAACCTTCTCTCCTAATTTGGTCAAATGGATGAGGTATGTGTAATTAAAACTGCAAAAATAACAAGCTTCCGGCCAAGTTCTACCCTCACTTAACCATACTCTTGGGGGTTGATTTCAGGGGAGGGGAGGAGGGGTGGGGAGCGGATGTTGAACCCAGGGTGGAATTTGGCCTGATATGTGGATTCTTATAATTTCCAAATGATGTCAGTGCACTTATTTGAGAGACTGAGAAAGTGCTGAGTTTAGTCTATTCGACTCCATAAAGAAAAACTGAAAACCGCTGGGCTAGGGCCAGTGTCGACCAACGTTATAAAGCCAAGAACACTTTTGGCAGGGCAAAGTCATTCGGGGACGATAGTACCCAATTCCTGTCGATTTATGGCTGTTGTCTTTCTTTCTGGTTAATAGTTTGTTCTAAGATAGGGAATACTACCCCTGTACTTGTCAACTGGCTCAGAGAAAATGGATCTGCTAAAAAGTTTCATCGTCTGTTGATCCCAGAACCATTGAGGTTATAGAAATTTCAACAGCTGCTAAGAGGGGCCAGAGTTAAGTGCCCATTCAGAAGAGTCCATCAAGCTATTGAAAAAAAAAATCTGTCTAGTTGATGCAATTCAAAATAGAGCTTTGATTCTAATCAGACAAATAATGGCTTTGTATTCTTGTGTCTTTTTGCTTTTGAGTTGGTCTCTATCATACCAAGATGGTATATGTGCAGGGGTCCCTAGAATTCCAACATTTGACCTTTATTACCCATACCTTCCTCCAGGCAGTTCCTAATATGGGAAACTATAGTGGGTGAGAGGAGAATAGGAATGACAAGGTGTGTACAATTAAAGGCAGATGCCCTAGATTCAAATCTTGCTCACTCACAAGTGAGAAAACCTTGGGCAATTTTTTTTTTCATCTGGGGGGAAAAATGGGATAATAATAGTACTTTATCACAGGGTCATTATAAAATGATTTACTTTATGCAAAACACTCACTGTTTGGCACATAGTATGCACTTAGTAAATGTTAGCTAGTAATCCTGAAGAAGCTAGAAAACAAAACTGGGGCACCTGGGTGGCTTAGTCAGTTAAGCAGTCAACTTTTGATTTTGGCTCAGGTCATGATCTCAGGGTTGTGAGTTCGAGCCCTGCGTTGGGCTTTGCGCTCACAGCACGGAGCCTGCTTTGGATCCTGTCTCCCTCTTTTGGCCCCTATCCCACTTGCACTCTCTCTGTCTCCCTCTCCCCCTCCCAAAAATAAACATTAAAAATAAAATAAAAAATTTTTAAGCTTAAAAAAAGGAAGCAAAACCAAATGTATCGAAGGTAAAAAAAAGTTTATTGAGACCAATACCTAATATATCCAATGTAACACTCAGTTAAGACTGAGGGAAGCTTACAAACTAGTCTAATTGCCTACAAAGACCCCTCCTCCCAACTACAATTCTTAGGTATTATCACCTTCTGGCTGGGCCATATGATCCAGTGGACCAGAGTTTTCATGACAACATTCAAGAGAGCATACAAAGAAAGCAAAAGACAGGAGAAAGTAGTCAGGCATTGAGAGATCTTGGCTCATCTTAGTGATGTCCCTCCTATCAAAGCAGCAGCAAGAAGTAGAAAAGAGGATAAGAAAGACAACTACTTAACATTTTAAGAAATAGTGATCATGTCCATCAGTAAATATAGCCTAGTCCATGTCCCAGAATCTGGCTAATCAGATAAGCAACTCTTCCTCATCTAGAGAATGGGGGGGGGTGAGAAAAGAACAAAGGCTGAGACATCTTTCCCACACCTATATTCCCCCTTGTTTCAGTGATTCTCAAAATATAGAGGGTGAACCATCCACATCCTACTCACTTGGGATGCTTGCAAAAATGCAGAATCCTGGACTATAGACAGACATACTGCAATGGTTAACATTGCATATTAATTTGAGTGGGTCATGGGATGTCTACATATCTGCTTAAGCATTATTTCTGAGTGTCTCTGTAAGCGTGTCTCCAGAAGAGATTAACATTTGAGTCAGCACCCTCCTCAGTGTGTGTGGGCATCAACCAATCCACTGAGGAACTGAATAGAACAAAAAGGCAGAGGAAGGGGGAATTCTCTTTTTCTGTCTGACTGGAGCATCTCTCTGAGCTGGAACATCAGTTTCCTCCAAGCCTCAGACTAGGGCTTACACCATGGGCACTACTGGGTCTCAGGCTATTGGTCTACGAATGAAACTATACCACCAGCTTCCCAGGTCTCCAGCTTGTAATTTTGGGACTTCTTGGCCTCCATAATCATGTGAGCCAACTTCTCATAATGTATTTGTATCTATATCTATATCTGCCAATATATCTCTTTCCCTCTCTATATGATAGATAGATGATCGATAGATAATAGATAATATATAGATGATAGATAGATAGATAGATAGATAGATAAGGATATGTAATCTATTGATCCTGTTTGTCTGAAGAACACTTACTAATACATGTATTAGAGTGGAATCTTTTAGGGTGAATCTCAGAAATCTGCATCTTACAAGTTTGCCAAGTGAACCGAAGTTGAAGAACCATTTATGTTGGGGAACCTGGGTGGCTTACTCAGTTAAGCACCTGACTCTTGGTTTCAGCTCAGGTCATGATCTCATGGTTCATGCCTGCTTGAGATTCTCTCTCTCTCTCTCTCTCTCTCCACCCCCCTCTCTGTCCCTCCTGAATTCTATAGATAGATAGATAGATAGATAGATAGATAGATAGATATATTGATAGATAATAGATAGATAGATAGATAGATAGATAGATAGATAGATAGATAGACTTAAAAAAAGAATCATTTATTCAGTTCACTATGAAGTCATCAAAGAGTGGAGGTGGTATTATGAAGTGCTTTTGATGAGTCCTGTTTGGGCACTGCCTGAGAGGAAGGATCTAGAAGGCCCAGCACCTCTGTGAGCCAGGGTGGAAATCACACTGGGTCAGCTGGTATGGGATCTCGTATCTATCGTGGGCTTAGCTGTTCAAATCTGTACACATCATGGGCTTTGACTGTGTCCCTCGTTCCTCAGTTGTCAATGAATAAAAAAAGCTCTCCCTTGCTTTATTCATAGGGTTCTTATGAACCTCAAATTAACTGATGTATAAAAAAAAAACCTGCAAAACTTACACAACACAATGAATTATTTATTCCTGTGAACTCAGAAATACCCACCCTTCCCAATTTTCCTGCAGTTATGGGGAACCAGAGGTTTGTGTTTTCCCCTCAACAGGCTCTCCACAAAGATCATATTCACCAGATAATTGCAGACTTCATTTTATTCAGCTTGTAGATTCCATCATGGGATGGATGCCCATAACTAATGGGAATATACCTCACCATTTCAGCCCAAAACTTTAAAATGTCTATCTTCTCCCATTAATATCATTAAATAGTTCTTGCATTTTACCCTTACTGACCTCGCTCTTGAACTCCAGGCCTGGATTTCCAGTTGCAGCCTTAGTAGCTCCCCTTGGATATGCTTTTGCATAACCCCAGAACCTCTCCGTGTCCCAGACTGAACTTCTCGTTTTCCATCCTGAACACATTCCTCCTGCTGACTTTCTCTTTCCTATTCATGGTCTCACCATCCTCCCAACTCCCCCAAGTGAAGAACCCAGAGTCAACATGGAGCCCTCCACATCCAATCGCTCTCCATTGGGAAAGAGTGTCTCACTCACAGGTTCTTTCTTCTCTAAGCCCACCACCACTGCCCCCCTTCTGGCCCCAATCTATCACCACATTGGCTCAGGTTCATGGCTGTGCAATAGTAAAAATATTGTAAAGTCAAGCCTAGAGAGTCAGCTCAGAGTTGAGTCATTCTTAAATAAGTGAGCATAACAAGAGGACAAAAGACATCAGCTGTGTTGACACATATGTGCTTGTTAGTTGACAAGACCCAGGGGAGGATTTTGGAGGTCTTTGCCCCATGGAGCCTCTGCTTTGGAACACACTGAGGGTAGTTCTAGCTGAAATTGAGAGCAATCTCTCTCCTGGGAACCCTGAGAGACACTGAATGATTTTGCTTGTTTATCTCACCATCATTATATCTTTTCCTGAAAATAAACCACATTCCATGGAGAACGTTGGGGTTATATTTTTGTCCCATAGTAACCCCCTAAGGATGCAGGACAGGAAACTGGAAGAAGCTGGTCCACAATGGAATCCCTGAGCCACTGTGATGGCCCTGGCCTGCCTCCCCCTGGACTTCTGGTTGTGTAAGATGAATAGCTCCCCTGTTATTTACTGGTCAACATTGATCTTGCTTGCAACCAAATGCAATCTTGACTAAGAGTGAAAAAGATGGATCTGGAACTTGAGCCATAATCTGACCCCAACACCTGTTCTCTTAACTGTTACTTTATACTATGGCTTATCTGAGGCAAGAGCTATACAAATGGAGAAGAAATGAGATGTCCTAACATGGCCAAAGCTGGCAAGAGATACCCCACACCTGGACGGCCACTCTAAGAGGCACCATCCATAGCCAGTCACGTCCGACTTGAGTGCCACTTTCAACATGCTAGAAGCTGATGTAGTCATGTCTTAGGGATGGAGTTGGAGTAAAACGCTGATTTGGTTTTCCCAACTTGCTCCGGGCTATTCCTTTCCTTTGACCATCCCCCAGGCCTTCCAACCTGCACCTCTACCTCGGAAATGTTATGAAACCAGGACCTCAATAACTGAAGGCACAGCCTCCATCAGCATTTGAACCAGATGGTCCTTCCACTCAGGGTGACAGAAAGGAATCCTCTTTGCCTTGTGTCCTAGGAAACAAGAGGCCCTCATCTAATGGGATCTGTATCTGTACCCTGTAGCCTGGCATCAAACGAGAAACATGGACGAAAATAAAAACAGAAGGTAGGCAGTTTCAGACTAATCAGAACCTTGCTTCCAGAGCATGCCTACAGGGTCTGAATGAAAGAAAATATCACAGCAGAGAAAAAAGGGGCTGAGGGGAGCTGGAGGGAGAGAGCAGTCAGCTGACTAACAGCGAAGGAATGCATCATCAGCTTTTATCAGGTTTGACATGGCATCCGTCCTCTGTAGCAGGCCCCATTCTCCAGTGTTTACATTTGTCACATCTCCTTTCCTTCCAAACAAAAGATGCTTGACAGTCTGAATGGATAATTTGTAAGGTGCCACAGCTCTTCAGTCCACCACGCATATACATTTTTGGATGGGGAGAGGGCAATTGGAGGGCAGCAGCTACATTTGGGGGGCAATGAGGCTGTGATACCCCTGAAACATGCCCAGCGCAGAAAGAACCGGGAGCCACGATCTCCATCATGCAAAATTAAACTAACGACCCTCTCACCCACTGCAGAGGTCGGCGTGCACCACAGCCCAGGAGGGCAAGAATGAGGCACAAAATGTGTCTGCAGGAAAAATTAGTGATTTTGACTTTCTGCCCAGACTAATAAACTTCTTTGTGTTTGCAAAATTCTCGTTTCAGCTTTGGTTGTCCCGGTCTCATCTACTGAGTGAAAAATTACTTCACATCCCTCCTCTCAGATGCTTAGAACAGTTAGAGGTTTGCCTCCATTTCTGTAATAGAACTGGAAGGAGGTGTATGGGGAGTGCAACATGAGCACAGGGTACAAGTCTCCACTGAACCTTGCATCCTTCATTAGAGTTTTGGCCACAATCACCGGGCCTGATTAAGTATATTTCACTTTTGCAAATAACCTCAAACTGTTGATCGGCTACTTGTTTAATCAGCCTCACTATGGGAATACCAAACTTCCTCAGCTCAGCCAATTAGCATATTTATTGGAGTTATTGTTCTGAGCAGACACAAGACCTGACAGAGACAGGACCCAGGCCCTTAAGGCCTCACAGTGGAGAGAGAAAAAAAAGTGAATGCAGATTTATGTGTCAGTGCATGTGTGAATTTTTCTTGAAAATGACTCTTTTATTTACTTGCACCCAAAGGATCTGGGATGCAGTAAAATGTTATAAGAGAGAATATTGTCTACTAAGCTCTGTAAACAACCAGGATGCTTGGGTGAAGGATTGACTCTCAATGAACATTGATTTCCTTATTTGTGAAATGGAAATGGTATGAGGATTAAATAAAATAACATATAAAATCATTTAGTGTGGTGCCTGGCACGTGGTAGGTTATCAATACAGTTTAGCTATCACAAGGAAGGAGGCAGAGAACAAGAGGAAAAAAGGCGTTGGTGCAGGGAATTTTTCTAGAAGGTATCACATTTTTTGAGTCCCAGGTGCTCTGGGGCTAGAGAAGTCAAGGAAGGCTACCTGGAGGTAGTGAGACAGGATTTGGCCCTCGAAGACCAAAAAGGATTCAAATTGAGAGAATCAGTGAGTGTTGGGTCAGAGCTAGTGTCAGGTAAAGGTAAGGGAAAGGATAGAAGCCAGGTTAAAGGTAAATAAGGTTTAGTCTTAATGTTAGAGATCCAGGCTAAGGAAACAGTAATATTCTAGCACAGAGAATTAACAGAATCCAGTCCAGTAAATGGCAGCAAGGAGAAGTGGCTAGGGCAGACAGCCTGTGTTGCCTAACAGTGGGTGATGAGTTAGAGAGAGTCATGGATCAAAACAAGTGGTTTCTCCAGAGTGTTGTTAGAGTAGGCTCCCCTAGCCCACCTGCTCTTTTATGCACATTTGTGCAAGCTAATCCAGGTCAGTGCCTGTGCTCATCAACAACAAAGGCAGTACTGTTTCCATCTCAGTCTTCCCAGCAATCAGCCCCACACCAAACACTCACCCCAAATTCCAAGCTAAAGAAAAGTCTCTTGGAACCATGGAAGGGGAAAAAGTCACTCCAAAGCAATAGCCCCTCATATTCTGCATCTATCAGCCTTCCACTCTCTTCCAGAAGACCTTGTTCCCCACTGCCCTTACCTTTGCTTTGTGATATTTACACGCAGCGAAGAGAGGACAAGGTGTGCCTTCTCTTCTAAATCTTTGACTTCTCCTTCTAAAACCACTTTTGAGATATAGGCTGCTCTAGTCAAAGGAATAAAGAAACAGGGATTTTTTCAAATGCAAGCTCTGCCATCTCTACAGGTATGATTTATGGTTAAGTCTTTAAACCTTTCTCTCCCACATTTTCCTCATGTGTGAATCTGAGTGTGAATGATTACTTTATCAAGCTGCAGTGAATTTCAGAGAGTTACCATTTCTGGTGCTTTTCATCCATTCACCAAGATCTGTGTGTCCATTTGTTTTCTTTCTGGGGCCACTTTTCCTTCACAGTGAGTCACTTTGTTTTGTATTTCTTATAGTACATGTCTGGCAACAATGACTCTGCTCAGCTTATCTTTATCTGAAAATGTCTTTATTCTGCCTACATTATTGAAGAATATATTTGATGGATATAGAATTTGAGATTGATAGATTTTTTTTGGCACTTTAAAAATATTCTTGCACTGGCTTTTGGCGTCCATGGTTTCTGATGACAGGTGTGCAATCATATGAAACATTTTCTCATGTACATAATGTGCCTTTTTTTTCACTAATTTTAAGATTTCTTTTTTATCTTTTCTACTGTTTGGCTATGATGTACCCAGATACAATCCCCCCCTTTTTTAAGCTTATTTATTTATTTTGAGAGAGAGAAAGAGAGAGTAGGGGTAGCAGCAGAGAGAGAGGGAGAGAGAGAATCCCAAGTAGGCTGCCCACTATCAGTGCAGAGCCCAATGCAGGGCTCAAACCCATGAACCATGAGATCATGACCTGAGCCAAAGTCAGACACTTAACCAACTGAGCCATCCAGACGCCCCCAAACGCAATTCTCTTTGATTTTATCCTGTTTCAGTGTGCTGAGCTCCTTCCCAGAATGTTCACCGTTGCTTTCACTATTGCTTCCTTAGTGCCTAGAAAAGAGCCTGGCTCTGCACTGTGAGGCTCAGAGAAGTGTGCTTTTCCCAAGTCATGTAGCTATTGGGTTTTAGGAGTCAGAATTTGGAGCTCCTCATTGACTCCCTGCTAGTGTTTCTAGAGGCCAAACTCATGTTGCATCTCTTGTATTAGTTGATGTGCTTTCTCTACAGCTGTCATTTCCCCATTAGGGAGTTTGCGACATTCTCTCCATTGGTCTATTTCCTTTGGAAACAAGACCTGATTTTAAAGTATTTAGGGCACCTGGGTGGCTCAGTCAGTTGGGCGTCTGACTCTTGGTTTCAGTTCAGGTCATGATCTCACAGTTTCATAAGTTTGAGCCCTGCATTGGGCTTTGCACTGACAGTGCAGAGCCTGCTTAGGATTCTCTCTCTCTCCTCCATATCCTCTGCCCCTCCTGTACTTGCACCGTCTCTCTCTCTCTCTCTTTCTCTCTCTCTCAAAATAAATAAACTTCTAAAAAATGTAAAGAATAAAATAAAGTATTTAATTTGCATTGAATTAACAGTAACCTTAAAATGAGACGACCTATCTCTCCTCTACATGGAAATATTAGATTCTGTAAAAGGGACCTAGCATGAGAGAAACTTTAGTCTAATAGAATTTTACTTTGGAAACCAGCAAATCAAAAAGTTTTAAAACTATGTTCAAATTTATTTCTTCTGTTACCAAGCGGGAAAACAAGCATGTATGGAGGCATTTTTTATTTGTATCTGAATGCACTTAATAAATACCCATTTATGCATCATGATTTACTAGATAAACCAAAGGAGCCCCACTTCTAAGTTCTTTCACATGGGAGTACCAGGTACAGAGAGGTACCAAAAGAATGAAATAGGTAATTGAAGCACACTTGTGGAATATTGCATTTCTAAATACCTCACAAGTTTTTCAAATGTACTCATATGCATAGTTTCATTTGATCTTCTGACATTTCTGTGAGGAGTGTGTGATATCTATTATTATTATTAAGCCTACATTTTACATTTAAAGCTTGAGGGAGTTATTACTAGTTAGAAGAAGAGCTAAGATTTAGATTCAGATCTTGTAAACCTAAATCCTATTTCCTTAGGGTTCACCAGTCTGCTTGAAGGAGTTATACACAGACCAGGTGAAATATTTGCTCCAGCTAGGACGAGAGTCGGTAATTTGAGTATGAGATGGGGCAGTGCTATTGAATGTTCATATTTACATGAAGTGAGATGGAATTGATCAGGAATACATGAGAATGTGCAGTGTGCACATGACATATACACATGTATACACATTCATATGCATATTTTTTATATGTGGACACATACATACATTCACATACGTGTATGTGATATACTTGGGGATTTGCATACGTATGTAGTTGGGGAAATCTTAAAACATGACAATATCATAAGCTGATTGGATGAAGAAGAGATAAGTTGAACTCTGTGAGAAGAATCAAAGAGCAAAGAGGAAAAGTTAGAAGTAAAAACATGAGAAATGGTCCCAGCTGCCTGTCAGTCCATTTGACAGGAATAAACAGGGTTTTGCACTCCAGACACCATTATCTCTTCACCCACATTGACCTCTTTCCTTGATCATGGCACTCTTTCCCACTGAGCCTGGATACAACCACAGTCCTCCTCAAAACTGCGCTCCAAGCAGCCACTGCCAATAGATCAGAGATAGCACCCAAGAAGCCTTCCCAACACTGCCTTAGGAAATCCCCACTGACTTTATTCTCAGCAATATTTTTAATTGAGCACAGCAAAGCATAAGGATCTCCCCTTTAGATTTCTTCATTCAATGAATGATTGTCAGTTTGATTTGTTCTAAAGTTAGTTCTTCTTTCTTCAGATCTTAACTTAATTTTCACATCCCCCAAGAAGCTCCCTCACAATCCCATTTATAATATAGTGTATTTCCCATTTCTTTATCTCAATAGATTGTTTGCTTCTTTCACAGCATTTATTTTTTTTGGTTACTGTGTTTTCTGTCTCCCTTGCTAGACTGAAACAAAGGCTATGTCTGCTGAGCTCTCCCTTGTATCTCTAGCACAGTGTGTGTGATCCAATGATTCAATGAGCACATCAGCAGATGAACAAATGAATGAATTAACTTCATGCCTGACCTCAATTGGCTCAGAGTCTAAGGGTGAGAGGTTCTCATGTGAACAGATAAATAATGTTATCAACACCGTCAACAAGCCCAAACAGCACCTGAGCAAAGTGCTGGGAGAGAACAGAGAGAGCGCACATAGAAGACTTCCCAGAGAGAGGATTCTTGAAGGGTGGGTAGAGATCAGCAAAGCAAAGAAGCAAGAAAGGATACTGAAGCTCAAAGGCAAATTGAAAATAATAGCACTGAGGATGAATCTGAGCTTGAGTGAGGCTAAAGCAAAAGGAGGTGTCATTGGGGTAAGAATGAATAAGGCCAGTGAGGAGGCCATGGAGGCCAGAAGAGGTCACATCAACGAGGACCCCCAGCTGATAGCTTCTTCATGCATCTCTAGCCCAGCACCCACCACTCTGCCTCTCAGACTGCTTCCCTAGAAGCCTGTTCATTTTTACAATGAATGTGCTTCTCTTTGGTAGACAGTTTAAGCCCAAAAATGGAATAAGATTATCTTTGTGTTTATTTTAGTCTCACTTTAAGGATTTTATCTCTAGTAAACCCACCATCATGGGTCACCATAGCAGGACATGATAGGAGGAGCCACACTGAAAAAAAATTAAGAAAAGGAAAGAAAGAAAGGCAATTATTTTCCCCAACCCCATTAAACTGTCATGAAGTTATTCCTTATTTACAAATGCAGATTCATTGCCCCAAGAGAGGAGGGCAGTGAGGTACAGGATAGTTTTGGTGTCTGGACTTTGGGGGAAAATTTTCAGGGTTTTATGAAGAATTAGCTTTCATACTAAACTTTATTAAATTCTATCCCTGAATTCTTTCCCCTTTGGAAAGGACCTCTCAGCCATTAAGCCTGGAGAACAGCCCATGTCGGATGAATTCCAAATGAAATGTAGTGAAGGGTCTGGAATCCTCTGAGCACAGACAACAGAAGTCTCATTAAATGTGTATAGACACTCTCAACAAAGCCCGCCTCACTTATAGCCTGGAGAGACTGGGGTGAGGCCTGGTCAGGGGTCTCACAGACACACACACAAAGAAGGTAGCAAGGAGAAAGCAAACACCACTCTCCCTCATGAGAGTTTCTTTCTCCAATCGCAAAGGGAAAATCACTTGGAAATGGCAATTAGCCTCACTTCTTTTTGTCCATTTTAATTCTCTTTCCCTTATCAGATCAAGATCTGTGACTGCTTAATCTCAACTCAAACTCTGGTCAAATATTAAGAGGCCAAAAGTGGTTAAAAAAAAAATCTGAGGGAATCCCTGGCCTGGGACCCAAGTATTTAATTTACCTTGATGTAATAAGTAAATTGGTAATCTCTTTTAAAAAAATAAAATTGTGTCTTTGGACAAAAAGAGCAAATCCTCTCATTTTCACCCCTTTCACCCTCTCCAGGAAGCAGAAATAATTAATTCTCCGCTGCCAGCAATACAGAATATATATATTTGGGGGCTATTTTTTGGTCCTATTTTTAACAGGAGCTTTTTTCCTTAAAATATAACAAATATTACATAGCTAGTAGGTAAACCCTTATTCTCTTTGCAGACCCAACAATCTCGCACCACATAGATTCTGCGAAGTTTGATTCTAACACAAAAGAACAATCTAGAAGTCATGTATAGAGGGGCAGGACTACATGTTGAGAGTTCCTTGGAGGCAAATTAGCAAGAAAATATTCATTAGCTAAATTAGTACAGAGTCCTTTGTTGATGCTTACTAAATAGTACCTATTAGGATATGTCTTCAAAGCTCACACCTGCAACTTGTTCACACCTTGATGTTTCTAGAATTGCAATATGTCTTACAATTAAAATGTTCATTTGCTTAGTGTAGTAGTACTTCTTTTGTTCCTGCAAGCTATTATTAAGCTGAAAGTGGATTTTCTTATAAGTGACACATGAATATTCAAGAAATTATTATAAATTATTACTATTATTATTAAAGTGAAGAAATGACACAGGGAGACATGGAGACATCATATGGGAAGGAACTCTGGCTGGTGGATTAGTAAATGAACAGTTAAGTGGCCAGATCATGAAGCCTGTTAAGTACAATACTTGGAGTTTGTAAATTTATTATCTACAATGTTTAATGTGTTTTGAGTAATGGAAACCTTTATATACCTAGAGACATTTATAATAGTGACATGGAACGGAGACAGTGGATAAAGAAATGAGGTGTTAGAGAAAGGGGAAAAAAGGCAATTGAGGATGTCCTGAGGAGAGCTAAGGGAACTTGAGCTAGAGTAATTTCAATGTCCAGATGGGGAGAAAGAGCAAGATTTGAGGGATGCTGGGAATGGAGAACTCTTACAATTTTGTGACCCACTGGACATGGACAGGCTTCCTTGGTTTCCCATGGATGGGAAATCAGACATAGATGTTGAGGTTCCTTAGTTAGCATGAAGTTTGAAATGGAAAACCACAACTAGACCTCCAGACTATGGATCTACTACAACCTTTGGAAGCCCTGTGCTCTGCATGCCTACTAAATCTGTCAACCATTTAGCCTGAGACCCCCTAGAGTACAACAGGTATGCCAACACATAAGGCATCCCTGGAGATGAGAAAAATGGTTTCTCATGCTACAGAGACAAGTCCTTTTTTTTAAGTTTGTTTATTTATTTTGAGAGAGACAGAGACAGTGCGAGTGGGGAAGGGGCAAGGAGAGGAAGAAAGAGAATCCCAAGCAGGCTCCGTGCTGTGAGTGCAGAGCCTTTTGCAGGGCTTTCTTGAATCCACAAAACTGCAAGATCGTGACCTGAACTGAAACCAAAAGTTGGTCGTTTAACCGATTGAGCCACCAAGTACCCCTGCAGAGACAAGTCTTAAAGGCAGCACTGCTTGTATCACAAGGAAAAGAAGCAGAGAATGATATCCAGAACATGTCACCTCCAAGGGCAATATCACATCTGAAGTTGAAGAGGGTTATTAAGCCCTCAAGAAATTGATTCTGTAGGTCTAAACTAAGCAGAAAAACTCATTACTCCATAGGCAATCATGTCTTTCAAGTAAAAGTTAGATTTCCTACTCTCATATGCAACTTATCATTCTATCCTCCATGGCTTTATGCATTTGTACTCATAATTACTAATAACAACTACCCCTTACTGAGCATTTGCTATATGTCAGGCATTTTGCTAACCACTTTACATTTTCTTATTTAATCCTAACTTTGTATAATTTATCATCATCATCATCATTATTATCATCTTCATCTATAGATGAGATTGCTAAGGGTTCCAGAGATCAATTTGTCTGAAGTGAAGATGTTAGTAAATGACAGATCTGAGAATCAAACTCAAGTCTAGCTTACAATATAATCAAGTACTTTCTCTAGGACCAACACTCTCACAGAATACAACTAAAATCTCTGGAAATTTTTAAAACAAATATTTGAAAGCAATATAGAGTAATTAAAAGCAAAATATATATATATTGGAAGAAAGGTGAATTGACATTGAGGATAGGCTAAAATTCCAGTCATACCAGGTTGAAGAACCAAAGAACAAAGATTAAGGCAATTCCAACCACTGGAAAGTATGGAAGAAGATCTTAGGAAAGAGAAAGCCAAAAGGAGATAGCCCTAATTTCTATGTATAAACCATGTCCAAATCTCTGGCTAAGCCCTGAATTATGAGTACATGAAGCATACTTCAAGCAGACCAGTAATGAATAAAAGATTCAGTTGACATTAGAGCTTCCACCCACTATAGGGGAAGCAATGTTTGCAATTGGAGTTCAGCCAGGTTAGATGCCCACTAGGAAAACAACCACAACAAAGTCCACTTTTTGGTAGAATATCCCCACACCAAAATTCTCTACAACACAGCATTCACAGAGTCCAGGACACAATCCAAAATTGATCAACATACACAGAAATAGGAAAATGTGATGTATTTTTAAAAGAAAAGGCAATCGGGGCGCCTGGGTGGCGCAGTCGGTTAAGCGTCCGACTTCAGCCAGGTCACGATCTCGCGGTCTGTGAGTTCGAGCCCCGCGTCAGGCTCTGGGCTGATGGCTCAGAGCCTGGAGCCTGTTTCCGATTCTGTGTCTCCCTCTCTCTCTGCCCCTCCCCCGTTCATGCTCTGTCTCTCTCTGTCCCAAAAATAAATAAACGTTGAAAAAAAAAAAATTAAAAAAAAAAAAAAAAGAAAAGAAAAGGCAATCAATGAAGACCATCCTGAAGTGACCCAGATATTAGAATTAGCAGATAAGCCTTTTAAAGCAGCTATTTAACTATATTTAAGAATATTAAGAAAAATACACCGGGGCGCCTGGGTGGCTCAGTCAGTTGAGCATCTGACTTTGGCTCAGGTCATGATCTCACAGCTCGTGAGTTTGAGCCCCGCGTCAGGCTCTGTGCTGACAGCTCGGAGCCTGGAGCCTGCTTCGGTTTCTGTGTCTCCCTCTCTGCCCCTAACCCACTCGCATTCTCTCTCTGTTTCTCTCAAAAATAAATACTAAAAAAAATTAAAAACGAAAAATACACCATAACGGATAAGAAAGTAATAAAACTTCAAATGGAAATTATAAAACTGAAAAATAAAATATCTGAAATAAAAACTTCCCTGAATTTGATAACAGTGGACAATAAATATAAAAATAGATCAATGGCAATAATTTCAATATAAAGAACAAAGAGAAAAAGAATTTTTTAAAAAGGAGAGAGAGAAAATCCTAGGGATCTATGAGACAACATCAAAAAGTCTAACATGAGTATAGTGTAGTCAGAAATGAGGAGCAAGAGAATGGGCAGGAAAAAAAATTTAAGAAATAATGACTAAAATTTTCCCAAATTTGTGAAACACATGAACTACAGAATGAGGAGTCTCAGTGAACACCAAGCAAAATAAATACAAAGAAATGCATGCTTAGGTTTTCAGCATACAGATCTTTAATGGGTGATAGGCATTGAGGAGGGAACTTGCTGGGATGAGCACTGGGTGTTGTATGTAAGTGGTGAACCATGGGAATCTACCCCAAAAACCAAGAGCACACTTTATACACTGTATGTTAGCCAATTTGACAGTAAGTTACATTTTAAAAATAATTAAAAATAATAAAGAAAGAAAGAAAGAAAAAAAGAAAGAAAGAAAGAAAGATAGCAACCTACCTTGACAGATAAAAAAAGAAAAAATAAATAAATGCTTGCCTAGGAATATCATATTGAGACTGATGAGACCAAATATAAAGAGAAAACTTTGAAAGCAGCCAAAGAAAGATGCCACATTACCTAGAGGGAACTGTAATTAACTGAGCACTACCTTTTCATCAAAAGCCAGACAGTGAAATAAAATCATTGAAGTATTAAAAGAAAACTACTCTCAACCAGATTTCTTTATCTACCCAAAACAGACTTCAACAATGAAGGCTAACTAAAGACATTTTCGGATTTAAGAAAATTCATTGCCAGGAGACTTGCACTAAGAAGACAAACAAACATACAAACAAACAAACAAAAGCTACAGGAAGTCCTTCAGGCTGCAAAGAAATGACACCAAATGATCTTCAGGGAAGAATGAATAGAACCAAAAGTGGTAAATATGTGGGTCAATACAAAGGGCTATTTTTCTCCTCTTAGTTTACTTAGGACATACAGTTGTTTAAAGCAGAAAAAACCATAATATGGTAGTGTGGGGTTCATAACATATGTAGATGTATTGTATAACAAGTACAGCATAAAGGATGAGAGTGATAAAATGTAACAATATTAATTCTAACTATGCTGTTAAAAGTTAGGAATGTGCACTTGTAATTCCTACAGAAATCGCTAAAAAATGTAAAAAAATAAAAGACGGCTAAAAAGTCAATAGATAAAATGTTATTCTAAAAAACATTCAGTTAAAACAAAAAAATAAAAATACAAAAAAAGAGTATTCAGTTAATCCAAAAGAAAGCAGAAAAAGAAGAACATAGGAACAAAAATCAAAAGGCATAAGCGGAGAACAACTAGTAATATTCCTGTACCAAATTCAACCATATCAAAAATTAAATTAAATATTAATGAACTAAAGACTCCAAATAAAGGGCAGAGATTGCTAGAACAAATTTAAAATGCAAGACACAGCCATACATGGTCCATAAGTGATAAACTTAAATATGAAGCCACAGATAGAATGAAGTAAACGGACAAGAAGATAATTGCCATTCAAATAGCAAGCATAAGAAAGCTAGAATGGCAGTACTAATATTAGATAAAATTGACTTCAAGACAGAGGAGATTATAAAGTTGAAAAGAGCATTGTATCATGTTGAAATGCTCAATTTTTCAGGATGACATGAAAACCATCAACGTGTATGTGCCTCATGACAGTGTTTCAAACTACATAAAGCAAAAATTGATAGGAGCAGGGGGATACACAAGTCCACAATCAGAGTTAGAGATTTTAACATACCCTCTCCAGAAACTGATAGAACTAGACAAAAACCAAGCAAAGACATAAAAGATATAAACAACACTACCAACTGACTGTCATTAACATAATTAATATTTATAGAACATAACACCAGCAACAGTAGAATAGGTGCACTTCTCAAGTGCATGTGGTATCTTCAACAAGACAGATCATAGACGAGCCCATAAAACAGGTCTCAATACACATAAAAGGATTGAAATAATGCAGGGTAGGTTTTCTAACTACAATGAAATAAAACTGGAGCTCAAAAACAGTAAGATACAGAGAAAACTTCTAAGTACTTGGAAATTAACCAACATAGTTCCAAATAAACCATGAGGTAAAGAACAAATCATGTGATGTAGAAGTGAGAAAATATGTTGAATTGAATAAAAAAACATATCCAAATTTGACAGATGTTGCCCAGAGAAAGTTTTATAGATATGAACGTTTATATTACAAAGGAAAAACAAAGTGTATTAGTTTGTAGGAACTGATAGGGAAAAATCTGTTGTAAGATGGCTGACAGGACTGATAGGGAAATTCCAGTCCCTTCCTGAAGACTCCCCTTTCAGGTTTTTCTTCCCACCCTGCTTGCCATGCTCAAACAGACTATAAGAGTCTGCTGATGCTCTGGACTCAGACCTCTGGAGAATGATCTCCTCTGAGGCAACCAGTGTAAAATAAACCTTCTGCCTTCCAAGATCTCCAAGTGCTGCTTGGTTTTTCTGTCGGGTGATCCAGACCAGTTTCCATAACAGAACTGTTATAAAAAGTCCACAGATTGGGTGGAACAGAAGAAATTTATTTTCTCATGATTCTAGAGGCTGGAAGTCCAAGATTAAAGTGTTGGCAGGTTTAGTTTCTTATGGGGCTTGTCTCCTTGGTTTATAGATGGCATTTTATCTCTGTTTTAACACGGTCTTTCTTCTGCATCCATCTGTGCCCTAAATTCCTCTTCTTACAAGGTCCACTCTAGTTACCCCTTCAACACCCACCCATCTCCAAATACAGCCACATTCTGAGGTACTGGGGGGTTAGGGTTTCAACATATGCATCAAAGGAAGACAATTCAGCCCAGGTGAATTGGGAATTCAGAAAAGGTCTGAAATCAATAACCCAATGTTCCAACTTAAGAAACTAAAAAGTTTATTAAAATCATAATAATAGAAAGAATAAACTTAGAAGGAAGGAATGAATAAAGAATAAAAAAATGTATTTTCAAAAAACACACAAACTATAGAGAATTAACAAGGACAAAGGTTGAGTTTTTGACAAGGCTTTCAAACATTGATAAATTCCTAGCAAGACTGGTTGGGAGGGAAAAAAAAAAAAGAGAGAGAGAAAGAAAGAGAACACCAAGGACTAATATCAGAAATGCAAGAGTAAGGATTAGCATTACTGATCTTACAGACATAAAAGTGATAATAATGGGGAGCACCTGGGTGGCTCAGTCGGTTGAGCGTCTGGCTTCAGCTCAGGTCATGATCTCGTGGTCTGTGAGTTCGAGCCCCGCGTCAGGCTCAGGGCTGACAGCTCAGAGCCTGGAGCCTGCTTCCGAGTCTGTGTCCCCCCCTCCCACCCCTCCCCCTGTCATGCTCTGCCTCTCTCTGTCTCAGGAATAAATAAACATTAAAAAAATTTTAATGATAGTAATGGAATTTTATGAGCAGTATTGCACCATCAAATTTGACAACTTAAATGAAATAGACAAATTTCTTTAAAAATATGACCAGAAATTGACATAAGAAGAAAGAGAAAATCTGCAGAGTCAAGGACCTACTGAAGAAATTAAACTCACTTTCAGAGAACTCCCAACAAACAGAACTCCAGTGCATGGTTTTAATGATGCAATACATCAAACATTTAAGAAAAAAAACCACTATACAAACTTTTTCCTAAATTGAGGAAGAAGGCATACTTCTTAAGTCATTTCATGAGACCAGCATAACTCTAAAGCAAAACCTGACAGATATTACAAAAGAAAAAGTTACAGACCCATGTTCCTCATGAACATAAATGTAGAATCCTTAACCAAATACTCTCTAATTGAACCCAGCAATGTACAGGAAAAGGGTAATACTCTATGCCCAATTCGAATGTATCCTAGAAATGCAAGGTTTTAACATTCAAAAAGTAATAAATGCAATTCCACATTTTAAGAGAATAAAGGAGAAAAAACATGTCTTAATAGATTCAAAGCATGTGACAAAATTCAATATTTCCTCATGATAATTCAGTTGGTAGAGCATGAAACTCTTGATCTCAGGATCATGAGTTCAAGGCCCACATTGGGCATAGAGCTTACATTAAAAAAGAAAAAAAGGAAAAATAAATTCTCAGCAAACTAGGAATAGAAGCAACTTTCCTCAGTCTTGCAAAGGGCATTAACAAGAAACTGATAGCTGCAATCATACTTAAATCACTTAAAGGCAGAACAGTAAATACTTGTCCTCTAATATTCAGAAAAGGCAAGACTGTTTCTCTCACCAATGGAAATGGTAATAACAACAATACCTGCACGTGTTTTGTCTTGTTTTCTTTTGTTGAAATTGAAGCACCCATTCTGAATTCATATCCAACTCAAGCTTGAAAAAGCCAAAGTTAGAGGTTTCTTAAACACTAAACATACACCTGCAAAAACTGTGAAGTGTGTAAGTTTACTGAACTTCACTCCAGACAGAAGGGACTAGGGACTGATCAGCCTTTAGCCACTGCAGTGTCATTGAAGACTAGCCCTGCTGGCCCAATACCTGTCAGTTGTAGCAACTCATTATACTCACAGTGGTTCTTGGACCACAATGATCATCCTAACCACTCAAGGCTCAGCTCTGAAATGCTTAAGTTTACATGCTGAGAGCTCAGACTCTCAGCTTTCCAGCTTATTTGAAGTCTAAGCCCTCCCAAAAGCATTGAGTCAGGATGGCTTATGATATGTCAGCTCTTAGACCCAGAACTGCTGTCTCTTTTCCCTCCAGGGTCAAGCAGCTTTTCTTTACACCTTCAGAATACTTTTTTCCCCAAAGGCTGTATATCACCCTTCTATGTGAAAAATAATAATCATGACTCTACTACTAAGAATAATAGTTCTTGGTGACTCAAAAGTGATGTATTCTTCCAAGAGAAACTTTCCAAGTGGCTGTGATATTCCATATCCACTCCAGCAGGAAGTGGGGGGGAGAACGGAGGTATGCAAGAGGTATCACCTTCAGTGATTCCAAAAGCAATATTATGACACCTAGCACACTGAGAAGTAATTTTTAACACACAAATTTTAGTTTTTGGTGGAGTATTCCACTACTTATATGTATGAGTATTTTCAAATGTATGCTTATGTTATGGTGATTAATAAAACACAAATTAATTTAAAGACATTGTTAATTGGTAGTGACCTTTGTCACTATTGGTCTATGAATAGCAAATGCTCAGCAATTCTTGTACATATGAGTCAAGGTGGGGTGGGGGATAATAATGCAAATTTTAGGATACTAAAAGTGTTTATACTCAAAACAAAGTGTGCCATTCAGCTAATACTATTCCCCGTATTTTATCTACTACTTTTCTTTATTCACCCCCTTATCATTTTTTTGAGTCTCTCCCATGTGCCACACAATGTACTTAGGTGCCATACCTACCATCATGAGAAATATAGATGTGTTCCCTGATTTCAAGAAGGCCAAAGGCTAGCTGGGATGCTGTGATTAAGCCATCCCCATATGAGCAGAAAGCACCACTTTAAGGAAACATGGAGTACTAAGGGAGGAATTATCAGGACAACCTAACTAACCGGAGGAGGAGCCAGCAAGATTTCACAAAGAGAGCTATGTTAAGGTCAGGCTTGAAGGATATGCAGGAATTAGCCAAGCAAGGAAGGAAAGGAAAGAATACTCAGGAGTAGATCAAGGAAGGGCTTGGATAATGGCTAGAGGCAAGAGGAAGAAGGGAAGGTTGAAAAAGATGAAAGATGCTCCACAAGGCTGGGGTGTAGTGTGCTATTCAGGGGGCGGGGGAAGATGAAGTTGGAGAGGTAGGCAGCAGCCCAATAATAAGGGACTACAGGAGCCATGTTAAGTTAGAGAAAACGGAGCGCCAAGGCATACCAAGAAACTTGCCCAAGGGAGCAGAGCAGATTAGGCCTAGAGCCAGTCTAGACTCCAGCCTCTCCAGGTTTTAAACTAAAACCTGCCCACTGACTCCCCTAAGATAGAACTAAGGGCAGCCATTTCCGCAGAAGGACAATGACATGCAGGGGACCTGACTAAGTGCAAACAGTAGGTGAGAATGCGTTGGTCCTTATCACCCACCTGGGACTGTGGGGGCTAATTAATCATAGTGACAGCTCCCTGGATGCAGTCAAAAGGATTATTTTTTTTCCTGCATACTGCTAGTTTAACCTGCCCAAGGCATGACTTCACTTTATGACACCAAGACGAAGCCTTGTTGAAAATGATGAATGCCTTTCGGAAAAGAATAACATTTTGATAAAGGCCCTTCCAACCAGCCTCCAGGTTAGAATAGAGTGGCTTTCCTTGAGTGTTTTTACAGTCATTTTACAAGAAAGCCGGCTTTATCTCTGGTCTCCAAATCAACTAACCTAGAGAGGCCTTTTACGATTAAAAATCAAACAAATAACTTGCGTTGTATCTGGCTTTTCGTGAGTAATGATGGCAGGAACTGCCACTTAGATCCCAACTTTCTGCCAAAGCCCTGTGTGGATCTCATTACTCCAGCTCTGACTCCCCAGCAGCCCCTGAAGATCACGATTTGGGTTTAAGCTGCCTCTCCATTGCCCAGAAAATAGATGTGATGAAAGCTTCAGGGGCTTTTTGCTGCACAGAGTTACTTTATCCCTGTTTTTGTTTTGTTTTTGTTTGGTTTGGTTTTTTGGCATTAAATTTAGCCTTTTTCTCCTTCTCATAACTCTCCATTTTCTTGTTTGGAAAATGCTTCAGCAGGAAGAGAACGAAGAACAACAACAAAGAGATGGAGGGAAGGAGGAAAATGGAAGAAAAGCAACTTCCAGAAAGTATTGGAAAGCCTACTAACAAGAAGGAAAAAAATGCCCTTTTTTGTTGCATGATGGTGGAGGTGCCTCCCAGAGCTGTGATCTTCCAGTGACAACCCTGACCCAATAGCCTGAATTCCATTCACTGGGTTGGGGGAGAAGAGGGTCTAGGAAGAAGCTCGGCTGGGCACATCCCAAGGAAACCAATGCTGACAGAGGGCAATACCCATCTCTGGCCCAAAATGGAAGGTCAAAACTAAGAAAGGAGCTCCCTAGAAGCAGATACTGCTAGCTTTTGCTTGCCTACATGGGAGAATCAGCAGGATATGTATATGCTCAAAAGCATATGCATGTGTGTGTCACACACACACACACACACACACACACACACACACAGGTATACATATTGTGCCTAAAATACAACAACCAGTTAATACATACTGTGATTAACTAAGGATTGACTTGAGCCTGCCTTTGCTATTCCTGCCTTCTTTGCAACTTCTGTTTACAATTTACTTTTATCATAGAATATCACTACTAGTTACTGTTGGCACACTTAGATCCTTTTTAAAAAAGAAAAGCTTTGGGGCGCCTGGGTGGCTCAGTCAGTAAAAGTGGCCGACTTCGGCTCAGGTCATGATCTCGCAGTCCGTGAGTTCGAGCCCCGCGTCGGGCTCTGTGCTGACAGCTCAGAGCCTGGAGTCTGTTTCAGATTCTGTGTCTCCCTCTCTCTGACCCTCCCCCGTTCATGCTCTGTCTCTCTCTGTCTCAAAAATAAATAAACGTTAAAAAAAATTAAAAAAAAAAATAAAAAAGAAAAGCTTTGAGGGCCATCTGAGTGGCTGTCAGTTAAGCATCCAACTTTGGCTCAGGTCATGATCTATCTCACGGTTCATGGCTTCAAGCCCTGTGTTGGGGTCTGTGCTGACAGCTCAGAGCCTGGAGCCTGCTTTGGATTCTGTCTCCTTCTCTCTGCCCCTCCCCCACTCAACTCTGTGTGTGTGTCTCTCTCTCAAAAATAAACATTAAAAAAAATTAAAATAAATAAAATCAAACAAAGAAAAGCTTTGAAAGCCAAGAGGGAAACAGGCCTTATGAAGGTATATATTCTTTACCCCAATAATTCTGATTTATACTAAAAATTTACACTATGCATATATCTGGATATATGCAAAGTTTGATCTCTAGGAGCATTGCTATAGACCAGGTGTTTGTGTCCTTCCAAAATTCATATGTTGAAACCCTAATCCCCGATGCAATGGTGTTTGTTGGTGGGGTACTTAGGAGGTAATTAGGTCATAAGGGTGGATCTCTCGTGATGGCATTAGTGCCCTTATAAAAGAGACTGGAGAGAGCTCACCTGTCCCTTCCACCGGGAGGGGGGGTGGGGGGACACGAGAAGGAGATAGCAGTCTGCAACCCAGCAGAAGCTCTCACCAGAACCCACCCAAGCTGGCACCTTGGTCTTGGACTTCCAGGCTCCAGACTTATAAGAAATAAATTTCTGTTGTTTATAAGCGACCCAGTCAGTGGTATTCTCTTACAGCAGCCTGAATGGAATAAGACAAGTATTAATTGTGAACTAATTTATAATAAAAATATCCAACAATTCGCGATTAGTGAAATCATGGTACATTGTAAAAAATCAAACCTTCTCAAGGATAATATTAAATCATTTAAGCAGACAAAAACATATTTATTTGGCATAAACAATGGATGACATGTGATAAGCAAAGTGGAAGAAAAACAGCAATTTGTAAAGTCAAGGTCATAATATGCTTGCATTTTCTTAAAAACTCGTAAATATGTGTATAAAAGTGTCTGAAAGACATCAAAGTGTTAGCCGATGTTAGATAGATGGAGGGGGGAGAATTATAGATCCTGGTAACAGTTTTATTTATAATGAATATATATATAAATTGTGTAATCAGAAAAAAAGTAATACTTGTTTTCAATTCAAGCCAATTGTTTTGTTTATCCATACCCAAAACAACTGATTTTTGCCATGTGAATAGCACTAATATTAACAATAACTTTTAAACAATAAGTGATTGGATTTTAAAGGTTCCATCAACCCCAAGCAAAAGCTAGCAATTAACATTCCAATTATTGGCAGCCATAGGCCAGCTGATGAATTTTAATTCTGAATGTCACATAACCACCAGGCCTTCCCAAAAATCTCTTGGCAAGGCAAACAGAGCTCAGGCAAGGTCAAATGCAAGCATAGAGATTCCTTTTCTCCAGGCAGCAGCC
This sequence comes from Lynx canadensis, assembly GCF_007474595.2. NCBI lineage: Eukaryota > Metazoa > Chordata > Mammalia > Carnivora > Felidae > Lynx > Lynx canadensis. Next base: position 124,939,908 of record NC_044309.1, on the reverse strand, counting down.
CAATATTGTGGCACAAGAACTTAGGGGCTCTGCATTCAGTCACTAGCTTCCCAGAAGGCCCTGCTCCAGATGGTTCAGGTCCATAGCTTCTGAATCTCCACCAGGTGTGGAAAGTACCAGGTATTGGGGCTCAGATAACCCTAGGGATATTTTGATCCCTCTACCACATGGATGACATCTCAGTTACCCAGAAAAAGGCCAGAATCATACCTACAGGCCCCATGATCTCTTTCCTTAAGTAAGTTCTCTGAGGCAAGTCAGGAAGAATATGGATCATTTCTCCAGGGAAGAGATGAGAGATGGAAGTTCTAATAACACCAGGTACCCCACATGCTCCTAAGGTATAAAGGGATTAGTTCCAGCCTTCCCCAGACACTCCTTTGACATTACATACGTTTCAAACTCTCACCCAGCCTGGAAGGTGGGATGAAGGATGACTAAATCTTTTGCAAAAACAAAAAAACCCTCAAAACGCAACCCAAGTCTATTAATAGTATAGTGAGGTTATTACAAGCGGAGTCCCTGAGGTTGAACAGGCTTAAGTTTGAATTTAAGCCCTTCTACTTGCTCACTGTATGACCTTAGGTAAATTATTCAACCTCAGTTTACTCATCTGCAAAAGGGAGGATATGGATGTATCTCACCAGGCTATTTGCAGGATTAGCAGTGAGATGGCATAAGGCACTTGGCTTGGATCAGGAATACATTGTAGTGAAAGCTCTAGGAAAAGTAGACCTTACTCACTGCAGCTCTCCGGGCCATCCTCTTAAGGTCAAGCTCAGCTAACAACCTTAGGGCTCCTACTGCTATGTCTCCACCACCATTTAACTCTCCGCACGCTTGTTTTCTCCCCTAAAATAGGCTCTTCCAGATCACTGGGGACCTCAAAGCCCTCAGTCTTCTTTCCTCTGGAGTCATTAATGCTGTATGCCTACCTCTTAAGTGACCATCTTTGTGGAACTCCCCCGCGCTGACCTTTCTCCTGTCCTTTTAACCTTTTCTTGGTCTGTCTCATCGTCAGTGCATGAAGCTCACAGCCGTAGGCACGAGGGAACAGGCAGGGAACAAGCTCCCAGGGAGCTTTAAAAATATTGAAGCCTCGGACTTATCCCTGGAGTTATTTATTTAATTGGTGCAGGGGCAGCCTAGGCATCAGGATTTATTTTTTTAAAGCCCCCCAGGTCATTGTAATTGCAGGGAGGCTGCAAACCATGGCTTCAGAGAGAGGCCCTGCTAATGGCATACTAATGAGCGTCCAGAGATGTAGGAAAATTTCCTGCCATTAGCCTCTACTCCTAGTGTAAACAGCAGGAAGATTATGAGGATGCATGTGAAAGGGAGAGGTGAGGAGGGAAACAAATAAATTCAGCTCCAGTCTGGTTTCATTTGTTTAACACATTGGCTCAATAAATATTTGAACATCTACTATGATGATAACAGTGCACGTTTACTGAACATCTCCTATATAGGTCAGGCTCTCTTCTAAGCCCTTTACACCTTTTCCCTTCAATAACCCTAGGAGGCAATTACTTTCTTTATTTCCATTGAAACCGAGGCACAGAGAGGTTAAGTCATTTGCTCACAGTCACAGAGCTACTAAATGGTAGAGGGAGGATTTGCACACAAACAGGTTAGCTCTGGAGTTGCATATCATAATACTGCATGCCAAACTCTCCGAATGTGGTTGATATGTCATAGTAAACAAAACAAGTAAGAGTTCCTGCTTTCACATCGTTTAAAGTTTGCCAGAGGATTAAGGATATCAATAAATAAACACACAATATTTGAAGGAAAATTACAAGGTGCTATAAAAGGATATAGTCACATATTCATGTTCACAGCAGCATGAGTCACAATAGCCAAAAGATGGACGTCACCCAAGAGTCCACCCATGAATGAATGGATAAAGAAGAGTAGTATCTACCTACCACGGAACATCATTCAGCCTTAAAAAGGAAGAAAATTCTGATAAATGTTACAACATGGATGAAACTTCAAGACGTTGTGTTAGTTGAAAATAAGCCAGTCACTAAAGGGCAAATAGTCTATCACTCAACTTATAGGAGAATAGAGTCATCAAATTCTTAGAGGCAGAAAGTATAATGGTGGTCGTCAGGGGTTGGGGGGAGAAGGGAATAGTGAGTTATTGTTCCATTCAGAAGATGGAAAATGTTCTGGAGATGGGTAGTGGTGGAGGGCTGCACCACAGTGTGAATGTACTTAATGCCACAGGACTGCATACTTAAAAATGGTTAAGAAGGTGAATTTTGGGGGCACCTGGGTGGCTCAGTCGGTTGAGCGTCCGACTTCAGCTCAGGTCAGGATCTCGCAGTTTGTGAGTTCGAGCCCCGCGTCGGGCTCTGTGCTGACAGCTCAGAGCCTGGAGCCTGTTTCAGATTCTGTGTCTCCCTCTCTCTCTGCCCCTCCCCTGCTCATGCTCTGTCTCTCAAAAATGAGTAAACATTAAAAAAAAAATTTAAAAAAAAGAAGTTGAATTTTGCTAGGCATCTTACACCACCATTTTTGAATGAATGGATGAATGAATAAATAAATAAGTAAACAAACTTCTAAAAGAATGTAACCAGAGGTCCCAGGTAGCCTGAGGAGGGAAGGTCTATTTGGTGAGACTACATTTAAACTCATACGTGGGAATCAGAAAGATCTGCTAGGTAAAGAGTACAGAGAAGCTCTCCTGAATGAAGAAATGGCATACGTGCAATGGCCCTGGAGCAGTAATTATGTGACAGGTGAAGCCTAGTGAGTGAGGACAGGGTGGTGCAGGGTAAGGCCGTGCAGGGCTTCAGGCCTAGACAGGAGGTTGGAGTTTACTCTAAATGCTTTGGGGATCCACAGATGGATGCTGAACAGGGCTATGACAAGATTTACTTTATGTTGTACAAAGCTCCAACGTTCTTCCCTAGAACAGTGGCTTGGAGGAGGGCAGGTTAGAAAGCAATCACCACAATGTGCTGAGAAAACTGAGGTTCAGAGAGGTTAAGTAACTCACCAAGGGCCACACAGCACACAACCCTCAGAACTCAGAACAAAGGTTCTCTGAATCCAGAGCCTGTATTCTTTACACTTTGTAGATTTGGAAAAAGAAAAAGAAAGAAAGAAGAGACATCAGAATATACAGGAAAGAAGATACCTCATAGATCAGACCCTCTTGGGCGAGAGAAAAGCACTAGTACACTGTTCCTCCACAGATGTTTCATATTTATGGACTTGAAAGCAAACAATTTGACTATAAAAAGGGGTGGAGAAGGGAGGAAGACACGCAGAGAAATGGAAAGGTGGAAAAGGAGAGAAAGGAGCACCTCAGGGACCTTGCCCCCTGGCTCCTCCCATCTAGGCCCTCTGAACCGGCCCCACAGCCCTTGTAGGCTCGCCTAGTGTGCATCAGCCAGTTAAGATTCCAGGGCCCGAAGGCCGGAAGGCGCCCAAGTAGCGATGGAGGCTATGCGTGTGTTGGAGCAGATGTGCTCAGTAGGGCTCCGAGGCCCACTGACAGCTTCCCTTGTGGAGAACAGCAGGCACCAGGGCAAGCTTCTAAAACTTTGAGCCCTCGGGTGTTGGAGCCTCATTAATTGCTTGGAAGATATGATTGGGAATAACAAAAAGGATTCATGAGCACATCTTTTGAAAAGAAGAAAAATCTCTGGCAGGGCTGAGTCCCCTCTCCCAAGATTAGGTCATGTCCAACCAACAGAGAGCAAAATTCCAGTTTTCCACAACCTACCAGTCAGAAACCTCTGATTCCTGGGCCCCTCTGCAGTCCTCTACATGAAGCAGAAAAGGCAAATCCTTTAAAAACTAATAACAATTTGTGTTAGAGGTTTATCCGAAACAACATCTGGGGGCTCAAAGACCCTATTTAGGTGAATGCACAACATAGAATCTGAGAGAGTCACAGCTGAAAGAGACCCCAGAAGTGTTTCTTGGACAACCCCTCATCTTAGAGGCAGGTAAAGGAAGCGGCTTGTCCAGGCCACGCAATCTTACTGGCCAATCATCCAGTGCTCCTTCTAGTACATTCTCCATGCCACTTTGCTCCACATCTGCATTGGACCCACACCCCTATATAACAGCAAAAACACTGACCCACACCCATGCAGCTCCACACTGCATAAAATATTATCTCCATTGATTTTGTCAGCTCTCTTGAGAGGTAGAGGGGCTGGCAGGACAAGATTGCATCCTTGTTTGTCTTGACAAGTGTTCTAGATGCAGAGCCTGACACGTAGCAGGCTCCCGAGGATGGAGTAATGGCTGCCCTTTGTCCCTTTCTGACTCTGTGCCAAACACTGTGCGCAACCTCCGTCCCCTATCTTCTCATCACTCCTCACCCTAAACCTGTGAGGTCAGCCCTGTTATCACTCTCCTTTCACAAAGAGAGAAACTGAGGCTTGAGGACATCTGGTGACCTACAGGGGTCACCTGTAAGCTCTTCTTACCAGTGCCAAACCAAGATTTAAGTCCAGAAAGTTGGACTCCAGAATCTACTTTCCTAACAGTATACAATTTCTCACTCCTTCTCTGTCCCTGGCAAATGAACAAATGTCCATTTGACAAATGAGAACCAGAAGGCTGAGGCACTTGCCCAAGGGTGCGCAGCAAATAAGTCATAAAGTGAGGCCCCCCAGCCAGTCCTTTAAGGTGCAACTCTAGTGTCCCTCCCTCCATCCCTAACAGACCGCACAACATGAGCTTCTCAGTGAAGGAGGCAGCTGAATTACACACAGTCCAGCGGCTATAAGAGGAACCCCAAAGGATCTGCTTCTGGAACACAGGTAGTGGGTGCACCATAAAGTGCTCAGCTTTGAAAGGCAGACAAGCCTGACTCAGTCCCAGATGCCTCGCAGGGGGCTGGCTGACTTTGAGGTTAATTTTGCTGTGCTTCAGTTCTTTCCTCAGTACCAAGGGGATGATATGACCTCTCTCCAGAACTCTGGTATGACCCACTGGCTGAGATTTATTAGCATAGATAGTACTCCAGATATACACACATTATCTGAGCCTTGGTATAGCATGGTGTCTATCATGGACCACCACTTCCCAGCTGGGTGACTTATGTCTTCTACCTTAGGTTTCCTTATCTATAAGCAGAGATAACAAGAAAGCCTACCTCCAGGTTCACCTCTTGGTGAATGTTACATGAGCTGTTCTAGGGCAGTGCCCAGCACAAGCTACGTGTGTGTTAGCTGTTGGTTATACTCCATTCATGTAGATAGAAGCTTTCCTTCACCCCTGTAAAGGTCTAGAGTTTAGTGTCTTTAGTCTTGCACATACCTATGGAAGGAAGGAGAAGCTTGTTGGAAGTGGGGGAGGAGAACAAGACAGGAAAGGTGTGTGGAGAAACCGGAAGACAGTCCTCATGCTCCAGGCCTGGTAGTCTGGCTGACGGGGACTTAGACACTGGACACATACAAAGCTGCTTTGAGGGCCCAGCTGCAAAGTGAGGCACAGAGTTGGAGAGGAAGCTCATCTAGGGATAAGGACTCTGCAAAGATACAACAGTTCCCTCCTGAGAGCAATCAGAAGTAGAACTGACAATCAAAATGGTGGTGAACACTGTAGGAGAGGAGGCTGAATTTTCCCAGTGGCTGGGCAGGCACTGGCCAATGAAAAGGGGAGTTGGCACAGAGGAGAGGGCACAGAGTGACCTTGGGGCTTTGAGATCTGCCTTGCCGTCAGGCAGGAGAGGGATATTGAGGTGGCAGACATTTGGATGTGGCTGGGGATACTGAGCTAATGCATGGATTATCAGTGAGCTCGTCCCAGTGTAGGTGCCCCAGAAACAATAGGAAGGCCGAGAACATTTTCCACGAGGAGGGCTGATTAACCCTGACTCACAAAAAAATTTTGATCAGGGTCATGTCCTCTGGGTAACTGAGGCTGTGCTGTGAATATGAGAGATTTTCATTCATTTGGGGGGAAACCAAGGAAGATATAACATTTCTTTTCTGTAGCCTAAGTTGACACACTGAACATTTTTAAGCATGAGAAAAGTTGGAATTAGCAAAGGGCATTTTGACAGCACTGAAATTTATGTCTGGCTGGGAGGAGATAGTACCCCACACTTTTAAACAGTTTCGGTCAGAGGAAAAAAATGTAAAATTGGTCCCTAGCTAATGAGGCCTGATCTTCCTTTTATGGTGCTCTAGTATGCAATTAAGGTTAACTTCATGTAAACTGCCAGCACGCTCAGACTTTTAACAGCCTTATGTATGTCAGGAAGGAAAATAAATAGTCCCCTGTTTGTGCTTTATGCGGGGGAATTATTGAGATAAACAGCTTGGGCCTGACAGGTGTGACTTCTTACGGCTTAACGTGATGGATTTGCCAATGGCAGCTAGAGCTGATAGCACCAAACTGTTGATGGAAATAAAGCATGGTGGAGATTCTGACAGTTACAGAAATGCAAGAGCCAGGCAGGGTCTGACTTTTGACTGTGAGGTACTCAGCCTTTCGGTGTTTGGGAGAGTGGAAGGAACTGGAAAACAGAGATGGAGGAGACTGGTCTGCAGAGCAGGCAGAGTCCTAGAGCTCCAGAGGAACTGAGAGATGGTGACACTGAGGCCCAGAAAGTTCTAGAAACTGAAGCACCTGGGTGGCTTGGTCGGTTAAGCACCCTACTTCAGCTCAGGTCATGATCTCACTATCCGTGAGTTTGAGCCCCGTGTCGGGCTCTGTGCTGACAGCTAAGAGCCTGGAGCCTGTTTCGGATTCTGTGTCTCCCTCTCTCTCTGCTCCTCCTGCACTCATGCTCTCTCTCTCTCTCTCTCTGTCAAAAATAAACATTAAAAAAAATTATTTTAAAAGAAAGTTCTAGAAACTGAAGCACCTGGGTGGCCCAGTTGGTTAAACGTCCAGCTTTTGATTTTCAGCTCAGGTCATGATCTCATGGTTGGTGAGAATGAGCCCCACGTCTGGCTCTGCACTGATAGCTTGGAGCCTGCTTGGGAGTCTCTCTCCCTCTGTCTCTGCCCCTTCCCAGACCATGGGTTCTCTCTCTTGATCTCTCTCTCTCAATCTCAAAATAAATAAATAAACATTTGAAAAAAAAAAAAAAAGAAAGAAAGAATTAAGAAAGCTCTAGCAACTATCTAGACGTTCAGGATTGGACCCTGGGCCTCCTGCCTTTGCAATTTCCTCCATTCTAAACTGCTTTCTAAGAACCTTGCAGACAGGAAACCTGAGTTTGGTCCTGTGTTGGCCACCACCTCCTTGCCTCTAGTCACCCCCTCCTGGAATCCCCACTGTCATCCACATTCTTCACCACCATTATAATTTTTCAAAACGCAGATCTGAACGTATCTCACAACCTCTCCCCATTTGAAACCCTTGGATACCTCCCCTCTGCCATCAGGATAAATTTGTCACATTGGCTTATAGGGACTCTCACAAACCTGGTCTATGCCTTCTTCTCCAGCTTCATAAACCCTATTTCCCACCCACCCAATAGCTATACTCCAGTCATTGTGAAAAATCTGCTCTCTCCCCAGATGTAGAATTGCCAGATAAACTACGTGATGCTAGGTTAAATGTAAATTTCATAAAGACAATGACTAACTTTTAGTGTAAGTATGTCCCATGACATATTCAGGACATACTTATCCTAAAATATTATTTGTTGTTTATCTGACATTCAAATTTAACTGGAAAGTCTCCATTTTTATTTGCTAAATCTAGCATAAATCTTGCAGGCCTACTTCAATTGGACCCTGATTTTCCTCACCTCTAGGCCTTTTAAAAATGTACCATGCAGGGGCGCCTGGGTGGCTCAGTCAGTAAAAGTGGCCGACTTCAGCTCAGGTCATGATCTCGCGGTCCGTGGGTTCGAGCCCCGCGTCGGGCTCTGTGCTGACGGCTCGGAGCCTGGGGCCTGTTTCAGATTCTGTGTCTCCCTCTCTCTGACCCTCCCCCGTTCATGCTCTGTCTCTCTCTGTCTCAAAAATAAATAAATGTTAAAAAAAAAATTAAAAAAAAAATGTACCATGCATAGCTGAGATGCCAAGACTTTTCTCTCTCTAACTCACTGAGTTAAGAACACCAAAGCTTCATGTTGAGCTTCATATTGTAAAATTTTTGCTAGGCTACCAAGTCAGCAACTATATTTCCATGCTCCTTGCATACAGGTGGGGCCCTTTGAGTAGATCTTATCGGTCGGTGGAAGACGAGAGTAAACACACATGTCACTTATACACCAAAGTGGGAAGCAGGTGTATCTTTTCCTCACTATTCTTTCATTCTGACAACTGGAAGTAAAGGACTCCAAGTCCTAGAAGCTGGTGGAACACTGCAAGATAGAGGAAGTCTGGTCCCTGCATCACAGTGAGGAAGGTCACTCACAGACCAATCACATTGGCAGTAACATGGATGAGAAGCAAACATCTATCATGATGCCACTGAAGTGTGGGGGCTTGTTTGTTACAGCAGCTAGCATTATCTTAGCTAATATGCCCAACTTTGGGTCATTGTTTGGGCGTTGATATCTCTTTCTCATAGACAGTCCCTCAAACTGGGTTAGGGGCCTCTCTGACATGTTCCCATAACATGCAATCCATTCTTACTTTGTGAGTAACACCTCTCACGTGGTATTGTAAGAGACTTTTTCCTTGTCTGTATATATTTCCTACTGGACAAAATGTCTCTTGGAGGTAGGGACTAGAATTGTCTTGGCTACAGTTATATCTGCACAGCATAGCATTGCCAAGTGAATAACTAAGTAGTGTCTCTTCTATTGTGTGTGTCTATTTCTTGATTTTTAAAAATGAGGTGGTGGACAAGTGATTTCTAAGATCTCCCCCGCCCCCGAGCATGTAATTCAGGAATTAGGAATGTAACTGAAATGGAAACCTGTGGTTTTTGCCCTCCCAGAACCCTATTTTCTACTGGGGAATGGCACCCCCTCCATTCCCATGGTTCTGATGGGCTGGGAATTATCATGATTCATGGCACCCACCCCCCCCCCAACCTTCTACTACCACAGAAGCCAGCAGGTGGTGCAGGCAGGACTCTATTGTCCCGCCCTCCTACAACAGTGATTGGTCAGAGACAAGAACAAGACCCAATCCAGATTCTTCCCTTAGTTCATATACTCATGTTGAAACAAAGAAGCTGTTTTTTTCTACTGGGGCTTCTGTGGTGGAAATATGTGTATTAGTGGCAATCTTGCTCCATTATTCAAGAGGGCACGTCCCCAAAATGAAACTAACACCCAACGGAAATCAGAGCAAGAATGAAGGAAAAACTTAGAGCCCCAAAAACATTTTCTAAGTTCCTGAATCCAGCTGTGCCTGAAGCCAACCATCTCTGGACTTCCTTCCCACTTATGTGAGCCAATAAACTCTGATTTGTGCTCAAGCCATCTCTTAGATTCTGTCACTTACTCCCAGAAAAGTACTGACTAATGTAAAAATAGCAGTTTTGTCAGTTTAAAGTACAATATCACCAGAATCATACACTTTTTTTGCATAAAGAAGGGCTAAAATATATAAAATAAACCTTATTAAATTGATTAGAATGAGTTAGCAGTAGACAAAATGAGTGTCTTTTTTTTTTTTTTTTTTTACATTTATTTATTTTTGAGACAGAGAGAGACAGAGCATGAACGGGGGAGGCGCAGAGAGAGAGGGAGACACAGAATCGGAAGCAGGCTCCAGGCTCTGAGCCATCAGCCCAGAGCCCGACGCGGGGCTCGAACTCAAGGACCGCAAGATTGTGACCTGGCTGAAGTCGGACGCTCAACCGACTGAGCCACCCAGGCGCCCCAAAATGAGTGTCTTAATATTTAACACACAACATCAAGTGTGTACCTGCACTATTGCTATGAGAGTGAATGAACTTAGAAATGCTTTTCTAAACTTCAGTTTCATTCTGTAAGAACAAACTTAAAGAACAGTTAAATGATATAATTGTAATGATTTGGAGAGTTTCGTCAGTAGGCACTTGTTCTTTCCTTGTTTTCACACAGTAGTGGAGGAGGATAGCTTCTAGACAAAATTTCTGCAGTGAGGCAGCTGTCAGCTTAAGACAATGCCTCAACACCCAGATCTACGCCCCCCTGTCCCCAGCACAGCCCACTGAGCCAGGAATAGAAATACCCTACCAAGCTGGGGTAACCACCTCCCATCTACCTGGAACTTAAAGCGTGAACAGAGACGCAGCCTGACAATCAGGGCCCTATGTTACATGAAGAACCCATCCAAGAGAGAACGAACATAAATCCTGCTTCTGTATTTCAGAAGATGTGCTTGGGCGCCTGGGTGGCTCAGTCAGTTGAGCATCCGACATCCGTTCAGGTCTCGCAACTCGAGGGTTCGAGCCCTACATCGTGCTCTGTGCCGACAGCTCAGAGCCTGGAGCCTCCTTCGATTCTGTGTCTCCCTCTCTCTCTGCTTCTCTCTCTCTCTCTCTCTCTCTCTCTCTCTCTCTCTCTCTCTCAAAAATAAACATTTAAAAATAAACAAACAAACAAACATAAATAAATAAATAAATAAAATATCAGTTTGTTCCTGTTTCTAGCCTTGAAGATTCAGAGCTATTGGAAGTCAGCCTTGCAGTCCCTGCTTTGCATAGAAAACCTGGTTGCTTTCCTGTCTTGGAACACCACAGGGCTTAAGACAGACACATCTGGATTTCTTGCTTCCTGAATTTCTCACCAGGTTGTTTTCCTCCCTTGAGAGAAACAAGGTGCCTTGAGAATCTGGTGCCTCCTTTGACACATCCAGAGTCCCCTTCAGGTCACAGGACACCATGCATCCTCCTGATCTTTTTGTTCCTCTCCAAACTCTACCAGTAATTCAACGCCAAGGAGAATAATCTGGAGGAGAGATGCTTCTCTCTGTCTCTAGGCTCCTTCCAGGCATCTGGCACTCCTCACACAGCTAAGGTGGACAGGCTGCGTGGAGACAGACAAATAGGAAACAGGCTTCCTTCCGGGTGGTCTGCTGCTTGGTGTCCACTGTAGGCCGAGGAGCAACAACAACTGTCCGACAAGGAGGCCAACACTTTCCCAGTGTAGACAGTGACAAAGCAGCCCCCCTGAGGCTGCCAGCACGCCCTGACTTCTTCCCACAGCATCGCCCCACTGGCTGCCAACAAGGAGGAGGGACTGTCTTTCTTCACTGAGTAGGTCACAGTGGGTTGGCCAACAAAACCATCCGAAGGCTTTGTCCACATTTGGACAGTCATCCCAGCTGAAGCGCCAATCAATCTGTAAGTGGGGAATCTCAGTCAGGCACCCTGGGGTTTGGAAAAGAAAAGGAGCCAATGAACAGCTGACTGGCTGCCAGAATCTTCCCCAGAGCTGTAGTGGAAAAGAGGCTGGGGCAGCAGCTCTTCTCCTCCACCAAATGTTTGGAAAGCATTTCATATTTTAGGGCCACTTTCCTGACTGTAAGTTGAGATGGTTGGACTGGATCTTGGAATCACAGAATATTGGAGAATGACTGGTGAGCTAACCCAGCCCTTTGTATCACAGACGCTCAAGTAAACTGAGACTGATTCGTAAGTTCAACATATGTTTCTTGAGCCTTGCTATGTGCCAGGTGAAGTGACAGATGCTAGGGATAAAACAAAAGTATATACAGCCTCTGCCTTCAAGGTGCTTACCGTACACTGGGGAGAGGAAGAGATGTTGATTGAGCAATAACATGAATAAATATTGAGCACAAAGTGAGGAGTTCTGTGAAGAGGGTCTCAGTGTACTAAGAACATATTTCAGGCAAATCTGACCGAATCAAGTCATCCCTACAGGGAAGTGCATTCAGATATAAGAACTGGAGAAAGGATACGTTTTAACTAGATGAACAGGAGGTGGTATGTGGAGGGGGAAAAGAGTCCGAGAGAAAGCATATGCAAAGGTCCTGAGAAAGAAGAGAGCAGGAGACTTCCAGGAACGTGAAAGCAGCCAGTGGGTAGTGGGCCAGAACAGAGAAAGATAGGAGGACAGTGGAGCAAGACAAGACCTGAGAGGAGGCAAAAGCCAGTCTGGGCAGGTCTGGGAAGGGTTTATGGGGTAGGCAGAATTCTAAGACGGCATACAAGATTCCAATGCCCTGAAATCCTCTCCTGTTGAGTCTGAATGGACAAGACCTGTGACTAGAATGGAATAGCACTCTATAATTACATTAAACAGCAAGAAAATTTTGCAGATGTAATTAAGATTATTAATCAGTTGTCTTTGAGGTAATCAAAAGGGAGATGATCCTGGAAGGGCCTGATGCAGTCAGGCGAGCTCTTAAGAGAGAGAAGCAGCTGCAGCAGGCCTTCCAGAAAGCAACTGGCCATGTTTTGAGCTGCCTGTGTTGTGAGGACTCCCTGTGGCTCAGTCCTGTGGGCAGCCTCTAGGAGCTGAGAGTAATCTTTGGAGAGCAGCCAGAAAGAAAATGGAGGCCTCTGTCCTATCACCTCAAGCAAATGAATTCTGTCAACAACCTGCATGAGTTTGGAAGAAGATCCTGAGCTTAAAGTGAAGCCACAGCCACAACCAGCACGTTGATTTCTGTTTTGTGAAACCCTGAACAGTGAACCTAGTTACCCTACGCTTAGACTTCTCACCAGTGGAAACCATGAGATAATAAATGGGTTTTAAGGGGGCTCCTGGGTGGCTCAGTAAGTTGAGCATCCAACTTCGGCTCAGGTCACGATCTCGCCATCCATGAGTTCGATCCCCGCATTGGGCTCTTTGCTGACAGCTCGGAGCCTGGAGCCTGCTTCGGATTCTGTGTCTCCTTCTCTCTCTGCTCCTCCCCCACTCATTCTCTCTACCTCTCTCTCTCTCTAAGTAAACATTTAAAAACTTAAAAATAAATGGGTGTTAGGTCCCTAAGTTAGTGGTAATTTTTTATGTTGTGATAGAAACTAATATAGCTCTTTAAGATTTTGCTATTTACCTTTAGACCATTAGGATTTCATTGAAGAACTTTAAGGAGGACACAGGAGGGGATAACATAATCACACTGGGTTTATGAAGATCCCTTGGGCTGCTGTATGAAGAATGAATTGGAAAGGCAAGATCTCAGTAAGGAGGCAACAGGTGAAGGCGAATCTGGTGGTGGGGATGATGTTGGTCATAGGAACAGGCAGATAGAGAAGATAACCAGACAGTAACAGCAGAAAACCTCAGACTCATCTTTACAGGTTTATACTGAAATGTTTGCTTCAAGGTAATCCAGAGGGTGGGTAGGAGTAGAGATGAAATAAAATTTGCCATATTTTAATAATTTTGCAAGCTGAGTAATAGGTATATCAGGTTTCCTATACTATAATCTCTATTTTGTGTCCATAGAAATATACTGGTTTTAAATTGAAACATATACACAGTGAAACACACAAATCTTAAGCACACAGTTTGACGAATTTTGACACAAGCATAGGCTTACATGACCCACACCCCCTGTCACCTCAGAAAGCTCCCTTCACCCTCACCCAGCTAATCTCAGCCCTCTATCCAGAGGCATCTACTGGTGTTCCGAAGTCTATCATCATAGATTGAGGTTGCCTATTTGAGAACTCATATGAACAAAATCGCAAGACACGTCCTCTTTTGTGTTTTGTGAGATTCACCTATGCCGTTGCATCTATTAGCAGTTCATTCCTTATGATTACTTTTTACTCCACTGTATAAATATGTTAGTTTGTTTAATTATTCTATTTATGGACAGACCTATGGCTTATTTCCTTATTTAAGCTATTATGAATAAAACAGCTATGGAATATGCTTGCACAAGTTTTAGTTTCTCCTGAGTGGGTTTTCTGAGAAACGTGTGTTTAATTTTATAGCAAACCATCATGGAAGCTTCCAAAGTGGAGGTAACTTTTTACTCTCTCACCAGTATGTAAGAGTTCCAGCTGCTTCTTTATAGCACCAGAAGAGAGCAGACCAGAGAAGAGAGGGCTTCACCTTGTGGTAGCCCCACTGTCACAGGCAGAGAACTCCTAATGTCACCTGCTGAGAGATAGCAAGACATGGGTGTGTGAGGTCTTGTCAAAAGTGTGAGGAAAATTCTGCTTTCCAACAGGCACTAGAAAACATGAAAGAATAAACTGATGTTATCAAGATTTCCGGGGCGAAGATGGTGGAACAGCATGGCAAGTTTTTTGTGTGTCTCGTGTCCATGAAATACAGCCAGACCAACACTAAACCATCCTGCACACCTAGAAAACTGATCTGAGGATTAACACAACAATCTGCACAACCTGAACCACAGAATTCAGCAGGTACGTGGCGCGGAGAGCTGAACTTGGGGAGAGAGAAGCTGCAGAGGGCAGGGAGCCACTTTTGTGGGTGGAGACACGACAGAGAAGGGGGGGAGGTAGGGAGAATATGGGAAAAGCACCCCCCCAAAAGCAGGTGGAGAGAAGGTAGAAAAGTGGAAACAGCTGCAGAGACTGACCTAAAAAAGGAGAAAGGAGAAAGGAGAGGGTTTAAATTCCATTAAGACTCTATAAACAGGGGGAGCACAGAGTCTGAAACTCTGCAGCTCATTACCTGGCAGTGCTCTGGTGGGAAGGGTGAATCCCCAGGAGCTGTGTAGAGTCCGGAGATCTTTGGGCCACATGGGGAGAGGCAGTTCCCCTGCTGGGAGGACATCGGGTACAGGCTGTGTGGCAAAGGTGCCAGTGGACACAGGTGAACAACCACATTCTCTGGTGCTGGAACAAGGTCATTAAGGGTGAAGCCTGGTGCCAGATGCACTTTGTGATTTGCCATAATCCCTGAAATGCTGCTGCTACACAATCGCATGAACTTTCTCTGGGGCAGGCTGGCACCCGGCCGCAGTTTCTGGGCATTGGCAGCAGCACAGACCTGCGAACGTTCCTGGGTGCAGCCAGCACCTGGCCATTACCCAGTGAGACCCTCTCCCAGAAGGGCAGAAGGGGTTAAAGCTACAGTCCCTCAGAAGTGAGGGATCGGGAAACAGAGCCGCATCTGAGACAAAACTTGGCAGGGAGGTGCTGCCTGGGGCTTGGCCACAGACTGTGTAAAAGCGGGGAGTGGACAGAAGCCGAAGACAAAGGACAGGTGCATGACTGCTGGTCGGGGAGAACAGAGTTCCGATACTGGAGACTGAGTAGCTGGGTGATGCCATATTCACCGCTCCCGCGCATGCTCGACACACCAATGAGCGCCACAACAATTCAACCCAATAAGCTAAGCAGTGCCATCTAGTGGAGAACAGAGCCATTACACTAAGTCCCGCCCAACTGGGCCAACCTTGCTCTTTAGGAACACAAGTCTCTCCACCCGCTTAGTTTATGAACTATAAAACACTTCATAGTTTGACTTCTAGAGGAAGTTAGTTCAGTTGTACTTCAGTCGGTTCGCCAGTCCATCTATGCAATTTTCTTTCTTTTTTTTCTTTTTCTCTTTTCCATTTCTTTTTTTTCTTGAATACAGAAAGAGAAAAAATTCATTTTTATTTTCAATTTTTATTAAAAATATTTTTCTTTAATTTTTTTTCTACTTATTTTTTAATTTGGTGTATATTTTTTTCAAATTCTATTTTAACCCCATCATCTCATTTTAGTCTACAGCAGTGTATTCATTTTTTCAAACTTTCAAGGGATTTCCTTTTTTTTCTTTTCTGTCCCCTCTTTTCTCTAATCTATCAAGCCCCTTTCAACACACAGACCAAAACACACCTAGGATCTAGCATCATTTATTCAATTTTGTGTGTGTGTGTTTTTAATTTTTTAATTTTAATATTTTTAAATTTCATTATTTTTTAAATTTTAATCTCTTTTTACCTCATTAATTCCTTTTCTCCCTTCAAAATGACAAAATGAAGGAATTCATCCCAAAAGAAAGGGCAGGAAGAAATGACAGCTAGGAACTTAACACAGATACAAGCAAGATGTCTGAACCAGAATTTAGAATCACGACAATATGAATACGAGCTAGAGACAAATATACATTAGAATCCCTTTCTGTGGAGACAAAAGAAGTAAAACAAGTCAGAATGAAATAAAAAATGCCGTAACTGAGCTGCAATCTCAAATGGCTGCCACAGCGGCAATGATGTATGAGGCAGAACAGAGAATCAGTGATATAGAGGACAAACTTATGGAGAATAATGAAGCAGAAAAAAGAGGGAGATTAAGGCAAAAGAGCACGATTTAAGAAATTAGAGAAATCAGTGACTCATTAAAAAGGAACAACATCAGAATCATAGGGGTCCCAGAAGAGGAGGAGAGAGAAATACGGGTAGAAGGGTTATGTGAGCAAATCAAAGCAAAAAATGTTCCTAACCTGGGGAAAGACACAGACATCAAAATCCAGGAGGCACAGAGGACCCCCATTAGATTCAACAAAAACCAACCATCAACAAGGTGTATCATAGTCAAATTCACAAAATACTCAGGCAAAGAGAGAATCATGAAAGCAGCAAAGGAAAAAAAAAGCCCTTAACCTACAAGGGAAGACACATCAGGTTTGCAGCAGACCTATCCACAGTACCTTGGCAGGCCAGAAAGGAGTGGCAGGATTTATTCAGTGTGCTGAATCAAAAAAATATGCAGCCAAGAATTCTTTATCCAACAAGGCTGTCATTCAAAATAGAAGGAGAGATAAAAAGTTTCCCAGACAAACACAAATTAAAGGAGTTTGTGACCACTAAACCAGCCCTGCAAGAAATTTTAAGGGGGGGGGGGGCTCTCTGAGGGGAGAAAATATGAAAAGAAAAAAAAGAAAAAATGGTATGCATATATATATATGTATATATAAAAGCAACAAAGATTAGAAAGGACCAGAGAACACCACCAGAAACTTCAACTCTATAAGCATCATAATGGCAATAAATTCATATCTTTCAGTACTCACTCTAAACGTCAATGGACTCAAAGCTCCAATCAAAAGACATAGGGTAACAGAATGGATAAGAAAACAGAATGGATAAGATCCATCCAGGTGCTGTTTACAAGAAACCCACTCTAAATCTGAAGACACCTTCAGATTGAAAATAAATTGATGAAGAACCATCTATCATGCTAATCGTCAACAAAAGAAAGCCACAGAAGCCATACTTATATCAGACAATCTAGACTTAAAAATGAAGACTGTATCAAGAGATGCAGACGGGCATTATATCATAATCAAGGGGTCTAGCCACCAAGAAGACCTAACAATTGTAAACATTTATGCGCCAAATGTGGCAGCACCCAAATATATAAATCCATTATTCACAAACATAAAGAAACTCATCGATAATAATACCATAATAGTAGGAGACTTCAACACCCCACTCGCAGCAATGGACAGATCATCTAATCAAAAAAATCAACAAGGAAACAATGGCTTTGAGTGACACACTGGACCACATGGACTTAACAGATATATTCAGAACATTTCACCCTAAAACAGCAGAATATACATTCTTCTCCAGTGCACATGGAACGGTCTCCAGAATAGACCATATACTGGGACACGAATCAGCCCTCAACAAGCACAAAAGATCGAGATCATACCGTGCATATTTTCAGATCACAATGCTATGAAACTCGAAATCAACCACAAGAAAAAAATTGGACAGGTAACAAATACTTGGAGACTGAAAAACATCCTACTAAGGAATGAATGGGCTAACCAAGCAGTTAAAGAGGAAATTCAAAAGTATATGGAAGTCAACTAAAACGATAACACCACAACCCAAAACCTCTGGGACGCAGCAAAGGCAGTCATAAGGGGAAGTATATAGCAATCCAGGCCTTCCCAAAGAAGGAAGAAAGATCTCAGATACACAACCTAACCTTACGCCTTAAGGAGCTGGAAAAAGAACAGCAAATAAAACCCAAAACTAGCAGAAGACAGGAAATAACAAAGATTAGAGCAGAAATTAATACTATCAAAACAAACAAACAAGCAAACAAAAACAGTAGAACAGATCAATGAAACCAGAAGCTGGTTCTTTGAAAGAATTAACAAAATTGATAAACCACTAGCCAGTTTGGTAAAAAGAAAAAGGAAAGGACCCAAATAAATAAAATCAGGAATGAAAGAGGAGAGATCACAACCAACACAGCAGAAATAAAAACAATAATAAGAGAATATTATGAGCAATTATATGCCAATAAAACAGGAAATCTGGAAGAAATAGAAAAAATCCTAGAAACATATACATTACCAAAACTGACATAGGAAGAAATAGAAAATTTGAACAGACCCATAACCAGTAAGAAAATCGAATTAGTAATCAAAACTCTCCCAAAAAACAAGAGTCCAGGGCCTGATGGCTTTCCAGGGGAATTCTACCAAACATTTAAGGAAGAGCTAACACCTATTCTCTTGAAACTGTTCCAAAAAATAGAAATGGAAGGAAAACTTCCAAGCTCTTTCTATGAAGCCAGCATTACCTTGATCCCAAAACCAGACAGAGACCCCACGAAAAAGCAGAACTATAGACCAATTTCCCTGATGAACATGGATGCAAAAATTCTCAAAAAGATATTAGCCAACCGGATCCAACAACACAGTTAAAAAAATTATTCACCACGACCAAGTGGGATTTATACCTGGGATGCAGGGCTGGTTCAATATCCACGAAACAATTAATGTGATTCATCATATCAATAAAAGAAAGGACAAGAACCATATGATCCTCTCAATAGATGCAGAGAGAGCATTTGACAAAATACAGCATCCTTTCTTGATAAAAACCCTCAAGAAAGTAGGGATAGAAGGAGCATACCTCGAGATCATAAAAGCCATATATGAGCGACCCAATGCTAATATCATCCTCAATGGGGAAAAACTGAGAGCCTTCCCCCTAGGGTCAGGAACAAGACAGGGATATCCATTCTCACCACTGTTATTCAAGATAGTATTGAAAGTCTTAGCGTCAGCCATCAGAAAACACAAAGAAATAAAAGGCATCCAAATCAGTCAGGAGGAGGTCAAAATTTCACTCTTTGCAGATGACATGATACTCCATATGGAAAACCCAAAAGATTCCACCAAAAAACTGCTAGAATTGATTCATGCATTCAGTAAAGTTGCAGGATATAAAATCAACACACAGAAATCGGTTGCATTCCTATACACCAATAATGAAGCAACAGAAAGAGAAATCAAGGAATCGATCCCATTTACAATTGCACCAAAACCCATAAAATACCTGGGAATAAATGTAACCAAGGAGGTAAAAAATCTATACACTGAAAACTATAGAAAGCTTATGAAAGAAATTGAAGACACAAAAAAATGGAAAAATTTCTATGCTCATGGATTAGAAGAATATTGTTAAAATGTCAATACTACCCAAAGCAATCTACATATTCAATGCAATCCCTATCAAAATAACACCAGCATTCTTCACAGAGCTAGAACAAATAATCCTAAAATTTTTAAGGAACCAGAAAAGACCCTGAATAGCCAAAGCGATCTTGAAAAAGAAAACCAAAGCAGGAGGCATCACAATCCCAGACTTCATGCTATAATACAAAGCTGTAATATCAAGACAGTATGGTACTGGTACAAAAACAGACACTCAGATCAATGGAACAGAACAGAGAACCCAGAAATGGACCCACAAAAATATGGCCAACTAAGCTTTGATAAAGCAGGAAAGAATGTCCAATGGAATAAAGACAGTCTCTTCTGCAAGTGGTGCTGGGAAAACTGGACAGCGACATGCAGAAGAATGAACCTGGACCACTTTCTTACACCAGACACAAAAATAAACTCAAAATGGATGAAATACCTCAATGTAAGGCAGGAAACTATCAGAATTCTTGAGGAGAAATCAGGCAAAAACCTCTTTGATCTTGGCCGCAGCAACTTCTTACTCAACATGTCTCCAGAGGCAAGGGAAACAAAAGCAAAAATGAACTACTGGGACCTCATGAAAATAAAAAGCTTCTGCACAGCAAGGGAAACAATCAGCAAAAGTAAAAGGCAACCGACAGAATGGGAGAAGATATTTGCAAACGACATATCAGATAAAGGGTTAGTATCCAAAATCTATAAAGAACTTATCAAACTCAACACCCAAAAAACAAATAATCCAGTGAAGAAATGGGCAAAAGACATGAATAGACACTTCTCCATAGAAGACATCCAGATGGCCAACTGACACATGAAAAAAATGCTCAACATCACTCATCATCAGGGAAATACAAATCAAAACCACAATGAGATACCACCTCACACCTGTCAGAATGGCTAACGTTAACAACTCAGGCAACAACAGATGTTGGCGAGGATGCAGAGAAAGAGGATCACTTTTGCACTGTTGGTGGGAGACAAACTGGGGCAACCACTCAGGAAAACAGTATGGAAGTTCCTCAAAAAGTTAAAAATAGAACTACCCTATGACCCAGCAATTGCACTACTAGGCATTTATCCGAGGGATACAGGTGTGCTGTTTTGAAGGGACACATGCACCCCCATGTTTATAGCAGCACTATCAACAAGAGCCAAAGTATGGAAAAAGCCCAAATGTCCATCGATGGGTGACTGGATAAAGAAGAAGTGGTATATATATACAATGGAGTATTACTCGGCAATCAAAAAGAATGAAATCTTGCCATTTGCAACTACGTGGATGGAACTGGAGGATATTATGCTAAGCGAAATTAGTTAGTCAGAGAAATAAAAATATAATATGACTTCACTCATATGAGGACTTTAAGACACAGACCAGATGAACATAAGGCAAGGGAAGCAAAAATAATATAAAAACGGGGTGGGGGGGACAAAACATAAGAGACTCTTAAATATGGAGAACAAACAGAGGGTTACTGGAGGGGTTGCAGGAGGGGGGATGGGCTAAATGGGTAAGGGGCAATAAGGAATCTACTCCTGAAATCATGGGAGTATATGCGAACTATATGCGAACTAATCTGGATGTAAATTTAAAAAATAAAATTAAAAAACAAAAGATTTCCGGGGCAGGGAGTGCCTGGGTGGCTCGGTTGGTTAAGCATCTGACTTGACATGATCTCACAGCTCATGAGTTCGAGCCCCGTATTTTCTCTCTGCTGTCAGCACAGAGCCCACTTCAGATGCTCTGTCTCCCTCTCTCCCTCTGCCCTTCCCCTGTTCTCACTCTGTCTCTCTCTCAAAATTAAATAAACATTAAAAAAAAAAGATTTTAGGGGACAGTGTAGAGAACTATTAGTGGTTGTTTACTATTAATTCAAAGTGTTCCCATCCTGCCTTGTTGTGTCACTTCTTTTCCCCAGAAGTACACAAGGCCACTTGAATTTTGGCACAAAGAAACTAAATGTTTGGATTCAGCTAAGGTCTGTGTGAGATACGTAGGCGAGATGAAAAACAGAGGGACAGGATCATGATGGAAATAATGAGCTAAAGCACATTTGCCGGCTGAGGTTCTATATTAGTAAGGCGTTACCTTGAGACTATAGGTAAAAGATGCCGGCAACAATGGGGGGTTCAATAAGACAGAAATTTATTTCTGACTCACATAAAAGAAGTTGTAAGTAGCTGCAGGTCTTGTGTTCTTGGTGTGTGTCATCACTATGAAAAGGAACACATGCAAGTAAACACTTTCTGGAGGGCAGAATTTACCTCAACATGATAAAGTTCATGCATGAAAAGCCACAGCTAACATCAGACTCAATGGTGAAAAACTGAAAGCTTTTCCTTTAAGATCAAAAACAGAACAAAGATGCCCACTCTTGTCACTTCCATTCAACACAGTGCTGGTCATCCTGGCCAGAGCAATCAGGAAAAAATAAATAAACAAGTCATCTAAATCAGGAAGGAAGAAGCAAAATTATCTCTTTGTAGATGGTATTATCTTATATGTAGAAAATCCTAAAGACTCCACATACAAAAAAAAGGTTATAAGTAATAAAGCAATTTAGTAAAATTGCAGGACATGAAATCAGCATACAAAAATTAATTGTGTTTCTATACACTAACAACAAACTACTCAAATAGAAAATTAAGAAAACAGTCCCACTTATCCTAGCATCAAAAAGAATAAAATATGTAACAATAAATTTGACTAAAGAGCTAAATTCTTACACACTGAAACCTATAGAACATTGATGAAAGAAATGAAAGAAGACACAAATAAATGAAAAGACGTCCTGTGTTCATAGATTAGGAGATTTAATGTTGTTAACATGTTCACACTACCCAACGCACTCTACAGATTCAGTCCCCATTATGTATCAAAATTTAAATGTATTTTTTGATAACCAGAAGCCCTATTTTGGAACTTATCCTGTGGAGATAATCATACAAGGATATAAAGATGTATGATCACCATGGAATGTTTTAGAATGGGGAGAAATTACAATCCAAATGTCCATACATGGTACAATGGTACCATGGAATATTACATAGTCATTAACATGTTTTTTTTTTTTCAACGTTTATTTATTTTTGGGACAGAGAGAGACAGAGCATGAACGGGGGAGGGGCAGAGAGAGAGGGAGACACAGAATCGGAAACAGGCTCCAGGCTCTGAGCCATCAGCCCAGAGCCCGACGCGGGGCTCGAACTCACGGACCGCGAGATCGTGACCTGGCTGAAGTCGGACGCTTAACCGACTGTGCCACCCAGGCGCCCCACATGTTTATGAGGTTCTATATTAACATATTAAAATATTCACAACAAATTAGTGATAAAATAGCAACTACAGAATACAGTGCACAGTACTTTCCCACTTATGTAAATTTAATATCTCTATATAGGAATAGTTGCACATCCATCCAATTCCTGAAATTCTGGGTGGTGGGATTTGTGATTTCTTCCTTATAATTTCCTGTGATTTCTGTACTTTTTTGATGAGGAGCAAGAATTTTTTTTTTTTATAATCAAGTAAAAAAATAAATAAAGTGGTTTCATTCTGGAGTGAGCATGCGAGTGAGTGAACAAGTGGAATGACTCCCACAAGGTGCATTAACTGGAATGTGATTCTCGGCCAGAATAGCCCTATATGCTAATGGTGCATGAGCCTTGTCATGCATGCTGAGGAGGGGACCACTGGTGAGATGGGCCAGATCTCGAATCTACCTTCCCTCCAGCTCCACTCACCTCTGCCCTCTTTCAGCATCAGATTCCTCACTTGTAAAACAGCACTTTTCTTTAGTAACTTGCCTGTAATCACGGAGATAACAGGTGGAAAACACCTGAACTTGAACCCAGACAGCTGACCCAGAGGCTATGCATTACCGCTCCCCTAAACAACCCTGACTCTGCCCAGAAGTGCTGACCAGCCTCACTCTGGCTCCCTCCTTCAACCTCTTCCAGATTTCTATCACAGCCCCTGAAGAGCAATCCTATCTTTATTATCAGCCATTCACTTTAGACTTAGGCTGTCCCCTGTGGCTATTGACATTGAAATTAGTCAAAACTAAGTAACATTTAAAAATTCAATCCTTCAAGGGCACTTGCTGCTTTCCCAGCACTTGGAGGCCACACAGAGCTAGTGGCTACTGTATTGGGGGACGCAAACATAGAACATTTCCATCATCACAGGAAGGTCTGAACTCTGAGAGGCCAGGAGTGGCGTCCAGGTCACCACTGTGTTCTCAGCAGCGAAGTGAGGATCTAAGACCCAGAAGGCGCTCACTGAGTGAGGGAGGGATTAATGACGTAATCCATCATAGCCCAGCACACTGATGCTAGGTGGGAAAGGCATTTAGCAGGAGCTAACTTTTCAGCCAAGTCCCCAAGGTAATCATGTACATGGGTGGGTCAAGAGGAGGGTAGAGCATTCCGGATGGGGAAAAGACTGATTTAGTGAGAAATGTGAAGGGGGAATTGGCAGCATTAAGCTATTGTTCTCAAGTTATTTTCTCTCTGCCAATTAAAAATCATCTGAGGTGATGTTTTCTTATCGGACTTCCTCCCTGATTTGGTATTATTGTAAGGTCTGCTCTGACTAATTGGGCTCTTGGCAGTTCAACAGTCAGGCAATTTTTTAAATCTTTTCATTTTATTTTGTTTCACTATTAATTTTTGATTGGAGGTGAAATCATACACCCCAGAGAACTACAAGAAGTTTTCCAAGAGACTTTCAACCCTGATGCCCACTAGTTATGTGTTCATATACTTATTATCAAAATTGGTGTGTCCTAAATGGCCCTGGGGTGTAGGAGAAGACTGCCAAATTATGGGAGGATCTTTGTTCAATTCCTGAGGCAAGAGATTCTGAACCCGTTACCGCTTGAAGGAATAAAAACAGAGCTGGTCCCAAATTAATTCTAAGAATTATCTTTTTTATTTTAATTTAATGTTAATCCAGACTACATGGGGTTGAAATCCAGCTCTACCACTTACTAGCTGTGTGAGCCTCAGTTCCTCTTCTGTAAAATGGGGATGATATAAGTGTTAGGCATATTAAATAAGGTAATTTTTGTAAAGTGCTTAGTATGGTGCCAGGTACAAAATAAGCACTACATAGGAGCTTGTTATATACAAAAACAAAAAAACAACTACAATGTACATGTTTTGAAATCTCTCCAATTATCTGCAATTGGTTGATGTCATTAAGAATGAAAGTAATAGGGCACCTGGTGCCTCAGTTAGTTGAGCATCTGACTCTTGATTTCAGCTCAAATCATGATATCACAGTTTATGAGATCGAGCTTCACATTGGGCTGTGAGCTGACAGCACAGAGCTTCCTTGGGATTCTCTCTCTGCCCTTCCCTCTGTTCGAGCTCTCTCTTACTCTCAAATAAATAAACTTTAAAAAAATGAAAGCAGTAACTTTACAAAAACCTGGAAATCCAAAATTTCACCCCCTAACTCCCTATTACCCTGATCCAAACTACCATCATTCCATGCTTGGACTAATGCAGTAGCCAACAGTTTGGTCTCCCAGTGTCCTCTCTGACTTCCTCTATGGCACCAGAGATACCTTTTTTTTTTTTTTAATTTTTTTACATTTATTCATTTTTGAGAGACAGAGAGAGACAGAGCACAAGCGGGGGAGGGGCAGAGAGAGAGGGAGACTCAGAATCCGAAGCAGGCTCCAGGCTCCGAGCTGTCAGCATAGAGCCTGACGCGGGGCTCTAACCCACGAACTATGAGATCATGACCTGAGCCGAAGTCGGATGCTTAACTGACTGAGCCACCCAGGCGCCCCCAGAGGTATCTTTTTAAATGGTAACTTAGATCTTATCACCTCTCTATCTAAAATTCACCAGTGGCTACCTATCTAACAAGATGGCAGATTCCAATTTGTCATCAATAAGAATTTGTTTAGATATTCACTGCACCCAAAGTACCCTGTGTCTTAAGCTGTCATTGCCCTTTGAGCAGGGTGAGGAAACTGAGGTTCAGAGAGAATAAGTAACATTCCAAAGGCTTCCCAGCAAATTAGTGGCAGAAGTCAGGTTTGAACTCGGAGTCCACAACTCTTGCTCTTAATCAGAATGACGTATGGGTGGACTGTGATCACTTAACTACTGAGTACAAGGATCTCCTAACACAAGTCCCCTCAGCCCATTTCCAGACTGGGAGCCTCTGAAGGGTCAGTGTTAATCTCAGGATTGCCTGGCTTTTTGAAAATACGTTTCACAGAGAGGAGAAAAAATATGGGGTGTTCTCTTTGGTTACAGTTCCTAAGACTCAGTCCCTATAGAGCTCTTCTGTAGGTCGCCAGCCCTGTCTGAGATGGATATTCCCACTGCCATTCCTTTGTGCTCCTCCTTTAGAATGTTCTTAGGCTTGCAATGAAGGAAATGCCTACACCATGGCTAAGATCCATCTGACATATCTACCATTTTGTGCCCAATAACTCAGGAGGAAGAGCTCTGAGACAAAGACACATCACTCTCTGTGTTCATATTTCCCTTGCAGACAAATCAGTTTGGGATTAAACTATTACAACCTCCAACATATGGTTTCTGCCATTTTGGTGTCCATTGAACATTGATCAGTAATCAAATTCTCAGGCTGATACTATATATTATTCATTCCTGAATATTACCAATAACTTAACTCCATTGTATGCATTGTTACACATGTATACAACTTTCTATGTAATTATCTGTAGATTCAAGAATAGTTTTATGTATTGTGTGTATCATACATTTTCACGTCTATGCCTATAGCTTCAGTTACTAGCTGAAATTCACGTCTCCATTCCCGACAACGCTTTTAAGTTCCAGATCCATATATCCAGCAGCCCACTCAATATCCCCACTTTCATGTCTCAGACACACAAACTCAGAAAATCCAGAACTAAATCCCTGATCTTCCTTCCAGAGTCTGCTCTTTCTCCATGCTCCTTATCTCAGTAAATGGCAGTCACCATCCAACCAGGTATTCAAGCCAAAAACCTGGAAGCAATCCTTGACGCCACCTCTCTCCCTACCTATAAGATCTATTCACCCCAAGTGCTGACAACTTTACATCTTAAAGTCTTTCATTCAGCAACCTTCTCATTTCTTTAACGATTGCTTATTCTACAGCACTGTATGAAAAATGGATGTCACCATGGTGAAAAGATAAGATATAGTACTTCCTTCTCAGAGCCCATGGTCATAACCCACAACAGTACATTTTATTGAGTGAATGAATAATACATATACATGAAGGTAGTTTCATACAGGATAGGGACCTTACATAATTTCACTGATGTGAAATTGAGTATTTTGTACTAGATCTTGTCAAGGGATGACCTAAAGAAAAGTAGAGTATAGTGGTCAAGGGCATGGACTTGAAAATCACACAGAATCATGTTGTCAATCAGTTGATCAATATTTATTACACACCTATTGTCTTAGTCCACTCTGGCTGCTACAATAACATACCATAGACAGGGTTACTTAAATAAGAGGCATTTATTTCTCACAGTTCTGGAAGGTGGGCAGTTCAAGATCAAGGTGCCAGCTGATTCAGCCCCTAGTGAGAGCCTACCTCCTGGCTGGGTGTGTGGCTACCTTCTTGCTGTGTCTTCACATGGTGAAGAGAGAGTCCTGGTGTCTCTCCTCTGATACAAGCAGTGATCTCATCATAGATGCCCCACCCTAATGACCTCATCTAAACCTAATTACCTCTCAAAGGTCCCACCTCCAAATTCCATCACACTGTGGTTGAGGGTTTCATCATATGAATTTGGGGGAGGATATAAACAGTCAGTATTTAACATCTACTATGTGCTAAGCTTTGTTCTGCGTCTTGAGAATTCAGGTAGGAACAAGAAAATCTCTGCACCCCCAGCATGGTGGAACAGTTCTCCATGTTTGAGGTTTTCCCCACCTTAATAGGAGGAAGAAATTTCTCCCCTCTGTGGAAGCCATATACTCACTTTCTCAAACTCCCTTGTGGATAAGTTGCAGGCGTGTGACCTGGGGTCAGACTAACAGAAGCCTCCATAGACTATTTGACACAAGGGAAGTGGCACCAGGAAGAATCTGTTTAAACAAGAGTAGTGGCAGCTGCATCCAGCCCCTGGGAGCTGCAGTGGAAGAGGGTCTAGCAGGAGCAACCCAGTGGTGACATTAGCACAATCAGCTGCTGAACTAATTCAGTGATGTGATTTAGGATTCTGTTCCATGACTGGTTCTCCAGGGCCACTCAGTATCTTTTATGAAATCACTTCCTTGCCTAAACTAACCCAAATTCGGCTCTGTTGTTTCCAACTAAGAATCCAAGGCAATATACATGCCTGAGTTAAATCTCAAACCCTGACTGTACTGGCTGAGCATCTTACTTAACTTCTTGCAGTTTCAGTTTCCTCATCTACAAAATGAAAACCGTTCAATGCAATAGCTCATGAGCTTGGTGAGAAAGCTCACTGTGGTTTTCATTAGGGCCTTCCAGCTTTGATATGTCAATGTGCTCTTATGGAATAATCATCATTCTAAGCACTCAGGAAATGGGCTTCCATTTCTCCCACCTTATATTCTTCCATTTCTTTCCTGAAGAGAAACCTCCTTCCTGAGCTTCCAGCCAATTCGTCCAGATTCAGGAATGAGAACCACGCCTCCTGTAAAGAAGACAGAACTCAGAATCAGACAGACCTGGATGTAAATCCTGGCTCTGCCACTTACCAGCTGTATGGCCTCAGGGGACTCACTCAACATTTCATGTCTCCTGAGTTTTGGACACCCTAATTGCAGAAGGAGATTTTTCATGCCCCTATGCACATCACCACACTCCAGACAACAAATAGCCCATCTTGTAGATGTTATTGTTTGCCAGTGGTTTATCAGATAGTAAAGGAAAATATTCATACCATCTGCTCCTTTGATAGAACATGGAACAGTTTGTTTTGTATTTATATTATCTAATTTATGTTCACAACAAACTTGAGAGAGGTATGAGGATAGTTATTCTAATTCCCATTTCATAGAAAAGAAACCAAGGGTCAGAGAAGCTGAGTCCAAGCCCGTACTTTTTTTGCTATACCCAAGTTTTAGGGGTAAGTAGCGCATTTCAACTATATTTTTTGTTTACTGAACCAAAAGTTGTGACAACAAACTAAAGCTACCTATTTTTCTAGCATACTAAAAATTAATCTTTAAAATATCTTCCTACTTTTGAAAGAACTCCCTAGTCTGTGATCCCATGAGGGAAGCCAAAGGGGACTCTCCCTGTTCTCTGGTACTGGGAAGCAGGCACATGACCCAGGATCAGCCAATGGGATGTTCCAGTTCCTGCCTGTGAATACTGAACAGGCAATCCAATGACACAAAGACAGAAGGTTTTCATCCAGTAGCATCAACTTTCCGTGCTGGGAGTCTTAGTGTCCCATAGTGGAAGTAGGGGCAATGTAGTGGCACCATGCCAACAAGGGATTCAGCTGTGGCCTAACCTCCTTGGAATATATGCACCTTTTAAACTTGGTTCTCCAGTCTTCCATAAATATTGGAAGCTATTCAGTATCTTTTCAATACATGAATTTTTTTTTATATATATATGAAATTTATTGACAAATTGGTTTCCATACAACACCCAGTGCTCATCCCAAAAGGTGCCCTCCTCAATACCCATCACCCACCCTCCCCTCCCTCCCACCCCCCATCCACCCTCAGTTTGTTCTCAGTTTTTTTTTTATATGAAATTTATTGACAAATTGGTTTCCATGCAACACCCAGTGCTCATCCCAAAAGGTGCCCTCCTCAATACCCATCACCCACCCTCCCCTCCCTCCCACCCCCCATCAACCCTCAGTTTGTTCTCAGTTTTTAACAGTCTCTTATGCTTTGGCTCTCTCCCACTCTAACGTCTTTTTTTTTTTTTTCCTTCCCCTCCCCCATGGGTTCCTGTTAAGTTTCTCAGGATCCACATAAGAGTGAAACCATATGGTATCTGTCTTTCTCTGTATGGCTTATTTCACTTAGCATCACACTCTCCAGTTCCATCCACGTTGCTACAAAAGGCCATGTTTCATTTTTTCTCATTGCCACGTAGTATTCCATTGTGTATATAAACCACAATTTCTTTATCCATTCATCAGTTGATGGGCATTTAGGCTCTTTCCATAATTTGGCTATTGTTGAGAGTGCTGCTATGAACATTGGGGTACAAGTGCCCCTATGCATCAGTACTCCTGTATCCCTTGGATAAATTCCTAGCAGTGCTATTGCTGGGTCATAGGGTAGGTCTATTTTTAATTTTCTGAGGAACCTCCACACTGCTTTCCAGAGCGGCTGCACCAATTTGCATTCCCACCAACAGTGCAAAAGGGTTCCCGTTTCTCCACATCCTCTCCAGCATCTATAGTCTCCTGATTTGTTCATTTTGGCCACTCTGACTGGCGTGAGGTGATAGCTGAGTGTGGTTTTGATTTGTATTTCCCTGATAAGGAGCGACGCTGAACATCTTTTCATGTGCCTGTTGGCCATCTGGATGTCTTCTTTAGAGAAGTGTCTATTCATGTTTTCTGCCCATTTCTTCACTGGGTTATTTGTTTTTCGGGTGTGGAGTTTGGTGAGCTCTTTATAGATTTTAGATACTAGCCCTTTGTCCGATATGTCATTTGCAAATATCTTTTCCCATTCCGTTGGTTGCCTTTTAGTTTTGTTGGTTGTTTCCTTTGCTGTGCAGAAGCTTTTTATCTTCATAAGGTCCCAGTAATTCACTTTTGCTTTTAATTCCCTTGCCTTTGGGGATGTGTCGAGTAAGAGATTGCTACGGCTGAGGTCAGAGAGGTCTTTTCCTGCTTTCTCCTCTAAGGTTTTGATGGTTTCCTGTCTCACATTTAGGTCCTTTATCCATTTTGAGTTTATTTTTGTAAATGGTGTGAGAAAGTGGTCTAGTTTCAACCTTCTGCATGTTGCTGTCCAGTTCTCCCAGCACCATTTGTTAAAGAGACTGTCTTTTTTCCATTGGATGTTCTTTCCTGCTTTGTCACACAGACCAATGGACAATACATGCATTTTCTATGAATTCCGTCACTGGTACCTAGTAACCCTGATTGATACCCTTAGGGAAACATCGTGACATACTGAGACCTTCTAACACACTCAGCCTGAGAGCAGGATTTATGGGTAGACTGGTCCTGTTTGGGCTCCATCCAAGCTCCAAAGTCTGGAAGGACTAGGCAGCTTTGAATCACCTGCAGGGCAGGCCCATAACAAAGGCCACAAGGACATGAGCCAGCCAGGCTCCTGTGTCCTGTGGACTTCTATCCACACTAGAAATTTCATGGCCACATACAGACAACCTCGATAAACAATTCATTACAAACCAGGGCTGGTGTAGTAAGGGAATGGCTGAGAGGTGTCAGTGAGAATGTATTTATGGAATTATTTTAATGAGAAGCTACCACTGAGAGAAAATGGGCACAGACTTGGAGCAGAAGAAAGGTACTTCTTTAGAAAGCCTCATGATGACTGCTTAAGAAGAACTTCCTTATGCTGCAGGATTTCTGTAACTTCAGAGTCTTAAAATAAGTTCTGCTATTTATCAAGAGGAAGACTAGCCTTTAGTGGAATCTTCCCCAAATATTGAAACCTACTATCCACCATGTGTCTTGCAGGCACATTTTCCTGCGTTGAATCCCTCGCCTTTCCAAACTGTTCTGTAGGGTCACGATTGTCATCTTTGTGTTGTTTGTTTTGCAGATGAGGAAACTGGAAGTCAAAGAGGTTAATTGGTGTGCCTAGGCTCACACAGGCATTAAGTGGCAGAGTTGGGAGTAGAGCCCAGGACTGCTTGGCTCCAAAGCCACATTCTTTCCACTAACCCATGGCGCTGTTTTCCTTTTCAAGGTGATTGTCGAGATCCTTTGCCAAAAAGTGCTAACATCGAATGTCTCTGACAGTGGAATGAACAGGAAGTCTCTCTGTGGCCTGGGTGACATGTGGGAGTAACTGACCAAGAGATATGGGTTTGTGGGGCTGGGCTGGGCTGTCAAGAGAGGTGGGGTGATTTCTGACTTTCTGACTTGGTTGTTTTTCTCAGGAAGTCTTGGTGGGGTCATTAATTCAGGAAGAGTGAGGAAGAGAGAGGTTGGGGGGTGGAGAGGAGAGACACTTAGCCCTCACTCATATCTTCACTCCTGCCTTGAATGGCATCTACAAGCCCCCAAATCCAAATCAGCAACTCCTCCCTGGAAGCAGCTGGTGCCCCTTCAACAAGCCCTTCATAGCACCAACTCTCCCCCCACTTCAGAGGCTCTGTATCAGTCAGGCTTTGTCCTGACAGATCCCCTTTATCATTCTTGTTTTTCCATTGGACAATCACTTCTTTGGAGCTATATTAGGCAATGTAGCTAGGCATAATTTGGGGTAGGATGTAGAAAATGGAACACCTTTTTAACCTTGAACAGAATGTCCATGGTAGTGATTCAATTAACATACAATTTGCTTCATTTCAGAACCTTCTGAGGGCAAAGCCTACCCTACCCACCAGCTGCCCGAGGAGAACACCATAGGAGCAGAGGTTTATGGGAAGGGCAGCCTCTCAAAGTGGGGAGCCGAGCTGTCCTGAAAGAGGACTCCTGTCCCCTTAGGGGCCAGACCTTCTCTCCGCCAAACTACTCTGACTATAGTTGGCTATGACAAAAGCATGGGAACATTCAGGGAACGTTCAAGTTTTTCAGATACTAGATGTTCAAAGCAATGAGGGAGGTTTCCCAGACCACACCTGGCCTTCTAGGTTCACTTCTCCTTACTCCCTGGGGAGACAGAGTGAGTTACCTGGTTGCCAAACAAGAGCACATGTTTACGTTTCTTGAATGGATGGTGCTGATCTGTCAAAGATCCCCAAGCAGGGGATTTGGCTTTTCTTCCCCATCCTTCCCTACCTAGCAAAGGGCACTGTTTTACAGACGCCAATTTGCTCTCAGGTCAGGTGCTCTGACGTCAGGTCTTGGGTTAGGGAATCGAGAAGCCCACTTGGGTTCTCACTGAAAGTACTTACTTCAGTCATAAAAGTGACATTTTGGTCCCATCTGCTTCACATCTTTTCTTGCTTCGGAATCAGAGGGGAAGAGAAATATTCACTGTGCCCCCTCAAAACTCCAGCTGTCACACTGAGAGCTATTATTATTAATATCATCATTTCCTTTTTTCTGAGGCAGATTTATTAACAATGAAAACTTAGGATTTCCATTTCCATTGGTTTAGTCAGAGATGTCCCAATATAAGGCAAGCAGCTTCAAGATCGGCACCTGTCCCCTCACACTCCCAAATCCCCCATCCATCACTCCACACCCACATATCTTCCTGTCTTCTCAGTGTGTAAATTCCTCTCTCAGAAACTGGGTACCTAGGTCACTTACAATACAAAAAAGGCTGTCATAAATAATGTTGAGATCCTCATTGTCCCCCTGTCTGGAACCAGGGCTTTGTTAGGTCATTTTTGCAGAAGCCTGTCAAGCATCTAGGAGGAGGAAGGGTCTTACCCATGAACCTGCTCAGTCCCTGGAGTGTTTGTACACATTCCTACCAACTGATGTAAGGGAATTGGATGACAATATGGTGTCATAGTATATATGGAAATAAGTGTGTGCATGCACATAAAAGTGTATGCTTGTCTGCACAAGCCCAGGCGTCTGCATCTGTCTGTGTCCAGATCTTTGGCAAGCCCGGTGTGCCTCATTTTCCAACTGAGAACCAACCATCAGCAATTCGTGAGTTTGCAAGGAATTGGAGAAAGGAAGCGATAGCCATAGAATGTCCAATGTCAGTCTTGGGCAGCAATCTGCACATGGGATTGAGGATGTGTTTACATAACACTTTAGGTAACATTAAGGAAGAAGGGATTGTACAAAAACACGGGGGTGCTAATGCAAATTATGGTGGAATCTAAAGCCTCCCAATGCCATACCAGCCCTTGACATTCCCACCACCTAAGCCATATTTCCCAAGGCAATGGCACGCTGTCACTCTTGAAAATTTACCTGTGTAAGTGGGACTACACCATTCTTGCTCATTTATTTGATATGTGTCTGCCTGTGCTTCCTCCTTTCTCTCAACTCCTACTATTTCATCTGAGCCATTCCTATAAAACCTAGGGATTGACAAGATTTTCAAGGGCAGGGAGTTACCTAATATCCAGCACTCAGTGGAGCTTGGCCCAGAGAGGTGCTCTGGAAGTGTTGGATGTAGAACAGAAGCATCTTGCCATCTACAGTGTGTGGATCTTCTCCCAGTCAACAGTACATCATCTCCTCCTCTCCCCCAGTGTCTACACAGTGAGTCATCTGATATATAGCCAGCCCTCATCGAAAGCCTGGCTGAACTATTGAGGCTCCAGACATAAAAAATATTTACCATGCCTTCTCCAAAGTTTCTACCATAACAAAGAAGAGAGGAGGTGGAATTGTGTTCCATTTGGGAGTTTTCAGACATAACCTAAAAAGCAGTTCTTACCCTGCTACCCCACAAGAATCACTACTTGAAGAACTGACATCTTATTTCACCCTTGGTTTTGTTGAGAGCCAGAAAAAAAACCAACAACGTGGGGAATGTCTCCATATTAAAAGAAATTATTGCTGCTGTGAACACCATCCATTACTATGTCCAGTGTCCCTTTTCTTTTGCTTAAGGTCAACTCATGAAGAGATACAGTGGAGCCACATGGTGTGGAATGGAAGAGAGACTCCATATGCTTAGCCTAACAAGCCAAGGAGGTGGCTGTCAATGGCAGAGGTTACTCTAGCAGCTGGAGTGGGGGTGGGGGGGAGATTTCAAGCAAACGGGCCATGACAATACATAATCAGAAAGGGATAGGTGGCTGCAGACTGCGTGAGAGGACCACTGATCCAGGCAAAGGAAGGAGGGCTTCCTGGAGAAAGTGACAGCTAAGAAAAGAAGGTGAAGATTGCATTGGAGCTGGTTGAAAAGGGGAGGGGGGTAGAGTAAAAGTACCTGACAGAGTAAAGAGCATGAGACAAGGCAAGAAAGAGGGTGGCCTGTTTGGGAAAAAGGAAAACAGCTTACTATTTCTGGAATGGGCAAGGTGAAAGATGATATTGAAAGTATAAACAGGGTTAGGGCGCCTGGGTGGCTCAGTTGATTAAGTGTCTGACTTCTGCTCAGGTCATGATCTTATGGTTCATGAGTTCGAGTCCCATGTTGGGCTCTGTGCTGACAGCTCAGAGGCTGGAGCCTGCTTCGTAATCTGTCTCCCTCTCCCTCTGCCCCTCCCCTGCTCACACTCTGTCTCTGTAAAATAAATGAACATTTAAAAATTTGTTTAAATAAATAAATAAATAAATAAATAAATAAATAAATACAGGAATTATTAGAATAGTCAGAAACATTTTTAAAGGTCCCCCCCCCAAAGGCAAAAGGATGACATTGAAGATTTTCAATAGGGCAGTTTCTTAACCAAACAGATATTTCCCTGGAAGCAATATGGACCCTGATGGATGGGAGGAGCAGGAGGTGCGTGAGGAGACCTAGAAAAATACACTTGCTGTGCTGGAAGTGAGGCTACAGTGGCCTGGGCTAGGAAAGTGGCAGAGGGGGTGGAAAGAAGCACGTGGACCCAAAAAATATTTTAGAGGTCCATTTGATAGGACTTGGTGAATAGTTGAATAAGGGAAAAAAGAATCAAGGTCAGATTCCAGTTTGCGACACCAGGGACAAGACCCACTGGTCTATGATTTCTTTTTTTTTTTTAATTTTTTTTTCAACGTTTATTTATTTTTGGGACAGAGAGAGACAGAGCATGAACGGGGGAGGGGCAGAGAGAGAGGGAGACACAGAATCGGAAACAGGCTCCAGGCTCCGAGCCATCAGCCCAGAGCCTGACGCGGGGCTCGAACTCCCGGACCGCGAGATCGTGACCTGGCTGAAGTCGGATGCTTAACCGACTGCGCCACCCAGGTGCCCCTGGTCTATGATTTCTTATGAGCAGGGTCACCGTGCATGCTCAAGGACAGGACTCACGCCAGGCATGCTCCCCTGTGCTTCCTACACATGAGGCAAAGCCACGTCCATCTCATCAGCTCTGTGCCAACTTCACATCTGCCCCTGGGTAGGTAAATAAACTTCTTTTTCAGACCTATCTGGGCTTTGCAGGGAAGCAATGGAAGGTTTGCTTAGGCTTACAGCTCTCAGTCTGGTACCCAGCACAACTCTCCAGAGAGCTCTGCAATAACAGCAGGGATAGGGGCAGTTGACAGAGGAAAGGGCTATGGGGAGATTTGCCCAACTATTACTAGAGCAGTCTTTTGTTTCCATCCAGTGCTTGTCCCTGGGGAGTTCCGATCTCTCCGTGGGCAAGCCAAGCCCCACAGATGAGAGAATGATGAAGTTCACACACCTGAGCCTTACTCCAACTCCCATCCTTATCATCATTGTAACCCCAACACTGGCACATGGGAAACCCTAACACTAGCATGTTGCTGGAAGAGGCAATGAGAAGAAAGGAGTGAGAAAGAGAAGAAGGAGATAGGAAAGGTAAATAAAAACATCCTCAAGGCACAGTAGCAAGGTCTCCCCCAAGTTTCCCCACCTAATCCTAAGAAGAGACCCCACCCAGGGCCCTTTGGAACAGAGTTCCTCTTCCAACCTGGCAGTGAAAGTTCTGATGTTCTGGCTCCCTAATGTATGTCTCCACAGCAGAATTCTTCACGAACCCCCCTAGCCCCAAGAGTGCATTCCTTGGATCCAATCCTAGTACTTAAGGAAATTGGCACTTAGTCCTACCACTTAAAACCAGGAAGGCTGAGAGAGAAAGGGGGATGGAAAGAAGGGAGTTGACCCCTGTCAACCTAGAGCACGTCTATTTGTGTCTCTGTGAGCAGAGCCCTTTGGAGGTGAATGGTAGCC
Organism: Lynx canadensis; assembly: GCF_007474595.2. Lineage (NCBI taxonomy): Eukaryota > Metazoa > Chordata > Mammalia > Carnivora > Felidae > Lynx > Lynx canadensis. The sequence continues at coordinate 124,903,745 of NC_044309.1, read as the reverse complement.
CCACTTGGCAATCAAAAAACCCAGTCCCATTCCTAAATGGTTGACCTGTCCACATCATAGGCCCACACCATTTTCTCACCAAGCCTCAGGTCTTGCCTCTGCAAGTCCTCGGCACCGGATTCCTTTCCCAGGTGCCATATATTATCAGTGCTCCATGCCTAAAACCCAACTCTCTTTCCCAAGGCTTGAATTCACAGCATCTATTTGTAATGAGAAGAAAAATCCAAAAGGAAAAACAAATGTCAAAACTGAAAAGCCCAAGCTTGACAAAAGTGCCAGGGAAAACCAGCCCAATGGCTGAAGAAAAGCTTTCCCGAGATACAAAAAGTGCTCTGTTCCCTACCGCTTGGTTGCAAACTCTGCCAGACCCAGGGCTTGGATGGCTTACCCCATCCCTTCCACAGTTTAATAAATGTGTCCTCTGATGAGCCTGCCAGCCCCCTACTCAGCTCCCTCACTCTCCCGCCACCATGACTCCTTAAGAGCTGTGTTGTTGACATTTATCTCTGGGCCACTCAATGACATGATTATAGGAGAAACAGAGGAAACACATTTGTAATAAATCCTAAACCAAAGAAGAGAAGTCATTAAAAAGTTGGGCTTCTCCCCAGTGCCCTTGGCAGACGGAAGCCAAGAGAAAGAGATATGTGCTTATTGGTTTAAGTACTTTAATTTGCTCCCACTCTTTCTCCTTTTGATGGGTTGACTGTGCACCCTCCCCAAACTCATATGTTAAAACCTAGCCCCCATTGTGATGGTATTCGGAAGTGAGGTCTTTGAGAGCTTATTAGGTCATGAGGGTGGAGCTTCACGAATAGGATTAGTACCCTCATGAGAAGGAAAGTGAGAGAGATGGTCTCTCCCTCAGCCATGCGAGGGCACAATGGCAGGTCCTCCGTCACCAGACACCAAACCTGCCAGCACCTCCATCTTGGACTTCTCAGCCCCAGAACTGTGAAAAACAAATGTGTGCTGTTTAAGCACCCATTCTATGTATTATAACAGCCTGAACTAAAACACTCTCCAACTCAGCCTGCAAGCCTGTGAGCAGAGACTGCCTCCTCCACCCAGACTCCCAAGACTTCCTTTATGCAGCCTCTATCTGAAAGACTCCAAGGCAACAGAATTTTGAGGCAAGGTGCAGGGGATAGAAAAATGAAGACAATCTGAAAGGAAAGGCTGCAGCAAAGGTGTTACATAGCTTCCAGGTGCCAATTAACAGGGCTGCGCACCAATAATTATCTTATCTCCCCAACAGGATGTTCACTCTGAGAGAACAAGAACCCATGCACTGTCTCATTCCCTATAAAAAACCCCAGTGCCCAGATCAGTGTCCAGCACATAGGAGTTGCTCAAGAACTGTTTGTTCAACAAACAAGTTAATGCATCTCTTTCAGTCTCTATGTCAAGCCTGTGAGGAATTTTTGTACAGATTTGGCAGATGAGAAGACTGAGGCTCTAAGAGGTCAAATAACCTGTTCTTTGCAGGTTAACCTGCAGACCTTGAGCACAGATCCGAATCTACAGACAGGGAGAGGAGGTACAGATAGTTGTCAATAAAATTACAGGCACTGGATCAAACAGGAAGCTCATCTCCAAAATGCTCAGAAGAGCACTTTGAGCTTGCCTTGTCTGTTATATTCTATTGTATTATAATAGAAGTATATTGTATCATATCCTATCACATCATATATTCTACATTATCCACAGTAACATGAATCACTCCCTTTTTTATTGTGCCATTACACATGAGATGTTGCACAATTATGGCATTTATTACACTTCATTACAGTTATTTTCTAGCATCTCATTAGATTGTGAAACCCTTGAAGGCATCTCCAGCACCTACCAAAGGCTTCACAAATGTTTGTCACAGAAATGGATGGATGGAGGAATGAGTTTGTACGATACCTTGCATTTCCAAAATACTTTCATTTATGTTATCTCATGTAATCTGCATGTGACTGGGTGAATTATTACTCTTAACATCAAGTACACAAATTTTACTTGGAAATGTAACGCTCTTTTGTGGAAAAAAAATGCTTTGAGACACTTGACGTAGGTGAGAGTCTTGAAGGCAGAGGTGTTGACCCCCAACAAAAGAGAAGGGAGAGCATCTTGACCTTGGGTATGAGAAAAGGGAATGAGTGAAAAGAGGAGTAACTAGAGAAAAGAGAGGGAAGACAACAGAGAGAGAAGGACTAGGTCTGGGGGAAGCAAAGAGCCTGGGAGGCCCTCATGGTGTGGTGGGTGGCTGAAGGTCATCTTAAAGGCAATCTGAGGCCAACTACCATTTTGGAAGTTGATCAAATTCTGCTGTGGCTACCCTTCATCTCTCTTTTCTGTGAAAAAACAAAGAACAAACCCAAAACAAAAGACAAAAAAGCAAGACATTTTGGTCGATTCTACCAATCTTATTGTTGTTACTTTGTAAGGGGGTTTTTTTGGAACTCTCAGAAGGGATCCAACTTCATGTTGGTTAATGTGGAACAGAACAGAGTCAGCATGTGAGGAAGCTGGGCCCAGAATTCAGACATTCAGGAGATTTTGTGGGGCTGTGGAAGGACATGGTAGAGCTTTAAGCCTCCTTTTCTACTATTTCACTGACAGGATGGTCCCAATTTCCACCTGGGCTTATGCTGTGAGGAAACTGAGGCCCTGAGAGGTTAAGTGCGTTGTCCAAGGTCAAAGAAGTAGCAGTTAGTGGAAACAGAATCTAATTAAATTCAGGATACTTAGCCTTAAATCCCTTGCTTCTCTTGTATCTTGATGCTACTGCACAAAGATTGCTGTCACCCTTGACAAGGTGGAAGTTGGGGCTGGTGCTACTTTTGAGGAGCTCGTCTTTTAGATGGCATGAGACAGAGCACATGATCGGTTCCCCGTCTCCCTCACATTGGTAAACACAGACGTAGTTTGCCTGACCATTATGGCCAGACCCTGGAGGACAGCTGGAAAGTTCCAAACACACCACTCCCTCCTTCCCTTGGGACCAGAGGTGTGCCTCCCCCAAGACTTCCAATTCTAGCTCTAACTTCACAGAGATGGGAAGAAGGGGGTGCAGGAGGACTTGCCCCCCCCACTGGCCGTGCTGGCCAGTGGAGCAAACTCAACAAGCAGAGGCCCCCATTACATCTGTCAGAGGCCTCACACACACACATGGGCTTTATAAGAAGCAGACCTCTGCAAGGACAGCCTGGGTCAGTGTGGTAGAAAGTTCCCCCACCTATCTGCCTGCCTCTCAACACCCTGACCTCACACCAGACAAGGCACAGGCCATGTTCCAGGAGTTATCAAGCCACTGCAAGCCCCACCTGCCCTCTGCCTGGCCTACGCATTGCCATGGTCACAGCCATGCTGGCTAGACCACAGGAGGCCTGAGAGGCTGAAACTTGGCCCAAATTCCAATAGTGTCTTCTGAATACTCCTCTGGCCCCAGCAGTGCACACTGTAGGTGCAGGGCTCAGCACTTTCTTTGAAAGACTGTTGGGTGAATGAATCCATCCAGCTCCAACATGGAGTGATGTGAGGAATCTTCATCCCTCCCATCTGGTTCCTTCTGGGGGTTCTGATGGAGAATCTGTCCTCTGCTTATCTGCTAGCTCCTGGTGGTTGTGGGCAATCCTTGGTACTCCTGAGCTGGTAGATGTGTCCCTCCACTTTCTGTCTCCATCTTCATATGGCATTCTCCCCTGTGCGGCTCTATGTCTGTGTGTCTAAGTTTTTGCTTCTTATAAGGATACTACACATAACGGATTTAGGATCCACCGAATCTAATATGACCTCAACTTGACCACATCTGCAAAGACCTCATTCCAAATAACGTCACATTCACAATTTCTGGGTGGACGTGAGTTTGGGATGGGGCACTATTCAACCTAGTACAGAGGGGATTTTTTTTAATACTTATGACTAATCTTCCTCCCATCCCCAGGAGAGAACTTTTAATCTAAAACAGTGGTGTCCAGGACCAGCTTCATGATTTCCAGGACCAGTTTCACCTAGGAACTTGTTAGAAATGCTAGTTATCAGGCCTCCAGAATCAGAAACTCTGGGATGGGGCCCAGTGATCTGTGTTTTAACAAGTCCCACAGAAAATTCTGATGCCCATTCAAGTTTAAGAACCTTTGCTCCACAAGCAGAGCAAAGTGTGTACAATAGGGGCGATCTTCCCTTTGGGTTGAATTGTCCATTCATTCCAGAAACACTTAAAAGATGGTGAGCTAGCTGCTGGAGACACAGCCACGTTCAAATCACAGTCTCTACGCACGAGGAACTTACACGGTGACAGTGACATCGGCACACGAGACTGGATAACTGACAGGTACCAGGTTGAACCATACACAATGGTGACTCACAAAACTGGCACTTTCACATGGTTCATCCTAAGGGGAAAAAAAAAAAGCACAAAGTTCCAAAATGTGCCATGGAAGTCTCCCAGCATATATGCTCACACGTCCTGACTGGAGAAATGACTCCTCAAAGACCAAGTGAGTGAGTGATGAAGGGAGGGAACTGTGGATGCAATGCTCTGAGTTGTGCAAGCTGGGTGGGGCTGGGGGGGCCATAGGACAGGGCTTCCACAGGGTCTGTTCAGTCCAGGCTGCCCCAGCTCCTGCTTTTGCTACTCTACTACAGTCACCTTGGTCTCAACTACGTGAAGCTGCATCTAGATATAGGCACCAAGAAATCATCAAACCCCCCACGCATGTTCCGGCTGGTGTTCTGATGCCTACTCTTAATCTGTAAGGACAGGGCTGACTTCTCCGTCGCACAGGTAGGCACAGTGTCTGGGCCCACCATACCTTCAGGGACCAAGAAAAATGTTTTTTATTTTTTTAAATTCAAAGGAAAAATATCTGAACTCTTAAGATTGAATAAACTGTTTTAATTTTTTTTCTTACATCAGAAAAAAAATGAAATACTTAGGGTCCTTGAAAATCCATTACATTGTTTTCATATGTTTTTATGAAGGAAGATGCTCAACAAAACAAGAATGTGAGAGACTCACAGACATCCTAACGTGGCCCTGAGTGAGGAGACTTCACAATAGTGATGGTTAGAAGCCATGTCCCTTAGATCAGCTGCTGAGATTTTGAGAAAGCTGAGCAAAGGGTTGGAGGCCTCAGGAGGTTCCCTCCTCCAGAAATTTCCTAGAGTTTCCACCACCTAAGTATTCCAGCCCAGCCTCTCCTGGGGGCCCCTGGGATTCTTTCTCCACTGGAAATGGAGGGCACAACCTTCCAAGAAGAAAGGCACAGATAGGAGCAGAAAGAAGAGACCTAGAAACCCCAGGGGATTCTCAGACACAGGGCCAGCCTCAGTTTATTGTTCAGATTAAATGAAATATCAGTAATTCACAGATCCAGAAATGAAGGTCTGAGGGAGGAAGAATGCAGAGTATAAGCTATAGTCAAAAACCTGGGAAGAAAATAGGAGTAAAGGCAAGCCTACCCCTAGGTGAGGGTCACCTGGCTTGGTAGAAGACCACTGGATCCAAGGAGGGGCATGGCAGTGGGCGGGCCAGGGGGAGCACAGAAATGAAAAGGACAAAGCAGATCAGGTAGGGAGAAAGGGGGAAGGCATCAGGGTCTCTGCCTGTGCCCATAAGGACTCCAGCCAGGCCTGCAGACCAAAGGCCACCACGTAGGTAAGCATCTGACATCAACTGGACAGAGGAGCCACCGTAGTTATTTATGTTCCTGTGGTTCCTGCACATTGTCCATTGGTCATCCAGAAGAAAGTCACCTGCCTATGACCTGAGATTTATCTGAGCCCCATCAAAGTTTTCTTGAAGCATACCCCCATTTTTCTCAATGACCCAGGATGCTTATAAACCCCACTGAAGCCAAGGATAGCTGGGAGGGAAAGCCCCCAGAAACTAGCCTTAGGAAAAATTAGGCAATGAGAAAACATACTTCTGTAAAAAAAAAAAAAAAAAAAAAAATAGCATATGCCCAAAATGAGTACAGTCTCCTTATCCATTACAGTTAAAAGTTTGGTAACCACAGTGAGAAGATCAAATATTCAGTTCTCCTTGAGCCATTATGTCTTGTTATCACTCCATCACCCACTACACATGCCCACAATGCACATGTGTGTATACTACGCACATACGACATGAAGGCCAGTTGGTCGGTGTCGCTCAAGGAAGCTTGGTTCTCTCAGCTGCTCCTAAATCCTTGCCTTTTACAACCATTCAGTTAACCAAACAGGTTTGGATGCCTGCTGAGTACCTGGCACTGACCCAGTTGTTAAGGCCAGTTGCTGAGATAAGCAGACTCCAGCCCTGTCCTCAGGGGTGGGGAGGCCACAGGCATCGTCCCAGAGCCCACTGTTCTCTACCAACAGCCATGCTTTGGAAGCTGACTCTGAGTGAGGCTTACACCAAGTGCCTGACACATGTCATAGGTCACCTGACCTATGACATCCCTGCTGGAAAGGGCTGTCTATCTTTAAAGGAGAAACTGAGCCTCAGAGAGGCTCAAGATGAAGGCACCAGACAATGACAAACTCATGGAGAAGTGGCTGTATCTTGTTCTTGCTGTATGAGACTCAAAGAATTAAAAGGTCATTTTTCTCCTTGTCTGAGCAAATAGCCAAGGGGAAAATCTAAAATAATTTCCCTGTTTGTTTGTTTGTTTGTTTGTTTTGTTTGAAAAAAGGCTTAAAGAGATGAGGTAATTTCAGTGCCTGAAGAAGACAGAGGGGAGGTGGCTCAGCACGAGGTGCTCTGTGTCTCCCCTGAGGTGGGGGAAGGGCAGTGGTTTGAGAGCCTCTGAGGGTGGAGATCTGCAGCACTGGATGGGAGGAGTGGTGACTGAGGGGTGTGCTAGGGAAAATGTGAGGAAAACATGAGACACCCCCCCCACCCCCACACCTGACCAGGCTTGGGAGGGAGGGAGTTGGGAGGCTTCCTTCAAAATGGTGCTCGTGGACCATGAGCAAGGATTTTCTCCATAGTGGGCCCATCGCTAGAAATTCCCAGGGCTTCCTTATATTCCCAAGAAAGAGAAGAAAAAACCCTCATCACCACTCCTCCAAAAAAGACATAACTAAAATCGGGTTTCCCGACAGTCCTGGCAGGTGCAGAACCAAGCCAGACCTCCTCGCTCTAGAAAAAATAAAGAAAACGTGACCGTGCTCACACCCAAGTGTCTTGGAGCAAATCCACACAGGTCCCAGCTGGTGAGCGGCGGTGCTGGGAATTTAACATGCCCCATTCTCCCCCAAAAGAGCAAAGGGGCTTCTAGGGCCTCCACCCCAGCAGAGCATCTATTCCTTTCCGCTAAAAGCCTCATTTCTGGCTCCAGTTAGCGGAGGCCCGATGCAGCTGGCCCAAGTGCAATAATTAACTCAACTGCGCCTGAAAGATGATAACAATAATTTATATTTCTCCACCACCACCCCCATCCCCCCACGAGCTTTCCAAATTTTATGGCCATGACTCACCTCCGCTACTGCTGTGGGGCAGCTCGGAGGGAGCGGACGCGCTCGCAGCACACCGAATTTAGGCAGAACATGAAAGAAAAACACCCCGGCTAATTACAAGAGGATCGCTCCCTGTCACGCGCAGTCCAGCTGACTTCATGCCTGGGCGGCAGAAATGTGATAAAACTCCCAAGTTGGTCCTTATATTTTTCAGAGTCAGATTGCTCAGCCATGATCTCACAGTCGCGCGCCCCAGCCGGTGGCCCTGAGCCAGTCTTTGAAATATGACCTAAGAGGGGGCTGGTGACGGAGTGGCCATTTCTGGCTTGGTTTTTCTATGAGGTCTCTTCCTCTTAGGCTGCCCAGAAAGGCCTCCCCCACCAGCAGCTGCTTGCTTGACCCACCTGACGGCCCCATAGTGGCACCAATAGCTTCTAGAGACAGTCTACTCTTTCTCAACTGCTGCAGAAATTCCCACTGCACTAGCCATTTGGCACTTAGCCACACTTGCTCCTGTGTTGCTGTTCAACCCCATTCAATCAGCAAATGTCTACTTGGAGGCACGAGGACATCGTGCCTGAGAATGCAGAATTTGGATTAAGAACGTGGGTTTGTATTCCACATCTCGCCATTGCTAGCTGCGGGAACTTGGGCAGGGAATTTAACCTAAGCCTCATTTCCTCATTTGTCACTGGGAGGAAATCTCACGTATCCCCTGCGGGATGCGCTACAGGGATCAGCGCCTGACAGTGGTGAAGGTGACAAATTGCAGATTACACCCCACCACCAACAATGGCCATCTTCCCAGTGGGGTGGACACCCATATAAGAAACCTTCCAATTTCAGAGAGACTGGCATGCTCTGGTTTGGTGGTCCAGGTGATTGATGGTTTCTGATGGTTCCAAGCTTTGGGATCCTGGAATTGCTTCTGGAAGCCTGGTGATTCGTAGCTATCTGTGTGTGACCCAAACATTTCATGAGGATAATTTCAGAAACACAGGAGTGGATCCTGGCACCAGTTCGTACTCTCAAAATATATAATGTTCCTTCAGAAGTTAATATAGAAAGCTCTGTAACCTAGCTTCCCAGGTTCACCCAGTTCACCCTGATGAGTTTTAAGAGTGCACAGGGGTTCCTGGTGTGGGAGACAAAGTGAACACTGGGTTTGGAGCCAGGAGCTCTGGTTCAAGTCCCAGCTCTGCCACTTTCTGGCCCTGTGATCTTCGGGAAGTCGCTCACCTTCCCTGAGCCCGTGTTTCTTTATCTGTCTACAAGCTTATCAAAGTTTATCTTCCACAGCACATGTGAAGATCAAGTGTAAAAATGGAAGAAAAAGCATACTATGTCATTCCAAGTGTGAGAAACAACATGGCCAATAGTACCTACTCCTCTGCGGATCTCAATTTAAATCAACCGTTGTGTGTCATCACTGAATTAAAAACTCCAAAAAGAAGCATTTTAGGGCTCTACCCCCAAGATTCTCTCAAACAGCATAAGAAACTTATCCCAGAAACATCTAGGCCCCACTAAGTCACCTCATAAAAAAAAATGGCCTTGAGCTAGCCAGAAACGACACTCCATGCCTTTCACGGGTACCAAAACCTCCCTACAATTTCTGCAAGTTGCTGATAAGTAAGCTCTTCCTGCTACTTTGGCCCACCCACTCCTCGGTCACCCAGCATGCCATGGGTCCATGAGAGAGCACCCTGCCCAGTTCCACAGAAATGCCTCTTGCCTCTAGAATTTCATCTTGACTGAAGATTTGGAAAGTCCCGGGGAGAGGAAACACTGTTTTCCACCACTCTCTGGTTGCCCTTCCGCATTCCCTCTGCTACAACCACAGTCATCTCCTCGTATTATATAAAGTGTCCTATCCACCTCAGCCCTCCCGGGCTCAGCATCTGCTGCTGAAGAGAAGGTACCAAGACATATTTTCAACACACAGGTTTTACCCGATAGGAATTCTCATGTCAGAATCTCAGCAGGTGACGCCCAGATCCAGTGGAGTATGGAGGCACCAGCCTGGGAACAGGGATCTGGGTGGGAATAGGAATGGCACCCACTCCGGCCTCCTTGGCACCACCTAGCTTAAGAAAAGGAAATCTCTATGGGGTAGCACCTGGATCTACTAAGGTTTGCAACTGGGTTTAGAGTCGGGGTTTCAGCAAACAATTCAGGGTTGCTTTGCCTTGTTGTGTTCTGTAAACATTTATTTCCATAGAGACCTATCGTGGAGGGGTTCGAGTCCAAATGAACCCCGGACCTGACACTATCCTACCTTCATCCCCATCTGCAACACCATCAGCAGCACCTCATTTTGACATCCCTTCTCTGAGAGAGAATCCTAAAAAAGACAAAGACAAAAGAACCACGCGCTCCCCACTGTCCATGAAATCAGCATTCCTAAGGCTTGAGTAGAAACGGTACACCCTTGACAGGCATTCCTCAGGAAGCCCTCTCCAGAACAGGCTCTATGCATGGGGCATGTGGAGACCTGACTACGAGGGGAAAAAAAAGTAAAAAGCACCAAAAAATTTTCATTTAGGGAGGTTGATTTTTAAATGGAAAATTCTTAACCTTTAGGCTAAACTACATAAATTGATTGCAAATGCCCCGTTCGGAAAGAAAAAAAAAAAAAATCTGTGGAGAACCAGTACATATTTCTATCCCCAATATGCTGCTTCAGCCACCCTGTCAGGTCACATTGGACCAAATAAGGAGAAAAAGAAATACAACATCTTTGGAAAGAAAGCTGAGAAGGCAAGGGGGGCCCAGGGTAGGGGGGAAAGGCTGAGGTAGAGGGAGAAAACTGGGGAAAATTGGAAGTGACAGAAGTTTCCAAAGAAAGAGATTAAGATAACAGAAGCCAATGCCAGGGCTGGCGTGACAGCGAATGAGGTAGCCAGGCTGATGAGCAGGAAACAGATCCCTGGTCCTCTCCTGGAGGGAAGATGTGCTGATAGAGGGCTATGGCTGCTCCAAGGATTAAAGATAAATCTCAAGGTGTGAAGAACTCGTGGGGAAAACGAGGTATCAGGGGCTCTGTTTCTGGCAATACCCAGTGGTGAGGGGCATATCTGGAAATGTGGTGGCCAGATGTGGTGGCCAAATTCCCACCAGGAGAGGGGAAGTTGAATGTCAGCCCCAGCCAGTGGCATTTCTACTTGGGCAGAGATGAGTGACCCCTCTCCCTTTGAGGGGTGGGAATTTGTCCACCTGCTCCTCTGGTTGGTGGTGTGGAGGCCCTGGCCATCAGGAAGGCCAGTGGGAGCAGAGCCGCTGGCAATCTAGAATAAAATCGAAGACCGAGTGAAGGGGAGGACCATGGCCAAGTGGACAAGCAGACATCTGGGGCTCTCTGCCCAGCACACCCTGACATGGGGTCCCTGGGACACCAGGACTGGCTCCAGAGCTCACCTGCCGGGCACTTCCTGGACTGGCCGGGCAGAACATCCAGGTGAAAAGTCATAGGGCCAACCCCCACCTGAGTTAGGAGGAAGACTGCTGGATCTAGAGCACCTCACGGATTGTTCCATGCTGGCCAAGCTTCTCAACCTGTTTCCCTCAAATTTCATCTCCTTCATTCATTCCTTCATTCCTTCATTCCCTTCATTCATTCTACATACAGAGCAGACCCTGCTTCAGATTTCAGGCTCCAGAGCCAGGTAAAATTGGATTTTCCCACAGTTCTCCTTGCTAGCTCTGTGCCCTTGGACAGTCACACCACCTCTCCGTCTCTGTTCTCTCCTCTGTTGCAGGGAGATAATAAAAAAATGTCTCAATGAGTCGTTGTGAGGATTAGATGAGACAAAGTATTCTGCCCAAAGCCTGAAGAGGGTAAATGCTTAGTAAACAGTAACTTTTGTCATAATAGTAATTATTATTATTATTCTTTCTGTTAATTATTTCATTCATGTAGGAGTTGGGAGCGTTTCTTCCTCACTAACGATGATTCTTTCCATGTAGGAAAGATCCTACTTGCCTCTTTTTCTCTCTGTCCCCTCATTCACTGACCCTCCAGGAGGAGAAAGTGATATTTTTATTCTGGTGAGTTTGGAAAGAGAAATCAGACACCTGACACCCCAGCTCCTTTCTTTTCTCTCTTTTCACTCTTGGGAGTGAGCCTGTCTGCAGAGAACATGTTCCTCATGGCCTTCTGTACAGGACATTTCACAAGGGACCATCCAGAGCTGCAATGACCGAGGAAGGTGAGGTTGAGGACTCAGTAGCAAAAAATGCGCCAATCCACAAATACAAGCTACATTTTACACTTAATCAGTAACGAAGATGGTAGCCTAGTTCTGTCTCCAAGTCTTTTGTTTTCCTTCTTCATCAGTCCATAACTGGTGAAAAAGAGAGGTGCTAATTATGGGGTGTCCCTCAAATCCCAATAATTATAAGTAATTATGTGCATATACGTAGCTGAGATTTGGCCCCACCAGTCCAACAAAACAGTTCAAAGGAAGCATTGAATTCAAATCTATAGACTTTTTTCTTCCCTGGAATCCCACCGGCACCCCCATCAACATTCCAGAGATTCGATGATCCTGTGACTTCCAACAGAAATTTACAGTTTCATTATAGAAAAGACCCAAAGACCTTGCCCATTTACCCTTCTCAACCCACTTCACCCCCCACCCCCCCCACCCCCCGCCCCACCTCGCCTTGGAGCCAAGGTTAGCAGTTTTCGTTACCATTGCTTGCTTTTTTGTTTAGATCATCCTTCCCTGCTGAATTCCAGATCCTTATCCAGGCCCTGGTGCAGGAAAGGACTTCTTTTATGTGGTTTTTCTTTTTATGGGCTTCTAGGGCTGAGCTACCTTTGGTAAACTAAGAGCACCTTTGACTCCCTGGCGATCACGAGGGTTTCGTTTGTGTAGGCTGACTCTTGTTTGGGAACAGTGATTGCAAGCAGAGAGACGCTGAGATTAGGGGGACCAGAGCATTCCAGCTCAATAAATCCATCCCCTTTTAATTGTGTCCCTGTCAGTCAACATTCTTCCAGAGACTGGAGGGCAAGAGGCTTGTTAGCAGTGTGATCCCTCACCCCTCTTTGTGTGCTGATTGTCAATCAGATTAAGCTACCGCTAGGAGAGGCTGTTGCAGGGCTACGGTGTGTGTTCCCATCATAAGAAAGAAACCACATGGAACATCGGTATTCGTGGCTCCAACTGGGAGCTTCTGAAAAATTTCAACCTGGGTTTCAATCTCTGTGCAAACAACTAAATTCTTGACTCCATTTGGTGTTGGATAATCTGAATTGCCTTTATGGTAAAAAAATTATTAAATCATTGGCTGCATTTTCCAAGTAGCCTCCAAAGACCATTACAATAAAGCGTCTGACAATTGCACTTCTCTTTCCTCATGTAAGAGCTGTTCCTGCCTCTCTTGTTCTTCCGGCAACATGCTGTCAATAGGTTCACACCCACAAGATGAATGAAGAGCTTCATCATGTTATTAGTCTTAACCAAATAACTCACAACAGCTAAAGATTTCAGGATACTCAACAGTGTTTGGTCTGTTGTTTTGTTTTGTTTCTCAGATTTCAACGTGCATGGGAATCACTTGAGAGTCTTGTGAAAATGTGGATTCTTATTTCAGGAGTTCTGGGGAGGACCCCAAAGTCTTTTTAACAAGCTCCCAGATGATGCTGATGCTGCTGGTCTGGGGACTAGACACTGAGTAGTAAGGATCTAGACTTAATTCACACACTCATCTGGATTATGTTCAAGATTGTTAACATTATCTCCTAAATCAAGGCTCTGTAGTCTTGCAGACTTGGACAAGATATTTAAACTTGATGATGAGCCCACTTTCCCTATCAGCATCTCAGGATATTATGCTTGAAAGTACTTCGAACAGTTCCTAGCCCTGAGTATGCATTTGATAAATGGTACCATCTATCAACATCAGCATCCATATGAGGACTGGGCAAAGTACAGCCCACAGCCAAATCTGTCCTGCTGCCAGTGTTTGAAAATAGTTTCATCAGAACACAGCCACACTCATGTATTTCCAGACTACATATGACTGCTTTTGCACTACAACAGAAATCTTGAGAAGTCGCAACGGAGACCATGCAGAACACAAAGCCCAACATATTTACTATGGAAACTTCCATTTACTATGGAAAAGTTTGCCAACCTCTGATCTATCTCATTTTATTCAAAAATAAAAATTTACTGAGCACCTGTTACGTATCAGGTAGCAGGCTGCACCATGGCAATAATAAAAAGTTTCTTCCCCTGAAAGATCTCAGTGTAATGAAGTAAATATTTCATTAATCCCTGTGATCTCCCCACACACACTTACCTCCCATATTATTAACCCAAAGCTCCAGATCATGGGGGCACCTGGGTGGCTCAACCGATTAAGCGCCTGACTCTTCAGCTCAGGTCATGATCTCATGGTTCCTGAGTTCGAGCCCCACTACAGGCTCTGTGCTGACAACCGACAGTCCTCAAGTTTGACATAATAATGATAATAAAAATAAAACCAACAGCTAATGTTTACTGAGGGCTAATTATAGGCACTATGGGGAGAGCATGACCACAATCAATCACCAGCTATGAGGTAGGTAACCTCTGTTTTCTGCATGCACACACATAAAGGGTGCCTTCAAAAGGCATTGTCTCACAGTGAATAAGCTCCACAGTCAGGATTCAAACCTAGTTCTGCTGACACCAGGACCCACAAAACAGTCCTATACTGTGAATATCAGACAGTTAGTGGGCTTTCAATAAACATTTGAGTTACTCTTGCAAATGGCACATATCACCCCAACACCAAGCAACAAACCATTTATCAGCATTAGCATCCCACTCGGATCAGCAAAAGTTGCCCAGGCCCTTGGTTTGCCAGCAACAGATGAATCGATCACAATGTTCTTTTGACATCTGCTCCCAAACCAGAACAAACCAGAAACTAAAGGCAGAGGATGGCCGAAGCTACCCAGTAGGGTGTGTGGCCTAAGGTGAAAAGCGGGCAGAGACTTTGGGTTCTGATCCTGGTTAATAAACATGCTTCCACCTAAAGCCTGGGCCCTTGCCTCTGAAAACACGCAATTAATGGTAGCTGTGAGGGTTATACACAAGGTTGCATGATGACAAGTGGCAAAGCCGAAGAGAATGGAATTAAAACCTCAGGCAAATTCTCTCTTGGGACCTGGTTCCTCTTCTGTACATTGAGGTCTATGGCAGGGCCAATTTTGTAGCTCATTGTGGTGATTAATTGACACAGGGGATGTCACATGTATGGCAGGGACAGTACGACCATGTAAGCCCACAGTAAGTGCCATTTATTATTCTGTTCATGACCCCAGCACTGCCTGTAGCTGGTAGGCCAGCACCAAATGTTACTTCAACTCCCCCTTAATTTCCCCAATGGAAACCTGACTGGAGACATAGACAATAAGTTCTTCCCATCACGAATCAAGCCTTTAAATCTTTTTAATGAATTTTTTGCTTTAAGTCTGATTTTATGGCAAGAGAAAGTAGGTTTCCTCTAAGGGACAATAAATCAAAAATATGTTGTTGCATGTAACACAAATGCTTGACTCACCTCTTCCTCATTGACTTACATTCTCACTTAAACATGCTTTACTTTCATTGCTGGTTGATCTTTATTCCATCAGCAAATCTTTACTGAGCACCCACTATGTGTCTAGCACTGTTCTCCATGCTGCAGATGCACAATCAAACAAAGCAAACAGCAGGCTACATCCACAGAGTTGATGACCTTACAGGAAAGACAGACAACAAACATGTGAACAAGTAAATAAATCACACAGCTTCTCCTTGTGGTTAGCGCTCTCAGAAAAATAAAGCAGGTTTGTGCAATAGCAGCTGGGGGAAGGGGGGGCGGTTAGATTGTGTGGTCATGGAGACTCTGAATCATGGGAGAAGCAGAACATGGAAAGATAGGAAACAGCCCTTCAGGCCAGCAGAATGGCTATAGCAAAGCCCATGGGGTGGGGAAGAACTCAGTCTGTCCCAGAAACACACAGGTGAGATGGGAGAGCAGAGGTGGACTAGGAGTGAGAGACAGGGACGCGGTCTCAGAGGACCACCGGGGCTACGGGAAAGAGTGTCACTCTTGCTCCAAGTGTAACGAGAAGCCCCTTGAGGATTTTAAAGTAGGAAAGGGGTGTGCCCTGATTTTGCTTTTAGAGCAATCCCTTTGGTTCTATGCAGAAAGAGTCTGTTCTGTTTTCTAAATCTGTGATCATTTGCCCTTGAGGAGTTCATGGCTGAGTGGGCAAGAGCTAAGTTCATTGAAAAGAAGCAAGCACAGGGCACCATGAATGCATGGAGAGGAGGATCCTAACCCAGTCTAGGGTAGAACAAGACTAGGAACACCTGTGGAGGAGATCTCAGCTGAGCCAAAGAACAGCGAAAAGGAGGCAGACAGATAAAGTGGAGGGAAGGCATTCCAAGAAAAGGGGTCAGCCTAAGCAAAGGCCGGGAAGTGAGAACAGCATAGCAGGTGTGGGACGTGAAAGGCAAGTCCATGTTGCTGAAGCGTGAAGTTCATGGCATGGAGGGGTGATAATATTTTCCAAACAAAAACTCAGGATATATGGCCCCAATGAGGTGGAATGTTCCAAATCAGGAATGTCTCAGAAAATACCAATGATGATGTCACCAAAATACTAGGTCATTAGGGCCCAATCTACCAGCTGCATCTTTTACATACTCCTGTCCCCACGTGCCCTTCGACTCCTTACTCAAAACCACCAGAAACAAAACTCACCATGCAAGGTTCTTAGAGACCTCTCACATTTACCCTAGTAGTATTTATAACCGTGAAAAAAAAAAAAAAAAAAAAAAGGGAAAATAAATAAATAAATAAATAAATAAATAAATAAATAATAAATCGTTCAATAGGAGAATGGTTAAATCAATTGTGGTACATTCAAATACACTATGCCATCCTATTAGACTTTATTTCACAATAATATTATGAGAAAATATTCACAACCTAAAATTATTTTCAGTAAAGCAAGTATATTCTGTATATTCAGAGTGACTTCTATTTTTTAAAAAAAAAAATAAGTCTTCATATATCTGGTAATGTCATCATAAAATATGATCACAGAAAAAGTAAATACAAATAAGTAACAAGTAAATAGAATGTCATCATAGAACAAGTAAATAAAAATAAATTGTTAAGTTCTCTTGGGTTTTTTTTTAGTCCTATACTCATGCATAGTCTGATTGATATTTCCACAGTGCA
This sequence comes from Lynx canadensis, assembly GCF_007474595.2. Taxonomy (NCBI): domain Eukaryota; kingdom Metazoa; phylum Chordata; class Mammalia; order Carnivora; family Felidae; genus Lynx; species Lynx canadensis. Next base: position 124,887,080 of record NC_044309.1, on the reverse strand, counting down.
AGTCTTACCTGGCCTGCCTAAAACCCTTCAGGGTCCAAATTCTTTTATCATGGAGCCCAAAGGCCAATATCAGGTAGACCCTCTCCAAATTCTGCCCCTACTTGTCACTTCTCACCTTCAGACCTTTGCACATGCCGTCCCTTCTGAAATACTCTTCTCCATTTCCTTTGCCTGTTTGACTAGCTCTGCTCATCCTCAAGATGCAACTTAGATGTTACTAACTGTAGGCAGCCCTTCTGACCACTACCATGACCGACATCCCTCCTATATGCTCCCATCACACCCTGGGCTTTCCCCAGAGCACTTCTCACATTGTATTGTAATTGTTGGCCTATTCATTCCTATGCTTCACTGGAACATAACCTCCATGATGGCCGAAACCATGTCAGTCTTATACACAGAAATAAAATCTGTATTAGTTATTTATTGCTGTATATCAAATTACTCCAAAGTGTGGTAGCCTAAAACAATATTTATTATCTATTTCACACAGTTTCTAAGCATCAGGAAACCAGGAATATGTTAACTATACCATTCCAGCTCAGAGTCTCTCATGAGGTTGTCATCCAGATGTTGGTGTGGACTGCAGTCATCTGAAGGCTTGACTGGGGCTAGAGAATCCACTTCCAAGATGGTTCACTCATGTGGCTGTTGGCAGAAGACCTCAGATTTTCTACACGCATATCTTCTTTAGGTTGCTTGAATTTCTTCATGACATGGCAGCTAGCTTCTCCCAGGGAGAGCAAATATAGAGAGAAAGCAGAGACATAATAGAAATTCAACATCTGTTTCAATCTCCGTTTTATATATAAGAAAACCCAGAGAATTCAGGTACTGTGTCCAGGGTCACACAGCTGGTTAGTGTCAGAGGCGAGATTTGAGCCAGGCAGCCTGGCTCCCGAATGCTTGCTCTTAACCATTGTGTTATACTGACTCTCTAGGCCAATTAGTACACATTTGCTGGATAAGGGAAACTATCTGCTAGGAGCCATGTAATATATGTTTCCCTAGATTAGCTCATTTTGGTTCATCCCTACTATGTGTCAAGCATTGTGCTAGATAGTTCAGGAGACATTTCAATCATGCACACATCACCCCCAAGAAAAATCCCAAGATCCCAGGGCATCCATAGCTTGAAAGGAGAAAGGCAGCCAAAATCCTTTGGCCTCAGAAAGCTGGTCTCCTGATTCAGCTTCATGGGAAGGGCCAGGTTTCTCCAGGGAGATCACCTGAACAAAATTATCTCAGGCCCTTTGGGCCAGCAGCTCAGTATCACCACTGCTGACTAAGGCAGCCTGCTTACCCCTTACCACCTCCACCCCAGGAGAGGAGGCTGGGACCTGGGTTTACAGGGTAAGGCTGACAGCTGCAGTTTGGACCTGATGATTTCACTGAAGAACCATTCTACAGCTGCCTTCCCCAGGCTGAAAGAGATCTTGGAGGGAGACTGCTCAACAGTGAAATCACCACCGTGGCACCACACACAATGGCACCCTTGTAGGATGTAGCTTGTGATCTCATGGGTCCAGAAACACTGAGCCAGAATCCCTGCCCCAGCCCAGCCCTACCCAGGTGCAGCCCAGTACAGCCTACAATGTCCATGAGCTGGTATTAATCTTTTCCTTTAAGCCCAAGCTTGGAATAGACAAGAAGAAACCAGCAATATTCTCTGTAGAAAAATTTTTCAACTCTCTCAAGTTTAGCAGCATAAGAGGAGAACTTTGAATGTTCTTTCACTGAATTACTCTTTGTCCTAATTTGAAGCTAGGGGTTCTTCATATTCCAATGCACCATACATAACAGAAGACAATTGTTTATTCTTTTATAAAACATTTTCCCCACCTTATACAGTGAGGATTTAGACACACACAATACAGTAAGATGACATGAATGATGTCAGTGTGAAAGAAGAGGAATCAAGATTAGAGCATTAAACAGAGTAAGAAATGAGGCAAATACAGAAAATGCATACTGTGGAGTCGTTTACACTTGGTATGCAGGGCTGTACTTTGGCTCTGAGATTCCTAGCAACCAAACAGAAGAAGGGAACCTAATCAAATATGCAAACGACGGTGCTCAAAACAATTTTGCCTATATATTTTACTTCAATAGATTTTTTTTGCAAATAATAGTGTTTGTGAGATTAAAACCAGAGCCAGTTGCTCAAGAAAAACACAGTTACCAGAAAGAAATTTATTCTAAGATTTATCATAAAGGGAATGTTAAATGAGGTAGTGAATAATATCCTTATAAAAATCTCTTGGTGCAAACCAACAGTATGACTTCAAAAACCAGGGGCTGGCAAGCTATAGTCCATGAGCCAAATCTGGCCCTCGACCTGTTTTTGTAAATAAAGTTTTATTGGAACATATATATGCTCATTGGTTTGCATATTGTCTATAGCTATCTATAGCTTTGCACTACAAAGGCAGAGTTTAATACCTGCAACAGACTTTACAAAGCCAACACACTTTAAGGTGACCCCCCCATGAGTTACAACCTTGTATAATACCCTCCCCTTGAATATGAGTGGAACTGTGGTTTGTTTATAACCCACAGATTACCGCAAAAGTGATGGGATATCACTTTCTTGGTTGCATTACTTTAAAACTCTGTTTTAGCAGACTGGAGAGACTCTCCTACCAGCCTTGAAGAAGCAAGCTTGCAGTGACATGAGCTTCCTATGAAGAGGGCCATATGGCAGGGAACTACAGGTGGTCTTGGGAGTGGAGGCCTCAGTCCTATGACTGCAAGGAACTCAATCCTGCCAATAACCATGTGAACCCACTTGACTACAGCTTTATGAGATCCAAGCAGAGGATCCAGCTAAGCCATGCCCAGACCCTGCTGTACTGTGTGTCGTGTACAACCGCCAAGTTTGTGATAAACTGCTCTTCAGCAGAGAAAACTAATACACCATACAGCTCGCCCAACCTAAAATACACGGCCATTTACACAAACAGTCTGGCCCTTTACAGAAACATTTTTTGCTAATCCTTATACTACAATAGAATTCAGAAAAAAATTATTTTATGAGAAGTGTCTGGGGTTTCAGAATACATCTTGATAGAAGTAATAGGAATGTTTAGAAGCCCCATTCGGGGCCAGCATTGCCAGGGTAATTGACATTGACACACGGTGCAGCTGAGCAGGACCCAGCAAGGCAACTAAATCAAGTAGAGGACGTTGGTGGCAAGGAACAGAAGGTGACTGTGGCCAGTATACGCAGGAAAGGAATTTATCTGAAGTTTATCAGGTAAGTCATAGAGTCAGAGGAAACACTGGCAATCCATTCTCAAAAAGGGCAGCCACCAGGACAGCAGTAGGGGTCTAAACAGCAGAAATGACTCACTGCCTCAGTAGGCCTCTGCTACTGGCACAAAGGCACCCTACAGGTTGGGTTACATTTTGGGCTTCACTGAGTTCAAAATTCAAAGTCCCAGGAGAGAGAGAGGGGATTTGAGTGGCTGAGGAGGGACAGGCGCTTTGATTTAACTCCGCATGACTGCACAAGGGCAAGGAGAGATGATTCTTTTTACAGGGAATCAGGATGTTCAAGCTAGAAATGGGGGGGAAAGTTGCTGAGAAGCCAGAGCCGGCCACAGCTGCTGACTGGCCTCCGGGCCCCCACTCCCTATCCACTCATACATCCCCTGGGAGGGTCTTCACTACATTTGTCCTTGGGAGTGACATCTACCTGTCTGGAGTACAAGCTGCATGGGGCAGAGACGGGGTTCGCCTTGTTCCCCACGGTAACAGCAGTACATAACAGGTTCCCAATACACAGTGGGTGCCCAAGAAAGATGGCAAGTGGATGAACGAAGAGATTAATGAATGAATGTTCAGACGCACTAATCTCTGAACCACTCCATCAAATCCTTATCTGGAAAGATCTATATCCATCCCCTACTCTCTCCTCTCCCCTCTTCAAGAAATGAGAAGAGCCTTACTTCTCTCTCCGCTAGGTCTGTCTCCACCGGCCTCCCTTTCCCCCAGGGGCAGAGTTGTCCAGCAGACTCACTCTTTCTACAACTAGCCTCTGGTAAGTGCTGTTTATTTAGGAAAATAAATATCCATGGTACAGATATGCCTGTGTTGTTCTCCTCCCTGTAAAGTGGTTGTGAAATACTGTAACATTGTTGCAGTCATTCATGCTGCCTCAAACAGAAGATGGCTTGAACTGGGGGGTGGGAGGGTGGATGAAAGAGAGAAGGGGCTGCTACAAGGAGCTACTTCAGAGACTAATGGTTCTTGAGCCTCCAGAAAGTCAGGAGCCTTGCACTGGCCAACAGTAAACAGAGAGAGCCTTGCTCAGTGAGGAACCAAGCCTCAGACAGAGGTATGGAAAGCAGCACCAAACTCAGCTCCATTATCCATGCATTCATGCATGCATTCGTTCGTCATACATTTATTGAGCACTTAGTATTTGCTGTGCACAATTCTAAGGTGCTGGGAATACAACAATGGAGTGGCTACTTAGACTCTCCGCTCACAGAGCTACAGGTCAATGGCAAACACAGACAAGAGGCCAGACGGTTACAGCTGCAGGAGCACAGAAGCAGGGGATTTCGCTGGATGCGGGAAACCAGGGAAGGCTTCCTAGAAGATGTGACACCAAAGTTAGACCTAGAGGAAGAGTCTCAGTAAGCACAGACGTCCCATATCTCACAATAAACTAATGCAGGATAGGCTGTCAATGGCACACACACGTGCCATGCACACTCCCACCCCCCTCTCCTGCTCCCGTGGCAGACACAGTACATCAATCATGGCACTCTGCCACTGAGCCAAGGCATGGCCTCGGAATCCTTTTGAACACAGAACTGCAGGCAGCCACTACCAATCCCTCAGAAATGGCACGGGAGAGGGGTGCCTGGGTGGCTCGGCCAGTTAAGCATCTGACTCTTGATCTCAGCTCAGGTCTTGACCTCACGGGCATGAGTTCAAACCCTGCATTTGGCTTCATGCTGGGTGTGAAGTCTACTTTAAAAAAAAAATTTCTTAAAAAGAAACAGAAGAAGAAATGGCATGGGAGAGCCAACCCACAGGAGCCCTCACTTGGTGTAAGAGAGAGAGGGCTGGACCTAGGGTCAAAGGATCAAGACTGTAGGTGACCCTAGGGGAGCTGTGGCCCATGAAAGCTACAGAAAGGGGCTCCCCTGCAGAGCCAGGAGAGGAGAAGTCAAGGAGGATGGTAAATTGTGCCATCAGGCAAATGCCTATGGTGAAGAGAGACAGAGATGAGGGAAGGGTAGCAAGACCAGATGATTGTCAGGATGTCGGGCTGTGGGTCAGGGCTCAGCGGGAAGGCTGTGACCAGCCAGAGGCGGGGGTTTCTGCCACAATCGTAGCTCTGGGGGGAAGGTGTGGGGTCAGCCCCACAGCATGAAGAAACCATGCCTGACAAGAGATCCAGCTCTACCACAAGTCAGCTGTGTGACCTTGAGCAAGTTACTTCCCCTCTCTGAGTCTCAGGTTCCTTACCCACATAATGATGGTAACCACTTACCTCATCAGGCTGCTCCAAGCACCCATCAAAACAAGATTTTAACTGCAAAAGCCTGCACAAACAGAAAGCTTGTCACAATGATTTACTAGCTGGGAAAGTTCCTTGACCTCTCAACGCCTCCATCAGCTCACCTTCAAAAATAGGAGTGATAACACTCACTAACACTTAAATTGCATTTTCTATGTGTCAGGTATTCAGGCATTTTTCTGAAGACTTTCCTGAGTTAATTCATATGCTCCTTACACCAACCCTCAGAAATAGATGCTCGTATTGCCCATGAGGCTCTGAGGCACAAAGAGGGGAAGTAACTTGCTCAAGGTCACACAGATAGTAACGGGCAAGGTCAGGACTCTGGGGCTCCAGAGTCTGCATTTACAACCACCCTACGGCATAGGCCTCTGTAGGGCTGTCGTGTGGCTCTAATGGATTAATGCACAGAAAGCACCTGAAACATCGCCTGGTCCCTGGTGAGCACTAAATAATCTTAGATATTATTAGTATCACTAACCGGGAAGTCAAAGACATCCTTTATTTCGGGGACAGGTTGTCATCATGGAACTTTTGGCAGAGTTTCTGGAGGTGAGGTATTTTTGGAAGTTGGAAGCATTGAAGGAAGGTGAAGGAAGGTGAGGCTGGCCTTCCAAGAAAAGTGCCACCTTGCTCGGCAGGAGAAGGGAAACTGGAATCAGCCACTCATTCCTAAAATAGAGTAAGGGTCAAGGCTTAGTAGATTAGTTCTGACTCCACCAGCACATTAAAATCCCCTGTGGATGGATTTTTTTTAATGCTGAAGGCCGGACCCCATGCCTGACTTCTTGAATCTCCAGGGCTGATCTCCAGTATGGCTTTTTTTTTTTTTTAATTTCAAGCAATTATAATGTGTAGTAATGTGCTGAATGGAAAGGACAGTTATTTCAAAGTGCTTGAGGTCTGGAGCCCGAGCTTCATCTTTTTTCAGTCTATACAAAGACAATCCACAATAAAGCCAAAATCAAGGTCTTTGGCCAAAATCCAACAACATTGTGGCCATTGGCACAGAATTGAAAGACGTACTAGCCACCTATCTATCTCCTCCATCAACAGAACCACGTGCTAAAATGGAAGACAAAAGACAAGGATGCTTCAGATGTTCTAGAATGCACTAGAATGTACTAGAAATGACAATGCTCTAGAAAGATGCACAAGAATGGAATGAAGTCTTCACGGCATGTGGTCCAGTGGCTTTTCTGTGCTCCTCCTCCACATCTGCCCTCCTTGCTCCAAACTGCAGCTGTTCTGTAAGCCAACAGCACACTTAGGCTGTGGGGCTGTCCACCTCCCAATAGCCAGTCACCACCTCAGTGGGGGTGGCAAAGCCTGGACAGCCCAATGAGTCAGCCAAGCAGTAAGATGGGCTCTTATTTCCAAGCATGGACCCCCCCATTCTCGAGCAGGTGAGGAAATGGGCTCAAGCACAAGAGGACAGGGCTGGTGCCCGGCCCAACCAACTCACCCTGGGGCTTTATTTTCCATACAATTTCATTCAGTCCCAATATTTCCTATCACCACTTAGGCTTCCAACATCACAGTAAGGATACCAGAACCCTAGAACTCCACAATCCATGACCAGTTCTCTTGGGGTTCAAATCTGCTCCTGATATCAGCTCCCACTGGTTGAGTCCTTTAGCCCTTTCAGGGGCTTTTTTGGGGGGGTCTTTTTCGGGAGCCACTTTACGTATTTCGAGTACAAAGCAAATTAAAGCTGGGTACTGGTTATAAAGGCATAGGAGGGCCGGAGGAGCAAAGGGGAGCAGAGAACTGTTACTTAGGGATGAGGAAGCTGCAGCTAACCCTGGACTGGAGTCACAACCCACCAACAATGCCAGTGGCACCACCACTGCCTGCGGTCAGTGGCCTCAGCAGCCCACTGCTGCTGCTCGAGGCCCTGCCAGGAGCAGACAGATGTGCGTTTCCTGACTCCTGGTTTCCCACCAATGGATCCTAGTGGCAGACCCCAACAGGAAGCCAGAGGTAGCAACGGACTCTAGGAAAAGGAATTCTCAGGGTTCCAGTGTTCAAATACAGAGGAGACTATAGAAGGATCAGTGGAAGCCGACAGCCAATGGACACACTGGACAGCTGCCCGCATGGATGCTATATTTCAGCCGATAGATACTGCCCGTGTGGATGCTATCATTCCACCCATTTACAGATCAGATAACTGAGACTGAACTCACACAACGGATAAGTGGCAAAACCAGGATTCAGATTTTACCAGCATCTGACTCTTGATTTCGACTCAGGTCATGATCTCATGCTTCATGACTTTAAGCCCCACATTGGGCTCCACACTGACAGCACAGAGCCAGCTTGGGATTCTCCCTCCCTCTCTCTTTGCCCCTCCCTTGCTCTCTCTCTCTTGCTCTCTCTCTCTCTCTCTCTCTCTCTGTCTCTCAAAATAAATAAATAAACTTAAAACAACAACAACTCAGTTCTACCGGGCTCCAAAGCCAGTTTAGCCTCTATGCTGTCCCGCTTAGCCAAATCACATCTGCGTTAGGAATGAAGAGGTTTCTGGGCAATCACTAGAAGGTGAGTTTCTCAGAGGCAGGACATGTGCCCTACACATTGAACCAGTTAGCATTTGCTACATGAGAAATAACGTCAAAACTCAGAGGCTCAAAACATAAAGTTTTATTTTTGCTCAGGTGTCTAGAGGTGAGCTGAGCGGTCCCACTGCTCTTGACGGAGATTCCTGATGAGTCTGTGGTCAGCTGTGGTAACCGGAGGCCATGCTGCTGACCGAGGCTGGCCTTGCTCATGTGTTCTGGAATCAGCTGGCTGTCACCTGGTCTGGAATGGCTTTAGCTTGGACAGATGCACTCTTCTCCACTAGGAGACTGTGTGCACATGGCAAGGGCACTGTTCCAAGAAAGAGAACAGACCACCACAGTCACTCTGTAAAAGGCACAGGCACAGGGAAGTCATACTTGGGACCACAGAGGCAATGGCTCCTCCTGCCCCTGGAGTCCCTCCCAGCACCCCCACAGGGCCTGCTAGGCTGTCTCCTAAAGACAGAGACCTTGTCCACTTTACCCACTGCTCTAACAGGGACACGTGTTGGGGCTGGATGTTTGAACGTGCCCCGCACTTGAAGCAAACAGCCAAGGGAAAGAAAGCGTGCTGTCCGTGCCTGCAGTGTCCCTCTCCTGGAACTAAGTCTCCCGGAGAACCAGGTGCAGGAGGGTGGTTAGCAGCTGCTTCTGCGGGATGATGATTTGAAAAATTCCTCAAACTTAATATCACCATGGACTCCAGGATCTGAAAAACTCTCCCCGGCCTCCGAGAGGAGAAAGTCTCTCACCGCATGCCTCCCTTTGTTGCTGGAGTGGTAATGTTTGGGGAGAGCAGAGCAGACGAAGCACGTCACCTTTCTTTCCATGACATAGAGCGTCTAAGAATGTGCGGTTGCCCCAGCCGGGGGGTGACGGCTGACACCCTCCCACCCCCCACCCCGTGCTGCTCAGAGGGCTCGCTGGTGAGGCAGCAGGGGGCTCTCACGGGCGCTGGCAGAAGAGGCCCCCAGCTCCCCACCCGACTGTGGATGCGGGGGTAGCTGCATGCCTCCAGATGGACAGCTCCCTGCCACGGTCTGCAAATACACACGCACACACGTGCACGCACATGCACGTCCTGAAATCAGCACGTCTGTGAGGCCACCCGGACTGCATCTCAGCCCACATCCCTGCAGTCAGGGGACACTGCTGGCACATGAAGACTGGGGAGGGCCCAGCCAAAGAACCCACGTTGGAGGCTGAGTTCCTGCATCTCCATTTCTGGTTTTCTGGTTTTGCATGCACCGCACCGCCCCCCCCCCCCCCCCCCCCCGCCAATCCACACCAACCTCGGGTTCACCCCCTGGTATGGATGCTTCTCCCCAGATCTCAGTCCCCCATCTCCCCAACCTTGTCCCTGGGGCCGTTTTCATTTCTACCAGCCATTCCATCCTCAGCTAGCATGCCCCCAGGGCCTCCCATCTAGAAGACAGAGCTATCCCTATAGTTAAGCATTCAGGACCTGCTAAGGTGGCCTTCTGGGGGGGGGGGGGCATTTGTGCAGTAAAAGGTAGAGCCCTCCTGTGGGCTGGGGGAGGGGATTGTCGCCTCTGTCGCCAGGGTAGATTGCAAAGAGATGGAAATGTCCTGTATTTCAGTTATGGTGGTAGTTACCCAAATGTAAACAGTTGTCGTAACTCATTACCCTGTAGGTCAAAAAACGGTGAATTTTGATATGTATAAGGTATATCTCAATAAATATAACTATACCCATACCGACACCTACACCTATACCTATCTATGTCCTATTGATTGTGTTTCTCTGGAAAACCCTGACCAATACACCAACATGAGGGAGTAAGGAGAGAAGCAAGAGGGCACCAAAAATGTCACTTCCAGCCTAAGATGCTCAGAATAAATGCAGGATCCCAGGAGAAGAGGATAGAACAGAGAGGAAAAGGGAAAACCACAGGAGAGGGGGCTCCAGACACCCAAGAAAGAGAGTCAAGATTGCCTAAAAAGCCATATGAGGGAAAGAAGAAATGTTGTGACTTTCTCTGGACCCCCGAGCAGTTACGATAGCTGTGTTCTGTGCTAGTGAGACCTTTGCAGCCAGGGTGGGTGTGATAGAGGGCTGCTGCTTAGCCCAAGGTGAGGTAAGTCAAGGAGTTCATCACTGTCACACCGAAAAAGACTGAAGGTGAATTCCGGAACTCTGGCAGAATCCCTATCAGAAATAGAGGCAAGGGCTCCCCCCATACTACATTAGTTACCTCAGTTTTGGAAAATCTGGCAACTATGTATGTGACAAAACATGTAACAAACATATGAGAAAATATGTTTTGTCACATACATAGTTGCCAAATTGCTGGGGGGCCGCAATTGCACTCCTGGTTACAAACTCATGAGAGATCAATGCCTATGTCTGCCAGTGGGCAGGCAAAAAAGACATTCTTAGCAGCATCATTTGTTATACCCCACCCTCAACCTGGAAACAATCCAGCTGTCTATCAACAGCACAATGGTTTAATAAATCGTGGCATATTCACACAATAGACTACAACACAGCAATGAAAAAGAACTACGAGGATTTGCATGATGTAGATAAATCTCATAGACAGGTGTTGAGCAAAAGAAGCTAGACATAAGAGTACATGCTTACAATTTCATTTACATGAACCTCAGAAATGGAAATTAATCTCTGATGATAAAAGTGCAAATAAATAGTCGCCTTTGTGGCGCGACAAGAACGGGCAGAAGAGAGATTTCTAGGGGTTCATCATGTTCCATTCTTGCTTTGGGTGCTGGTCACGTGAAAGTATTTACATATAAAAATTCATCAACCTGTAAATTTTTGCGTGGTTGGCTTTTGTTTTTGTGTTATATTCTGCTGTTTATTATAAGCTTCTATCGCAGTTGGATAAAGCTAGAACCAAACAAACTGGTTCTGAGGCATTCGTAGTTCAAGCCAAAACAAGAAGCATTTGAATTTCATTTGGAGAAGATTGCCTATTTAAAGAAGCTTGGGCATTTTATTTTATATTTTTTTAAGTTTTTATTTAAATTACAGTTAACATACAGTGTAATATTAGTTTCACATCAACCTATACATTTAAAGTGTGTATACCTTGTGCATATTATATTTTAATAAGAAATGTATATGATATGTGCAACTATACGCATAGAGAGAGAAAGAGAGAGAGAGCGCACATGTGCAAGAATGTGCCAGGAACTAGGGATCTGACACTTGAAAAATTGCACAATCCATGCCCTTCTGGATTTTAGAGGAGTGAGTAGAGGGAAAGACATTAAGCAAATAGTCACCCAAAGGGATAAAGAAAAACAAACTGTGGTAAGTACTATAAAAGGCAAGTGGGGAGACTGTAACATGAGGTCTGATTCAGACCTAACATCTAAGAAGGCTTCTCTGAGGAATGAGGCTTCAGCCGACATCCGCAGAGTGGGCAGAAGTCAACCCAGAAGCCTTCGGGCAGAGGAAGGAGGACAGCAAAGGTTCTGAGCAAGACGGGCTTGGCCCTTAGGAGGGACGGACAGACATGGAGGAGAACAGCAAGTGAGAAACACCAGTGCACAGCCGGACCAGAAAGGTGGCACATCAGGGAAGTTTCAGGGGACCATGTGAAGGATTTTGGATTTATTGTGACTGTGGTGGGGAGCCACTGGATGCTTTTGCACAGGCAGCAACACAATCTAACTTATGTTTGTTAGCAGCATCTGCCATTTGTGCATAACAAAGATTGCCAAGGGGCAAAAGAATGCACGGGGAGGCTACTAAGAGGCAGCTGCAGTGGACAGACTACAGGGATGGTGATGGGAGAATGGATCATTGACTTCACTTACTGAAATGGGAGTCTAGCAGCAGCTCAGTGAAAAAGCAGAAGAAGGATTATGTTAAGCATAAGCAAAAACAACAAATAAAACCTTTAGTGGCCGACAATTATCCTTGTACTTTTATCCACGACGTTTATCAATACCCCTTCCTTCAACAATATCACATTCAAAATTAGCCCCTAAGGACTCTTTAAATTCCAGATCTCAATATTTTTCTGAATCACGTTTGGCCATGAGCAGTCAGGCACAGCTTGGGGCCCATCAGGGATGGTGATCATCCTAATACCTAACATCTATGGAGCCCTCACCATTCTCAGTGTCTATGTGGATGAGTTGCTTAGTTCCCACAACAACTCTTAGGTAGGCGCTGTTATTTTCCCTGTGTAAAGTTGAGGACGGGGAGGCAGAGATAAGTGTCCCCAATTCCCTAGCTACTGAAAGGCAGGTAGTATGGTGCCAGACCTGTGTTTTAACAATAGGCTCTTGTCCTTCTCATGATCGACACTTTGATCTTGACCTTTTTGGAACCTTTAGCTAACAGAGTAATTTCCAGGCATATCAAAGAATGCTGGAGTTGGTTTGCATTTCCAATTCGGTTAAATTAATTGTTTTGTTTTTTCCTTCCTTGAAGGATACATTCCTGGAAGTTAAATGGCTTCCCTTGAAAGTCAGCTGGAAACTTTTGACAGCTAGACGCTGGGTACTTGATGCTCTTCATGACACGTGAGTCAGTTGAGTCAGTCACACCAGCCACTGTTGGCTTTGAGAAGTCTATGCTGAATTCCAAAACATTTGGCAATTTCAGCGGTATTAATGGCATTTCCTGAAATGATGGAAAACCTGTGAATTCAGCAAGTTCTTATTTCGATGTTTAATCCTATTATAACTTTTTTGAAGAAGCTTCATGAAGGGGACAAGATTAAGTAATGGTTAACTCTGTAAGGTGCTACCCAAGTAAGTCACCCAGCCGAAGTGGCAATCAGATGAATGCAGGCAGGTTGCACCATGCGCTGGAGATGAATTCCTCATCACCACTGATTCCAGTGCTGGGCAGCTGACAAGTTTCTTTTGACATCTATTGTAAGACACATCCCTTTTTCATGAGAACATAAAACATGTGAAGTGCTGAATTTCATATTGAGGGAAATAGGGTATTCTGAAACTAGAATCCCCCTTTTTTCTGGGTAAGAAGCCAGTCTCCTACATTACAGGAATCTGACCGCTTCAGCCCTCTACACTGGCTTTTTTGCATCCTATTCTAGACTTTCAAACACTTTCACCCTCGTGTGCCTCTAAATACATCAACTGTAAGGTAAATGCATTCTAAATATCTTCTGAAGGCTGTAGCTTCTGGTATGGAGTAGCATTGCCTCATATTTTATTATCACCATTTATTAGCCTTATGGATGTGAGCAGGTTACTCTGAGTTCAGTTTCTCCTCCAAAAAAAAGGAATATAATAATATCTACCTCCAGGCGTTTTAAGGGATAAAATAAGAGAATACATAGCAGCAAGTTAACATAGAGTCTTGCACCCAGTGGTTTAGCCAAGGATGTTAGCTGCTATTATTACTATTAATATTACAGTTAGTTAATATGGACACTAATTAATATTAATATCATCATCATAGTAGGTCTCTTATCTCTTATTAATAATTGGTTAATTGAAAATTAACCTTAGTCAATTGGTTAAATGAAAAGTTCAAATCAATGGAGCGCCTGGGTGGTTCTGCCAGTTAAGTGTCCGACTTTTGATTTTGGTTCAGGTCATGATCTCACAGTTTGTGGGTTGGAGCTCTGCATCAGCTCTGTGCTGACAGCATGGAGCCTGCTTGAGATTCTCTCTTCCTCTCCCTCTGCCCCTCTACAACTCACGTGCGCTCTTGTTGTCTCTCTCTCTCTCAGTATAAGTAAATAAACATTTTAAAGGCCAAATCAAGTGAGAAATTAATAATAACAATAAAGATATTCAAACATCTAATTCTACCTACATTGAGTGGCTTGCAACACACCATTTATGCCAAGAAAAAACTATAAAATCCAATTAAATTACAAACACAAAACTGTGTGAAGGCACTTGACAGTTGCTGAGGCAGCCAGCACAGGAGAAGTCAAGATCTTGGAGAGAAGGTAACCACAGTCAGGGGAGCCAACAATCCCTCTCTCTTTCGCTGCCTGGCATTTCCAAGGTGTCCAGTCAGAGGACAGTTGCCAAGGGCAGAAATGCCAGGAAAGTTTTCAAGAATCTCACAGAGCTGGGGAGATAAAAAGTTATAGTTCATGGCTTCCCAGGCAGCGAAGAATTGAATGTCCAAGATCTCTGAGAGAAGAAAGGCATAGAGAAGTAAGCCCAACACTCTTTTAGCTTAAAGCTTTTGCACAGAGCAGAAGCGTAGGAAGTAGAGCAAAAATATGCTAAAAAATTTAACCCAAGATTCTGTTGACTGTTTAAGATTCTAATACTAAAGCTGAATAAACAAGGATTTTTGTTTTGTTTGTATTTAAAATTCATTATTGAAGAGGACTGGAGTAGAATTCCAGCGTTCATGTTCTTAACCACTAGGCTGTGTGAACTTGGTGACCTACATTTTAATCTTGATCTCTTTAGCACATTTTAGTTTAACTGTATTTTTAGGAACCAAAAAATTCTGGAATTTGCCTGAAATAGTAATATATCTAATTTAAAAATTAAACCTGTAATTAAAAAACTTCCCCAGAAAGTCTCCAGGCCCAGATGACTTCACTGGTGAATTCTTCTAAATATTTGAAGGAGAAATAACACTAATCTTAAACATCTCTTCCAAATAAAAGCAAAAAAAGAAAACACTTTGCAACTTGTCTTATCATGCCAGCAGAATCTTAAAAACAAACCTTACAAGAACACTATAAGAACTAAAAATTACAGGTCAATCTTTCTCATAAACATAGATAGAAAAATTGTAACCAAATGTTATCTAACCATATATAAAAAGAATGGTATGTGGCAACCAAGTTGGGTTTATTCCAGTAATGCAAGGCTGGTTTTATGTTCAAAATTAATCAATGTAATTTACCAATTAATTTGATATAGGACAAAAATCATAGGATTGTCTCAATAAATGAGTAAAAAGCATTTATAAAGCCAACATCCATTCATGATTTTTAAAAATCTTGGCAAATTTAGCCTCAAGTGAAAAGAACTTTTTTAATCTGATAAGTACATATTTTTTTAAAAAGCTACAGAAAACATACTTAACAATGGAATATTGAAAGTGTCCATCTGAGATCAAGAGTAAGACGAGAGTATCCACTACCAGAATTCTGGTCAACATTGTCCTGGAAGTCATGGAAAAAAATATATAAATAAATAAAAGGAAAAAAAATAAATGAAAGGTATAGGGATCAGAAAAAAAAATATTGTCCTTATTTATATATGATTGTGTACATAGAAAAGCCAAAAGATTCTCCAGACAAATCATTAAATTAATAAGGGAAGCTAGCAAGGGTTAGCAGATATAACATCAATATATTTAAAAAATAATATTGGATATGCTATCAGTAAATCATTATAAATGAAAAGTTTAAAGCTACTTTATACAATAGCATCAAAAAATACCAACTACTTACAATTAAAACAAAATATGTCTAACTTTTACACTAAAAACTGAAAAGTCTTACTGAGAGAAATTTTACAAGACCTAAATAAATAGAAAGAATCTGCTATATTGTCATGGAGAAGAAGACTTCATAATTTAAAAGTGTCAGTTATTCCCAAATTGATCTATAGGTTCAGTGAAATTCCTAGTGAAGAGGTGTATTTGTGAGAGAGAGAGAGAGAGAGAGAGAGAGAGAGAGAGAGAGAGAGAGAGAATTGACCTGTTCTTCTAACGTGTATGTGAGAAAGGCCAAGAATAGCCAACATAACACTGAAAAATAAGAAAAAATATTGGAAGACTTGCATTACCAGATATCAAGTCTTATAAAGCTACAGTGATTAAGACAGTGTGCCATGGTTGAAAGGGTGGACAAATAAACATACAGAATTGAACAGAGATTCCAGAAACAAAGATAAAAATGCATGGAGTAAGGAAAGTATGGTCTCTTTAATAAATGGGGCTTGGTCATTAGAAACCCATATAAAAACATAAAGCAAGCATCCTCAACCTACCTCACACTACACACAAAAATCAATTCCAGGTGTCTTATATGAAAGGTAAAATGATAAAGCTTTTAGGGGATAACCTTGGAGAATATTCTTATGATCATAAACAGAACCATAAGGGAAAAGATGACCAGTTGTACCATGATAACATCAAGAACGTTTGAGTTTCAAAGACAGTCCTGAGAGAATGGAAATATAAGCCACAGAGTGGACGAAGATATTTGTGATATGTATATTCAATGAAGGACTCAAATCCAGAATACACACAAAGAGAAAAACTGTCTATAAATCTCTAAGAAAAATGTAGAGATTCCAAGAGAAAAATAGAAAAATGACATGAATAGCCAGCCACTTCATTAAAAAGAATATTCCAAATGCCAATGATCATTTTGAAAATGGGATCATCTTCATGGGAAATGCAAAATAAAACCACAATAAGACACCTAGCACTGAGATCTTGGTTTCTAAATTCTATTCTCCAATAAAAGGGATCAAAGCTTCTTGGAGAAATAGACAATTCTGAGGCTGGAGCAGGGAAAATACAGTATGAACCAGAAGTGACTTTAAGTACCAGAAAGTTAAAAAAAAAAAAATGCTTAAAAAACAAAGGGGTGGGGGACGTGTTAAAGGGACTTTGAAGCCAGCCTGAAGGAGCTCCCAGTGGCCAATGCTGGAAAAATCTGAGCCACAAGTAAGTCACTATAGTACTGGATTATAACCCAAAGTACAAAACTAATATACATGAGTCCATACTGATATGAATGAATGAATGAACAAATGCATGAGGAAGATAAAAGTAAAACTTAATTCTCCCTTCCCACCCACCTTGATGGTGGCTGGACCTAGTGCTTCACTTTCAAACTTTAGAATAGAGAAAGGAATAATGGGGACTTTGCAGTAGAGAAACCCGGAAAAGACTATCTCAATCAAGTGATGAAGGTTAACCTCATCAGTGATGTCATGTAGTTGGTATGTAGTCTTTAATTATGGTGTAATGAGAAGAACATTTCGCCTCTGTGCTATTCTTTCCAAAAATCTTTAACCCTATTCTAGTAATGACATCAGACAGACCTGGATTAGTGGATATGCTACAGGATACCTTGCCAGTATTTCTCAACACCATCAAGGTCATAAAAACAAAGGAAGACTGGAAGACTGTCGCAGACCAGAGGGGGCTGGGGAGACATGACAAGTAAATGCAATGCGGTTCCCTGGAATGGCTCCTGGAACAGAAAGAAGAAAATAATGGAAAAACTGATGAAATCCAAATAAAGTCTGGAGTTTACTTAATAGTAATGTACCAATGACAGTTTCTTAGCTTTGCCCAATACATTATAGTAATGTAAGATGCTAACAATGGAGAAAACCGGGTGAGGTCAACATGGGAACTCTGTGTACTATCTTTGCCATTTTTTTTTGTAAATCTAAAATTACTCCACAATAAAAGATGTACTAAAAACAAACAATAAGATAATACATCACCCCACATGAATAGCTAAAATTAGAAACAACAGTGGCACAGACAGCACCAAATATTTGCAAGGATGTTGGAAACACTGGGACTTTCATACTCTACAGAGGAAAAGCGTAAACACAACCACTTTGGAAAATCCATGTAATATCTACAAAACCTGAATACAAATACAACTTAGGGCCCAGCAATTTTCCTTCTAGAAAGATGCTCAAAAGATGGGGCCCCAGGGTGGCTCAGTCTGTTAAGCGTCTGACTCTTGATTTCAGCTCAGGTCATGATCTCACAGTTTGTGAGTTTGAGCCCTGCATCAGACTCTGAGCTGACAGTGCAGAGCCTGCTTGAGATTCTCTCTCTCCCTCTCTCTCTGACCCTCCCCTGCTGGAACTCTTTCTCTCTCTCAAAATAAATAAATAAACATTAAAAAAAATGCATGTATATGTTCATCACAAGGCTTGTATAAAAATGTATATAGCAGAACCGTTCACAACAACAAGACATTGGAGACAACACTAATATCCCCCAATAATCAAATGGGTACATAAACAGAGTTATCAACCACTTCCAAAGCACCATTGAACTCAGATGGACTGCTACCCAGATGTGGTCGTATTTTGCTAGGGGTTACTTACATCTCTTTTTGGCTACCATTTATTGAGTGCTTACTGGGTACCACTATAGCTCATGGAATACTATATAAGACTGACCAAATTACTGCTACACTGAACAACATGGGTGGATTTTGCAAACATAATGCCAAACAAAGGAATTCAAGCCCAAAACACAAAACAAAAACATTTAGCTTGATTTATAAAATAGGAAAACCTAACCAATGCTGATAGAAGTCAGAGTAGCCATCACATTTGAGGCAAGAGTGTGCGATGATTGGAATAAGACACGAAGAAAGATTTTGGGGGTGGGGGCAAAGTTCTGTTTCCTGATCTGGTTGCCGGTTACCCTGAGCGTTAGCTTTGTGAAAATATATCCTGCTACACTGTTAGATGGGTGCTCTTTTCTCTATGTATGTTACACTTCAATAAAAACTTTTCTTAAAGCTAAAGAATGATACATAATACTTCAAACCTGTTTAATTTTAACTTAAAGCATATAAATGCACATTCATTCACCACTCTTTTGATGTGGAGCCAAGGTTTTTCTTTGAGAACGGGTCTGCTGACTGGAACTTCTTGTCATCTTTCTTACATAAACCACACCCATCATGCATCATCTACAGTTTCCAGCGTCAGCTGCTTTGAAGCAGAGAGAGACCTTAAAGACCCTTGTAAAGCAATCGGAGTGCAGAATCTTGCTAGAATTTTATGATTTCCCCAATTCTTTCATTGTTTCAACCACACCCAACTCCACGGCAATTTTTTTTTCAATTCTCCTGAGTAAGTCTTTTCAAACCTTTCGATTCAGCATTCATAGAAACATTTCTCCTTTTGTTTTTCACACTTATTTTATTTTTGTGGCTAGTATTGCATTAAGTGACTAACGGGAAAGGCTGCAGGAAAGATTTGGAACCAAGCACAAATGATCCTTGATAAACATACAATTCTAAACGACAGGAGGCATATGTCGGTGTCCTGCAGAGATGCCCACATTTACAGGCACTTTCCATGATGTGGGCACACCTTCACCAATGTGTTTTATAGAGGAAATCCAGAGCTTCAGTTAAATCCCTATGTCTGTCAAGTGGGCAGGTCCCTCATGCCATTACATATGCCCCTAATCTCCCAGCTGCTACCACTGGTCATTTTTGGATCATCTTTCACATGGGCCATTTGGAGACCCCTTAATTTCCATACAGGTACCTTTTTTTCCCCCTAAGGTACAAAGCATGCACCTGTCTCCTGCTTAAAACTCTTTAATGTAGAGTCCTTGGTGTATATTGGGTGCTCAGTAAATAGATGTTGAGTGAGCAAATGACTAAACACATGGATACATGAGTTTTCAGCTCCTCCAGGACAAAGGTCCAGCCGATTCTGCAAGCCCTGCCTGGTCAGATCCTGCTCCCCTTCCCATCCTTATCTTCCATCTCCTCCAGTGCACCCTGTGCCACAACACCAGCGAGCATCTCGTGATTGCCAACCATGGGCTACCGCACACGCTGGTCCTTTGCTGGACGTGCTCTTTTCTGTTGCCTTCCATGAAGGTGCCTGTGTAAGTCTCAGCCATTCCCACCTCCTCAAAACTGTCCCTGATACATCCTGGCAGAGTGCAATACCTCTGAACTCCTGCTTTATAGATCCTGCTACTATCATTCCTTGCACTATGCCTGTCTCTCCCAGAGACAGTGCAACAGAGAGACTTGAGGGCTGTAATTTAGCCTCTTTATTTTGTTTCCTAGTCCCAACGTCTAGCTCAGCCTTGGCACAGAGTTGGTGCCCAACACGGGCAGGAAAGCAGGAGTCTACTGGCCTGAGTTCAAATGCTGGCTCTGCCACTTGATAGCTCTGGAGCCTCGGGCAGATTCCTTCTCTACCACTCAGCTTCTTATAAAATAGGAGCAGTGATGTCTACCTCTCAGTGTTCCTATGAAGACCGAACAAGATCTCCTATGTAAAGAGCCTGGATCACAAAAAATACTCAATAAACAGAACCTAAAAACCCATGGCCATCTCCACTCTCAAGGTCTAGCCACCTGCCCGTCTATGTTCACCCAGATCAAATGGAAGTCTGGATGTGATGAGAACCCCCATGTCTGCACAGGCAGGGTGGGGGGCACTCAATAAATATTTGCTGAGCAAATGAATGATGCTCTTCTGCCCCTCATCCCTTCCCTTTGTCCTGCTCTACTCTTTGCCCTTACCATCACTTTACACATCTAGGCTCTAGCTCTGTGAGTAATTTGAAATTAAAATCCCAAAGTTATTTTTCATAAGCAAGAACAGTCACTCTTGGGTCTGCTGGCACAGTATCCTGACAGGGGGCTGGCAACAGCCAGTTCACAGTGAGCCCTGCCAGGGGGCTGTGCACATGCTTCTAAGAATAACTCAGTGTCCAAGAATTCCGCCTGTTCTATCACAAGCTGGGGCCGGCAGGCAGCTGGTTTGCATTAGCGCTGAGAGTGACGCTATTCCACTTTGCTATAGTGAGACTGAGGCACCTCCTTCCCCTCTTCTGCTCCCACTCCAGGCTGCCATTGAGCAGGCAGAGTCTTCATTCAGCAGGCTTGAAAGCACCCGGAAGGGGTCTGCTTAGAGGTAAACTGCAGAGTAGATGAAGTTTGCCTTCTGGGTCCTTTCATCTCACATCTGGGTCATACATCACATTTCCATGTGGGTGTCATCCTGAGTCCTCCAAATCTCCATTCAAATCTCCCCTCACAAGAGCAGCTGATGCCTGGGACCATTCCTGACCCTCTCTTCATTCATTCATTCATTCATTCGTTCGTTCGTTCGTTCGTTCGTTCATCTCTACACTGATGACTGAATAGTAAAGCTAAAGGGGACCTAGGAGCTCACTTAGGGAGGCAGATTGGTCTATAGTGGTTCTCAGGGTAGAAGGGCAGTACCTTCTCCTAGCGGCATTAGGAAATGTCTAAGAGCACTTATTTTGGGGGTGTCACAAAGAGAAAGGGCCCTATTGACATATAGTGGGCAAGAACTAAGGACACAAAATACCCTGAAATTCACAAAACATTCCCACATGCTGAAGAATTGTCCCTCCAAAAACGTCAATAGTGTCCCCCTGGAGAAACACTGCTGGAATGAGCTGTGTCACCCGACACCCATCCTTTCCACTCCTGCTCCAGAGCATGTCAGTGATGAGCACAGGCTTCCTCATCCTTGGCCTCTCCATGTCTTGTCTTCAAACAATTGAAATAGATTTGTTTTTTGGAAAATGACAGAAGAAGACAAGGGCCATAGAGTCAAAAAGACCAGGACAAACGTTCTGTTTCTGCCACTCCAGCTGTGGAACCCCGAGCAGAGTGAATGATTCTCAGAGCCCCAAACTCATCTATGTAATGCTTCCCACAGTATCTATGGTGATAAGGTGATTGTGAGAATGGCCATCATTTTGCACAATTCCTAGAGGTGAGAAACACGGCTCAGCATTAAGAACTAATTAAGAGGACTCACACAGAGGACTCGGTGCACCGCAGGCATTTAACATACTGTACATATTACATGTCAGGTGGCTTGTACTGTAATAAAAACTCCACGAATGCCTATCCCGTTCTCTCCCACCCTCCTCCCGTAGAAGGCATATGACTCGCTGAAGTCATCTGTGGTTCACTGGATAGGGCTCATAAAAAAGACATAGTTCCTACTTTCATAGAATTTAAAAATTAGAGGTTCTGGTAAGACCTCCAGGTATGTATGTATATATACATACACGCATTTATGCATATGACAGTGAGACAGATATAAAATATATTAAACCATAAAGATTTTCAACCTACCCCTTCCGCACCCTACCTCCCACTATCCTAAAAGAAATAATCCTTTGATCATTTGGCCCATTACCAGGTCTTTGTCATGCTGACAGAGGGGGTAGACAGAGGATAGTAGAAGCCATATTGTTCTAAATAAGGCCGGATAAAGCAGAAGGAGAGGCAGGGTGGGGAAGAAGACATGACAGAAGTGTACAAGAAGGGGAGAAAATGAGAAACAGCTTGCTGGAGGAGTGGACTCTGGGGCAAGAGATCCTGTCCAGGTGGTTTGGGGATTATCAAGGTGTTGGGGTTCTTCACTATACAGAGACTGTAATCGGAGTAGCCCTAGTGAGAGCCCCTGAGATATGGTTATGATGGGCTAGAACTCTCAAAAACTCTTCCAGAAAATTTCTACAGAGGCTTTGCATAGTCACCACGTCCACATTCTTGCTTCCCTTCATCCATGCTTTCAGCTTCACACCACGTCAGCCCAGATCTAAAACCCAGCTTTCTCTTCAATTCTCTCCAAACCCTTCTTGCTCAAAGTTCCAAGAGAGGGGTGACTTCCCTACAGGTGTGGAGGAAGCAGGTTCAACATCAACATAGCACCAACAATGTCAGGGCGAGCATCAGACACTCCTCTTTTTTAAAGTCCCTTGGGGCACCTGGGTGGCGCAGTCGGTTAAGCGTCCGACTTCAGCCAGGTCACGATCTCGCGGTGCGTGAGTTCAAGCCCCGCGTCAGGCTCTGGGCTGATGGCTCAGAGCCTGGAGCCTCTTTCTGATTCTGTGTCTCCCTCTCTCTCTGCCCCTCCCCCGTTCATGCTCTGTCTCTCTCTGTCCCAAAAATAAATAAACGTTGAAAAAAAAAAATTTTTTTTTAAATAAAATAAAATAAAGTCCCTTGCTGCCCACCAGAGAGAAGTGCTTTTCACTGCTCAGGGGCCCTGCCATGATGGATCTCATGGATTCCTCCCTCTCTTCCCATTCCTTCCCATTACCTCTCTTGTCTTCCCTGCCCCTCCCTCTCAGAAGCAGGAAACAAATGCCTCTCTTTTCGTCTCAGGGCAACCTGAGCCGTCCCTTTGCATGCCCAAGAGCCCACCAAAACCCCTGCCTTTTGGGATGCCTGTCTCCTTAATGGACAAATCAAGGTGTTTTACTCAAAGTTGTTCCCTTCCTACAAGAATGAAGTCAGATCATAGACATTTCACCTCATTTTTCCTCTCTGCAACTTAAATAACAAATCCAAATTGTTGAGAGACATGAAGTCTTATGGAAATCCAGGGGGCTGGGCTGAGAGGATTTCCTGAATAAGACTGACTTTAAGTAGACATTTGAAGGATAGATGGGATTTGGAGAGAACTGGAGAGAGAATCTAGTGGTATCACAACATAAGTAAAAATGTGGAGGCTGAATTGGCACAGAATATACAAAGGCGGGGGCGGGAGGCGGGGGGGGGGTAAGGGGGGGAGGAACTTGTTCAAGCTGAAGCCAACAATGCATTGGCTGGTAATGAAGGATAAAAATATGAGCACTAAGGTGAAATCATGATTGGTGGACTCTGAGTGTGTCGGGTTAAGAATATGACCAAAATCTGATCTCTCCTTTGGGACAGGCTAATCCATTTTGGGGGATTTTTTTTCTTTAGAAAACCATATCAATGACCCTTTTAGATATGCAAAAGTAAAGCAAGAACATCTTGGAGGAAGACAGAATTCAACAGAGTAAATACATCTAATTCAGACAAACGAGCTGAATAGCCTGTTTTGTTAAGCCCAGAGCCTCCCAGAGCTATGTCTCTGTGAACGCTATTGCTTTTGGGGGATGGAAAAGTTTCTTTTCCGTGTGGATTTTTATCTACCACACAGCTGAACATTTTTTTATTCTTTCGGAGTTGGTGTTTTCTCCTTCATACAGTTGTTTGCAGAAGGATCAGAATTCAAATGGACAAGTTCTGAGAAGGAACTGGCCAGTGTGCCTTCTGTCCCCTTCACAGAGGACAAGCAACAGGGGAAAGAGATTGGATTGTCTTTGGTGCAGCTCAACAAAAATCTCACATAAGGTCCATCAAAACAGCCTGATTTTACAGTGCTTACTATAATAACATTGAACTTATAAAACAATTCATCCTAAGAAGAGACTGCGGTATTCATTTATTTTAATATTTGAAGTCTCTTCATAAAAATTACTTTATTAATCTTTTGATAAAAGGATTCCTGTAGTCTGCAACTATGATTTTTCCTTAACCATCACCCATGCCCTTTGATTCTGGGAACAGCACTCTAGGTTTCCCTTAAGCCAGCCCTCTTTCCCTCTCAGGCACTTGGTTTAGGTGCAAATGTGGCCCTGCCTCCAAGATACAGGGGGGCAACAGCAGCATTACCACTCAGGGAATGTCATTTATTGACTTGGCAGTCTGTCCTCACCACCCGATCTGAAGTAGAAACTTAATCACTTATATTTGTTTCTCTCTGTTTTAATTTTCTGCACAGCATTTTCTCATTATGTGATGTCTTCTTGTTTACTCATTTTTCTGTGGTGTGTGTGTATTTCCCACTTCTGGAATGAATGCAGGGATATTGTATGTCCTCTCCATACTATTTCCCCAGCAACGTAAAATGCTACTAGAACACAGAAAACAATCCATGTTTTTGTTTAAATGGTTTAACAAACAGTGAACCAATGAAATGGCTCAGCAATGGAAATGTAACATAAATGGGTCTAAAAGTTAATTCTGGAAATGTTGTTGGCATGACCAAGGAACAGTCATTCAATTTCGAGGCTATATACCTAGAGCTACCAGAGGTCACTTCAAGGGTTAAGCCTCCCACCCTAAGAATGAAGTCAATACCAAAGAAGATAGAATCAGAGATGTAGAGAAGCAGCTTCCCGATGAAACACGTGAGCACCTGGATCTAGCTTTGCCTGACCTCAGTTAATTCTGGATGTTTCACTACTGGGACTCTCAGCTCTCAGACTACAGGTATGCTTGCTGAGCTCTGCAACAGAGCCAGAATCAGTTCTACAGAGCACCACAGGCCTGCGCTCAGGGTTGTAGTCTCCTTCTAGGAAGGATAGTGTCTGCACTGTATTCTTCCCAAATATTTTTCCTGAAAAGTGGAGAAACATTAGCAGGAAACATTAGCATATCCATTGTTTCCTGGGGGACTGAGGGAACAGCTCAAACCTCATGGAACAAGTACAGACACAACAGACACCATGGCCCTGTGCCCACAACCTATTTCACTTCCCTCCACAGGAAAACTGCCTGAGGAAGGAAACCAGACGTCCCCTTTTATAAAGGGTGCACAGCACTTCTTTAGTATTTCTCTCCTGTGGCCCAGCATGGTATAGAAAGAAAGCACTGAACACGTTGCCCAAGCATCTGGGTCCCAGTTCCTGCTGTGTCTTGCCCTCTAGACCAAGGTCACAGAAACTTTCAATTGTTCCATCAATATTTACCATGCACAGTCCTATGAGACCTATGTTTCTATGATTCTTCTTGTTGAAGACAAGTGACCAAAATTCAGATGAACTAGTTTAAGCCAAAGGATACAAAGAATATTTATGGACTCTGGGAATATTAAGAAAGGTTTCCAGGAAGGCCAAGTTGTATTAAATCCAAGACTAGATTAGTGGAGGGAATGCCCCAGTCATTCCCTAAAACTCTGGAGCATTTCAGAGAATGATGGTTCTCCAGCTTTGGCTTTAAGCATTGAGAGATGAATGAATTCTTCATATGATAGCATGTCTCATTTCCATACACCCTCTCATCTACTTTTTTCTTCTGTGTCCTGGCTCCTTTGTCTCTGGACTGGGAAGGAAGAGGACAGAGGCCTGTTTGGTGTAACATGGCCTAGCAGATATGGTCCTACCTACTCTGGGAAATACAATACTGGAGTCAGATTGTTGAGAAAGTTTGTATTCATTCTATTGAAAATGGGTAATTATCTAAGACATAATACTCACTTATTCTACAACATTTATTAAGCACACAGTGTATATAAGATCCTATACTAAGGAAATAAGAATAAATAAGGCACAGGCCCTGATACCAAGAGAATTGCCATCTAATATGGCCCTTGAAAGATGAAGCTAGAAATATCTAGAACAGAACTGTCCAGTAGAAATATAATGTGATTCATAAATTTAAATTTAAATTTTCTAGTAGCCACATTACAAAAATAAAAAAAAAAACAGGTGGATTTCATTTTAGTAATATACTTTATTTAACACAATACATTCAAAATTATTAATTAGATTTTTTAAATTTTTTTTAACATTTATTTATTTTTGAGACAGAGAGAGACAGAGCATGAATGGGGGAGGGTCAGAGAGAGGGAGACACAGAATCTGAAACAGGCTCCAGGCTCTGAGCTGTCAGCACAGAGCCCGACGTGGGGCTTGAACTCACTGACTGCGAGATCATGACCCGAGCTGAAGCCGGACGCTTAACTGACTGAGCCACCCAGGCGCTCCTATTAATGAGATATTTTACATTCTTTTTTCTCTTACCAAGGCTTCAAAACCCAATGTGTCTTTTATAGCTCAATTTGGCCTAGCCCCATCTCAAGTGTTCAAAGCCATCTGTGATTAATGGCTGTCATAGTAGACAACACAAATCTCAAAGATATTAATGGGAAAATCATCACAGTTCTTATACTTCCATGGAAGAGAAGTATAGTGAACATCTGTCTTTCTTCTCCATTGCAACTCTTTCCTTGAATGGTACCCTGATATTCCTCTCCAGAGCCACCTGTCTCATACTTAGTCCATTTGCATTATGGATGGCGTTGATGCCATCCCAAATCCAGAGGTGGTGGCTCTTCAGGTCATTATATGGCTTTAGACATAGAGATTGGTTCAGAGGATGGACACATGACCCAATCAGGGTCATATGAAATGCAGTGATTCTTTGGTTGAGACTTCTGAAAAAGAAACATTATCTTTTCTACAGGACTTGAATCTGGGAGCATGTGACCTTGGGGTGCCAAAAACCACCATAACGAGCCAAGAATGAAGCCACCATGTTAAAGGTAGAAGATGAAAAGAAATTCAGTTGTCATGGCCTAGAGAATTCCTGAGCTTTTCAGCTACGTGGATCAATAAACTCTTTACACAAGCCAGTTTGAGTCTGGAGACTCTAAAAAGAGTCCAGATATAAAAGGGAACTTGTGCTCCATTCTTCTGGAGGAGGTAGTATAGACTGATTGCATCAGTTTTTCTCTGCATCCTTGTATCCTCTGAGAACAGAAGTAACTTGACTGGGATACCAGTGAGCCCTTACATCCACTGGGCTACATGTATCAGGAGAGAACATCACTACACTAAAATAGCAAAGCGCTTGTCTCTCATTCTTACTTCTCTCTTGCTGTCTTGTATGACAGAACCAACAAGGGATCTACCCTCTCTATCTTAGCTTCCCCCCCTGAAGCTGAGTGGGTAAGTCAGGTCAGCCTTGGGGGACTGACTGACTGCATTTGACTCTTGCCACTACAGTGGTGCTTGATTCATACCAACGACACATCCACAATTGCATTATACTGTCCCAGTTTCCCCAAGATGATCAGGTGTTAATGGTAAACAATGCCTTTTTATAAAAAGGAGATGAAATACCTTAACAGAAAAACTCCCTGTTATTCTCTGAATCATGCCTCTATGGAAAGTTCTCAACAAGTTTAATTAAATTTTTCAATCCCTAAACTTCACCACTTATTCATCAAACATTAAGAGAGCACCTAATATATACAGGAAGGACATGGTAATAGCCACTGGGGATACAAAGATGAATGTGTCACTGAAATCAAGGAGACAATGTCTAATTTATGGAAATGTTTTTAAAATGAAATAATGAATAAGAGAGACAATAATAGGGAAGAAAGATTGATAAATGACACTTTAAAAGGTCAGGAGTAGCAGTTACATTAAATGTAAGTGGACAATACAATCCAATAAAAAGGCAGAATGGATGGGGAGTATTATCTAAATACATGCTATGTAAAAGAAATACGTTTTGAGATTCAAAGACACAAATAGGCTGAAGCAAAATGATGGAAAAAGAAATATACAAACAGTATCCAAAAGAGAGTTGGTGTATTTATACTAATATCAGACAAAATAGATTCAAAAACAAAAATTATTACTAGAGACAAAGAGGAACATTTTATAATAATTAAAGGGACAATCCATCAAGAAGATATAACAATTATAAACAAATGTATACAACAAGAGAGCCCCAAAATACATGAAGTAAAAAAAGATAGAATTAAAGGGAGAAATAGACAATCCAATAATAATTGGAGGCTTTAACATCCCCTTATTTCTATAATTGATAAGATGCCGACTTTTGATGGATCTATTTCAAGCAGAATATTAGCAAAGAAATGGAAGACTTGAACAATACTAAAAACCAACTACACCTAACAAACATCTATTGAACACTTTAACCAATGCAAAATACGTATTTCTCTGAAGTACACATGGAATATTCTCTAGGATAAGCTATAGGCTAACCCATAAAACAAGTCTCAATAGATTTTAAAGTAATGAAATTATGTGAAGTATGGTATCTAGTCACAAGGGATAGAACTTGGAATTCAATAACAGAAATAAATTTGGGAAATTGAAAACAACATATTCCTAGTTAAAAATTGGTTCAAAGAAGAAATTGAAGTGAAGCTATAAAATACTTTAAGATAAATAAAAACAAAACAAACCCAATGTACCAAAACTTATGGGAAACCGTCAAAACAGTGTCAAGAGGGAAATTTATAGTTGTAAATGACTATGTTAAAAAAAATGAAGGTCACCTGGGTGGCTCAGTGGTTAAGCATCTGACTCCTGATCTTGGCTCAGGTCATGATCTCACAGTTGGTGAGATGGAACCCTGTGTCGGGCCCTGCATTGACAGCGTGGAACCTATTTGGGATTCTCTATGTCCCTCTCTCTCCTACACTCTCTCTCTCTCTCTCAAAAAAGATAAACATTTTTTAAAAAAGGAAAATGAAAGACTTTAAGTCAATAACCTAAACTTACACCTTAAGAAACTAGAAAAGGAATAGCAAACTAAACCCAAAACAAGCAGAAGTAAGGAAATAATAGACTAGAGTGGAAATAAATGTAAAAGAGAATAGAAAACAGTAGAGAGAAAGTGAGGCCAAAAGTTGTTTCTTAGAAAAGATAACAAAAATAACAGACCTTTAACTAGACCGACCAAGATAAAAACAGGATACTCAAATTATTAAAATCAGAAATGAAAGAGGGGACATCATTATCTACCCTACAGAAATAAAAGGGATTCTCCAGTAATAATATGAACAATTGTTTGCCAACAAATAAGATAATATAAATGAAATTTAAAAAATTCCAAGGAAGACACAACTACGAAATTGATTGGATAATAAATAGAAATTTGAATATACCTATAATGAGAAATTAAATTAATAATCAAAAGTCCCACAGTGAAAAGCCCAGGCCCAGATAGTGTCACAGGTGAATTCTACCAAATACTTAGAGAATTAATATCCATCCTTCACAAACTCTTTCAAAGATGAGAAAATACTTCTCAACTCATTTTAGGAGGCCAGGATTACCCTGATACCAAAACCAAAGGTTTCACAAGACAGATAACTACAGACATTTCCCATATGAATATAGACACAAAAATTCTGAAAAATGTTAGTAAATAGAATTTAGCCACATATAAAAAGGATTATGCATCATAACCAAGTTGTTTATCTCAGTAATTCAAGAATAGTTCAATATATGAAATCAGCATATGAAAATCGGTGAAATGCACAATAGTAATTAAGTAAAAGAAAAACACATGAACATCTTAATAAATACAGAAAAAAAAAGCATTTCATAAACTCCAATACCCTTTCATGATAAAATCACTTAACAGACTAGAAATTGAAAGTAACTTTCTCAATCTGATAAAGGGCATATATGAATAGCCCACCGTTAACATCATACTTACTAGTGAAAAAACAATCCTTTCTCCCTAGGATCAGAAGAAAGACAAGGATGTGAACTCACCATTTTTATTCAACACTATGTTGAAGTCTCTTAGTGCAGTTAGGTAAGAAAAAAAAAGCACCTGTCTAGGAAAGAAAGAAGTTATTTCTATTCATAGATTACATGATCTTACATATAAAAAATCCCAAGGAATACACTAAAAAGCTATTAGAACTAATAAATGAGTTTAGCAAGGTTACATGATACACCAGTATACAAAAATAAGTTGTATTTCTATAAATTTGCAGTAAACAGTTCAAAATGAAATTGAGAAAACAATTCCATGTATAATATCCTTAAATACATACATACATACATACATACATACATACACACACACACACACACTTAGGAATAAAATTAACAAAATAAGCACAAACTTGAACATTGGAAACTATAAAACATTATTGGAAGAAATGAAAGAAACTAAATAAGTGGAAGACAAACCATGTTCATAGATTGGAAGACTTACTATTACTAAGATGGTAATACTCTCCAAGTTGATCTACAGGGTCTGTGCAATCCCTATCAAAGTCTCAAATGCCCTTTTTGCAGAAATTAAGAAGCTGATAATAAAATTCATATAAAAATTTAATGGACCAAGAATGGCAAAAACAATCTTGAAAAAAAAAAGAACAAAGTTCAAGTATTCACACTTCCTGATCTTAAAACTTCAGATGTACAGTAATCAAGACAGTCTGCTACTGGCATAAAAATCGATATATAGATCAATGGTGTATAATTGAGAGACTAGAGATAAATCCTTAGATTTATAGTCGACTGATTTTCAAGGATGTCAAGAGAATTAAATGGAGAAATAATAGTCTTTCCAACAAATGGTCTGAGACAACTGCACATCATATGTAAAATAATGATATTAGGGGCGCCTGGGTGGCGCAGTCGGTTAAGCGTCCGACTTCAGCCAGGTCACGATCACGCGGTCCGTGAGTTCGAGCCCCGCGTCAGGCTCTGGGCTGATGGCTCAGAGCCTGGAGCCTGTTTCCGATTCTGTGTCTCCCTCTCTCTCTGCCCCTCCCCCGTTCATGCTCTGTCTCTCTCTGTCCCAAAAATAAATAAACGTTGAAAAAAAAATTAAAAAAAAAAATAATGATATTAGATGTCTACCTCATGCTATATACATAAGTCAACTGAAAATGGGTGATAGACCTAAATGTAATGGCTAAAACTATTTTTTAATTTATGAAACTCCTATAAGAAAACATAGCAGTAAATCTTCATGACCTTTAATTAGGCAATGTTTTCTTAAAGATGATACAAAAAGCACAACTGAAAAAAGAAAACATTAAAATTAAAATTAAATATTTTGTGCTTTAAAGGCTACTATCAAGCAAGCAAAAAGACAAGCCATACAATAGGAGAAAAAAATTGCAAACCATATGTCTGAAAAGGGACTTGTATCCAGAATATATTTGTAAAATCACAAATCAATAGTAAAAAGACTATTAAATTTAAAAATGAGTAAAGAATTTAAAGAAGCATTTCTTCAACCAAGATATACACAATGGCCAATAAGCATGTGAAAAGATGCTCAAAATCATTAGTCATCAGGGAAATTCGATCAAAACCATAATGAAATACCACTTCACACCCACTAGGATGGATATAATTTTAAAAAATAGACAATAGCCAATAGACAATACTGGCAAAGATGTGGAGACATTGGAACTCTTATATATTGCTTACAGGAATATAAAATAGTGCAGCCACTTTAGAAAACAGCTTGGCAGTTCCTCAAAAGTTAAATATTGAGTTATCATATTACCTAGCAATTCCACTCCTAGATGTATGCCCAAAAGAATTGAAAACATGGCCACACAAAATCTTGTAAATGAATGTTCTTAGAAAATTATCCATAATAGCCAAGAATGGAAACGACCCAAATGTTCATCAACTGATGAATGAATAATCAAAATGTGGTCTATCCATACAATGGAATATTATTTGGTCATTAAAAGGAATGAACTACTGATACATGTTACATAATGGATAAGCCTTGAAACATCATGGCAAGTGAAAGAAGCCAATCACAAAAGACCACATATTGTATGATTCCATTTATATAAAATGTCTGCAATAGGCAAATATATGGAGATAGAAAATACAGTAGTGTTTGCCTGGACCTGCAAGGGGAGGTAGAGGGGATGGAGAATGGGTACAGGGTTTCTATTTTGGTGGATGAATGTTCCAGAATTAGATAGTGATGATGGATGCACAAGTCTGAATATACAAAAACCACTGAAATGTATACTTTAAAAAGGTGAACATTATGGCATTATATTTTAAACTGTTATTTGAAAAAAAAAAGACTTTAGGAGGTTAGGGAGGACATACCCCCCCCCAAAAAAAAGACATCAAAAATGTTATCTTAAAGGGGGAAAAAGTTTATTATAATCAAGCAAGTCACACTTCATAGGAAATTTTTGATGGAAGTTTACAAAGCACTAAAGTTAAATACAGAAATCCCAAAAATTTGTGTATACACGCTCCAGAAGCTTAGAATATAGTTGAGGACACACTTGTAGGAAATAAGAAAATATAGATTATTTAGCACCAGTTCCTATTATATCACACTTTTTTAAACCTATATATGTTCATTCATATCTCACAACATCCTATTTTTGAAAACAAAGAATAAGACACTCAGAAAGTTTGGTTGAGTTTCCAAAAGCCATTCAGCTCTGAGATAAAACACCTGGGTGTGAACCAAGGTCTGCTTCAACACACAACCACACGGGTAGGGTCAGGTCTTAGAAGTCTCGGGTGATAAATTCGTAATTTTTCTCTTCCGACCTGCTACACCTATCCTTTTCCCGGGACACCTGGTAGACCACAGCAGAGACCCAGCTGCACTAGTGGGCTGTGTGGTGACCCTCAATAAAGCAGGCCAACCTCTTCCGGAACGTAACATCCCAAACTCTTCCTGACACAGGAATATACTTGGCCCCATCCTTGTACAAATGACTTGTTTCTTCTTAAATACAATCGTTTGCTCTTGTATAAGCTACAATCTTTGTGTTTTCAGCAGAGATGTCATGCCTTTGGATACTGATCCCATTTCAGTTGTGAGTCAAGGGATCCTGGTTGGTGTTCAGTACACTAAACAGTAACCAAAATAAATACCCTGGAAGCCACAATCCTAAGGCTGTCCCCCACTCGGGAGGTTGTGAGGTTTCTGTTGTCAGTGTATGTTTCCCTTTCAAGACAAGGCAAGCTATGTATGTGCTAAGTAGGAATGTTACACGATCCACCCCCCCCCCCCCCCCCGGGGCTAAAAGGAAAATACGGGTGGAATATAAGAGAGAAAAATGGCGCCAGAAAGAAAGAAGAGCCAAACTAAATTTGGCATTTCACCTTTCATTTCCCCCCAAATGCTGCCTACCCACAACCCCAACTCAGTGTCAGATGTTTCAAATGTTTTCATTGTTCCTTCCCCAGCCCAGCTCCAAATCCCAGAAAGAAAGGTGGGGGGGGGCTGGGGGGGGAGAGGAATCAATGCCGTACAGATGTGTTTATCCCCTCTTGCCTGGATAAAAGACTTCTTTCAAGTACTGTGCATATCTTCCAGGCCGAATCTCTGCACGCTTAGGAACGCCACATGGCAGTCAGGTCAGGGCTGCTCTTTTGCTGTCCTTCTCTTGTCAGACCCAAGCTTTTGTTCTCTGATGTGAAGGTTGACAGATGTGTGTTCTCAGGCAGCCAGCACACTGAAAACACATGGCAGACTGAAGCCCCTGGTCTCCACGGCCAAGGCACGGCCAATGACATGGGTGAAACAACTCTGCAATTGCCCGAGAGGCTCCAGGATTTCACGAGGGTGAAGATAGGGTGAGATGGGGGTCATGCAGGATCAGGACCTACAGTGCCCAGGAGAGCAGAAAGGGAGGAAACTCCAGTGACTCCCCACTGCTACCTGGGAGCTGGGGTGCTATCGTCAGATCTGGTATGTGTTGGAGAAGCTGGATTTTGATATTAAGTTAGAGCAGAGGCTTGTGATACCTTGTTACTCAGCTATTTCCTGCACACACAGGTAAACACACCTCTCCCTTCCTTCCTTCCTTCTCTCCCTCCTTCCATTCTACTTCTTCTCCATTCCTCCCTTACCTTACCTTCCTCCCTTTCTCCCTTCCTTCCCTCCCTTTCTCCTTTCCTCCCTCCCTCCCTTTCTCCCTTAGCTCCTTCCTTCCTTCCTTCCTTCCTTCCTTCCTTCCTTCCTTCCTTCCTTTTCTATCATCTCTCAAACGCCTTCTTTCCTTTCCTCCCTATACTCTCCTCCCTCTTACTCAGTTTTCCATTTTTATCTCTGCTTTCCTTCCTCATATCTGTTTTCTGTCTCTACTCCCCCCACCACATCTCTCTCTCTCTCTCTCTCTCTCTCTCTCTCTCTCTCTCTCTTTCACACACACACACACACACACACACACACACACACACACCCTCACATACAGAGACTGAAACACACTGAAGGCTCCACAGTTCTGCCCTTTTGTTAATTCTGGGTCCAGACCCTCTTCCTTTGGCTTTTCCCAACATTCTGACTACCGTTTTAGGTGACGGGGGCGGCTCTGGCTGCCTGCCGGAGTTCGGGCCACTTACCTATCTTAGCAACAAATCATTTTACATTTACAGATTAGACAGTTTTTACACATGTATGCTTTCCTCCAGAAGTGTTCATCCTTTTCTCTCAGTGCTGTGGAACCTCATTTCCCCTTGTCGCCTCAGCAGGGGGCAGTACAGCTCCTCTGTCCTGCTCTAAGGCCCTCCACCTGAGGGTCTCGGTCAGACAGAAGGCATTTGTGTCACCGCTGGCCCTGGTTCTCTCCCCCACTTCATTCTCCCCCACTCTCTGTCCATACTCTGACCCATGCATCCAAGTACAGAGGTTGCCAGATGCTACCCCTTGTGATTAGAATTTTTCACGAAATTGTATTAAGAACCTAAGAGAAATGTAATCCAAATCTGTGATGGCACAGAGAAGGTGTGGTTTGAGGAGGAAATGCATCTGTACTTGAACTCTACAGTAAAGTAGGTGTGTTACTTTAGTGTGACAGAGCCTGCTGGTTGTCCCCTGAGATGCATTCTCTTGTTATTTCTCCACAACAGAACGTCCAAATATTGGCTGCGTATGTAACTACCACAACAAATAGTATAGTCCCCAAGCTCCCTTGCAGCTAGATATGCACATGTGAGGAAGTTTAACCAATGGGATGTAAGTTAACATGGCTTATGTGACCCTCATGTATGGAAATCCTTAGGTATGTATGATATGGCTCGCATAGCATCCATGGTGTATACTTAAGTGGAATGTTTGTGCCATTCTATGTCCTTCTCTTCCTTTCTGGAGGCTAAAGTTGTGATAGCTAGAGCTGGAGCAGCCATCTCTGGACTGCAAAGTGGAAGTCTTATTGAGGATGAGAGAGCAACATGCAAAAGGAGCCTTTTTCACTGATGATCAAGGAGCTACTATTTGAGCCCTGGGCTGCTGATGTTTATGGGAAAACAAAAAAAAAAACAAAAAACAAAAAAAAAACAAACAATCTCATATCTTATTTAAACTACTGGTTTTTGTTGGTTGTTTGGTTTTTTGTCATTGATTGTTTGGTCTGTCACTCATTTCCCCCAACTCCAAAAGGAGGATAGAGTACATGATCACTAAGTCCATCCCAGGTCCGAAATGCCAATGGTTAGAAGTCATGGGTGCACTTACAGCACTCAGCATTTGTTAGTTTAACTGCAAAGTCAACTCCAGGTGAGAGTGGCTGGCACAGCTTAAAAGCAAGCCAGAGCCCTCATTCCTTTTCCTGCCATCACTCTGTCTACTTAGTGATGACGAGTCCCCACGGTGGCAGGCAAAGGGGACCCGAAACAAAAGTATTTATCACTCTTGAGCCCTCGCCATGTACTGGGCTCCATTTGATCTTCATAATAGACCTGGGAGGCAGGTACTCTTATCACCCCCTTTTGTGGTGGAAGAAACTGAGGCTCAGAAAGTTGGTAACAGGCAGGACCCAACCAAGGTGTGTATGACTCCAGAGCAGGTGTCTCCCAAGATGACATCTCAATATGGGGAACCCAGAGAAGAAAACCTACCCAAGTAAGCCAGTGCCCAGGAGTGTGTGGAAGGCAGTCTAGTAAGCACAACATGGCCACTTGATGTAAAGTCAAAGAAAGAACAGTCCATCTCAAATCCTTCTTCCATGATCAAAGCCAGAGACACTGTACGCTATGTCTGTTTATGTGAGCATGATTCAGTTGGTATAGCAGGAGATAACATAGTCCTCTGCACTGAGGGAGTGATCTTTTGAGGACAGGTCAAACCCTGGCCAAGAGGAGATACTGGAGCCAGGAAACATACCCTATCCACCTCCAACAAAGGAGAAACACACCCTGATTGGTTTTTTTGTTTGTTCATTTGTTTTGTTTCTTTGTTTTGTTTTGTTTTGCTTTTTCAGAGAAAGGCACACTTGCCTTTTTCTCCTCTTGAAATCAACTGAACTCCAACCCCAAGCCTGGCAGAAATACATAAAGCATAGTCTCGCCCTCAAGGAGGACACAATACTATGTGCTCGCCATTGTAGTTGAGGCATCCATGGATCCTCTCTAGAAAAGGTTTGTTACCCTCATTCTACAGATCAGGAAGCTGAGGCCTAGAGAGATAGAATGAATTGCAGAAACCTCATGATGGAGCCAGGATTTGGATCCTGGTCCAAAGACTCTAAAGCCCTAAACTCCATGCTGAACATCAACCTCCTAAATGAGATCACGGTCCTAATCTCAAAGCCAATGCTTCCTTCTAAGAAGCCAGGCCCATTTTTAAAAAGGCAATAATTTATTCTAGCTCTTGATCATAGATATCATTCCAGAATCACCAATGGCTGAAAGGTACCTTAGAGAATATCTAGAACGACAGTGTCCCTCTAAGGGTGAAGGATTTGAGTCCTATAGGATGGCATCCTTACCAAGGGTCTCACAACTATCTATGGCACAACCACCATCAAATAAGGTCCTGAACCCTGTACCACACCAACCTCCTATTTCTCTTTTGAGAGAAGTTTACAAACACTAGTGGTTCAGCCTGTGAGCTCTGGAATCAGATAGTCTCGGGTTCGAATCTCAGCCATGCAACATCTGAGCCACGTGACATTACACAGTTTCTATAACCTCCTGATGTCTTACTTTCTTCACGTACACTTGGAGATAATAGTTCCTGTCAGGATGAGCAAAGAAGGTGATGCAGTGCAGCATCACTGTGGTGTCTGTGGCACCCAGTGACTCTCTGGCAAACACCACTGTCTTATTATCATCCCAGCACACTTACCCCTCAATGGACATGTCGTAAAGGTGGGGGACCAGAGCGTCGGGGAAGAGGGATAAAATTAAAGCTGCATGGAGAACATAAGCATTTCCCTCATCTTGAGCTGACAGTGATAAATAGAACCTGGAGATCGTATCGTGTCTCCGAGAAAGAATTCTAAACAAGAAGACACAAAGCACAGAGCGTTGGCATCTCCCACCTCTGGGATCACTTTCTTATCTGCTCACGCATCATTTAGCATGTGCCTTCACACACCAGCCAGAAGGTTTCAGTCTTCTCCCGTAAGTGAGAAATTCCTCATTCCACAAGTGTTAGGATTTCCAGGGATTAGTGGGAAAGGCAGTTAAACATCTGTATCCCTCAGAATGGAGAGGCGCCCAGGCGCCCTCTCTCTTCTCACTGGCCTCACCCTCTGCACACTCCCCCTGCCCTGAGCCTTCTCTAGCAGTTGGTTGCTATACTAGGACACTGTTTAAACCCCAAGGTTTAACAACAACAACAAACCCCAAGGCAGCAGGGATGGGTGGTCAGGTGTGTCTTACCCAAACTTGAGGACAAATCCTAAGCATCCAACCTTTTATAGATTTCACATTGCTTGCCATACATATATAAGCCAGCCAGGGGCTTCTCTTTGGAAAGACAAGTTAGAACCAGCCCCATTTGGCCTCACTCTGTAACATCGGCTGCCCCCCTTCACAGAGTGGAGGAATGGGAACACAAGGCAGTGAGACGAACACAAGTGTCACAGGCAGAGAGGCCCTTGCTCCCACCTTGAGAAGGTGGCCTGCAGGTCACCAACAGGACTTCTGATCTACCAAACAGCCAGGAAGCTTTTCTCTGAAGGAAGCTGAGTTGTGTCACTAACCAACTTTTCTTTTTCAAAATAGCTGTTAGAAAGATGTGCCCAATTTGTGGCCCTGGAAACACACAGGAGGAGGAAATTACAAGGAGGTCATCGTGCAAGCCTTTCAGCCTTTCCGCTGGCTCCACTTTGGGCTACATTCTTGTTTTGTTTTGGTTTGGGTTTACCTAATTCTTAAATCAATGCCACTTTATGTCATTTAAATATACTCATAAACCTATAAAATCAAAGTGAAAATAAATAAATAGGACAAAACAATTCTTCAGGATGGTTTTACAATTATCAATAAATGGGGTGCCTGGGTGGCTCAGTCAGTTAAGCATCTGACTTTTGATTTCGGCTCAGGTCATGACTTCACCGTA
This sequence comes from Lynx canadensis, assembly GCF_007474595.2. Taxonomy (NCBI): domain Eukaryota; kingdom Metazoa; phylum Chordata; class Mammalia; order Carnivora; family Felidae; genus Lynx; species Lynx canadensis. The sequence continues at coordinate 124,848,618 of NC_044309.1, read as the reverse complement.
GTGAGATGGAGACCTGTATCAGACTCCATGCTGAGCATGCTTAAGATTCTCTCTCTCCCTCGCCCTCTAACCTCCCCTTTCTCAAAAAATAAAAAGTAAATAAAAATACATAAATATGTAGAATTATAAATAATATATGTGAGTTTCCAATACTATCACTGAATAGATGCTAACCAAATAGTCATTGTTATTATTCCTGTGACCTTTCACACACATTATCAGGTTTGTTCCATGCATTCATAGGCTTGAGGCCAGATTGAACATAAAGAAATAGAGACCCAAAGATGTTCAACAAGGAAGCTGTTTCCCCAAGCACATTCTCTCAAACTTGCAGCTTTCCAGTAATCTTTCAAATAATTTATGGACATAACTGACTGTAATTAAAGGCATAGCTAGTAACAACAAATGATTATTGAGAGTATGATTCTTTTTTAAGTGATACAGTGTGAAAACAAGACCATGAAATCCACACCAAAAGCAGAGAAAGGTTGCAGCTTCGCACTAATCAGCGTTGCCACTGCACCACCAACCACCAACCCCAATCATTACCAACATCACCACTGGTCCCACCATCACCTCCTCAAGTACCATCACCATCCCCACAATCACCTCCACCATCGCCACCATCAACTCCCACTGTCACCATGATTACTTCCACCATCATCACCATCACCACCATCACTTCCATCACCTTTATCATCACCACCATCACTTCCACCATCACCATCATCACCTCCACCATCACCTCCATCACTGTACCACTACCATCACCACCATCAGTTCCCACCATCACCACCACCGCCATCACCTCATCACCAGTATCACCACCACCTCCATCACCACTCTGGCCTGGCTCCACACCCACACTTACACACATGATATTAAAGCCTAGCTATGCCTTTAAATACAGCCAAAATAAAAAGAGGACTTTTGGTAAAGCAGAGGCAGATCCAGGAGCTATTTTAGCCTAACATCAGCATAAGTGATATAAACGCCTGGCAAATGTTCTATCCACAAGTCTAAGGGCAGAAGAGAGAGGTTTAAGAAAAAGAAGTTTTTATCTTCTAGACCCCATGAGAAGGAAAGCCACCTCGGCAGGTGAGATAAAGGGGTCTATGCCCATAGAGGGGAAAGTCAGAGGCTGAGTTTAAAAAAGGCAGAGTCCCTTCTACAGCTTCCGGTGCCACGTGTGCTCTGTAAGTGCTGGAAGATGGGACTTGAACATAAAATAAAGGACCCTTTTGTGCATTATCCTGGGCTCTCTGAGTGTGCTTGGCTGACTAACAGTAAGAGAATTTAATAATAAACTCTGCCAGATCCAGCCTCCATCAGTAGGGTTGTGGAACTGGGGTTATATTGGGGGTCTGCCTGGGGAAGGAGTTCTTTTGATCTTGTAAGTGGAACATTTTCCAGAAAGGCAGACCTTCACACTGCCAAGACGGACATCCTCTAACTGCATTGCCTGACACTTAATATCCAAGGGCTTCAACTCTAAGTCCCTGTTTGTATGCTAATTCATGAAAGGACAGCGAAGAGAGAGAAAAACCACATCCCATCACACTAATGATCAATCTCAACTAGCTTCAGCTCATGGGTTCACAACACACCAGGCAAACCCAGAAGAGCACAGAGTACAGGTCATTTTCATTGTACAGCAAGCTCTGTCACGATGGGCTGCATGATCTTGAGTGAGCAATTTCATCTCTCAGATTCCTGAGAATGAGGGAATCATCTGGAGAATGAGGGACTTGGCCTAAACCATTGGGAAAACCTTTCCCAGCTTTATGCTTCTTACTGAATCCTTCCTATCATACAGTTTCTGTCTCCCTGTCCTGATCATGGTCAACTTATTTGGGCAAGTTACTTCATCATTCTTGGCTTAGTTTTCTCATTTCAGGCCAGCATCATGTACTGAATACATACATACATACATACATACATACATACATCGAGCACTGGAGATACAAAAGCTGATGTGGCAGATTGCCACATCCCAATTTGTCCCCTCTCCATGTCATCATGCCTTTTACCATGTGACTTCGTGCTTCTTTCTGCTTGTGAGGTAGAGTGGATTTATCTGCCTCTCCAATTTGGGTTTGACCATGTGATTTTCTCTGGCCAGTAGAATACAGCAGACATGATGGGGTGTTAGCTCCAAACATGGGCCCTACAGGGCCTTATGTTTTTCTGTTTAGCCTCTAGCAACTCTGCCTTTGCTGTGAGAAGAGCGTCCCAAGGCTAGTCTAGTCTGTGGTCCAAAGACACATGGAACAGAGCAAAGCTATCTCACCAAGCCTAGCCTCTATGAGCAGCCTGTAGACAACACTCAGCTGTGTGCACTAAATAAGCACTTATTATAGGTCACTGAGGCTTGTTTAAAAAAAAAATGAAGACAATTTAGGTGATAAAACAAACTCTAACATTTCATGAAGTTGTCGCTCTCCATTCTCAAGGGTCCACAGAAATGCAAGACAGGGGGAAAATGGCAACTTTTTATAGAAAATGAACAAGGGGATAGAAAATTAAAAATGAGGGGTACCTGGGTGGCTCAATCAGTTGAGCATCCGAGTTTGGCTCAGGTCATGATCCTGCAGTTCCAGAGTTCAAGCCCCGCATCAGGCTCTGTGCTGACAGCTCAGAGCCTGGAGCCTGCTTCAGATTCCGTGTCTCCCTCTCTCTCTACCCCTCCCCCACTTGTGTTCTCTCTCTCTCTCTCTCTCTCTCTCTCTCTCTCTCTAAAATAAACATTAAAAATTTTAAAAAGAAAAAAATAAAAATGAACAAGGGACAAGGGAAATAGTTGAGTCATGTGGCAATCAGGAATTGGTCACCTGGATGATGTGACATCTGGGCAAATGGAACCCTTACAGGAACATGAAATTTTAACATTAGGTTTGGGTTTGCTGACATTTTTCAGAATCAGTAATGACTAAGGAAAAGTCATAGTTAGGTTAATCAAACCAGCTGTATGGTTGTTTGTTATGCAGCATGATTGTGGCAGTAACTAACTGATCCAGTGAATAAAGTCTAGCCACTTGAGTTCACTGAGCTCACGCTGGAGAAAATGACATTAGTAGACACATAGACGCAATCCAGTATAAAACATGTAAGGCAAAATTTGCTGATAGAGATTTTTCTGAGTTCTCTAAGCACATAGAAGGATCTGTATCTAAATAAGGCTTTCCTATAGGCAAGAGAGAGAAGAAATTGTATCCTACTCTATTCTGTATCCCTAGTGCTAAGCAGAGGGCCTGGAACACATTGGGCACTTGATGATTATTCTATATTCACCACCATGCCTCACATCTGTTCTGGGTCTTCCTCTTTATTTCAGAAGACCAGCTCCTGCAGACTGCTTCCCTGGGGTTTTATAGCTGGCTGGGTTAGAGCCATAGTGATCAGGGAGTGAGAAGAGAGAGACCCCGGGGTGTTTCTTCTCCACTTCTACCTTATTTTGTTTATTTTGGTTGGTTGGTTGGTTTTGTTTTTATTTTAGAGGAGGTGCAGAGGGGGAGAGAGAGAGAGAGAGAGAGAGAGAGAGAGAGAGAGAGAGAGAGAGAGAAACACAAGCAGGCACTATGCTCAGTGCAGAACCCAACATGAGACTCAATCCCACAACCCTGGGATCATAACCTGAGCCAAAATCAAGACATGGACACTCAACTGACTGAGCCACTCAGGCGCCAACCCCCACCCTATTTTGAAACCACAGACCTCCCAAAGGTGCTTCATTTGAGCCATCAGAGTACAATGTAATTCTGTTTCCTTCCCCCTCCCTACCTGGTGGAGTGCTCAAATACATTTGTTGAATGACTCATCAGCTAACGTTTAATGAGCACCTACTATAATCCAGACATTTTTCTCAGCACTGTCGATACAATAGTGAGCTAGGCAGATGAAATCCTGCTGTCCTGGGAGGACAGACTATAACACAGTAACATAACACAGATATGAATATGTGATGTGAAGGAAACAAATGAGAGTTGAGGGATTAGAGAATTGCAGGGGCTCTGGGTTAGGTGGGAAACCAGGGAAGGCTGCTCCGAAGTGGTGGCATTTGACGAGGGGCCAGAATAAAGCAAGGGCGAGAGTAGGAGAAGAGCTGGAGAAGCTTATTCCTGGAAGAAGGAAGAACAGGCACAAAAGTGGAAAGCTGAGGATCCAAAGAAGAGCAGAGCCCGGCATGGCCAACATGAGTGACTGGTGGAGCGTGTACAGATGACATCAGAGGCCTCGTGGGGGACTAGCCCTGCTCAGGGGATCGTGGTAAGGACTTTGGGTTTTATCGTAAGACTGACCTCACTTCTCAACAGAATACTATTAGAGAAAAGTTATTCTGATACTTATTAAGATGATAAGGAAGACTTTATTCAAGACTGTTGCTGGAGGGGGAAAAAGAGTGCAACTCCGAACACAACAGAGCTGAGTGGGGATTTATAGCCTATGAGTAGTGTGAGGGGATCAGTGGATGGAAATCCCTAAGAGAAGGCATCGAGGGCATGGATTCTTGCTCAGGTGGCCTACCAGGATTCTCACTTAAGGCAGGCTGAGAGGGGCCTGGCTAGAGCTTGGTCAAGGAGAGAGGCTTTATCCATCCCATGGGCTGCCATGTAGAGAGTCCAATGTAGGTGCAGGAGAGGAAGTGGGGAGCCAGCTAGGAGACTCACAGGCAATGAGGAGCCCCCATCAGGAGATGACAGTGGCACGTGAAGGCGGTGCATGAAGAAACCAATGGGTATTTGAACTGAGTCTTGAAGGACAAGTCGGAATGAGCCAGACTGGGAAAGAAGACATTCCAGGTAGAAGGAACAGAATGAGCAAAGGCATGAGCAAAGGTACAAGAGGGGGCCTGAAGGAATAACACGGTGGCCCTGTGGTCGGATGGGAGACTGCCTGTGTGGATGCACAGAACTCAAATAACCTAGATACTTGAGGGAAACTTGACCGGCCCTTCCAGCCATATAGTCTTACTGTCCACAGTTGTGCTGGCTTTGCTCAGCGTTTCCAGACTGGGCACAGGGCTTCCTGCACTTTCACCTTCAAAAGCCTTTGATTCTATTTAGCTCGTCAGAGGGAGGGGCCCTGCTTCTCCAAGAGGTCTTGCTGATGGTGCCAAGTCCTGTCCAGGACACCGTGCGACTCCCTCTCTCCTGCAGTACCTCCACAGTGTCCAGGTAGGCCCCTCAACTGGGACAGGAGGAGGGCATGGCAGAGAGGTAATGCAGAATATCACACAGAGACACTAGCTCTTGTCTGGGCAAACAGCCAGCCGCCCGGTGAGTTTCTTTCATCGGGGGAAGGACAGACCCTAGAGCCAGACAACGTGAGCTCAACTCCCAGGTCAGCTATTTACTAGCTGTGTGACCCTGAGCAAGTGACTTAACCTCTCTATGCCTTGGTGTCTCATCAATCATCAGAGACAAAAACGGTACCTACTTCACGGGGCTATACAGATTTACCGACTTACCGTTGGCTAAGTGCTCAGGCCCATGCCCGGTACTCTTCCCTGAGCTGTGTTCTCTTCTCGTTTTAAATCACTCAGGAAACGTACTGAGCTCCTACCTCATGCAGACACTCTGTTGGGGCCAGCGGGTTTAGGGGTGAGCAGACCCAGTCCCTGCCCTTGGGAGGCATACAAAGTGGGAAAGAGGCAGCTGCCAGCCGGTGGATAAGAGCACAAGGGCCTTTAGGGGCTCATGGAAGAACCTGCTTGTAAGCTGAGCTCACAGAAGGCAAGGTTTGGGTAAAATATAAACCTGATAATGTTACTCTGCTTCTTTATGCTCTTTAGTGGCTCCCAATTGCCCTCAGATTTATCCAAACTTCCTAAACTGGCTTATAATCCTCTCAGATGGGGCCTGCCCTCTCCTGGGCCTTCTCTTCTGTCATAGTCCTCCCTCCTCAAGCCCTGCACCTCCTCATGGCACTTCTCTCACCTTCCAGAAAAAGTCCTGCTTGGTGTCACTTCCAGGTTTGTGTACCTGTGTCCCCCCCCCCCCATCTGAGGTCACATCTAGAATATCACTACCTCTGGGAAACTGGCCCCCTGCCTTTCAGGTCTCAGCAGGTATCTTTAGGACCTATGCTTCCCTCCTTGTGGCATTTCTCATACTATTCTGTTTAATTCCTTATTTCCTCCCACTAACCTTGACCATAGGGCCCAGGTGTGGCTCATTCACTCCTGTAACTTGCTGTGTGCGTGCCCTGGAGAGACGCACAGCACATACTGCTTGAAATGAATTCTGTGGGTCTGAACTCCCACTGGGAATAGTCACTGCTGTAGACCCTGGTTCTCAGCATGATCTAGCCTGCTCCTTAAATAGACCAACTCTTTGTTTTCCTTCTTAAACATTTTCCAAATAGTATAACTCAAAATAAAGCTTGATGGGGGTGGCATTCTACACGGAAGGAGACAATATCTTCTTAGTGGAATCCACAGAGCATCCATAGCACGAGCCAGAGGCCCGTGTCCTCTGCATAAGCTCCCTCTAAGATGTGGCTGCCCTTTTTAACGATAGGAAAAAAAAACCCAGAATCTCGAGGGGGCTAGTAACTGCCCAGTCTCGGTGCAAGCGAGCAGGATGCAAACCCAAGCCCGAACAGTAAGTAAGCTTCCCACTTTCACACCTCCGTCTTGGGGCAAACGGCCATGCCCGCAAGATACGCGTGTGCCTGGGGGAAAAAAAGCCTCAGTGAGGTCATATGCTTTTTGTCTGACCCTTTAAAACAATTTTGAGACAGGGGCACCTGGGTGGCTCAGCATCCAGCTGAGCATCCAGCTTCGGCTCAGGTCATGATCTTGTGGTTTCAGGGGTTCGAGCCCCGCGTCGGGCTCTGTGCTGACAGCTCAGAGTCTGGAGGCTGCTTGGGATTCTGTGTCTCCCTCTCTCTCTGCCCCTCCCCCACTCGTGCTCTGTCTCTCTCTCAGAAATAAATAAACATTAAAAAAATTAAAAAAAAAAAAGAATTAAAGAGGTTAGGTCAAAGAAGAGGAAGGTGGGTGCACTTACTCTGACTGTCCGTTTCTTCATCTAAAATAATACCACTGCTCTTGGGGCGCCTGGGTGGCTCAGTCGGTTAAGCGGCCGACTTCGGCTCGGGTCATGATCTCACGGTCCGTGAGTTCGAGCCCCGCGTCGGGCTCTGTGCTGACAGCTCAGAGTCTGGAGCCTGCTTGGGATTCTGTGTCTCCCTCTCTCTCTGCCCCTCCCCCCACCCTCGCACTCTGTCGCATGCTCTCTCTCAAAAATGAATGAATATTAAAAAGAATTTTTTTAAAAAACAATGTTGAGACTACTTCCCTGGATAGTTTCTTTAGAGAAGGGGGAAAAGGCACAAGAGCAAAGAGGCTCTGAAAGTCAAATTTCTGCCATTCCTGCTTTGGGCTTTGTGTAAATCCCTGGAGACCCGCAGCAGATCCCATGCATTCCAGTGAGTGTGTAATGAAAACAGCCTGGGCTAGATGTGGGTCTGCAAGAGTGCGGGACTCTCTCGAAAGTCAAGAGTTATGTTATTTCTCTGCCCCTCACAGAAAGTCAAATCAGGCCGCCTCCGGAAAAAGTGAGGGGCCACCGTGGGGGGTGCCTTTCCTTTGGGCCAGATTCCCATCCCACCAAACTCCAAGTGAGATGCCCTTGGGAATCGTTCATTGTTTGGAATTTAAACATCTCATACTTTTCCTAGACGTGGAGAAAGTATTTTTTAGGTATGCCAAGAATTAACCAGCAAGGGCATCCATTTAATTGTATTTGAAACAGAAGCTAATGTTGTTAGCACACCGACCACGTTCACGGATAGCACGAGGGGAAGAAGGCAGCGGTGGGGGGTGGGGAGGTGGTAATAAAAATATGTGAGAAGAGAACCGGCTTTGAACAGACCTGGGACAAAAGTGCTAAAATGGCCATTGTTACGCCGTGTTAGTCTTTTCATTTGCAGGCAAAGAAACCTAACTTTGTCGACATTCGTTGTGTTGTTGGGACATCTTTGATCTCCCACATCAGCAAGAATCCCAAAGGGAAGCTAGCAGTGTTTTTGATTATCTTTAAAGTCTAAAATTCCTTAGGTGAAATTCAGTATGAAACGCATCCATGCAACGGGAAGGTGAGTGACTGTGTCAACATCTGGAGCTTATTAAGTCACAGCTATTTTCACTAGGCAGTGAACTGGAGAAACCAAATTCCTTGATAAAGCTCGAAATTTCCAGGAACTGCTTGTAAAAGGCATTTCTTCTGTCTGGTTATTTTGCATAACACACAGCACTGCGAGTTCCTGCGCAGCCAGGCCGTGGGGATAAAAGGCATTATCTGTTTGTCGAATTGTCTCTAAAGCTTTAATGCTCTGGTTCACTGTTTGGCTTTGACCTCTGTAGAACATTGTGCAATTTACAACGCCTTTCCACATACCTCCTGCCTTTTGATCTGCACAGCAGCCCCGAGAGGGGGCCAGTGCACATGCCGTCTTCTTTTTACAGTGGGAGAAATTGAGGCCGAGAGAGATCCTGTGGGATCTTTCTCGGGCCAAGTTGATAAGACAGTGCTTCAGTGTCAGGCAATGAGCAGGTGAATCATCTGGAGATTTGGGCCAAATGAAGATACTGATCCCATAGGTCTGAGATGGAGCTCAGATCCTGCATTTCCAGCAGCTCCTGGATGATGCTAACACAATTGGTCCACAGACCCTACTTTACGTAGCAAGGAGATCAGAGATAGATTTGGGACTCAAGATGGAGTCTTGGGGTTCCAGGTCCAAGATTATTGTATAGAATTATGTTGCTTCCTTAGGGTTTCAATGTGTAAGTCCCAGAGTCTGACTCTGTGGGCTCAAATCCTACTGCTGGCCCTTGTTAGCCTTGCTAGCCTTTTTAAATCACTCTTTACATCAATTTTATCATCTGCAAATTGGGAATTAAATGTTACCAACACTTGCAGAGTCATTTTTGAGAATTAAAGGCTGTAATGCGTTAAAGCAATTAGAATAGCACCTGCAACTAAGCAGGAACATAGTAAACGCTAGATATTTTTATTACCTTATTGATCGGGTTGCAGGCAAGCTGCAAGTGGAAAGAGTCCCTCTCTGAGCCTCAGCTTGCTAATCTACAACACGGATCAATAAACATTAACTCTGAGAGCAGTTGTGAGGAACAAAAGAAATAATGAATATAAATGAGTTATGGCACAAATAAGAAAAGAAATTGTTGAGCTCGCTCCAGCCCTTACAGCCAGGGGAGCTCCGATGCTACCCACAGGGCAGCATGAGACTCACCAAAATTGCTAGTAACTGTACGTGGCCTGTTGCCGGCAAAGACTTGCAGTTCTTTGAAGTGCCTTGTACACCTTTGCAACCACCATGCTTAGCATAATGCCTTGTATAGAACAGGTGCCCAATAGAAGTGTTTTGTTTAACTGATTTAAAATAGCTACCCACTTCCCCAAATCTACAGTTGGGTCTGAGGGAGGAGCTTTCTTTCAGTCAGTCCTTTTGGCAACAAATACTGCTTTAAGGCTTTACTCTTTTAAAGCTAAATCAAGTCCTTTGGATTCTTTCATGGCAAACTCCCAACCTAATCTCAGATTCTCCAGACACAAATGGGAAGGGGGCCTTCCTGCTGCCCTTTAGAAAAGCCACTCTCTTTTCCTTCATCAGCACTTTGATATTACCTCACGGGAAGGAAAGAACCTGCTGACTGTGTGTTTTCTCCAAAGCAAAAAGTCTCAAAAAGCAAAAAGGATAGGAAGAATGATTACCAACCAAGTGGAAACAGAGTCACCATCAAAATTCTATAACCAGCAGGATTCCTCAGCAGATTAGTCCTTTATAAAATGAGGAGGATCACTAAATCAAGATGTGGATATTTGCAACCTAGCCTCTGATGCATTGCAGATCTGACATTCTGACATATAGTTAGGACTTGGCATAAAACGAGAGAGCCTGGTTCTATATCAGTATTAATCATTTGCCATATTGGTAGGGTTGAGTTCAGTTCATTCATGCACCCAATCATTTGACAATTATTAATTGACCACTGTGCTGGATGAATAAGACAGATTTGTTGCCTGAATTCGCAGCACTTACAGTCTGTGTGCGATATAAACGCATAATTAGGCAATTATATAGTATAAATACAATGTAGGGAAGGGCGGACTGCTGCACAGTCTGATGAACCAGTGTAGTATAATAGTAGTAAACTAACACATATTTAATGAAATAATATCAAATTATATAGACCAAAAATTGATGGAACTACTGGGAGAAATTGACAAACGCACCATAACAATGAAAATTGATCAAGCAAACAAAAAGGTAAAAAAATGCAGATCTTGAAAAACTCAATGATAAACTTGATGTAAGCACATATTTAGGGACCTGTTTCCCATAATTAGAAAATGTGTGTCTCAAACACAGAACATTTATTTTTAAACTGCCATGCATACATGTATGTATGTTAAAGAATAAGTCTCAGCAAATTTCAAAGTGTTGTATAGAATATATAAATGACAGAAAAAAAATTCTCTAATTGCAATGCAGTTAAGTTAGCCATCAATAACAAAGAGATAATTTTTGAAACTCACTGGGAATTTTTAAATAAACTTATAAATTACTCATGGGAAGAAGAGGAAGTTTAAAAATACATAGAATGCAATCATAAAGATAATACTACATATCAAAACTTATGGGGTGCAGTGAAAGCAATACCTCAAAGGAAACTTACACTCATAAACATTTGTATTAGGAAATAATAAAGGTTTAAAATTAATGAGGTGGGCAACCAATTGAAAAAGTGATAAAGAGAACAGAAGAATAACGCTAACATAGTGTAAGACAAAAACGCAATGGAAAGGATATAGAAAGTTGAAAGTTTGGGGTTTTTTGTTTTTGAAAAGACTACACATATAACCCAGTAGTGAGAGTAAATCAAAGAAAAAATAACATACAAATTAAATTAGAAATAGAAGGAAATGCATAGCATTACCACAGATATTCAAAATGATAAAATATTAATAAATTGAACTTTAAATTTGATTTAAATTTAATGTTAATAAATTTGAAAGTGTATATTAAAACATATCAATTCCTAGGAAAGAGTAAGTGACCAAAACTGACTTGAGGAGAAATAGAAACCCTATATAATCTTACAACCACTAAAGAAATTTAATCAGGAATATAAATCCTTCTGAAAACAAACACCAGGCCCAGACAACTTTACAGGTGCACTTTACAAACTTTCAAGGAACAGACCATTTCTTATCTTCAAATGTTTTTTCCAGGGAACAGAAAAAGAAATAACATTCTACAACTCATTTTATAAGGTTAATATAACACTGACACCAAAACCAGACAAGGAGAGTTTAAGAAAGAAGAAATATACCCCAATCTCACTCATGAACACAGATGTGAAATTTCCAAACCAAATGGTAACAAATGGATTCCAGAAATGTATTTTTATTAAAGTACCACTTTGTGACCAGGCTGGTCAACCCAAAGAAATGCAAGGGTAGTTTACCATGAGAAACTTTATAAGTGTAAGTCAACACATTAATAGACTAAAAGAGAAAAACCAGGTCCTTAACGTGAGTTCCCCTAGAAACAAAGGCTAAGGTGTAAGCACTTTCTGAGGAGTGAGATCCAAGGAGCAGGAGTGAAGAAGAGTCAGAAGAGAAGGAGAACTAACAACAAAAAGATGAGTTATCAGGCCACCTCATGGGTGACTTAATCCCCCTGGACTGTCTGAATTGTCATGTAAAATGCATTCCAGTATTGTCCATACAGCAGAAGGACAATTCTTTTGTCTCAGTGAATACATTTTGGTGAGTGCCAAGTGGTTTCCATACTGGCTCCCACCATGGCATCAACAAAAAGGGTAGAAACATGCAGTAAGGAAGATGGGGGAACAGGATGGAAGTTTTTTGTGTGTCTCACGTCCATGAAATACAGCCAGACCAACACTAAACCATCCTGCATACCTAGAAAACTGATCTGAGGATTAACACAACAATCTGTACAACCTGAACCACAGATTTCAGCAGGTACACGGCACAGAGAGGTGAACTTGGGAGAGAGAAGCCGTGGGCAGGGAGTGCTTTTGCAGGTGGAGAGAGGACAGAGATGGGGGTGGGGGGGGGGGGAGAAAACGGGAAAAGCACCCCTCCCAAAAAGCAGCAGGAGAGAAAGTGGAAAATTGGAAACAGCTGCAGGGACTAAACTAAAAAGGGAGAAAGGAGAGGGTTCAAATTCCATTAAGACTGTGAACAAGGGGAGCGCGAAGGCTGCAACTCCGCAGCTCCATACCTGGCGGTGCTCTGGTGGGAAGGGCGAATCCCCAGGGGCAGAGTGGGGTCCGGGAGGTTCTCGGGCCACTTGGGGAAAAGCGGTTCCACTGCTGGAAGGACATTTGGTAGAGATTGTTGAAGCCACCTGGTGCCAGCAGACCCCAGAGAATGGCCACATTCGCTGGTGCTGGAACAAGGTCGTTAAGGGTGAAGCCTGGTGTTGTGATTTAACATAATCCCTGAAAAGCTGCTGCGACATTATCTCGCGAAATTTTCCTGGGGTGGGCTGGCACCTGACTGCAGTCTCGGGGCACCGGCAGCAGCAGGGTCCAGCAAGCGTTCCTGGGTGCAGCCGACATTCGGCCATTGCTCATTCAGCCATTGCTCAGTGAGACCCTCTCGCAGAGGGGCGGGACCGGTCAAAGCCGCAGTCCTACGGAAGTAAGGGGCCGGGGAAAACAGCCGCCATCTGAGACAAAACTCGGGAGAGAGGTACTGCCTGGGGCTTGGTCACATACAGTGAAGAAGTGGGAAGTGGATGAAAGCTGAAGACAGAGAACGGTTGCGCCATTGCCAATCCCGGAAAACAGACTGGGTAACTGAGTGGCGCATGCGCATACGCACCTATGAGCCCCGCAACAATCCACCCCGGTAGGCTAGCAGCGCCATCTAGTGGAGAGCGGAGCCGTTACACTGAGCCCCGCCCAACCGGGCCAACTTCGCTCTTCAAGAACACAAGTCTCACCACGCACTTAATTTATGGACTATAAAGAGCTACATAGACTGACTTCTAGGGGAAAATGAAATAATTTCAGTCCTACTTCAATCTGTTAGCAGGTTCATCTATTCAATCTTCTTTCTTTTCCTTTTTTTCCTTTTTCTCTTTTACACTTCTTTTTCTTGAATACAGAAAGAGAAAAAATTCATTTTTATTTTCAATTTGTATTAAAAATATTTTTCGATAATTTTTATTACTATATTTTTTACTTTTGTGTAAATTTTTTCAAATTCTCTTTTACTTCACTATATTTTAGTCTAATTCAGGGTACTTGCTTTTTCAAATCTTCAAACAATTTCCTTTTTCTTTTTCTTTTTTCTTTTTTTCATTTTCTTTTCTTTATCTTGAATGCAAAAAGAGAAAAACCTTCATTTTTACTTTCAATTTCTATTAAAAATGTTTTTCTTTATTTTTTACTATTCTTTTTGCTTTTAGGTAAGTTTTTACAAATTCTATTTTACTTCCATCATTTTATTTTAGTCTACTACAGTGTATTCACTTTGTCAAATTTTCAAACGATTTCCTCTTTTTCTCTTTTTTCTATTTTTCGTTTTTTTCTTTTTCTTGAATACAGACAGAAAAAATTCATTTTTATTTTTAATTTTTATTACAAATATTGTCTTTAATTTTTTTCTACTCTATTTGTTACTGTTGCGTAAATTTTTTCAAATTCTATTCTACTCCCATCATCTCATTTTAGGCTACTTCAGTGTATTCATTTTTTCAGATTCTCAAACAATTTCACTTTTTCCCCCCTTTTTTTCCTCTAATTTGTCAAACCACTTTCAACACCCAGACCAAAACACACCTAGGATCTAGTATCATTTATTCGATTTGTGTGTGTGTCTGTGTGTGTGTCTATGTGTTTAATTTTTTAATTTTAATATTTTGTTTAATTTTAATATTTTTTTAATTTTAATTTTTCTACCTCATTACTCTTTACTCCCTTAAAAATGACGAAATGATGGAATTCACCCCAAAAGAAAGAGCATGAAGAAACGACAGCCAGGTATTTAACCACACAGATACAAGCAAGCTGTCTGAACCAGAATTTAGAATCACGATAATAAGAATACTAGCTGCGGTCAAAAATAGATTAGAATCCCTTTCTGCAGAGATAAAAGAAGTAAAAAAATAGAATGAAATTAAAAATGGTATAACTGAGCTGAAACCACGGGTGGATACCCAGGTGTCACGGATGGATGAGGCAGAACAGAGAATCAGTGATATAAAGGACAAACTTATAGAGAATAATGAAGCAGAAAAGAAGAGGGAGATTAAGGCAAAAGAGCACAATTTAGGAATTAGAGAAATCAGTGACTCACTAAAAAGGAACAAAATCAGAATCATAGGGGTCCCAGAAGAGAAAGAGAGAGAAATAGGGGTGGAAGGGTTATGTGAGCAAATCATAGAAGAAAACTTCCCTAACCTGGGGAAAGACACGGACATCAAAATCCAGGAAGCACAGAGGACCCCCATTAGATTCAACAGAAACCAACCATCAACAAGGCATATCATAGTCAAATTCACAAAATACTCAGGCAAAGAGAGAATCATGAAAGCAGAAAGGGAGAAAAAGTCCCTAACCTACAAGGGAAGACACATCAGGTTTGCAGCAGACCTATCCACAGTACCTTGGCAGGCCTGAAAGGAGTGGCAGGATTTATTCAGTGTGCTGAATCAGAAAAATATGCAACCAAGAATTCTTTATCCAGCAAGGCTGTCATTCAAAATAGGAGACATAAAAAGTTTCCCAGACAAACACAAATTAAAGGAGTTTGTGACCACTAAACCAGCCCTGCAAGAAATTTTAAGGGGGGCTCTCTGAGGGGAGAACATATGAAAAGAAAAACAAAAGTATATATACATGAATCCCAAAAGCAACAAAGATTAGAAAGGACCAGAGAACACCACCAGAAACTCTAACTCTACAAGCATCATAATGACAATAAATTCATATCTTTCAGTACTCACTCTAAACGTCAATAGACTCAAAGCTCCAATCAAAAGACATAGGGTAACAGAATGGATAAGAAAACAAGATCCATCTAGATGCTGTTTACAAGAAACCCACTTTAGATCTGAAGACACCTTCAGATTGAAAATAAGGGGATGGAGAACCATCTATCATGCTAATCCTCAACAAAAGAAAGCCACAGTAGCCATACTTACATCAGACAATCTACACTTCAAAATGAAGACTGTATCAAGAGATGCAGAAGGGCATTATATCATAATCAAGGGGTCTAGCCACCAAGAAGACCTAACGATTGTAAACATTTATGTGCCAAATGTGGCAGCACCCAAATATATAAATCCATTATTCACAAACATAAAGAAACCCATCGATAGTAATACCATAAGAGTAGGAGACTTCAACACCCCACTCACAGCAATGGACAGATCATCTAAGCAAAAAATCAACAGGGAAACAATGGCTTTGAATGACACACTGGACCACATGGACTTAACAGATATATTCAGAACATTTCATCCTAAAGCAGCAGAATATACATTCTTCTCCAGTGCACATGGAACGGTCTCCAGAATAGACCATATACTGGGACACAAATCAGCCCTCAACAAGCACAAAAAGATCGAGATCATATCGTGCATATTTTCAGACCACAATGCTATGAAACTCAAAATCAACCACAAGAAAAATATTTGGAAAGGTAACAAATACTTGGAGACTGAAGAACATCCTACTAAGGAATGAATGGGCTAACCAAGCAGTTAAAGAGGAAATTCAAAAGTATGTGGAAGTCAATGAAAATGATAACACCACAACCCAAAGCCTCTGGGACGCAGCAAAGGCCGTCATAAGAGGAAAGTATATAGCAATCCAGGCCTTCCCAAAGAAGGAAGAAAGATCTCAGATACACAATCTAACCTTACGCCTTGAGGAGCTGGAAAAAGAACAGCAAATAAAACCCAAAACCAGAAGAAGACAAGGAATAATAAAGATTAGAGCACAAATTAATGCTATCAAAACAAACAAACAAGCAAACAAAAACAGTAGAACAGATCAATGAAACCAGAAGCTGGTTTGATCAAAAAGAAAAAGGAAAGGACCCAAATAAATAAAATCAGGAATGAAAGAGGAGAGATCACAACCAACACAGCAGAAGTAAAAACAATAATAAGAGAATATTATGAGCAATTATATGCCAATAAAACGGGAAATCTGGAAGAAATGGAAAAATTCCTAGAAACGTATACACCACCAAAACTGAAACAGGAAGAAATAGAAAACTTGAACAGACCCATAACCAGTAAGGAAATCAAATTAGTAATCAAAAATCTCCCAAAAAACAAGAGTCCAGGGCCAGATGGCTTTCCATGGGAATTCTACCAAACATTTAAGGAAGAGTTAACACCTGTTCTCTTGAAGGTGTTCCCAAAAACAGAAATAGAAGGGAAACTTCCAAGCTCTTTCTATGAAGGCAGCATTACCTTGATTTCAAAACCAGACAGAGACCCCACTAAAAAGCAGAACTATAGACCAAGTCTCCTGATGAACACGGATGCAAAAATCCTCAATAAGATATTAGCCAACCAGGTCCAACAATACATTAAAAAAATATATTCACCAAGACCAAGTGGGATTTATACCTGAGATGCAGGGCTGGTTCAATATCTGCAAAACAATTGACATGATTCATCACATCAATAAAAGAAAGGACAAGAACCATATGATCCTCTCAATAGATGCACAGAGAGCATTTGACAAAATACAGCATCCTTTCTTGATAAAAACCCTCAAGAAAGTAGGGATAGAAGGAGCATACCTCGAGATCATAAAGCCATATATGAGCGACCCAATGCTAATATCATCCTCAATGGGGAAAAACTGAGAGCTTTCCCCCTAAGGTCAGGAACAAGACAGGGATGTCCACTCTCACCACTGTAATCAACATAGTATTGGAAGTCTTAGCGTCAGCCATCGGAAAACACAAAGAAATAAAAGGCATCCAAATCAGCCAGGAGGAGGTCAAACTTTCACTCTCCACAGATGACATGATACTCTATATGGAAAACCCAAAAGATTCCACCAAAAAACTGCTAGAATTGATTCATGAATTCAGTAAAGTTGCAGTATATAAAATCAACGCACAGAACTCGGTTGCATTCCTATACCCTAACAATGAAGCGACAGAAAGAGAAATCAAGGAATCAATCCCATTTACAGTTGTACAAAAAAACATAAAATACCTAGGAATAAATACCTAGGAGGTAAAAGAATCTATACACTGAAAACTATAGAAAGCTTATGAAAGAAATTGAGGACACAAAAAAATGGAAAAAGATTCCATGCTCATGGATTAGAAGAACAAATATAGTTAAAATGTCAATACTACCCAAAGCAATCTACATATTCAATGCAATCCCTATCAAAATAACACCAGCATTCTTCACAGAGCTAGAACAAATAATCCTAAAATTTGCAAGGAACCAGAAAAGACCCCGAATAGCCAAAGCGATCTTGAAAAAGAAAACCAAAGCAGGAGGCATCACAATCCCAGACCTCAAGCTATACTACAAAGCTGTAATCATCAAGACAGTATGGTACTGGCACAAAAACAGACATTCAGATCAATGGAACAGAATAGAGAACCCAGAAATGGACCCACAAACATATGGCCAACTAATCTTTGATAAAGCAGGAAAGAATGTCCAATGGAATAAAGACAGTCTCTTCCGCAAGTGGTGCTGGGAAAACTGGACAGCGACATGCAGAAGAATGAACCTGGACCACTTTCTTACACCATACACAAAAATAAACTCAAAATGGATGAAAGACCTCAATGTAAGGCAGGAAACCATCAGAATTCTTGAGGAGAAAGCAGGCAGAAACTTCTTTGATCTTGGCCGCAGCAACTTCTTACTCAACACGTCTCCAGAGGCAAGGGAAACAAAAGTAAAAATGAACTACTGGGACCTCATCAAAAAAAAAAGTTTCTGCACAGCGAGGAAAACAATACGCAAAAGTAAAAGGCAACCAATAGAATGGGAGAAGATATTTGCAAATGACATATCAGATAAAGGGTTAGTACCCAAAATCTATAATGAATTTATGAAACTCAATATCCAAACAACAAATAATCCAGTGAAGAAATGGGCAAAAGACACGAATAGACACTTCTCCAAAGAAGACATCCAGGTAGCCCACAACACATAAAAAAATGCTCAACATCACTCATCATCAGGGAAATACAAATCAAAACCACATTGAGATATCACCTCACACCTGTCAGAATGACTAACGTTAACAACTCAGGCAACAAGAGATGTTGGCGAGGATGCAGAGAAAGAGGATCTCTTTTGCATTGTTGGTGGCAATACAAGCTGGTGCAGTCACTCTGGAAAACAGTATGGAGGTTCCTCAAAAAACTAAGAATAGAACTACCCTACGACCCAGCAATTGCACTACTAGGCATTTATCCAAGGAATACAGGTGTGCTGTTTCGAAGGGACACATGCACCCCCATGTTATAGCAGCACTATCAACAAGAGTCAAAGTATGGAAAGAGCCCAAATGTCCATCAATGGATGAATGGATAAAGAAGAAGTGGTATATATATACAATGGAGTATTACTCGGCAATCAAAAGAATGAAATCTTGCCATTTGCAACTATGTGGATGGAACTAGAGGGTATTATGCTAAGCCAAATTAGTCAGAGAAAGACAAAAATCATGACTTCACTCATATGAGGACTTTAAGAGACAAAACAGATGAACATAGGGAAGGGAAACAAAAATTATATAAAAACAGGGTGGAGGGGACAAAACATAAGAGACTCTTAAATATGGAGAACAAACTGAGTGTTGCTGGAGGGGTTGTGGGAGGGGAGATGGGCTAAATGGGAAAGGGGCATTAAGGAATCTACTCCTTAAATCATTGTTTCACTATACGCTAACTAATTTGGATGTAAATTTAAAAAAGTAAAAAAGAAAATTACAAAAAAAAGAAAGAAGCATGCAGTAGGACCTGAAGTTAGGTGCTGCCAGGGTGCACCTGCAAAAGGCTGGTCAGAGCTCACACAAATGAGTCACTGCAGCAGTGGCTAGAATAAGAGAAAGTTAAGGCTGAGAGAATCTGGCACAAGAAGTGTCTAAAGCACCATATAATCTTTTCGGTACAAACAGAAAAAGGCTTGGTGTGCCTGGGTGGCTCAGTCGGTTAAGCATCTGACTTCAGCTCAGGTCATGATCTCGCGGTTCGTGAGTTCAATCTGCACGTTGGGCTCTGTGCTGACAGCTCGGAGCCTGGAGCCTGCTTCGGATTCTGTGACTCCCTCTCTCTCTCTGCCCCTCCCCCACTCACACTCTATGTCTCTTTCAAAATAAATAAAACATTAAAAAAAATTTTTTAAAGGCTTGATAAAATTCAGTAACTATTCATAATTTAAAAAAAAATTTAATCCTCTTAGGAAACCAGGATAAACTTTCATAATCTCATCTACTAACTCATTAAACCTGCAAAAGCATCATTTTTAGTATGAAATATTAGAATCATTCCCTTTAGAACAGGAAAAAGACAAAGATATCACCATCGCTCTTCCACACTGAACTAGAAAACATGGTGTAGTAAGACAAGAAAAATAAACAAAAGGCACAAATATTCAAAAGAAAAAAACAAGGGGTGCCTGGGTGGCTCAGTCGGTTGGGTGTCCCGCTTTGGCTCAAGTCATGATCTCGAGGTTTGTGGGTTCCAGCCCCGCGTCGGGCTCTGTGGTGACAGGTCAGAGCCTGGAGCCTGCTTCGGATTCTGTGTCTCCCTCTCTCTCTGCCCCTCCCCCACTCGTGTCCTGTCTGTCTCTCTAAAACAAATAAATGTTTAAAACAATTTTAAAAACAAAAAAAAACAAAACTATATTAGTAGATGTTTGTGATTGTCTATGCAGAGGATTCAAGTGAATCTTCAGACAGATCATTATAAATAATAAGAATGCAAAGTTATTAATCTTATATTTCAATTTTTAAAAGCTGTTTGCATTTCTGCACACCAGCCACAGTTTATTTCAGTTTTTTAAATTTTTTTAATGTTTATTTATTTTGAGAGAGAGAGAGAGAGAGAGGAGAGAGCACGAGTGGGGGTGGGGCAGAGAGAAAGGGAGACACAGAATCCGAAACAGGCTCCAGGCTCTGAGCTGTCAGCACAGAGCCCTATGCGGGGCTTGAACTCACAAACCGTGAGATCATGCCTTGAGCCAAAGTCAGATGCTTAACCGACTGAGCCACCCAGGTGCCCCGCAGCAACAAATAGTTTAAAATGTAAATGTAAAGGTATGGTTTACATTTGCAGATGAAATTATATAATATTGGGGATTTTCTTAGAAATAATCCTGAGGTGGGAAAAGTAGGTAAGGTTGTAGATGAAACAAGACTGATCATGTATTCATAATTGCTGAAGCTGAGAGATGAGTACATTGCTTTTATTTTACTGTTTTATCTAGCAAGCAGTACAAATGAACTGTAAAACAAATTATAGCTGCCCACATCATCTTGTATGACTCTTAGGAACATTGCTGAGTAGAAAAATCAAATACTACGTATAGTCTGACACCACTCGGAGTAGAGACAGCAATATGCCTAGCCTGTTAACCTACTGAAATTTTGAAACTTGTATATTACTGTGGCATAGATTAGTCTAACTTAATTAATACTGTACTTAAAAATAAGTTACTTATTCATATAACCGTGTGCATATACGTAATAGTACACATGCAAACATTTTTATGAATGAATGAGACATAAGGAAGTAAAGATAGCAAGCACAGACCTCTTTAGAGAAGTGTTATAGAAATAACAGGGACCAGAGAAACCATGTGATGGCCGACAAATCACCAGAGCCCGTCAGGTCTTGAAATGGAATGTTGACAAAGACATAGGGTGAGGACAGAGACAAAGGGTGAAGGAGAACTCTGGAAAGAACAGAAGTGAAGGAGGAAGATCCCTGAAAGGGGGTGGGGCATCGCAGATGGGAAGCCATCTTTCACAGGAACTGGGACACCTTTCAGCACACCTACTATATACTGGGCACTGTGCTAGGAAATTTACATTCAAATCGTTCCTCTGGCCTCAGACTACCCTGGCCGGGGAAGATGGAGCTGCTGTAGGGAGTGAGCTGTCTGTGCCCCTGGATAGCACAATGGTGTGTCTGCACCCAGTGTGGTGACCCCAACGCTGGACGTTTTTTCTTTTTCTTTTTTTTTTTTTTTAAAGTAGACTTCATGTCCAGCATGGAGCCCAATGCGGGGCTTGAACTCACAACGCTGAGATCATGATCTGAGCTGAGATCAAGAGTTAGACGCTTAACTCACTGAGCCACCCAGGTGCCCCTAGACGTTTATGTTTCCTACTTTCAGGCTCAAGCTCTGTGCAATTATTTCTTTGCCTGCAGGACACCTTTGAGGATGAACTGGCACAGGCCCAGCCAGGAGGCAGCTCACTGATGATGGCAGTTTCTCCTCCGTGCCTCCCCACTTACCCATCCAGGAATCTGGCTACCTCACGGCTGGGTTCCGAGCACACAGGTCCCATTAATCCTCTTGGCATTAGCCAATAACTGAGGCATTAGCTGCTGACTAGGGTGTTAGCAGATAACCACGGTGTTCTCAGATAAGAATTAAGGTATCACGTAGGAGGAAGCATGGAGAGAGGCAGTATTGGGGAGACAGGGAAAGGGGAGAAGGCAGTGGTAGCTGGAAGCAACTTTGGTTGAAGTTCTGATTCTTTCCCCGAATAATGTAATGAACAATAAGCCACTTGTTTCTTCTTTGGTAATGAAGCTCCTACCTGGTGATATAAGAAAAGGATGTAACATACCAAATATCCCTTCCCTTTTTCTATGCCTCCCCCTAACAGAGCTACTTGGAAAAGACTCAAGAAGAAGTCATAAAAAACAACAAAGAAGCCACCCTGTGGGCCCTGAGCAGGGCATTTGAGAACCACTGTCTATCCGCACCTGCAAAGTCTCCCTTTTCTGCCTCCACCCGGCTCCCCCTGATAGAGAGGAAGGCCAGGAGGGAGACACTGACATGAAAACATCTTCTCAAAGTTCTCTGAGTTCTCTGTACACAAGGTGCCCAGACCCAGACAGGCCCAGAGCCTCAACTTCTCTAGAGTGAATTGTGGTCCTAACCATCTGGCTACCGTTTCTCAGCCATTGGTTAGATGGCAGGCACTGGGCCGTCCTTGATGAGCACTTTTTCACTCTGCTCCCCCAGCAGCCTCTAGAAGCTAAGTGTCATTGCTAACCCCATAAAAATAAATAACAAAAATAAGAAAGCTGAGGCTCGGACAGCTTGGATGAAGTGATGAAGCCACCCGGCTGAGCCTCAATGACTCAGGAGACTGAGCCCCCCCACAGTCTCCGTAGGCTCCCGGGGTCCTCCCAGGAGGGGCTGGCCAGCACCTAGGAGAGCTAAAAGGGCCTCTTTTTTGAGGGGATGTGGTGGCTCCACTTACTGCTCTCATCCTTTTTCTGCCGCGCAAACCATGAAAACCAAGGACATCAGCCGATCTGGGTGCAGGAGATGGTGGAGGAGACAGGGCCACGGAGGGTCATCGAGGCAGCACGCTGCACACAGCTCACACACACACATTGCCCCAGCTTCTCCTCTCCTGTGAAATGGGGTCACAGAGGGAAAGCATTCACCTCAGAGAACTTCATATCCACGGAACGTGGAGAGTTGTGTTATCATCAGCCCAGCATTGCCTGGGACCCGATCTGGCTGCTTAGCTGCTCTGAGTAGGGCTGTGTCTCTGAACATGACCCCCCCCCCCTTAAGGCGTATCCCCAGTTCTCAGGGGACACTTTAAATCCCAGGTTCAAGGGTGGTTGTTCAGGCTTGTTTCTAATGAGCTTCCTATCTGAGAAAGGGAAAACAAAGGCTATCTAATAAACACAGCTGATTCTCAAGGCCTGAACTATCCCAAACTCTTAAGAGAGGAAAGCCAATTGTGTGTGAGGGTGGACAGCCTCACCCAGGGCAGGATAATTGCAGGAAGCCCTCAGAAGGAATGTGGCATCTGCTGCCACAAAGCTGGGCTCCTGGCACCCCGACCCCCTCACTCACCCTGACACTGGCATTGGTTTGGCCTCTGGAAACATGCTGCCCCAGAACGGGATGTAACAGTTAGTGGTGACACAATCCACACACCCTCCCTGCATTCCAGACACTGCTCAAGAGGGTGTGCGTGTGGCACATGTCTACAAGAAACACCTGACTTATTGAGAAATCTCTACTGCTCAAGCCAAGAAATGTCACCAAGGATCTGGACCACCAGCCCAGCTTTGCCTTCTGTGTGGGTCTCCGGGAAGACCATGTCCCCACTCAGAGAGTCAGCTCCTGCTCAGCAGGCTCCATAAAGCCACGGCCAACAGCATCATTTTGATGTGTTAGCATTTACTGAGTGTTTATTGTGTGCCACGCATGGTACTAAGCATTTCCCTGCATCGTCCTAACTGATACTCATGCCGACCCAATCCACCGGGAAGCGTCTGCACCCCTGTTTTACAGACAAGGTAACCACGACTAGAGAACTGAAAACTTCACCAGAGGTCGTATGTCATCGGTGTTGAAACCCAGATTGCAATCCGTGCCTTCCAGACTCCAGAGACTGTGGTCTTAACCACTGGGTTTACTCGCCCCCCCAGAGACTCTTTGAGGGCCCTTCAAGAGAGAGCTCTAGATGCATGGGAAAGGGGAAGTTTTGGAGGCTCCTGTCTTTCTGATTTGAGCAGAAAGCATGCACATATTAGATGGAAGTGCAAACTTTACAAGCAACTCGTATGCCTTTCGTTAAAGATTGCTGCATGTGTGCCCTTCCTCCTCGGTGGGCCGCAAGCTCCTTAAGGGCAGGAACTGTGTGTGATATTTTTGTGCGTCTCCCACACCCGGCAGAGTGCCCAGCATCTAGCAGGTGATCTGGGAATGGGTTTCTGGAAGGGCTGTGGGGTTGAGGATAATGACAATTCTGTCTCCGGCGCCCACTCCATCCTTCCAGCCTGACTCCCGCTGTTCTCCTTCAAGCACCCCTGCTCCAGCCAAAATGACTTCACCTCCCAGCCCCTAAGACATGTCAGTGTTCCACCCTTCTGCGCCTTTGCTCATGATGTGGTCTCCCCCCTGGGATGCTGTCGTCTGTGAGCCTCTCTCAAATGCCACTTCCGCAGCAAAACCCCTCTCTCAACTGGAAATAATCTCCCCTCTCAACGAACTGCCTCCGTTCCTGCCGGCTCCTTCCCTACCCCCTCCTCCTTCATCTCTGAGGCTTAATGTGATGCTGAAGTAAGATAATGTTCTAGAAAGCTCTTCACAAACCAGGAGGCACTAACCAAACATGAGGGCTTATGAAGGTTCATATCTCATCAGCTGAGGAACCAGATTATCGACATGAGGTTCAACATTGCCCAGGACAGGACTCCATGCAGGCAAGTCACAGGGAGCCTTTGCTGAAAGCCGGGCCACTGACTTCTCTCCCTCTTCCCTGGAGCCGTGTCTATGGCCTTCCAAATCAGGCTGAGCCAGCTTTCAGCAAGCCAAAGTAAATCTTACTAGGAAGAGAAAACCACAGGAAAGGAAAAATTGGAAGTATCTACTGAACACCCTCTGAAGATGGATTTTCATACACCAGGATGATTCTCAGATCTAGCACATCCAGTGTCCCCTTTTTGTGACAAGTATTTTGTGACTTCCCCTTTTGTGTCCCACAGTGAAACTCACAGGTAATGGACATGGCAGTGACTGGCTAACTGCCCGCCAAACCTGCCCCCTCCTCCATCTGGGTGTACTAAGCTGATTTCCCAGCCTGCCTTGGCGAGGTCTTGCCATATGGGTGAGGCTTAGCCAATGGACTGGGAGTGCCACTTCCAGGGGGTGCCTCTTAGCAAAACCCAGGTCTTCCAGATGACCTGAGAAGCCATGGTTTCAAGATGACAGAATCTGATGGTGCAGATGCCAGCTGCCAAAGGATGCAGCACAAGGACTCGGCACAAGGGAGAGATCAGCTTCTATTGTTTAGGTCATTTATTTCCTACAGCCACCAGCATTGTCCTAACTAACACAATATGGCGCAGTTCCATATATCCATGGCTCCCCATCCTGAATAGGTGTAACATTTTAGTGCCGATAAAGAGGAGTTGGGTAGAAATCCGGCCCAGGATGAAGAGATGTGGGTTCTCGTCTGGGTTCTGCGGCCAACCAGCCGAGTGATATGAGTCAAGTTCACTGCCCTCTCTGGGCTTCAGTTTCTAGGACTATAAAATAAAGCGTTGAAGAGATTATCTTTAAGATCCCATCCGGCTCTCGTATTCTAGCTCTGCCTGCCTCCACTGTCTGCCCAGCATGGAACACAGTGCCCGAGACACACAGATGCTCAAAAACCACTTCTTGAATGAGAGAAAAATTCTTTACTCGATGCAACTCATGACGATATACTTTATCCACTAACAATTGGATAAAGCCACAGCAACAAGCCAGATGAACTATCAGACTCTCCCTTTTTCTGGAACAGGGAGCATTGATAGTATCCTTCCAGAACCTTACACCACTCCTCCCCTCTGCCTCTCCCTGCACAGCACTTTCCCCTCCCACCAGTACCTACCTCTCCCACCAACGAGACCCAGGTCCCTGGACCACCTGCAAATTTCTGTTTCTCTACCCTTTCCCATTCTGTCCCCACACCCTCCAGCCGGTCCCTTGAGCCACCAATTGCTATGAGTCCCCAGCAACACTGTGTCATGCCTCACTCCAAGTACTAAAATGCTAAGTATTTATTTTAAGATGGAAGAAAATTAGAGCTCGCAATTAGCACATTTTTCCAATCCATTGCCTAAACCACTGCTGTGTAGTGGAGCCAAGAACAAGTGCTAGTAAAGTTAACACAGTTTATTAAACAGGAAAAGCCATCCAGAGCTGAGCTCATACAGCAGCCACATGTAAGGTCCACCTCCTTCCTGGGACAGCTCCACCCATCAGCCTTTAATGAGGAATAGCACTCGCCTCCAAAAGCCAAACTACATATATCACAAACAGAGAGGAGGAAAGAGAACTGGATTTCTAATCCGACTCTAAGATCTATGAGCTGTGTCACCTCGAGTTGGTCAGACAACCTCTCTCTCAGTGTCCCAACCATAAAATAAAGGAAACCTATCCAATAAACCTCACAGGACTGTTATAATCACACACACACATAGACACACACACACACACACACACACATCAAGATCAAATGTGCTAACATGTGTAAAAGTATTTTCTAAGTCAGAAAAGCTCTATTCTTTTAGAAATAAATGCCTGCTGTACTAGTCTGTTTCAAGGAACAGAAGAGACATATATGTTAAAATACATGGAAACCATAACAGGTATATAACTTAAGATATTATTGTTATTGTACTATATTTTAAGTTCATATCTTCCTACAAGTGCTATGGATTTTAGCCCAATCTTGTATACCCCTGAATCTCAAACTGTGATTCAGTTGCTATTTCAGGAATTCTGCCAACAATGGAACCATATTTCAATTCTTTAACAAATGCAAATATTTCAAAAGTTTTTTCAAAGGACAAATAGGACATAGTCACTTCCTCGGGAGCTCAGCGTCCAGCTGCAGATGTTGGCATTAAACAGAGCTGAAGTGCTGTGTGCCACCAACAGCATCTACATAGACGGTGCCGCACAAGGTGCTCAGTGGAGGGGAGGTGTCTGATGATTCTCATGAATTTCTCTCATCAAGCCCTTGGTGCAGGACAGTTTTGGCCAAGGAGAAGGGGCCCTTTCTCTAGTTGGAACAAAAGTGATGCTGGTTTGTACATCAGCCTTCTACACACAGCTAATGTGAGTCAGCCCTCGAAAGTCACTCCTGCTGAGCTAATAAATCAAGTCTCTGAATCCACAAAACTGAAGGCCAGACAGTAGAATGTGGCACATCGACAAAGGTAAATGCCTCTCCGTGAAGCCTGTGAGTGAAGATGCAGCTGCCTTTCCTGGCAAGAGCTCTCCACTGCCAAGCTGCTTGTATTTAAACTAGTACAGGGATACCTAGGCTGTCTTACAGGTTGACTACCAGCAGAATAGAATTATCAATGTTCTTTGCTGAAATACATCTAAATTACAAAAAGTAAGTAGCTTGCAAGTCCCAACATTTATCCTTTAAGAGGAAATTTTCTGTGTTCTTCAAATATATTGGTGTTTCTTATAAATTATTTAAGAAAAAAAATGGTCCCACTGTCAAAATGAAAAACTTTGGAAACCTTTGCTCTAGAGTAAGTCATCTCATTTCATTTCAGACCATCTCCCACCAGCACCATGATGGCAGCAGCTCAGGGAGAACTGTATTTTTATTTGTCTGAACACTGTGGGGGTCCAAGCAACCTGACCATGGGGCCTCCTTCTTCCTTTCTAACCAAGCATAACACAGAAAGAGCATTTCCTCACATGGTGAAAGAGGCACTGCTGGGCCTCGGATTGTACAAGTTAATAACTTATCATGTTACTATTTCATGGATGTTGGCAGAAGATGTGAGACTCCTGGGTCAGAGATGAAGAACATTATTGCTCACAGCACAGCAAGCAGCATGGGTAGCAGCACGTTTGCATCAGATGCCGGCCCCCCAAAGTCCACGTGGCAATGGAATCAGGCCCAGAGGGATGCTTGGCACAGAGTGGGTCTGTACTGCAGCTGAGGGGCACAGAGTTTAGGGAATCTACTACTTTTATAGCAAGCAGTAAGCTTGCCTACTCTTTGTCCTAGAGTGAGATATTACTTCATCCATCAAGGATACTTACTACAAACACAAGTCTGAGATTTGGCTAGGTAAGGAGAAGTCAGGGGCTTGCATTCTTGGTACACCCACCAAGACATGTAGGAGTGTCATGATTTCTAGACTTTGTTTGTTTGTTTGTGTTGCCTCAAGAAACAGCACAGCGTTTAGAAAATATCTGAAGGGCAGCTCTTAAAATTAAAAAGTCAGTTTCTCCTGGATGTCACCCCTGATCCTCCCAATTTGATTTGGATCTGCTTTCTCAGAGAATAGAACACTTTATCTCCTGACTGAGCTATACTAGTCAATTCATTTACCCCTCCATGGCACCCTCTACCCACTACACAGTCAGCAGCATGAATGTAAGGGCCATGTCTTCAAATCTATTGTGATTCAGAACACCTAACATGGTATCTGGTACCAGCACGATACCCTGTGCCTAATAATTGTCTGTTGAAAGAATTAGTGGTTTAGAGTATCTTATTTGAACAGGGGCTCCTGAGCCTTGGCAAACCCTACTCCTTCAGTTATATCAGTTTAGCAAACCACCATCACAGGTACCCCTATACAGTTCTGTAATGCAGAGTTGGAAAAGACTCATATATATGTGGAAAGCACTTGAAGGCTTTTTAATTTTTCCTCAAAAATCACCCCACTAACTGAATGCACACCACTGGCCAGTGCACACCATCTGCTCTGCTGGTCTCTGCTGATTGTGCCAGATTAAAAAAGGTGACTGGAAACAGGGAGGCATGCTGGGTAGACAGGAAAATCAGCTACTCAATCTTTATCTCCAACAATGGTCATTTCCAACAGACCTGGGAGTTTTAGGAAAGCGTATTTAGAGAATATTTTAAATGCATGATTTAAGAGATCATCTGGTAAATTTTCCAAGAAAAAAAAGATTGTGGGCTGAAGTAAAGGACCTCATTTCCAGGAGAGTTCCTTTCCATACAACTTTGTCATTTCAATCTTGAGATCCTATGTTATCAAACACCCCCAACATCATGTTCCAGAGAAAGAGGATTGTTTGAAGCTGGCTTTCTCGGCCTTCCACAGTCATTCATTCGCCCAGGACTTTACCCACGGCCCTTTTCCCTCCCAGCAATATCTGTCCCCCTAATCTCACCAGGAAATCCAGGCCAGCTGCTGATTTCAAGCTCCTTGATCTCCCTGCAATAATGAGTATCCCAGCATGCCCTACAGACCCACTTTGCCAGCTCCCAGACTGCAATGCCAAGTGGAGTAATAAATAGTTGCCATGTGTTGCTGCCCCAACACCCTCAAAAAGGAAGAGCAAACACAATGGCTTATCAACAATACTCACGTGCCCTCACTTGAGATTTCTCATTCCCAGGCCAGGCTCCCAGGTACACACAATACCCACTCCTGTCAATGGAGGTGACGTTAGATGAATGGTTTCTCAGGCCAAGCCCTTAATTGTTTCTTTCATATCAGTATTATATTTTTATAATTCTGATGAATCTAGGGTCAACTTATTACGATAGGAGGGGATTTACTAGCTATAGTAAAAAGCATGGATTTATAATAAAAAGTCTATTGGTTTAAATCTCTTTTTACATTCCTACTAGTTGGGAGACATTGGCCAAGATACCTTCCTGTTTCTGAGATTCAGCTTTATCACTGTACAGGGGAACCAACAAATATATACCATTGGCCTATGTGGAAATTAAAATGAATAACTCATGAAGCATGCTTAATAAATGTTTGTTCCTTTCTCTAATGCTCTGTGTCTGTATGAGGGTCAGAAGTACCAGGGCCCAGACAGTTTTCCAAAACCTAAAAAAAATAACAAAGCTGAATTAAGAATATGAAGAGGTGGGGCGCCTGGGTGGCTCGGTCAGTTAAGTGTCCGACTTCGGCTCAGGTCATGATCTCACAGTTCATGGGTTCATGCTCTGCTTCAAGATCTTTGCTGACAGCTCAGAGCCTGGAGCCTGCTTCAGATTCTATGTCTCCCTCACTCATGCTCTGTCCTTCTCTCTCTCTCTGTCAAAAATAAACATTAAAAAATTAAAAAAAAAAAAAGGAATGTGAAGATGTAACCCATAGAATGGGAGAAAATATTTGCAAATCATGATAAAGGACTAGTTCCAGAATACATTAAGTACTCTTACAACTCAGCAATAAAAAGACAACCCAATTTTATGACTACAGCTTTGTATTATAGCTTAAAATCTGGAATCATGATGCCTCCAGTTTTTGCTTTTCTTTTTCAGTATTGCTTTGGCTATTTGGGGTCTTTTGTGATTCCATACAAATTTTAGAATTGTTTGTTCTAGCTGTGTAAAAAATGCTGGTGGTATTTTGATAGGGATTGCATTAAATGTGTAGATTGCTTTGGGTAGTATAGACTACTGACCCATGAGTATGGAATGTTTTTTCATTTCTTTGTATCGTCTTCAATTTCTCTCACAAGTGTTCCATAGTTTTCTGAGTACAAATATTTTATCTCTTTAATTAGGTTTATTCCTAAGTATCTTATTGCTTTTGGTGCAATTGCAAATGGGATCAATTCCTTGATTTTTTTTCTGCTGCTTTGTTAGTGGTGTATAGAAATGCAACAGATTTCTGCACATTGATTTTATATCCTGAGACTTTGCTGAATTCATGTATTAGTTCTAGCAATTTTTGATGGAGTCTTTTGGGTTTTCTACAGAGTATCATGTTGTCTGCAAATAGTGATAGTTTGACTTCTTTCTTGCCGATTTAGATGCTTTTTATTTCTTTTTGTTGTCTGATTACTGAGGCTAAGACTTTCAGTACTGTTAAGTAGTAATGGTGAGAGTGGACATCCTTGTCTTGTCCCTGACCATAGGGGAAAGGCTCTCAGTTTTTCCCCATTTAGGATGATAATAGCTATGGCTCTTTTGTATGTGGTCTTTATGATGATGAAGTATGTTCCATCTATCCCTACTTTGTTGAGGATTTTTATCAAGAATTGATGCTGTATTTTGCCAAATGTATGGTACTGACACAAAAACAGATGCAGATCAATGGAACAGAATAGAAACCCCAGAAATGGACCCACAACTATATGGTCAACTAATCTTTGACAAAGCAGGAAAGAATATCCAATGGGAAAAAGTCAGGCTCTTCAACAAATGGTGTTGGGAAAATTGGATGGCAACATGCAAAAGAAACTGGACCACTCTCTTACACCATGCACAAAAATAAATTCAAAATGGATGAAAGACCTAAACATAAGACAGGAAGCCATCAAAATCCTAGAGGAGAAAACAGGCAACAACTTCTTTGACCTTGGCTGCAGCAACTTCTTACCTGACATGTCTCTGGAGGTAAGGCAAACAAAAGCAAACATGAACTATGGGGACTTAATCAAAATAAAAAGCTCTGCACAGCAAAGGAAGCAATCAACAAAACTAAAAGCCTACAGAAAGGAAGAAGATATTTGCAAATGACATATCTGATAAAGGGTTAGTATCCAAAATCTATAAAGAATTTATCAAACTCAACACCCAAAACCAAATAACCCAGTTATGAAATGGGAAGAAGACATGAATAGACACTTTTCCAAAGAAGACATCCAGGTGACTAACAGACACATCGCTCATCATCAGGGAAATATAAATCAAAACCATGATGAGATACCACCTCATGGCTAAAGCTAACAACACAAGAAACAACAGATGTTGGTGAGGATGCAGAGAAAGGGGAACCCTCTTGCACTGTTGGTGGGAATGCAAACTGGTGCAGCCACCCTGGAGAACAGTATGGAGGTTCCTCAAAAACCTGAAAATAAAACTATCCTATGACCCATCAATTGCATATTAGGTAATTACCCAAAGGATACAAAAATACAGATTTTTGTTTATAGCAGCATTATCAACAATAGCCAAACTATGGAGAGAACCCAAATATCCGCAATCAATGATAGATAAAGAAGATGTGATATATGTATCTATATATAGATATAGGTATATAGATAGATAGATGATATAGATAGATAGATAGATAGATAGATAGATAGATAGATATAGATGCACACACACACAATAATGGAATATTACTCAGCTATCAAAAAGAATAAAATCTTGCCATTTTCAATGACATAGATGGAGCTAGGATGTATTATGCTAAGTGAATTAAGTCAGTCAAAGAAAGACAAATACCATATGATTTCACTCATGTGGAAATTAAGAAACAAAACAGATGAACATACGGGACACAGGGAAGACGAGAGAGGGAAACAAATCACAAGAGACTCTCTTAACAATAGAGAACAAACTGAGGGTTGATGGAGGGATGTGGGTGGGAGATCGGCTAGATGGGTGATGGGTATTAGGAGGTCACTTGTGATGAGCACTGGGCGCTGTATGTAAGTGATCAATCACCGAATTCTACTCCTGACACCAATATTGCACTGTATGTTAACTAAAATTTAACTAAAAATAAAAAGACAATCCAATTTTTTCAAAAGGCAAAAGTTCTGAATACACATTTCTCCAAAGAAGATATGCGAATAGCCAATAAGCATAAGAAAAGATGCCCAACACCATTACTTACCATGGAAATGCAAATCAAAACCACAAGACACCACGTTACAATCACTAGGGTGGCTACGATCAAAGACAGATTGGTGAGAATATGGAGAAACCGGAACCTTCATTTGTGGCTTGGCACAAACAGCTTGGCAATTCCTCACAACGACTGAGCAATTTCACTCCAGGTACCTATGTACCCAAGAGAAATAAAAACATATGTTCAATCACAAATGCGTTCACAAATGGTCAGAGCAGCGCTATTCACAACAGCCAAAAAACAGAAACCATCCAAAGGCCCAATGGATGAATGAGTAAATCAATGTGGTCTTTCCATACAATGAAATATTATTCAGCCATAAAAAAGGAATGAAGGACTGATTCGTGCTACAACATGGATGAACTTTGCAAAAATTATGCTAAGTGAAAGAAGACAGTCACAGAAGAACACCTATTATATGATTCCAATTGATATGAAATGCCCATGGCTGGCAAAGCTACAGAGATGGAAAGCAGATTCGTGGTTGTGTAGGGCTTCAGGGGAAGAGAGGGAGAGAGGGAGGGGGACTGCTCATAGCGATAGTATTTCTCTGGGAGTTTATATAAATACTCTAAAATGAACAGCAGCGATGGATGCACGGTTCTGTGAATACACTAAAAATAGCTGAAATGTACATTTTAAACAGATGAATTTTGTAGATCAATTATATCCCCACAAAGCTGGGGGTTTTATTACGTTTATTTTTTTTAAAGACAGACAGAGCGTGCGAGCAGGGGAAAGGCAGAGAGAGGGAGACACAGAATCCAAAGCAAGATCCAGGCTCTGAGCTGTTAGCACAGAGCCCGACGCGGGGCTGGAACCCCTGAAACTGTGAGATCACGACCTGAGCCAAAGTCAGATGCTTAACCGACTGAGCCACCCAGGTGCCTCCCCCCAAGTAAAGCTGTTTTTTTTTTTTTTTTAAAAAAAGGACTCACCCAATGGGACCCAAACCTGGTTCTCCCTGCAGAGAGACCAGACCCACTGGCTAGAGAAACATTGCCATTCCTGAAAGGTGGGAAAGTAACCTTAGCCCCCTCTGATTTGGACCCCAGGCAGCAACCATATCTAGGACCCAACTCACGTTTGCAAAGAAGAAAGGGGTGTACATCCTGATGGAAGGTGAGAAAGGAGAATGCGTTGTTCAGGGTCGGCTCATGTGGGTTCTCTGCACATGCTCCTGGGCCGTTCGCAGCCAGGGTGAAAGCAGCAAGCTCTCACTCTGTGGGACGTGCAATCACCTCGGTGGCTGCAGGGAAACATGATTGTACCTTAACGATAATTTTTTATTCTGCCATTATGAAGGTATATTGCCATGTCAGGAGGAACGAAGTAATGTTATTTAAAAGTTTGTTAGATTGATTAAACCTTTTAAATGTTTGAGGACCTCCATTTGCGCTCTTGCCCCTGTTCCTGAAACTATTAGGGCAGACCTGTCTACCGCACACATTAGTAGCTGAGCTGGGACTACAATGGGGGATGAACCCCACTTGCAAGCCACCTCCCTAAATCAAGTTACCATGCTCTTCTTGCACCTCGATGTTAGAATAATCTCCAAACTGGTCTTTCTACTTCCCCCTCCTGCCGCCCTGGCCCCGCCACAGTCACCTAAAAAGATGACTATGGTCACCTTGACCTAAAAAGGTGATCACCTGGGGGCACCTGGATGGCTCAGTCCGTTGAGCTTCCGACTTCAGCTCAGGTCATGATCTCACAGTTCCTGAGTTCAAGCCCATGTCAGGCTCTGTGCTGGCAATGTGGAACCTGCTTTGGATTCTCTGTCTCTGTCTCTCTTTCTCTCTCTCTCTCTCTCTCTCTGCACCCCCCCCCCGCTTGTGTTCTCTCAAAAATAAATAAATAAACATTTTTTAAAAAAGGTGATGACCTCCGGATGACCAACAGGCACATGAAAAGATGCTCAGCGTCGCTCCTTATCAGGGAAATACAAATCAAAACCACACTCAGGTATCACCTCACGCCAGTCAGAGTGGCCAAAATGAACAAATCAGGAGACTATAGATGCTGGAGAGGATGTGGAGAAACGGGAACCCTCTTGCACTGTTGGTGGGAATGCAAATTGGTGCAGCCGCTCTGGAAAGCAGTGTGGAGGTTCCTCAGAAAATTAAAAATAGACCTACCCTATGACCCAGCAATAGCACTGCTAGGAATTTACCCAAGGGATACAGGAGTACTGATGCCTAGGGGCACTTGTACCCCAATGTTTATAGCAGCACTCTCAACAATAGCCAAATTATGGAAAGAGCCTAAATGTCCATCAACTGATGAATGGATAAAGAAATTGTGGTTTATATACACAATGGAATACTACGTGGCAATGAGAAAAAATGAAACATGGCCTTTTGTAGCAACGTGGATGGAACTGGAGAGTGTGATGCTAAGTGAAATAAGCCATACAGAGAAAGACAGATACCATATGGTTTCACTCTTATGTGGATCCTGAGAAACTTAACAGGAACCCATGGGGGAGGGGAAGGAAAAAAAAAAAAAAAAGAGGTTAGAGTGGGAGAGAGCCAAAGCATAAGAGACTGTTAAAAACTGAGAACAAACTGAGGGTTGATGGGGGGTGGGGGGGGAGGGGAGGGTGGGTGATGGGTATTGAGGAGGGCACCTTTTGGGATGAGCACTGGGTGTTGTATGGAAACCAATTTGACAATAAATTTCATATATTAAAAATAAATAAATAAATAAATAAATAAATAAATAAATAAAGGTGATGACCTAAAGTGATCCTTTTAAAACCTAAGTCAGATACAACCCCTCTGCTCAAAGCCCCAAAATGGTTAAAAGCCAGTGTCCTCACAACAGTGTGAGGAGGTGCCCTCCCCTGAACTCCTTTTCCACACACTCCTGCTCACTCACTCACCAACTCCACACATGCCTCTCTTTTTCTTTTTTTTTTTAATGTTTATTTATTTTTGAGAGAGAGACAGAGAGACAGTGCGAGCAGAGTTGGGGCAGAGAAAGAGAATCCAAAGCAGGCTCCAGGCTCTGGGGCTTGAACCCACAGACCGAGAGATTATGACCTGAGCCGAAGTCAGATGCCACATGTGCCTCTCCGATAGTCCTCAAACTCCCCCAGGCAGGCTCCTCCTCAGAGCCTTGGTACTCACTGTTTCCTCTACCTTTAACGTTTTTCCCCCAGATGCGACAGGGCACACTCCCTCCATGGTTTCAAGTCCTTGGGTAAATATCTTCTTAGTGGGAACTGCCCTGACCACCTATTTAGGATCAAACTCTAGTAAAAACCCTTCCTCCTTTCCCATTTTACTTTTCTTCCTACTACTTACCATCATCTATCACACTATATAATTTACAGATTTATTTCATTATCTGTCTTGCCTTTAAAAAGCAGGGAAGTTCCATAAAGTCTGATCCATTCACAGCTGTATCCACAGCATCTAGTAGGTATTTGAGAAGTCCTCAATGAATGGGTGAATGAATTAATGGATGAGTGGTGCTTTGCCTCAAAAGTAGCAGCTTCAACTTTTAAGGGCTGGGCAGAGATTAAAAAACCAGTCGGATCAAGAAGACCTTTTTCCAGGGTGAACAAACTGGGAGAGCTGATATCCTGGAAGGCAGGTGGGTGGGAGGACCCAGCAATGTCAAATGCCACCAGAAGCAGAGCAAGATAAACTCTGAACAGTGAAGCTGAATACAAGGATGAGTACAAGGATCTGGCTTGAAGACTTCCCCATGAAAACATACTGCAGAAATATTAAGCGCCATTTTGGTTGTCGTGACTATTAACCACATTATTACTAAGTTCTCCGGTGAGATCTGAGCAATCTTACAGTAACAGTGGTGAAGAGTAGTGTTATCTGATGTAACTTTTTGCATCTTTCTATAAACAGCTGTAGAATGCCCAACTTCATGGTGATTCTAGGAAGCAAGCTCAGGTCATAGGACGCACATCTTATTATGGCACTGTATACATATTTATTCGTTATCATCGCTGCTTAAGTATGACTGGGAACATTGCAGAACACTGTTAGACATTTTGTCTCTTTTGTGTTCCTGTCAGCACAGTGTCAGGATTTAGGAAAGGATTGATCTGGAGTCATAAAGCACCTGAGTTGAAAAATCATCAATCAATGATTGAAAACAATCCTGTGTGTCAGTCACCACTCCAGCTGCTTTCTGCTTTCACATGATAAATAAGGTAGTCTTCAGAACAAGCTAGTGAGGAAATATTATTATTCCAATATATGGCAAGAGCTCAGGCCATGAAGTCACACAGCCTGGGTTTTCATTGCTACTTACCAGTCATGTGTCCTCGGACATCCTTTTTAACCTCTCTGAGTCCTGTAATAACAGCATCTATCTTGTGGGAATAAAATGAGGATTAAAACAAAAGGATATGTATAAAGTTCTCAACGTAGTAAGTAGCGAGCTCTCAGAAAGTATTTTGTTACGACAATTAGTGACAATTGAACCTGAAAGAGCCTGGCTAAGTAATTTGCCCCAAGTATCCTAGCTAGTAAATGAGAGAGTCTAGATTCGAACCCACCTCTTCCATGACCTAAATAATTCTTTCCCCAACTCATCATAGTCACCTCACCATATTTTCCAGTTGTGGGGGAGGGCATTCCTTGTTGAGTATGAAAGTTACACAGCAAGCTGGGAGGGTCTTGGGCTCACGGTGATGTCAGGTCAGGCTTCAGTCCTCTGGGACCTCTACTGGACTAGCCCATCCAAAAGGGCTCTCCTGCACATCTGGTGCCTGCACAGGGATAATGGGTTGCTGGGCTTACCAAAGATGCTGGGACAGCCACAAAATACAGCACCAAGTCACCAACTGCTGACTCTTCAGGAAAAGTCCTGCTGTACAGAACACATACACATTCCCACCACCACCCGTGTCTCTGCTTTATGGTAATACCTAAGGTGTCAACTCCTTGAAAACAAAAACTATTGTGCACTGGTCAATGCCGGCCCCCCAGAACTGCGACTAGGATGTGGCATAAGCTTAATACATATTTGTGGATAAAGGCAGGGAAGGGGGAGATGGAAGAAGGGGAGAGTAGAAGGGAGAGGGAGAGAGGGAATGAGGAAAGTCCTCCCAGGAATGTATGTTGGTATTTTTAAAAAATAGAAGGATATGTTTCTTTCCACTATGAGCCCTGCCTCTTGCGGGTCCATGTTCCACTTTTCAAACAAGGAGACCATCTCCTTCCTAACGTACCCCCAGAGAAAAGGACAGTGTCTCCCATGTGACGCATAGAAACCGCCCTCTACCCCGCCACCATCACTATTTTCCAGCTTGTCAGTCAAAGCCAATGAGCACCAGAGCCTGGCCAATCACTGTACAGCTTGACATTGCCCATCCCCATGGGACCCTCCCCCCAGCGGACTCAGGGTAAATTGCATCAGAACCTCAGGCAGAAGCTGGCATCTGTATTTCTTAGAGTTCGTCAGTTGATTCCAATGCACAGCCAAGAAGCTGCAATTGAGAATGACAGCCACTTGTCTGGAGGATGGACAACTCTTGATACACACACACACACACACACACACACACACACACACTTCAAAATCTAGCTCTTAGAGCCCACAGAGGTGTGTAGTCCCACTTCATCTGAACTCCTCTTAACATACCTTAGCTACCCACCTTCTTCTCCACATTTTAATTTTCATTCGGTTTGTACTTGTCATCTCTTCTGATAGTAAATTCCCGGAG
Organism: Lynx canadensis; assembly: GCF_007474595.2. NCBI lineage: Eukaryota > Metazoa > Chordata > Mammalia > Carnivora > Felidae > Lynx > Lynx canadensis. The sequence goes on along the minus strand of NC_044309.1, from coordinate 124,810,539 downwards.
GATAGGATTTTTCTTCCTCCACCCCGTGAGCACCTAAGAGCACCTGGCGTGTACTGCCGCTCGGCCAGCTGCTGACTGCGCGAGCAAGCAGCAGGCCTGAAGGCAGGCAGGCACTTGGAGTGGAGGAGCTGGTCTCACAGAAAATCCTACAAGGATTTTCCTACACATCTTTGGCTTTTCTTCTCTGATTCTTCCTTTTCCTCTGCTCTGGCACTGGACATTCCTACCCATTTCCTGGCTCTCCGGCAAAGTGGGGAGATCCTGGCCCAGAACCCAATTTCTCAGCATTGGGCTGTGTCAACCCTGCTGAGCGGCTGCTGCTTTAAATAAATGCATCTGGGCATTTCAGACTTGCAGCGCAGACCCACCTCGATCCTTGTTACAGCTTCAGATCATTTGAAGCGGCTCAAGAGGGAATGTGAAGGCCCAGACTCCCACAGAGAGGCAGCTAATAAGCTAAAGGGAAAGGGGAATGTCTAACTGAATGGGGGGCAACAGGGATCCTGGCCAAAATTCCCCATCGAAGACACAAAAATCAATTTTGAATGGATTTGGACAGACAGTCCTGCCAGGACATTCCAGTGGCGTCTAAACACCAGCGGTGGACGAGGAGAATGTGTGTTGTTCTGTAGGATCGCCTGGGCTGCCAGGGAACTTGATACCTCCAGCTTGGCCCTCTGTCCCCGGCCTCTGACACCCCTCCCCCTTCCAAAGACCCTCTGGCTGCCTGAGTCACTATAATATATCGCATTCCCCCCCCAAGGAGTAAGTCTGCTGCTAGCCTCAGGATAAACGGTTTCTTGCACTTTTGCTTCCTATTAGGCAGAGAAAATGAGTGGAGATGCCACAATTAGGCCCAGAGCCAGTAAACCAGGTAAAGCTTTTGGACTCAAAACTAAATCCACATGAAACCTAAGAAAAGAGCTTCTTCCTCTCTCCCCAGTTTCCACGTCTTGTTAGGCAGCGGAAGAACTGTGCCTACTCCCACCCTCCTGCGTGAACCACAGAAGTGTCACTATGCAAGGAAAGGCAAATGTGTTTGCTCTATGATGCAAACTCCAGTAGATTGATAGTGCCTGAGGGGAAGCAGCCTTCCCTGAGGCTCAGTGGAAATTACTAATCAATTACAATTGATTAGTGATGTCTGCCACGTGCCTGAAAATTACAGTTGATTAGTCATGTCTGCCATGTACCCGGAAAGGAGATTGTAGAGTGTTCACCGTGTTTTTGTCAACCTCCAGGGCGAGATCCAGGCTCCCCGCTAGTAGGAACGGAATTCCCACACGATGGTGACACTGGCACTGCTGTAGTAGGTAGTGTAGCTTGGGTGGGAAGTTGGAGCACAGCTGGTTCTCTTCCATGGGATGGGCTCTTCCTCTCTTTCCTTCATAACTGAGGAAATGAGATAACCCCCTTAGTTGGGGGCATCCTGCATCTCTGAGGACAAAGGCGGGGGAGGTGGAAGACAAGACATGGGTGGCTCTGGGAACATGAGCAAAGGGAATTCTCCAGACTCACATCCCAGCTTCCCGGTCAGAAAGAAGCCAGGGAAGAACAAGGGCTCAGGCTCTAAGGAGAGGTAACTTGCATTGCCATGCTTTCCTCCCACCACCCCCCACCCCCCACTACAGACCTGGAGTACAACCGACAAGCTGGGGAAAGCCTTATTAAAGAAGAGTCCAACCAAAAAAAAAAGAATTTTTTTTCCAAAGCCACAGTGAACCATGAATTGGACCTGAATGTAAAAAACAGCTTCTGTTTTGTTTGTTGGTTGGCCTGTTCTTTGCTTTTTCAAACAAAAACAATAACAAGAAGGCTGAACTGCAGTAACTTTGATGCTATCTGATAGCATTTGGCCCTGCTCCTACAACCTCCCTGCTTGTCTATGTCTGAGTAAAAACAAAATGCAAGTATGTTATCTGGGGTGGGAAGAAAGGCATGCATTCCCATTATCACATTAACAGATTAGACTCCAAGAGCAGGCCCCCAAGAAACACGGACAGGATGTGCACATTTCTACAGGGAGGGAAGAAGGTCAGAAAAGGCCAGACAAGGGGAGCCTGGATGGCTCAGTTGGTTAAGCATCTGACTCTTGATTTCAGCTCAGGTCATGATCTCCCCATTCATGGGTTCGAGCCCCGCATCAGGCTCTGCACTGACAGTACAGAGCTTGCTTGGGATTCTCCTTTTCCCTCTCTCTCTGTCCTTCCCCTGCTTGAGTGCTCTCTCTCTCTCAAAATAAATAAACATTAAAAAATATATTTAAAAATTTTTTTAAAAAGAAAGAAAGAAAATGCCTGATGAGAAGAAAGAGTCTGGTGCCTCGGTGTGGTATTCTGAAAACAGGGGTCAGTGAGGTGACAACTGACAGTAGGCTAGATGAGGAAGGGGCATACCTGGCCAAGAGATCTGAAAGAAGCCCAGATGAGACAGTCAGGTGGCACTTATGTCTCCATTTTATTGAGAAACAGCTCCAGATTCCCAATTTCTCAGCATGTTTCTGCCACGTCCCCATGTAACCCATTGCTGTTGAAAATAACCACTACTGGGGTGGCCTGTTAAAAAGATGTTAACTTGCTGCCTCTTCATCAGAGATACAATAGCTTTCTTTATTGAAAAAATACATACACACACACAGCAGGGGAATTTGACCCATTGAGACCCCACAGAAAGACCTCTTTGGACAGTTAGAGTTTCAACTCGAGGTCTCTGGGCTTCAACAGACTCCTGGGAGCTTTGCTGAGACCTTTCTTAAGGTTTGGCAAGATTCAGTTTTCCTTCCATCAGGTATTTCCTACCTTACAAAAGGAAAAATTCTTAGCTTCTGTATTTAGAAATTTAATACCAATAAAAACAGGGCCGTTTATACATGAAAGATGGAAAACCATCCTCAGGAGGCACCTCAGCTTTGGTCAGTCAGTCAGCAGGGTGTGCTGACCGCATGGCTTTCTCTCTGCACCACACTGAGCAAGGCACAGACAGAGGAGCTGAAGGCTTGGCCCCCGAGGGCAACAAGCAAATTCCCTTCATTCAACAGAAAGGAGCTGACTCCTTTCTATAAGCAAGGCATTGTGCTTTGGAAAAAGAAGCTCTATTAGACAAGGGCCCTATTTTCTGAAATATACACAAATAACTCTAGGAAATGGAAAAATGTGGTAGGAGTTATAAGACAGATTTAGAGAAAGTGCTCAGGACCATGAGTTAAGAGGGGAACAAGCTTCCAGCTGATGTAACCCAAAAATACCCTGTGGAGAAGATGGCAGTTGAGTTAGGGATGGAAGGATTGGCTCCTCAGAGTGGGTTTCTCTCAGAAATGAGGGAGGGAGGTGAGGTGGTGAAAAGCATGAGTGCTAGGACCAGGATGCCTGGGTTTAAGCACAGTCTCCACCGCCACCCCATCAACAAGCGTACTTACGTTTCTGAGCCTCAGTTTTTCTCATCTGTGAATTGGGGCCAATAATATTTACCTCTTAGGGATAAATGAAAGGATTAAATGGGGGAATTAATGAAAAATTCTTGGCATAGAAAGTGCTCAAGAAATGTTACCCCATAATTAGTTTTTCAAAAGATGGTGATCATGAGAACTGTAAAAGATGGCTGACAGATGTAAAGTCTTGCTTGGCAGGGGAAGAAAGCCTGGGTCACAGGTATACAATCAGAAGTTTTGATCTGCTCCCAAAAGTACCATGCTGAACGAGATAACTTAGAAGGAACACTTCCCAGAACCCAAGTCACAGGGAGTAAAGCCATTATCAAGGCAAGGAGAGCCTCTCATGGGGGAACAAGAAGGTCCTTTGGCCCAAATATCACTATCAAAAAGGCCTCAAGTTTACACTTTTGGTATTACTTCCAACTGAGTTATGCACAGAAACACAGAGAGCCATTGGCATAGATTGTGAACTTATGTAAACATTTAATTCCACCAACATGTGGGAATCTCTTTCTTTTTAATAAACCAGGTGTCTCAAAAATATGGAAGTGGCCCAGGCTCCTCTTGACCTTTGAGAGGTTATAAGGCAACTTTAGGTAGCCTGAGGTCTCTAATCAAGTCCAGTCACTGATGGGGAGTCAAATGAACAGCAGTCATGCAGTGTCTGACCTAAAGCAGCCATGCTCTTAAGCCTCGTTATCATATGTGGACTTGTAGAAATGAGACCACTAGGCTTACCTGCTCTAACAATAGCATGAGCAAGAGCATAGAAGCAAGGAGCCAGGTACGTGCAAGGGAAAGAGAGTCATGAAGGCTGGTCAAGTATGGAGCCCATGAAAAGAAAAAGAAACCCCAGGGTTCAGAATCCAAGTGGGAATCAGATAATGGAGGAGAGAAAGACTAAAAATTCATGCCAGCTTTTATTGGTGTTCACCAATTTACACAGTTACCAGTGGAATCAAACTGAGTCATTTATCAGTTCCTCACTTGTCACCATTAATTCTGGAAAAGCATTCTTCACTTCCATCATCTCAACCGTCTTAAAAAGTTCTGTCATCACTTCATGTGCCCCTTCCTCATCCTAGGAACTGCCCTGGATGTTCCTTCCCATCTCCTAGATGTATTATTTGCTCAGATATCAAGGAATGAAATGCCCAAGGAGTGAAATCTGCCCATGGCCATTAAGCCATTCATTGCAGAGGCATTGCCTGGTTTGACTTCTTGGTCTTTTTAAAATTTACCAAATACTTTTCTGTCTATGTAATCTATTTGATAAGGGTCAAGTTTTAGAGATCAAGGTATAAAGACCAAAAATTCAGACACATGTTTAGGCAAAGTACTTTTATTACAAAAGGCAGTCTCAAAGGTGTAACTTGGACTGCAATAGAGAATACTCTAGGATATTTCAATGGCTTGTGAAACCATGAGGCAGAATGTTGAAATAGGATTCTTCCAGAAAACCTGAGATGAAAAGTATGAAAGAGATGGTGAGTTGTCTTCCACATGCCCATTCTCCCCTCAGAGGCAGGAAAGAGGAGATTGCAATTGTTAGTTGACCCATCCTCCTGTATGACCTCAGTCCAAGAAGTGTTGGTCAAAGTGTTACATGAGATTTTCATACTTGAACCCTCCAATTGTGGCCCAGTAGGTCCCAGTTCCAACTGCTGAAGCCTCCCTCTCCTTCAGGCTCCCTTGACAAATCGTCTCCACATCTCATGAGGGCCCACCCCGAGCAGATCTGACCCTAGGTTTCTCTCCGCACTGCCTGTCTGGCTGGACCAGCCTACTCTTGGACCACCTCTACCCAAGGGCAAAGCAGAACAAGGGAGCCCAAGTGGAGAGGAGACCTCTGAAGTCATGGTCAGATGATCTATAATGGCCAGGGCTATGACTGTCTAATGACAGAAATTCAGCAAACAGAACAGCCTATAGTATATAAGCCTATAGTATATTGGAAGTAGTTACTTCCAATAAAGGGAGGCAGGGGAACGGGATGCCCATAGAGGTGGCTGTCAGCTGTTGTCAGTGTTCTATTCTCCATGCTTGTAGTCTTATTTAAAATAAATTACTACCTGGGGCACCTGGGTGGCTCAGTTGGTTAAGCATCTGACTTCAGCTCAGGTCATGATCTCACAATTTGAGTTCAAGTCCCACATCAGGCTCTGAGCTGACAGCTCAGAACCTGGAGCCTGCTTCAGATCCTGTGTCTCCCTCTCTCTCTCTTCCCCTTCCCCCTCCTCTCAAAAATAAAAAAAAAACATTTAAAAAATTAAAATAAATTACTACCTTAATAAAAAGAGGGAACTTGCACATGGGCCAACCATGAAGGTGTGTCATGACCAAGAATTAGAATGAATCTGGTTTGCACTCCTAGGTCAGCTATACCTCTATTTCCAGAAGGCAAAAATTACTACTCAGTGAATGAATTCCCACAAGGAAAATTGCTCTTAAGTTATGACTGGAAAGGATCACAAGAAGGAGAGGGTTCCCTGCAGGGCTGACACGTTCCTTTTCTTCATCTGGTGCTGGTTACTTGGATAGGTTCACTTTATGAAAAGTCCATGAACTATACACTCATGATATACTTGTCTGTGTGTATTATCTTTTTCAAAGAATAGAAAAGGCATTTTTTTAATTGCTCTCCCTATACTAAGATCCAGTGAATCCATAAGTGTATTTAAGAGCAACACTCCAGAGGAGCCAAGATGGCGGAACACCATGGAAGCTTTTTGTGTGTCTCGCGTCCATGAAATACAGCCAGATCAACACTAAACCATCCTGCACACCTAGAAAACTGATCGAAGGATTAACACAACAGTCTGCACAACCTGAACCACAGAATTCAGCAGGTACATGGCACAGAAAGGTGAACTTGGGGAGTGAGAAGCCGCAGAGGATAGGGAACCACTTTTGCGGGCAGAGAGAGGATGGAGACTGGGGGGGGGGGGGGGCGGGGAATACAGGAAAAGCACCCCTCCCCAAAAGCAGCCGGAGAGAAAGTGGAAAATTGGAAACAGCCATAGGGACTAAACTAAAAAGAGAGAAAGGAGAAAGGAGAGGGTTTAAACTCCATCAAGACTGTAAACAAGGGGAGCGCAGGGGCTGCAACTCCACAGCTTGATACCTGGCAGTGCTCTGGTGGGAAGGGTGAATCCCCAGAAACAGAGTGGAGTCTGGGAGGTTCTCAGGCCACATGGGGAAAAGCGGTTCCACTACTGGAAGGACAGTTGGTAGAGACTGTTGAAGCCACCTGGTCCCAGCAGACCCAAGAAAACGGCCACATTCACTGGTGCCAGAACAAGGTCGTTAAGGGTGAAACCTGGTGCCAGATGTGTGTTGTGATTTTCCATAATCCCTGAAAAGCTGCTGCTACATTATCTCGTGAACTTTTTCTGGGGTGGGCTGGCACCCGGCTGCAGTCTCAGGGCACCGGCAGCAGCAGGGTCCAGCAAGCATTCCTGGGTGCAGCCGATATTCGGCAATTGCTCACTCAGCCATTACTCAGTGAGACCCTCCTGCAGAGGGGCGGAATGGGTCAAAGTCGCAGTCCTTCAGAAGTAAGGGGCCGGGAAAAACCGCCGCATCTGAGACAAAACTCGGGAGAGAGGTACTGCCTGGGGCATGGTCACGGAGAGTGAAAAAGCAGGGAGTGGACAAAAGCCAAAGACAGAGGACAGTTGCGCGATTGCTGATCCGGGAGAACAGACTGGGTAGCTGGGTGGCGCCATTTCACCACTCCCACGCATGCGCATACGCACCTACGAGGGCCGCAGCAATCCACCCCAGTAGGCTAGCAGCACCATCTAGTGGAGAGCAGAGCTGTTACACTGAGCCCCGCCCAATTGGGCCAACTTCGCTCTTCAAGAACACAAGTATCACCACCAGCTTAGTTTATGGACTATAAAGCACTAAATAGACTGACTTCTAGAGGAAAACAAAGTAATTTCATTCCTACTTCAATCTGTTAGCAGGTCCGTCTATTTAATTTTCTTTTTTTTCTTTTATTTTCCTTTTTCTCTTTTATGCTTTTATTTTCTTGAATACAGAAAGAAAAAAATCATTTTTATTTTCAATTTTGAATAAAAATGTTTTTCTTTGATTTTTATTACTATATTTTTTACTTTTGTGTAAATTTTTTCAAATTCTATTTTACTTCCATCATTTCATTTTAGTATACATCAACGTATTCACCTTTTCAAATTTTCAAACACTTTCCTTTCTTTTTTTCTTTTCATTTCTTCTCTTTTTCTTGAATACAGCAAGAGGAAAAGTTAATTTTTACTTTCAGTTTTTATTAAAATTATTTTTAATTTTTTAATATATTTTTTGCTTTTATGTAAATTTCTTCAAATTCTATTTTACTTCCATCATTTTATTTTAGTCTACTAGAGTATATTCGCTTTTTCAAATTTTCAAACGATTTCCTTTTTTTCTTTTTTCTTTTTTCCTTTCCTTCTCTTTTCTCTTTTTCATTTCTTTTCTTTTTTCTTGAATACAGAAAGAGAAAAAATTCTTTTTTGCTTTTAATTTTTATTAAAAATATTTTTATTTTTTTCTACTATATTCTTTACTTTTGTGTATATTTTTTCAAATTATATTTTAACCCCATCATCTCATTTAGTCTCCATCAGTGTATTCATTTTTTCAAATTCTCAAACGATTTCCTTTTTTTTCTTCTTACCGCCCCCCTTTTTTTCCTCTAATTTCTCAAACCACTTTCAACACCCAGACCAAAACACACCTAGAATCTACCATTATTTATTCAATTTGTGTGTGTTTAATTTTTAATTTTAATATTTTGTTTAATTTTAATATTTTTTAATTTCAATTTTTCTACTTCATTAATTCTTTTACTCCCTTCAAAATGATGAAACGAAGGAATTCACCCCAAAAGAAAGAGCACAAAGAAACGACAGCCAGGGATTTAACCAACACAGATACAAGCAAGATGTCTGAACCAGAATTTAGAATCACGATAATAAGAATACTAGGTGGAGTCAAAAATATATTAGAATCCCTTTCTGCAGAGATAAAAGAAGTAAAAAATAGAATGAAATTAAAAATGGTATAACTGAGCTGAAATCACAGGTGGATACCCTGGTGGCACAGATGGATGAGGCAGAACAGAGATTCAGCGATATAGAGGACAAACTTATAGAGAATAATGAAGCAGAAAAGAAGAGGGAGATTAAGGCAAAAGAGCACAATTTAGGAATTAGAGAAATCAGTGACTCACTAAAAAGGAACAAAATCAGAAACATAGGGGTCCCAGAAGACAAAGAGAGAGAAATAGGGGTGGAAGGGTTATGTGAGCAAAATCATAGCAGAAAACTTTCTTAACCTGGGGAAAGACACAGACATCAAAATCCAGGAAGCACAGAGGACCCCCATTAGATTCAACAGAAACCAACCATCAACAAGGCATATCATAGTCAAATTCACAAAATACTCAGGCAAAGAGAGAATCATGAAAGCAGAAAGGGAGAAAAAGTCCCTAACCTACAAGGGAAGACACATCAGGTTTGCAGCAGACCTATCCACAGTACCTTGGCAGGCCTGAAAGGAGTGGCAGGATTTATTCACTGTGCTGAATCAGAAAAATATGCAGCCAAGAATTCCTTATCCAGCAAGGCTGTCATTCAAAATAGGAGACATAAAAAGTTTCCCAGACAAACACAAATTAAAGGAGTTTGTGACCACTAAACCAGCCCTGCAAGAAATTTTAAGGGGGGCTCTCTGAGGGGAGAACATATGAAAAGAAAAACAAAAGTATATATACATGAATCCCAAAAGCAACAAAGATTAGAAAGGACTAGAGAACACCACCAGAAACTCTAACTCTACAAGCATGATAATGACAATAAATTCATATCTTTCAGTACTCACTCTAAACGTCAATAGACTCAAAGCTCCAATCAAAAGACATAGGGTAACAGAATGGATAAGAAAACAAGATCCATCTAGATGCTGTTTACAAGAAACTCACTTTAGATCTGAAGACACCTTCAGATTGAAAATAAGGGGATGGAGAACCATCTATCATGCTAATCCTCAACAAAAGAAAGCCACAGTAGCCATACTTACATCAGACAATCTACACTTCAAAATGAAGACTGTATCAAGAGATGCAGAAGGGCATTATATCGTAATCAAGGGGTCTAGCCACCAAGAAGACCTAACGATTGTAAACATTTATGCGCCAAATGTGGCAGCACCCAAATATATAAATCCATTATTCACAAACATAAAGAAACCCATCGATAGTAATACCATAAGAGTAGGAGACTTCAACACCCCACTCACAGCAATGGACAGATCATCTAAGCAAAAAATCAACAGGGAAACAATGGCTTTGAATGACACACTGGACCACATGGACTTAACAGATATATTCAGAACATTTCATCCTAAAGCAGCAGAATATACATTCTTCTCCAGTGCACATGGAACGGTCTCCAGAATAGACCATATACTGGGACACAAATCAGCCCTCAACAAGCACAAAAAGATCGAGATCATATCGTGCATATTTTCAGACCACAATGCTATGAAACTCGAAATCAACCACAAGAAAAATATTTGGAAAGGTAACAAATACTTGGAGACTGAAGAACATCCTACTAAGGAATGAATGGGCTAACCAAGCAGTTAAAGAGGAAATTCAAAAGTATTTGGAAGTCAATGAAAATGATAACACCACAACCCAAAGCCTCTGGGACGCAGCAAAGGCCGTCATAAGAGGAAAGTATATAGCAATCCAGGCCTTCCCAAAGAAGGAAGAAAGATCTCAGATACACAATCTAACCTTACACCTTAAGGAGCTGGAAAAAGAACAGCAAATAAAACCCAAAACCAGAAGAAGACAAGGAATAATAAAGATTAGAGCACAAATTAATGCTATCAAAACAAACAAACAAGCAAACAAAAACAGTAGAACAGATCAATGAAACCAGAAGCTGGTTTGATCAAAAAGAAAAAGGAAAGGACCCAAATGAATAAAATCAGGAATGAAAGAGGAAAGATCACAACCAACACAGCAGAAATAAAAACAATAATAAGAGAATATTATGAGCAATTATATGCCAATAAAACGGGAAATCTGGAAGAAATGGAAAAATTCCTAGAAACGTATACACCACCAAAACTGAAACAGGAAGAAATAGAAAATTTGAACAGACCCATAACCAGTAAGGAAATCAAATTAGTAATCAAAAATCTCCCAAAAAACAAGAGTCCAGGGCCAGACGGCTTTCCACGGGAATTCTACCAAACATTTAAGGAAGAGTTAACACCTGTTCTCTTGAAGGTGTTCCAAAAAACAGAAATGGAAGGGAAATTTCCAAGCTCTTTCTATGAAGGCAGCATTACCTTGATTTCAAAACCAGACAGAGACCCCACTAAAAAGCAGAACTATAGACCAATTCTCCTGATGAACACGGATGCAAAAATCCTCAATAAGATATTAGCCAACCAGATCCAACAATACATGAAAAAAAATTATTCACCACGACCAAGTGGATTTATACCTGAGATGCAGGGCTGGTTCAATATCTGCAAAACAATTAACAAGATTCATCACATCAATAAAAGAAAGGACAAGAACCATATGATCCTCTCAATAGATGCACAGAGAGCATTTGTCAAAATACAGCATCCTTTCTTGATAAAAACCCTCAAGAAAGTAGGGATAGAAGGAGCATACCTCGAGATCATAAAGCCATATATGAGCGACCCAATGCTAATATCATCCTCAATGGGGAAAAACTGAGAGCTTTCCCCCTAAGGTCAGGAACAAGACAGGGATGTCCACTCTCGCCACTGTTAATCAACATAGTATTGGAAGTCTTAGCGTCAGCCATCAGAAAACACAAAGAAATAAAAGGCATCCAAATCAGCCAGGAGGAGGTCAAACTTTCACTCTCCACAGATGACATGATACTCTATATGGAAAACCCAAAAGATTCCACCAAAAAACTGCTAGAATTGATTCATGAATTCAGTAAAGTTGCAGTATATAAAATCAACGCACAGAACTCGGTTGCATTCCTATACCCTAACAATGAAGCGACAGAAAGAGAAATCAAGGAATCAATCCCATTTACAGTTGTACAAAAAAACATAAAATACTTAGGAATAAATACCTACGAGGTAAAAGAATCTATACACTGAAAACTATAAAAAGCTTATGAAAGAAATTGAAGACACAAAAAAATGGAAAAAGATTCCATGCTCATGGATTAGAAGAACAAATACAGTTAAAATGTCAATACTACCCAAAGCAATCTACATATTCAATGCAATCCCTATCAAAATAACACCAGCATTCTTCACAGAGCTAGAACAAATAATCCTAAAATTTTTAAGGAACCAGAAAAGACCCCGAATAGCCAAAGCGATCTTGAAAAAGAAAACCAAAGCAGGAGGCATCACAATCCCAGACCTCAAGCTATACTACAAAGCTGTAATCATCAAGACAGTATGGTACTGGCACAAAAACAGACACTCAGATCAATGGAACAGAATAGAGAACCCAGAAATGGACCCACAAACTTATGGCCAACTAATCTTTGATAAAGCAGGAAAGAATGTCCAATGGAATAAAGACAGTCTCTTCCGCAAGTGGTGCTGGGAAAACTGGACAGCGACATGCAGAAGAATGAACCTGGACCACTTTCTTACACCATACACAAAAATAAACTCAAAATGGATGAAAGACCTCAATGTAAGGCAGGAAACCATCAGAATCCTCGAGGAGAAAACAGGCAAAAACCTCTTTGATCCTGGCCACAGCAACTTCTTACTCAACACATCTCCGGAGGCAAGGAAAACAAAAGTAAAAATGAACTACTGGGACCTCATCAAAATAAAAAGCTTCTGCATGGTTAGGGAAACAATCAGCAAAACTAAAAGGCAACCTACAGAATTAGGGAAGATATTTGCAAACGACATATCAGATAAAGGGTTAGTATCCAAAATCTATAAAGAGCTTATCAAACTCAACACCCAAAAAACAAATAATCCAGTGAAGAAATGGGCAAAAGACATGAACAGACACTTCTCCAAAGAACACATCCAGATGACCAACCGACACATAAAAAAATGTTCAACATCACTCATCATCAGGGAAATACAAATCAAAACCACGATGAGATACCACCTCACACCTGTCAGAATGGCTAACGTTAACAACTCAGGCAACAACAGATGTTGGCAAGGATGCAGAGAAAGAGGATCTCTTTTGCATTGTTGGTGGGAGTGCAAGCTGGTGCAGCCACTCTGGAAAACAGTATGGAGGTTCCCCAAAAAACTAAGAATAGAACTACCCTACGACCCAGCAATTGCACTACTAGGCATTTATCCAAGGAATACAGGTGTGCTGTTTTGAAGGGACACATGCACCCCCGTGTTATAGCAGCACTGTCAACAAGAGTCAAAGTATGGAAAGAGCCCAAATGTCCATCAATGGATGAATGGATAAAGAAGAAGTGGTATATATATACAATAGAGTATTACTCGGCAATCAAAAGAATGAAATCTTGCCATTTGCAACTATGTGGATGGAACTAGAGGGTATTATGCTAAGCCAAATTAGTCAGAGAAAGACAAAAATCATGACTTCACTCATATGAGGACTTTAAGAGACAAAACAGATGAACATAAGGGAAGGGAAAAGTAATATAAAAACAGGAAGAGGGACAAAACAGAAGAGACTCATAAATATGGAGAACAAACTGAGGGTTACTGGAGGGGTTGTGGGGGAGGGATGGGCTAAATGGGTAAGGGGCACTAAGGAATCTACTCCCGAAATCATTGTTGCACTATATGCTAATTTGGATGTAAATTTTTAAAAATATAAATTAAAATTAAAAAAAAAGAGCAACACCCCAGAACAAGACTGGAAATACATTCCACAATACTGCCTTTTGGTAAATTCTGTAAGGAAATAGGCTAGAAACCTGTGCCAAGCTGAGTCATATTGAAGCCCAAGGCAAAAGGAAAAATCAGTCATACTTATCTTGACTTTATCAAATTAAATTAAAATTGTATTTTGTTCATCATATAGTTTTATACCTTCATTTTTATTTCTTTTTAAAAGTTGCATTAAAATGTTTTTTTTTTATCTCGATTACTGAGCTTCTTGGCAGCAATTTAAATTTTGTACATCCTAGCCCCGGCCCTGGCGATAACTATAAACAGCTCGTCGTTGACTCTAGTTCATCAAAAACCCAAATTCTATCTTCCCCATGCACATAAAGGACAGCTCTGATAATGACAGTTCCTTAATAATAACATCAGCCTGTCCACTGATGTAAGGTCTATATGGTACTTCCATATCATTTCATTTATCCTCATAGTAAGCTTGGCGAAAACATCAGTAAGACCTCATTTTTTGTAGGGAGAGCATGAGACTTTGTCTTGGTGGGAAACTAACCTTTCCAAGATTATTTTGGACAGGGATGGCGTATAACTAATCTTTCTAGAACTCCCAGTGTCTAGGACAACTTCTTATAATTCAAGAGTCAGACTCCGTGCCTCCAAATCCTGGATCCACCATTTCCTGGATGGCTGTGTGACCTTGAGCAAATTGCCGAATTTTCCTAAGCTTCATTTTGTCATCTGCAAAATACAGATAAGAATAATCGATTTGTTGTGAGGATGAAATAAATTTATCTGTGTAATGTTCTTAGCAATGTGTTTGGCCCAGAGTAGGAGCTTAATAAATGTTAACTATTACTGCATGTAGTACAGACTTGAAATCATCACATCACAGAAAGGACCAACTGTCATGATAAACTTTCAGTGGGGGACATCTTTCAGCTGCCATCAAATCACCCTGAGAAGGGAGCTTTCATCAGAATCTATTATCAGAAAAGTTATCTGAATCCTAGAAATAGTCAAAAGAGATTTCTGAGTTTTCTTTTGATGCCATTCTGGTCTTGACTTTCTGTTTCCTGAGCTATTTTATAACTCTGTAAGGGCACAGGTTGGCTTGTAGAATTTTGACTGATAGAGATACAAGTAATTTTAATCCAGGGAAGCAGATACGCCATAGATTGCAATGCATGGCCCTACTGAACTTGAACCCAGCAATGTGTGTGTGTGTGTGTGTGTGTGTGTGTGTGTGTGTGTATATATACATATATATATATATATGATTGCATGTATGTATATATCCCCAGCTTCTCAAATTATAATCATAATTATATATAATATATATTCATATATAGTAGATACAGTATAATTAAATATAATTGTATATAATGTGTGTATGTATACATATATATTTATTATATGTTACATAACATAATTATATGCAACATATTATATATTATATAATAATTGTAATTATATAACACATTATAACATATAATTATGTTATAGTTATATCATAAAATTATATGTAATATATACATATGTACATCTATAACTATATATGTATATTATACACATATATATTTTATACATATACACGTATGTATATATCCCTGGCTTTCCAAATGCTCTTTGGACAGGTTTCAACATAGTACTGGTTCTTTAATTAATGAGTTGAATAAAATCTTTGACATGTATGCCTTTTGTATTTGCATGAGTCTTTTTTGTTGTTTTTAGAGTCATGCTTTTTTAACCTTTTGAAAATTATATTTTAACACCATGCACAGAGACAAGGCTTTCTCTGGGGACCCAAATGAGGCCCTTAAGGAAGCCACGTGATTCCTGGCTGAACAGAAACATCCCAGCAACACCTTTCAAATTTGAGTTGGCCACTGAGCAGCGCTGGACCTGGCCCCCTGCCTCAGGCACAGACAGTGTGGGAGTGTTAGGACTTCATGCCCCAGCTCCACTGAGTAGCTTTCCTCCCCTGCTTCGAAATGAGGTTCCAGGTCAGAGCAGAGGCTGTACCAGCCCCCTAGAGCTCACCAACTATTTGGCAAAGTGCAGAGATAACATTCTGTGCGAATTTCCTCACATTGTTCTGCCTGCCTCTAAATGCTCCCAGATGGTTTACTCTAGAGATAAGTATCGGGAGAAGGGTGGAGAACTTGGGTCTCCCCCTCCACATGTCCCAGTCATTCCCACTTTTACCTCCCAGTCACTCAAGATGAATGTGACCTTGTCTCACCTTCTCATTCTGCTACTTTCTGGCAAAAGCTGGAATTAGTCTTTTACCTCCTTCAGAGTCCAAATGAAAATGCCTCCTACCGGGGTCAGAATAAAACTTTAGTGTTGCCCAGTGGGGCTTGTGGTAATGGTGAGCTGTCTCTGAGTACTGCCTTTGTGGGGTCCAGTGGGGGGTGTTATAGAGGGAGCCACATTCCAGTATCCTCTTCCCTCAGCCCAGCCCTCAATCTGCTTCCAACCAGGACCTCTTAGTTTCCTTCCTTTGTTCCCACCCTCTCCCCAAGCCCCTTCCAAATTGCAAGAGAAAACTTTGGATCAAGCCAAGGAGAGAAAAGGAGCCATCTTACCTTAGCTTTAATTTTAAAAAATCATTCCTTCAACAGATATAAATTGATTTTTTCATATTTGTCACATACTATGCTAGGGGACGGGGTCACAATAGACTCCAGCAATTTTAGGAGTTTACATCCAAGTGGGAAGGGAGGGAGACAGTAAGTCACTAAATAAATGAGTGCATATATAATATCATTATGGATTATCATGAGTGCTATGAACTAAATACAGGGTGGTAGAGTATCTCCTCCAGATATGGTTGTTAGGGAAGAGTCCTCCAAGAAAGAGATACTTAAGCTCAGATATAGAGGATGAGGGAAAAGCCAGGCTGGGGAAAGTGTGTAGGGAGGAGACTAGAGTGGCCAGCAACCACAATGTCATGGTGTGTGAAAGACAGCCCCCAAGATGGCCCCAAGTGAGTCTCACCTCCTGATACTCACACCCTTATGTATCTCCCTCTCACGCTGAATAGGACTGGTCTACGTAACCAATAAAATGTTGCAAAAGTTAAGGAATGGGACTTTCAAGCCTACGTCACAAAGGACATTGCAGATTCTGTTGTGCTGTCTTGGATCACTCAAGCAGCACTACGGAGTGATCCACATGGCAAGGAACTGAGGCCTCCTGCAAAAAGCAAAGTGAATGAGCCACCTTGGAAGCAGGTCCTCCAGTTAAGCCTCCAGATCAATACAGCCTCATGAGAGACACCTTGAACCGGAACCACCCAGCTAAGTCATTTCTCAGCTCCTGACCCACTGACACTGTGTGAGGCATTAAATGTTGATGGCTATCATTTATGTGAGCCCTGGGTAATTTGATAGGAGGAGGTCAATGTCCCACTCAAGTACCCAGGTACAGCACAGACTCAACCTTCCTATACTTTTTGTAATATTTGGGCCCTCGGTGGATGGGATGGTGCCCACCCACATTGGGGAGAGCCAGCTACTTCACTCAAGTCAACACCAATTCAAATGCTGATCGCTTTTGGAAACACCCTCATAGAAACATCCAGAAATCATGTCTACCAGACGACTTTGTATACTGCAGCCCAGTCAAGTTGACACATAAACTTCACTATCACAAAGACAACACCTAGGTTTTCAGTTAAAGTAACTGGGTGGAAGGCGGTGCCATTCACTGAGATGGAGAAAACACAGAGAAATAGGTTTGGAGGTAACAGAATCAAAAGAGAAAGAGTAGCTCATCTCCCAGTTTTTATTACATTTGGGAGCCTTTGGTACAACATGGGTATAATCATACAGACACGACATTAGATTCACCTTATCAGCCCAGTTTTATTCAGTAGCCCTCTTTCAGCTCCTTGGATCTTGGCACTGTGCAAGATCCACCTGTCCTTTGCTCACCTTGCATGCTGCTGGGTACCACAGTCCAAAGTTACCACAGGGCCATTTTTGCAATTGTATGGTTAGCACCCATTTCACTGAATTCTCCTCTCAGAATCCCGGTGGTCTGCTCATTAATAAAGGACACAATCTTGTGCCTTTGAGCCCAGTGACATCAACCTCTCAGGAGAGCATAGCACTTGCTCCGGCAGCACATAGGAGAAAATTGGAATGAATCAGAGAAGATTCTCATGGCTCTCTGCACAAGGATGACACACAACCTCTCCAGAAAGTGTAGTATGATTCTTGGTTTCAATGGGTTTCTCTCATCCCTACTGCCCTGAGTTTCTTTATTTGTTTGTGCTAAAGGCTGAATTGTTTAAAATTTGCTATCATAGCTGTAAGCCAAAAGCCAAGTCTTAATTGTGCTCTGTGTAATGGATTAATGAGAGCAAGTAAACAGCCATATTATATAGAGTAATTGATGAAGGGCAATGCTTTGTAAGGCTACATTAACACATGAAGTAATTTCATACATTTTAATGGGATTTGGTGGTTGTTCTTATTTGTTTGTTTCTGTCATGTTTTTTAGCAGAATGGAGGTCAATCTGAGGGCTTGCAATGAAAAAATTTCTTTCTCACTAAAAGTTATAGTGCGTTTCAACTTCAGATGATGTGCCCTGTTCTGAGGGATTTTCAAGTGGAGAACTATGTTGGCTGTCAAACAGTCTCAGGAAGGGTGGCCCCCAGGGTCAAGTCCTAGGGTCTGTCCCACCCCTCCTGGCAATTCTCAAACCACCTGCTCCCCCCACATCATATTGAAGATGTCAGGCTAGATCTCAAAACATCAAGCCTCATGACAGCTGTGCCTTGTTAGCCATGACTCTAACTCTGTCCCCAGACTATAAGTTCCCAGGAGCTTAGTGGCAGCAAGTGGAGCTTATTACAATGGATTTTACCAAGCACTCTGCACAGTGTCAGTAAATGCTGGCTGCTATCACTCAAAAGAAAGACAGGAAAAGTTACATATTATCAAGGCAAATGTAGATATGGATGCCACACCTATTTATGAATGGAAAAAAGACCAAAGGAGGTACAACAAAACATTGGCAAAGGTTACCACTGTGAAATAGGATGGCACTTCATTTTTTTATTTTTTGCCTTTCAATATTTTCTATAATAAATGTTTCTTCATTCAACAAATACTTTTTGCATGATTACTACATATTAGGCATTGTGCTAGGCACTGGGGGATATAAAGATGGAACAGACACAGTCCCAGCTGCAGAGTCGATATCCAGCGTGGGGGACAGATAAGGACAAAGGTGAGAGACAATGCACAGCTTCAAGGCCATCATCAACATCATATACATCCCAGACCTGAATATTTAGCTGAGTTTTCCTGCAGATGAACATACCGAGTTTTGAAAAAGGATGTCTTTATGGGGCACCTGGGTGTCTCAGTCAGTTAAGTGCCAGACTCTGAGGTCATGATCTCAGTTCATGAGTTCAAGCCCCGCATCGTGCTCTGTGCTGACAGCTCAAAGCCTGGAGCCTGCTTCAGATTCTGTGTCTCCCTCTCTCTCTGCCCCTCCCTTGCTCTCCACCCCTCCCCCATTCACACTGTGTTGTTCTTTCAAAAATAAATAAACATTAAAAATTTTTTTAGATTCTGTGTCTCCCTCTCTCTCTGACCCTCCCCCGTTCATGCTCTGTCTCTCTCTGTCCCAAAAATAAAAATAAAAAAAAAAAAACGTTGAAAAAAAAAATTTTTTTTAAAAAAGAAAAAAGGATGTCTTTTTAAAATTCACATAAAACCATCACATAGGGGCTGCAGGGTGGTGCACCTGGCTGGCTCAGTCGGTAGAGCATGCAACTCTTGATCTCAGAGTTGTGAGTTTGAGCCTCACATTGGGTGTAGAGATTACTTAAAAAATCTTTTAAAAAAAACCATCAAATGGGGGAGGAGTATCCATGAACAATTGTAGAGCAATATAAAAGTAGTGACAGAGACACAAAAGATATCATGTAAGCAGGTCTGAAGGTGAGGTCTTTGGGAATGGGAGAAGCTTTCCATAGGAAGTAACATTTCCATCAAACCTGAAAGACAATAATTGCTGTTATATTTATAGCCAGGATAAAAAAAAAGTGCTTAAAAATTAGTATTGGCTGTTATTGGATGAATGGCTATTGAACATTGAATGTGAATGAATGAATGAATGAATGAATGAAAAAATAAATGTAAGATTTTTAAAAATCAGAAAGATCAAATGACTGGCCCACTTACCACCAATGTGAGGAAAAATCAGAAGTGGAAAAACAATTGCTCGACTTTCAGCCCAGAGTTGTTCCTCAGGCCCTTGCTACTCAAAGTGTGGTCCACAGGCTAGTGACATCAACATCACCCAGAACTTGTTAGAAATTCAGAACCTCAGGCCCCATCCCAAGCCCACCAAATCAGAATAAGCATTTTAGCCAGAACACAGATGATTTGCGTGCACACTGAAGCTTATGAAGGCTAGGCTTGTGATTCACAGTCTCAGCTACACGTTAGAATCACCTGGGAGCTTATATAAATCTAATTGCCCAGGACGGCTTGGTGGTTACAAGCACAAGTCCTAGGTCTCATTTCTGGGTTCTCTGGTTGATTAACTGTGTTACCTTAGGGCAGATCCATGACTTTTGGTGCCTTGGTTTCTTCATCTATGTGGTAGGCAGCTACTGACCTGGTTCCCAAAGGTTCCTGTCTCCTGGTATTCTGTAATCCCCTCCCCTGGAGTGTGGGCTAGGGCTTCATGACTTGTTTCGATGGACAGAATACAGCAAGAGCAATAGGACATCATCACCAAGTTTAGGTAACAAAAGCCTATGACTCCCATCTTTCTCAGTCTCTGACTCTTCTCATGCACTCACTTTGGTGAAGCAAGTTGCCATATTGTGAGCTTTCCTATGAAGAGCCCCACATGGCAAAGAACTGGGTTTCTCCATAGGAAAGTTCACAATATGGCAACTTGCTTCATGGCAAGGAACTCTGGTCAACAGCCAACAAGGAACTGGGGCCCTGAGTCTATTCTGCCAACAGCCACATGACTTAGCTTGGAAGTAAGTTCTTCTCTAGTCAAGCCTCAAGGTCACTGCAGCCTGGCCAATGCCTTGATCACAGACTTAAAAGAGACACTGAGCCCAAAGACCAGCTAAGCCACACCTGGCTGCTTGATCCACAAAAACTGTGAGAAAATAAATGTTTGTTGTATTAAGCCACTAAATTTTGGCTGCACAATTAGATAACTAAGATAACCCATAAGGTGGTAATGACATTAGCATTCATTGATAGAGTTATTGCAAGGTTAAATAATTCGCATGAAGTGCTTAGAACAGGGCCTGGCATATAATAAATATCATATATGTTTTGCTATTAGATATTATTAGAAACCAGTGATGCCCTTGGTACCTACTGAAGAATGTAAATCCTTTGGGCATCCTTTTTGACCCCAAAGGCCCTCATTGTTCCAGTTTCTCAAGTATGCTGTAGTCTGGAAGGCCACTCGATGTAGGAGACACCCCCACATGTCTACCGTGAGATGAGAACATTCTACATCAACTGCGTTACTCATTGCGTCTGTGATTTTAGTCATGCCTAAGCTCACTTCCTCTTAGCCCTGCCCAGGGTTTGTTGATTTCAGCCAAACAATATCATTTGTTTCAGCCAAACTATACCATATCAATTCCTCAGTTTAACTAAATTTAGTTTCTGTCATTTGCTGTCAAGAGTCCTAACTTATGCACAGGGATTAAGGGAGATGTTCTAGAAAAGATCCAACTGAGATCTGGAGAGTAAGGCAGATGTAAATGTGTGGAGGAGAGAGAGTGTTGGAAGACGGTGTAAGGCCAAAGGAACAACTTGCACAATAGCTCGGATTTCTCGAGATGAGAGGAAGTAAGACACGTCTGAGGGCCAGAAACAAAACAATGTGGCTGGAGTGCAGTGCAGGGGGCAGAAAGTACATGACACGTGAGAGGGACCAAAGTATGCCCCTTGCACACCAGGTAGGAGTTGGGATTCAATTTGAGGGCACAGGCTCAACGCTGACGGGTTTTAAGTTAGAGGCTGACAAACCACAGCTCTGAGTCAAATCTGCCTTCTGCCCATTTTGGTAAACACGTCTTTATTGGAACATAGCCAGAGCCACTCACGTACACAGAGGGCTCCTTTTACGATGCAAATGCAGAGCTGAGCAGTTGTAACAGAGACAGCATAGCCTGTGAAGACTAAGACATTGACCATCTGACTCTTTACAGAAGAAGTTGCCGGTCTCTGTTTTAAGCGAATGGGTTCTATGCTCACACCTGCTCTACACAGATTCTGGATGCAGATTGAGAATGTGCTGACACAGGGGCAGAGAGGCGGCCACCTTTCCCTTCCTTATACCCCATCTGAGGCCAACACTCAGCTGTCCTTACGTAAGAGATACTAGGGGGAGAGGGAGGAGCGGGGCTGATGGTTTGGGTGGTCCATGGACAAGTAAATCAGATTCTACAGGAGTTGGCTACATTTTCAATAAATATTTTGGAGAATAAGAGAGACAAAATAGAAATACATTATTTTCCTTCTGTTGTTAATACATCAGACAATATGGTGGCAAGTTAAATACAAAAAAAACCCTGGAGTTAGGGGCATGTGGGTGGCTCAGTCAGTTAAGCATCTGACTCTTGATCTTGGCTCAGATCATGATCTCACAGTTGGTGGGTTCCAGCCCCACCTTGGGCTCTGCACTGACGGTGCAGAGCCTGCTTGGGATTCTCTCTCTCCCACTCTCTGTCCCTCCCCGACTCAAGCTTATTCTCTCTCACAAAATAAACAAACTTAAAATCTAGAGTCGGTTAGTAGTTTAAAACAAAACAAAAACCAAAATGCCATCCCCCAGGCCTGACGTCTACTTGTGCAATGACCCTCTCCTCACCGACAGTCTCTGCAGCAGTACAAATCTGGGGGCGGTGTTCTTCTGCCATCAAAGGAAGGAAAGTCACAAAGAGGTGAAAAAGACTCTGCTCGTCCCAAAAGCACCGTTGCTCGGGTCCTTCTTGGGTTTACTTAGGAGTAGTGCTTGCTAAGAAAACAATTATTATTCTCTAACTTTGGTTAGGAGTGGGGAGGGCGAGATAGAAAATGTGAAGCCAAGGGGAGTTGTTTCTTCAGGACAGCTGGCAGAGACCCAAAGTACAAAGTTGTCTACAAACTCTCGAATCAGTGTGAGACTTGCAAGAGAACTATGTGCTGGCAACGTGGGCTGGCCCGCCTTGCCAGAGCAGAATTGAAACCATACCTCTACCTCTTGCAGACATCACCCAGTGGAAGGATGTTCTTATAAATCCCAGCCTGGAGGCCATCTCATCTACAGCCCCCTCCCTGTTCCCCTTCTCTTTCACTCCTCAAACCAGAAGAACTTAATAAAAACAGAAGGAACACATCTCTCCAGAGCTTCTCTGAACTGAAAGAAGTAGGGAAATAAAAATACACAGAGGATGAATATGACCCCTCTGGTCACTTCTGATTGGCTTCCAGCAGCCTCCACCATCGTGGCCCATTTGATCTGAGCCACACCGTGTGATGTGAAGCCCATGGGTGTGAGGGTTGGGGGGGTCACAGTGCCTGCAGCATCACGAGACCTCAGAACCAGCTGCCTTTACCTGAACCACTCTCCTCTGTTCCTAGCATAGGAATCCCATGTTGCTCTATGAAAATCTGACCTCAGTCTAGAGAAACTCTCAACTTAGCCCAGAGAGAATACAAATAATTACACCCTGGATTACTATACTTGCACTGAAAACCCCCAATGCATCACAACTATAGAAGTGGAGAAAGGATTCTTCTGCTCTGGGACAGACCTCACTGTTTCCACTGGGAGGTCCTGAACTTGGCTTGGCATCCAAGGTTCTCCATAATTTGACATGATTCTCTCAACTTCTTCCCTGTCACTCCCTACACAAACACTGCCAAACAGATTTTGTCCTTCATGCATGCCTATGGAGACCCCAGCTCCCATCTTTGCTCCTTCACCCTCATCGGGTCCCTCCACATCCAGGAAGAAGCTTCAGTAAAAAGAAGGAAGTACCAATATACCTGTAAAGAGATAGTGTTCCCCCACAAAGCTAGACCCAGTTTTCCATCCACCCAGTAACCAGGAATTTCATTTGGTAAATACAGGGGGGTATTTTTTGCCAAAGCATTTTTGCTTCATGCACTATCTCAAAAGAAACATGATGTTAAGTCTTATTAAGAGTTCAATGATATTGCTAGAAATTGGTGGAGAGAGAGAGAGAGAGAGAGAGAGAACAGGGACAGAGAGAGAGGGAGGAAGAGAATCCCAAGCAGACTCCATGCCCAGAGTGGAGACTGACACACAGCTTGATCTCATAATCCTGAGATCATGACCTGAGCTGAGATCAAGAGTTGGACACTCAGGGGCGCCTGGGTGGCGCAGTCGGTTAAGCGTCCGACTTCAGCCAGGTCACGATCTCGCGGTCCATGAGTTCGAGCCCCGCGTCGGGCTCTGGGCTGATGGCTCAGAGCCTGGAGCCTGTTTCTGATTCTGTGTCTCCCTCTCTCTCTGCCCCTCCCCCGTTCATGCTCTGTCTCTCTCTGTCCCAAAAAATAAATAAATGTTGAAAAAAATTAAAAAAAAAAAAAAGAGTTGGACACTCAATTGACTGAGCCACCCAGGCACTCCCCTATATATTTTGAAATGCATCTTCTTTCTGGTAAAATCATTCTACAACAAAGGCACTAAAAGAAGGGGGTTGTTTCAAAAATGTCACTGCAAGCAAGACTCAGGGCTATACTGTAGTGCACTCCAACGTTGAAGGATAAAGTTGACTTACTACATAAAAATTGAATCTTAGTCAGGAAGATTCAGGTGATGAGCTATTTGGAACGTCTCTACCAAAAAGAAAAACAAAGAGTACAGAAAATTTCTCTATGAACGTATATGTGTTTGTCTGAATAAACTTGCTATAAAGTTAACATTCTATTTAATGTTCTGGTTAAAGTTCAAACAAACAAAAACAACCTAGAACAAATGTATAACATTAGCTTTTAAAAGAGTAGCAACATCAAAGGCCAATAATGAATATTACGTTAAGCCCAGTACCTAGCACTTCTTTGGTGACCATTTGTAAGCATTGTTCCCTCCCTCCTTCTTGAAATGCACTCTTCTGCCTTCTACCTCCTGGTGTTCCTTCTACTCCTCTGGCCCCTTACTTTTATTCTACTTTGTAGGCTCATCCGTTTCTACCCACCCATTATATAATGGAGATCTTTAAGCCTCTGCTCTGGACCCTCTTTTCTTCTTCCTGTGTAATTCTCCCTTGAAGCGATGGCATGCATGCTCCAAGGTATGAATAACATCTCTAAATTGATAGCACTTATAGTGGATTGAAGAGGAGTCCAAAGAGATATGTCCAATCCTAACCAGTATCTATGAATGTAACCTTATTTGGAAATAGACTCTTGGCAAATGTAATCAAGTTAAAGATTTCAAGATGAGATGATCCTGTATTTAGTTTGGATCCTAAATCCAGTGATAGGTGACCTTATAAGTGACAGAGAAGGAGAAGGTACAGAGACATCCAGAGGGGAAAGCCATTTGAAGACAGAGATTGTAGTTATGCAGCCCTAAGCCAAGGATCACCAGCAGTCACCTGAAGCTAGAAGAGAGCCATGGAATAGATTCTGCCTCGGAGCCTCCAGAGGGAACCAACTCTGCCGACCCCTTGACTCTGGACTTCTGGCCTCCAGAACTATGAGCGAATACCTTTCTGTTGTTTAAGCAGCCAAGTGTGTAGTAATTTGTTACAGCAGGCCTAAAAACTAATATAGCGCCCAAATGTGCGGTTTAGCTCTCTGGCCTTGCCCTGAGTTCCAGACAAATACCTGTAACTGCCAATTTTACGTCTCAGAGAAACCTGAACTCAACATGTCCCTGATGTAATCCAACATCTTATCTACCTGATTAGTCAGGGCTCTCCAGAGAAATAGAACCAACAGGATATACAGTTGATCCTTGAACAACATGGGTTTGAACTGCACAGGTCCACTTATACGTGGATTTTTCTTTTACAAATACATGCTGTACTGTAAATGTATTTTCTCTTCCTTATGATTTTCTTAATAACATCTGCTTTTCTCTAGCTTACTTTATTGTAAGAATGCAGTATATCTATAACATACAAAATATGTGTTAATTGACAGTTTATGTTATCTGTAAGGCTTCCAGTCAACAGTAAGCTATCAGTAGTTAAGTTTTTGAGAGTCAAAAGTTATACATGGATTTTTGACTGCATGAGAGGTCAGCGTCCCTGACTCCTAAGTTTTTCAAGGGTCAACCATATATAGATATATATGAGGAGGTTTATTATAGGAATTGGCTCCCATGGTTATGGAGGCCAAGAAGTTCTACAATCTGCTGTCTCAAGCTAGAGAACTAGGAAAGCTGGTGAAATAATTCAGTCTGAGTCCAAAGGCCTAAGAACTGGAGTTGTGGGGGAGGACAATGGGTAAACTGGTATAAGTGCCCAAGGCTGAAGGCCTGAGAACCAGAAGCTTCAAAGCTCAAGGTCAGGAGAAGATGGACATCCCACCCAGTTCAAGAAGAGAGAGAGAGGAATTGCCCTTCCCTTTCCTCTTTAATCCATTCAGGCCCCAAACAGCTCTCACCCACCTTGGGGAAAACAGATCTCTTTACTCAGTTTACTGAATCAAATGCTAATCTCTGTCAGAAACACCTTCACAGACACACTTAGAAATAATTCTTTACCAGCTATCTGGGCATCCCTCAGCCCAGTCAAGTTGGCACACAAAATTAACCATTGCAACCCCTTGTCAACGTAACCCCTATATGCATCTCCTTAAACCATTTTTAAGCTCCAAACAAAGACATTAACAAAGTCATAATTCTGCCTAACATGATGCAAATATCCTGTGTACAGCCAAAAAATGCACTAACCCCTTCCCCAGAAGAGAAGGTAAATCCTTGAGTGACATTTACTGCTTTGTTGTTGTTGTTGTTGGTATCCTATATACTTAAAATAGTATGGCATAAGTTAACACTTAAATACTATGATATAAAGTCAGTATATCTTAAGTTACATGATAAGGGAACAAGAAAGGAAAGAGATCAAAGACATTTACTTAATATATGTATATAGACACAAAATAAGGAGGAAATATTCATGACAATTACAGTCCTCGTATTTATAACTATCTTCTTCTACTATCCATACTATATCCCCTTTGTTTTCAGCAAGTACCTCAGCTAGTTGTGGTTCTTTACCTGGCTGGATGACCCAAACCTTTACTCTTGGAGAATCTGGGCCACTACTAGGTCTGCCTGGATTGGGTTGTAGTTTTCCATGGACCTTAATCATAGGACACAGTGATACCAAGAGATCCCTTAAGGGATTTCCTATAATCCAAACATACTCTTCCTTAGCTTCACTGTGGAATAGTAATCCAATCTTCCCTTGGTAGTTGGGATCAATCACCAAGTCAGCACATAATTCTCTTCCTGGCCTGTAGATTCAGAGGCACTAGGAGTCCAGAGCAGCCAAGTGGCAATTATAACTTCCAGTTCAATGGAATCATTGTTGTGTCTCCCTGTGGAAGCATTCCTCTCTCTGGAACTAAGTCCTCTAAGCCAGCAGAGCATAAAGTCATAGGAAAAAGGAAGAAAAAATTTGGCTGATTTTAGCCCTCCTGCAGGAGATCAGGCTCTCCCTCAAGGCAAACCTACAGGCTCTCAGGGAGTTCAAATCCCTGAGATCATCCTTTCTTATCACTACTTTGACAGCAACATTAGGAGCAACCAACCAACAGCATTATATTCCTTAGTTTCCCAGAAATGTTTGAAAGTATCATATACAAAGGCCTCACCGACTACTAATACCATCACTTTTGGAGGTGAGGATTTCAACATCTGAATTTGAGTAGGGGGAACACATATCAGGCAAGCCATAGCACCACCACAACTTAGTCTCCTTTTGTGGAGACTCAGTATTCAGTGCCAATATCAATCCAGTTCCATAAGTCAGACACCAATGACCCTGCCCTCTATCTTCTCCCCCTAATCAATCTCCAAACCCAGGCAATTTTATACCTTATTTATCTATTGTATACACCCATTTATGGCTGCTTTTACTGCCATCACTTCAGTTCAGTGAGCCATCAGCTCTCACCTGGACCACTGAAGCAGCCTCCCAACACATCTCCCTGCTTCAAGTACTGCCCGCTACAATTTGTTCTCAGCCCACCAGCTAGAGTAATCTTCTCAAAAAATAAATCAACTCACATCATGGTCTTGCTAAAGCCTCCCAAAGTCTTCATATGGCCCAATTCTCACCTCAGCCTATAAGGTCCTCCACTGCCCGGCCCCCCAACTACTTTTCCAGCCATATCTCATACTATTTTCTCTTAGCTCCCTGAGCTTCAGCCATAGTAGCAATTTTCTATCCAGAAACTTCTGTATGCAGCAGTTGAGAGATTGTGTAGTGAACTCCCTGAATTCAAATCCCAGTTTGGCCTGTTCTAGTGGTGTGGCTTAGAGCAACTTACCTAATCTTTCTGTGTGTGTGGTGAGACAGGAGGAGAAGCTCAGGGGGTGGTCCATTTCTTCATCTGAATATGGTGATAACACAATTCGGAATTTACAAAACTGCTATAAATATGAAGTGACCAAACTCACTTAAGTCATTTGCATAGCATCAGGTACATTCTAAAATATGAACATTATCTTCTAAAACTTTGCTCTCTCCCAATTTAAGGAATTTACTACATCCACTAATCTCTGCACTCTTGGTTCATTCCCCTTCATCCTTCAAACATTACCTCCAGTTTCTACAAGAAGCCTTCCTCAACCACCAAACCGGTGTGCAGTGCTCTGTTGGAGAACTGCATGGCCCCGTGTTCTCATCCCTACACTTTACTGCCGTCAGTCTTGAGTTTACCACTCATGACCCCTACCTTACCAAAGCAATTCCTTATCCAATGCCAAAATCACGCAAACCTGGAATTTTTTCTCATAAAATTTTTTATGACCATCCATTTTTTTGATGGTATGATAAATACATTGAGAAAAATCTACGAAGTGAATGACAACAGAGTGATCCATCCATCTGACAACAGAGTGGATGGCTGGTAGCCTCCACTATGATGTTGCACCACAGATGATGTCATAGCAGCTCGCTGTTTACCACATAAACAGACGGTGTGTGTCACAATGTACAGATCAGAAATAACTCTCTGAAATATTTCTCTGCAACAATCTCCTAATGGACTATCTGTGACTTACTAATGGTCAAGAGACAGTAGAGACATACTAAGTGAGAGAGAAATTTGAAAATACAAGGCAAATGCAAATATGGGATATGAATAGATTGTATACAAGAGCTTTAAACACCCATCATCTCCATCAAGTTCTCCAGAGACTCCCATCAGCAGATTTTCCTCCAAATTATACTCTCAGCAGATGTGTAATGACCAAGGACCCTGACGATAAAATAACAATAATGTTAGACTCTCCCGGCCAGCAATGACTATTTTTATTTCTGTAACCCCAACATCTAGTTCAGAGCCAGTAAATAGAGTAAATGTTCAATAAGTGTTTATTGGTAGAATGACTGGATATTTTAGATACCAGTTAACATAGCTGTTCCACAGTCAGAGCCCACAAGAAGTATTGCCACTTGACAAGCATTTTAACCTGAGGACATCAGTCAACATGTAATAATATTCCTGTGTTGGTGTTTTGGGCTCCCAGTAGCCAAATTCCCTGACTTTCCTCTAGGATGTCTCTCCTACTCCACTCTCACTCTTTGTGCTCCCCTGGAATATGGAGGTGGGTGTCCACTGGTGGCTACAACACTGGACATGTGACCCCAACCTAGCCAATCAAAACATCACACCCTCTTAGGCATGCTCATTGGTTCAGAGATGGGCGTATGACCCAAACTGTGGCAATCGGTCCAATCAGTGATCATCCTGACACTTTGGTTTGAACAACCAAGAAAGAACTACTGAGAGCTGGACTCTTTTCCATTGGTTTTGGGGAAATGAAGTTGTAAGACAGGAATGGTCTGAGGCCATCAGAAGGAAGGGTTTCTGGCAGTTGAAGTGAACCCAGAGGAAGAAGAACCAAAAGAAGGAGAAAGACCAGGTTTTGGTAACATTTTTGGACCCCTAGATCTATCTAACTGTACCTGAACTCACCTTGCCCCAGGACTTTTGCCATGTGACCCAACAGTGTATTTGGGGTTTTTTGGTGTTGAAGTGGTTCTTTTTTGGTGGTGGCGGGGGGGGGGGGTTGTTTGCTTGTTGGGGGGTGAGGGTTTCCTTGTTTTTTTGTTTTTTGTTTTTTGCTTAAAGTAGCTTGAATTGGGTTTTCTGTCACTTATAGCAAAGAGGGCCATGACTAAAACTCTTTCTTCTGAACACATGCTTGGAAGCTGAAAACTCCAATTTTCATACATTATTCTGAGTAATGAATGATGCACATCTCAGGACACCATAGCAGGAGTTTACAAGTTTACAAAGTTCACTAACAAGTTAACAAAGGTGACATGTGAAAATCCAGACAACTTTACAACCCAAGGTTCTAGCGATGTCTGCAAAAGTTTCCAAGGACTCAAACAGTTAAATGTATCTGAAATTCTAACATCCTTGGAGTGAACTCACATTTACTGGAATTAGAATGCATACAGTTGCCCCTGTTTCCATTGCAACACCAAATTAGTCCTTATTAATTGGCCCCTATTTATTTTCACTCACTTGCTACCATTAGATATTTGTCCTGGCATCCTAGTCAGGAAGACGTTAGCTAGGCCTAATTGCTCAGACTGTATTTAACAGACAGCCTGTGCTATCAGATAGCTCTAGAAAGAAAACAACAGAAGGCTTAACATGCAACTCTAGGAATGCCAGGTATGTAGTCATAAAATCGAATCGTTTCAGAGCAAGGAGAGCCTCAGATGAGCCGCTAATCATCTCCGTGGCCTGAAACAGTAAGTACCCCCAAAGCCAACTAATGAAAGGCTAAACTCATTTCCAACTGCTAACAGGCATTTTTGAAGAGATAAAAATCATGACTCTCACACATATATAAAATGAACCCATGTCAAAGATTCTATGTTATTCATCATTTAATGAGGGAAGCCTAAGTTCTTACGCTGGTTCAAAGGAGAAGTCAAAGAGCAGACACATATGTAGGCAATCAGAAGTGCTGACTACATTTCAGAAATGCTGAAATGCATTTGCTAATAGATGCAGTGGTGGCTTCCTCTGCCAAACATTCATTTGCGCTGAATGTGGACAAGAATCATTGACATTACTATGAGGTTTTTTTCAGCTCACAGAGTTATGAAATAGCTCAAAGACAATGAAAAGTGCAGACCACTATAAAATTAAGGGACTCAAGTTCAAGAACTGGATAGTGCCCAGCATCTCATAGGATACTCAGGAATCCCTCTCTCTCTCTCTCTCTCCACCATTCAAAGATTTGTGCAAGATTTCCTCTCTGCATATGACGTTTTCACTAACCAAATATCTATTGCACATGTTCTTTGAGCATTTTTGCGGTTTTTGAAAAACTTCACTGAGCCTTAGTTTCCTCAGTAGAAAAGAGGAAACTGTAATATTCAATTTTGTAGGGTGTGGTAAAGATGAAACGCAATAATGTCTGGGAAATGTCCTAGAACCTCACTAGATACCTGGCACCTAGTAGGTTAGGGAAGAATTTGTGCTTTAGTAGAGCACTGTGCATTGTCTACAGCACATCCTTCTGGGTCATCTGATTCTGATTCTATGAGGGCTCTTCAGCTTTCATTGCCTTTGAGTTCTTTTTTTTTTTTTTAATGGCTCTGTAAATTGTACATAACTGATAGCAATGCAAGTAATTTTTGTCTATAGACATGCAAATAAATTCTGTCTGGTGGAGGGATAGCCAGCCCTTCCCTTTAAAAAGACAGTTTTGTGGTCATTTGCAAATTCATTTCATTATTTCTAATCTGTAAAAGTGTCTGCATTTTGACTTCTCCTTTAAAGCAATTGTAACATCCATCAAAAGCTGCCTCCCCATATTTCACCGACACACACAGCCTCTTGATAAAACAAAGTTGAGTTTATTGCTTGCTGCAGTAAAGGAGAATACCACCTGGCAAATCTGTGGCAGTGTCTCTGGGGAAGGAGGGGAAAAGTCAGCATTTATTAAGAATTGGAGTTTTATGTAAAGCAGCTTTTCAAAGCACGGGTTTGATTAGTATTGGGTAAAGATTGTGGTACAAAAGTCCAGGATTGGTGGGCACAGAAAGGTGAGGACCTCAAGGCAAAAGATTCAAAGATTCTCCAGGAAGCTCTGGGAATGGACAATCACACTATTTGGCTGGGCAGCAAACTCCTGGAAGAATTACCTCCAAATTACCTAATGATCTGACTTCTTTATTTATTTCCAAGATTTTCTGTAGTAACATTAAAGATCTAAGAGAAGTCTGCAGAGATCTAAGTATGATATTCTTCCTCTAAAACAGAAGATATCCCTCCTCGAGGTAGCTTTGTTTTGAACAACCACGTGTCCACCTTCATAATCCTCTTGGATGAGATCTATGATGTAGGTGAAACAAACCCTTTTTTTCTACTCTCTCAGGTTTAGCATCTGTGGCCTGCTCATTAAACTGACAAAAGACAAATTAAGAAGAGAAAAAGCATACAATGTGATTTGATGTTAATATGTCTATTTTTCCATGCATGGAGGTCTTCATAGAAAAGAAAATGAAGACCTCAAAAAAATGCTATCATAGAAAAGAAATGAAGACCTCAAAAAAGTGGTTAGACCTGGGAGCTTATATATCCTCTTAACAAAAGGTGATAGATTATGGAGAAGTGACAGAACAAAGGGAAGGGAGTTTGGGCTCTAGAGAGTGGTAAGTTGTGAAAATGTAACTAAGAAATGCATGGTAAATAAGACTTCCTTAGTAAGGTATGCAGATAAGAGTCAGTCTCCTCTTCTTGGCACGGAAGAAGGAACACTTTCACAAATGAAAATTTGTGTCCCCTTCACAACAAGAAATATATGCACTGCTTTTAGGCAGAATGAGAAAGGGCAGAGAGTTCTTCCTGTGTCTGCTATTTCTCAATTGCCTTCAGCTCAAAATTATTCTTGTGCCAAAGTGGCATATTTTGGGGTAGCATATTCCGAACCCTTTAAGTGGCATTAGTGGCATTGTCTAAATTGTCTGCAGTTCTCTCAACCACAGCATGCAGGATTTCCCCCAACTTTCCAAGCTTCTCATGAAGCATGAAATGAAGAGGCCTAAGGCAAGTCAAATTCAGAATTCCCCTGGAGTAGAGAGAGATCTACTGATCTCTTTCTCCTAAAGGACAAGCCAATGGGCCAATAAATAAATAAGCCTTTATATTGTAAGTAAAAGCAATAAACAGTAAAACAAGGAAAGAAAATTGAGCAAATTTTGTTAGGATTTTAACATATCTTAAAGCTTTTCAGACTCATTTGCACAGATTATATCCTTTTTCCCTTAACAAAATCACACCGCATTATCTTGCATACAGATGTGGACCTCTCTGCCAAGAGCGCTGCAGTAAAGACACATCAGGTATATTTAATTACAACTTTTAATCAAAGAAATTTCTATTTCACAGAGAAAACTGGTGAGAGCAGAAAGAGGACTGTGGATAATTGCTGATAACCCCAAATCAGCATTTTAGCAGACCAGAAGAGCCCATGAATACACACAACACAACTTTCTACAGCCGCACATATCCCTTATACAACTTCTCAACATGGCAAAAATGAGCACATTAATGAACAGGCCCAAAGATAGTATATAAAAATAAGAAGCAAAATTATATAAATTTGAAATTATGCTTAGTAATCAGTTTCACTGTTCTTTCTTACTTAGATATATGATCTAGGATACAAAAATGCTAATTCAAAGGGGCACATGCACCCCAATGTTTATAGAAGCACTATCAACAATAGCTAAAGTATGGAAAGAGCCTAAATATCTATCAGATAATTAATGGATAAAGAAGATGTGGCATATATATGCAATGGAATATTATTCAGCAATCAAAAAGAGTGAAATCTTGCCATTTGCAACAACATGGATGGAACTAGAGTGTATTATGCTAAGCAAAGTAAGTCAGTCAGAGAAAGACAAATATCGTATGATTTCACTTGTATGCAGAATTTTAGAAACAAAACAGATGAACATAGAGGAAGGGAAGCAAAAATAAGATAAAAACAGAGAGGGAGACAAACAATAAGAGACTCTAAATACAGAGAACTGAGGGTTCTTGGCGGAGTGTTGGGTGGGGGCATAGGCTAAATGGGTGATGGGCATTAAGGAAGGCATTTGTTGGGATGAGCACTGGGTGTTATATGTAAGTGACGAATCACTGACTTCTATTCCTGAAATCATTATTACACTATATGGTAAATAACTTGGATTTAAATTTAAAAGAAAGAAAGAAAGAAAGAAAGAAAGAAAGAAAGAAAGAAAGAAAGAAAGAAAGAAAGAAAGAAATGATCTAGCCATTCAATGAATACCCATTAATTAACTCAATTTAATATCAATACTAAAGTTCTTGAAAATGAATCTTCCAGGGGTGCCTGGGTGGCGCAGTCGGTTAAGCGTCCGACTTCAGCCAGGTCACGATCTCGCAGTCCATGAGTTCGAGCCCCGCGTCAGGCTCTGGGCAGAGCCTGGAGCCTGTTTCCAATTCTGTGTCTCCCTCTCTCTCTGCCCCTCCCCCGTTCATGCTCTGTCTCTCTCTGTCCCAAAAAAAATAAATAAACGTTGAAAAAAAAAATTTTTTTTAAAAGAAAATGAATCTTCCAGCTGATGTATTACAAAATATAATCTCTGTTGAAATTAAATTTTCAGAATAAATCAACACAAATTTTTATTTTTCATAACTATAAGCATTAGTAGAAATAATGCGTTTATTTGATTAGTACAGTAAACCCTGTATAAATTTAAGAACATACCCAAGTAGAATAAAATCATAAACTCCTATTATGTTTACCATGGTAAATCAGGGAAGACAATTATTTGTATTAAGCCAAAAATAATAAACTCATTTCATTTCCAAAAGCTGACTTAATATATTTTAACTTGGCCTCTTAAACCACTTTTGAGTTAAATTTCCATAAGACTACTCTGTTTAACATTTTGAAAGTTATCAGTTCGATTTCCTTAATTTCTGGGATTTTTTTTAATATTCCATTGATACAGCGCTTATTTGATGTAAAGCAATCAGAAGAACTCATTTAATCTTTAGAGAAATTTCTGTTCAGCGGATCCTTCTGAGCCCCTCATCAGTCAGTCATCTCATCTGTTACATATTTTCTCTGTTTTCTTACCAGAGACATGGCAATTCTTTTCCCAGAGTTGTTTCTGTTTACAATATCTATAACTATCTTTATCAAGAGACTCCTTCCATTGGAGCTGAATGACTGAGATGGGAGCATCTAGATATTTTATCTGTAAGGCTATAAATTTATTCCAGTTTCTACTTTGTTTTCGTTCTAAACTATTTTCAAAGTCCTCCACAAGTGTTGGAGTTCTGGCAGTAGGGTTATTTCCTATTCTAGTCCATGCTTATGTATTTGCTACTCAATTTCTGGCTTAATACCAATTTATAAAAAATGAGGAAGGAGCGGGGGATCACATCTGCTTCTAGATTTTCTGCTGAATGCTGCCTAAAGGTGGAACAGACCTATCCCTGGGTTCTCCACAATCCTCATCCTTTCTCTACTTGAGACTAGATTAGCATCTGATCCACTTTCATAGGGAAGATTTGTGGGATAGACTCCAAAAGACCTTATCCAGCACGTAGAGTTTTTCTGAACCTCTCTGATTTCCTATGAAATTCAGGGTCCTTTAAATCATTATTGAGAGCTTCCAATCCTGCTTTCTCCATCCATTTCTCAGCATCTGAGACTCCCACTAACACTCATTGATATAGATAGACCAGTGAGTCCTGCATGACATATTCATAAACTTATTCTAAGTTCTTGTGCAAATTTCTCCCATCCTGGCTGGGCTCTCAGCTCAGACTTGAGATCAGGGCTTGAAATCAACAGAAAGGGATTTTGCCTGTTTTGGGGGAGGTTTAACTTCAAGAGACCATTGAAGTTTAAGAAGTTGTGGTAGGCCAGTGGGGAAGAGGAGCAAATCAGAGGGAGGCCAGAAGCTGAGAGAGATGTCAGAGTATAGAACTGGGGAAGGTTCACACTGTGATTCAAGAGGATCTGAAAGAGAGACAGCTTTCCGTTTTTCTTTTGCTTTGACCAAAAGAAAGGAAGGAAGAGATTTTGGAATCTGAATGTCTTGGAATGCTTCTTGATGCCAGTTGAGAAATGGGGGCAGTTGGAAGTTTGCTCCTCATTTGAACTAAACTTCTCAGTCCCCAGGACCAGCTTGAGGAAAGAGCTTAACTTCAGGGCCTGCACCCATCCTCTTCCTGATGGGTTTCCTCTTACTGATGCACAACAAAAATGACAAGAACAGAGAGACAGACAGATTTCCACCAAAAAAAATATATGTGCTTTTTCAAATGTTGGCACCTAAGGAGGGTTTATTAATCCTAGGAGAAGAAATAAACTCAGCATCTCAGAGTTGAATGAAAGAGATAAAAGTTTCTCACCAATGCGAGGTCTATTTGCCTACCCCGTCATCACAGTCAGAAAGTCTCCAAACAGAAGGCTCAAAGGACCTCAGAGGGACATTCTGTTTCCCATTCCAGGGCACTGGCCATGACGGTGAGATCTTGGTCCCAACTGGATCTCAGTGAGACCTCCAAATCTGTTGAAAGCTGTCTCCCCAAATATCACCAACACAACTTCTTGATATGTCAAAGTTGAGCTTGCAATTACTGCATTAAGAGGGACTGCCATGTCACAAAGTTTAGCAGTGTTGTGGAGAAGAAAATGTGATGTCAGAATTTATTGAGATTTGAAAGTTTGATTTAAGACAGATCTTTCAAAGTGTTGGTTAGGACTGAGTAAGGATCATGAAACAACAGTCCAGGATTGGTAGAAGCAGCAAGATGAGAATTTAAATGCAAGGAATTCAAAGACTCTTAGGATGGTTTTTTAAGGAAGTTCGTGCAATGAATCAAACCATTTGCTTGGGCAACAGACTCCTGGGGGAATAGATCATGCTAATGAAGGCAGGAAAATAACACAAAGTCATGTTAATGCAGACAGTGACCTGTGGCTTTGGTTTTCAGTGTCCAGTGTAATTATAAGGGTAGAAGGTCTCAGTTCTCCCATTGCTTCTGTCACTCTTATTAATTTGTGAGTTAAATAAAATCTTTTTCATGCATTATTTCATATCTACATGAGAGTCATGATTTTACCTTCTTTGAAAATCATCTTTAACAGTAGATACTCACCGATGGCAGTTGGAATTCTCATTATTTATATAAAACTCAAAGGAATGAGTGGACACAAATCACTGTGTACATTGCAGGGACAGGTCTAATCAGTGCTCCCATCATGTGATGTGTTCTTATCCTTTATCAACCTCTCAAATTGGCTGGGTATTAAAAACTTCGTTTTGTTCCACATTCCACATCTCTTTTGGCTTCCAAGTAAAATATTACATCCTCAGTCTGTCATATCTCTATAGCAAGGGTTCTTAACTGTTTTTGTGCCATGGATTCCTTCAACAACTGGTAAGGTCTATGGGTCTCTTCTCAA
The DNA here is from genome assembly GCF_007474595.2 of Lynx canadensis. Lineage (NCBI taxonomy): Eukaryota > Metazoa > Chordata > Mammalia > Carnivora > Felidae > Lynx > Lynx canadensis. Next base: position 124,773,544 of record NC_044309.1, on the reverse strand, counting down.
AATCCTGTCTTTAAATGTTTGGAAAAAAATAATAACTTTGGATAATTTCTTTAAAACAATTATATTGAAACGTCTTCATAAAGATTGTATTTAAAATTTTGCAATGGAGTAATGTAAGTGCATCTTTAGTAACCCATTAAATAACCCATTAGATAAACCATTAGATCTACTACAATCCAGTAGTATATCTGGTAATTATTTTAATATAAAGCATATAGGATATTCTGAGATATCTGCAAAACTGTGATGTGATATAAAAATACCTGAGGTTCTTGAAAATATAACTATGCTTTGTTGTCTATATTCCTAATTAAAAGATGCACTAAATTTCAATGAGAGGTGAGTGATAATCAAGATGCATTTTTTCTTCCCAGTCATGTTGACAGACCTCGTGAATTCTATCCACAGACTTTCATAAGTCCCAAACTCCAGCTGGGAACACTTGTTCAATAGTCATAGACACCCAGGGGAAATTTCGACAGAATTTTTAAAAATCAGTTTAATGTTAGTCAAATAGAAAGCAGTTGCAAAGTAGTAAATACAATGTAACATCACTGCTGTAAAAAACAAAAATACAATGTGCCATGTGTTTGCACCAGGAAGGGAAAGATGTGAGAAATACATACCAACTGGTCACCTGGCTGGTTGTGCAAAAATGAGAGAAGACAGTTGACATTTTCTTGTTATGGTTCAACATTGTTCAATGGTTTACAATATGTGTATATCCTTTTGTACTTATTGTGGACTAAAAACTGTGTCCCCCCAAATTCATATGTTGAACCCCTAAACCCCAGTGTGACTCTATTTGGAGATAGGGCCTTTAGGGAGATAACTAAGGTGAAATTAGGTTATAAATGTGAGCACCTAATCCAACAGGACTGCTGTCCTTAAAAGAAGAGGAAGAAGCCCCATAGATATCTCGCTCTCGCTCTCTCCCTTTTTCTCTCTCTCTCTGCCCAAAGAAGGAGCCATGTTAGGACACAACAAGAAAATGGTCCATCAAGCCAGGGAAATAGGTCTCACCAGACACCAACCCTGTTGGCTCTTCCATCTTGGACTTCCAGCCTCCAGAACGGTAAGAAACGAAATTTCTGTTGTTTAAGCCACCAGCCTATGGTATTTTGTTATAGCAGCCTGAGAAAACCTATACAGTAGTTTTGGGGAAGGGGGGCCTAATTTTTTAAATAGCTTATTTGAAATCCAAATCCAGAGTACTGATTTGCAATGAAAACAGTCGTGCCCTGGGGTGCCTGGGTGGCTTGGTCACTTACGCATCTGGCTCACGGTTTTCAGCTCAGGTCATGATCTCACCGTTCGTGAGTTCAAGCCTCACATTGGGCTCTGTGCTGACAGCTCAGAGCCTGCTTGGGGTTCTCTCTCTCTCACTCTCTCTCTGCCCCTCCCCTACTCACATTCTCTCCCATCTCTTTCTCTCTCAAAATAAGTAAACAAACATTAAAAACAAAACAAAGCAAAAAAAAAAAAAAAACAGTTATGCCCCGTGGTCAGGAGAGCTCCGGGATCATAAGAGGAAGCTCTCAAAAGCTAGTTTTAGGGGCGCCTGGGTGGCGCAGTCGGTTAAGCGTCTGACTTCAGCCAGGTCACGATCTCGCGGTCCGTGAGTTCGAGCCCCGCGTCGGGCTCTGGGCTGATGGCTCAGAGCCTGGAGCCTGTTTCCGATTCTGTGTCTCCCTCTCTCTGCCCCTCCCCCGTTCATGCTCTGTCTCTCTCTGTCCCAAAAATAAATAAACGTTGAAAAAAAAAATTTAAAAAAAAAAAAAAAAAAGCTAGTCTTAGAAGAGCCATTGCCGCCTAACACCCCAACCCCATACCTCATGTCAAAATCAGAATCTTACAAAGCTGTGTGACACCCCCCAACAACTGAGGTTCCCAGCAGGCTTCTGATGTATTTTCCAGCTCATTTTCCCATCAAGAGCTCGTGAGCCTTACTGACGGCATCCTAGTCATTTCAAAAACAGTAGCTTATTTTTCCCACCAAAGAGAAAAGTGCAAAAACTATTCCCAGCAAAGGGAAGAGTTGGGGGGGGGGGAGTGGGGGGAGAGAGATTTGCCAAAGAATTTCAAAAAGCCAAGAATCTATTGTGTGGTATCATCTAATCTTTTTGGGTGGTCTCCCCCTCCCCACCAAACTCCTGGCTTTCTGGTCCTAAATACTCCTGGCTTAAGATATCTTGAAGATCACCAGAAACAGAGCCCTGTAGATCATGCATGAAGCCTTATCTTTGCTGGTTATGCTTTTATTTCAGAGGTCACCCATCCACAGCACTCTAAGAGGCTCCTGGCATTAATGAATCCCTTGCTGAATTTACAGTAGCAGCTCTCAGCCCACACATTAGTGCCACTTAGACAGAGATCAGATTTCCTTTTTAAGCAAAAGCTTCAACAGCTCACAGATCAGCCAGCTGAACTCGCTCTCTTTCTCTCTCTCTCTCTTACAATATGAACAGTGGGGGGGGGGTGGTCCTTATGGGGCAAAAAATAAAAGCCAAATTCCACCACAACACTTTTTGCATTTTAAATCTTCCCTAAGCTCATCTGCAAAATCATTTCTGTTTGCTTTATGAAGAAATGGAAAGTCATTGCTCTAGGTTAAACAGAAAATGCTTCTTGGGATAGTTGCAAAAGTGTTCGATCAGTTATTTGCCATTAAATTGTCACTTTACTAGCGAAGAGATCTGAAGAGTCCGTTCCTCTGAACATCAGTTTTTCATCTATAAAAAGAGAATGAAAGTACATGGTCTGGCCACCTCCCAGGATTGTTATAAGGATCAAATGAGATCATAATCTATGTGAAAGTACTGTTGGTGCCGGTGATGTTATTTAACACTCAGCTGGACTATTTTGTTGGTAAGTGCAGTAACAGTTTTAATACATTGGGGTAATTTGGAGAATTATGTCAAGTTAGTAATGGTTGAATATGAACTCAAAACACCTAACTGCATTTCTAATAAGACTAGAATTGGGATTCTTTGAAAACCAGATCTTTGTGGTGGTGAATGGACACAATCATGTAGCTGGAGAAATGAACCCAGTCAGACTTTCTTTCCATAAAGAGAGGATTGGAAAATAGCCCCTAAGAAGATAAGTGGGCCCAAAGTTTCCTGGATCTTTGTGCAATTCAGGGACAGGCATATTTCATATTCCCAGCAAGCTGGAGGGGGCCTGATTCGAAAGCAAGTTGAGGGAGGTGGACAGGAATGCCATCTTGAGAGAGATGTTTTGCAATCATGTGTGTTTTGACTATACTATTGTTGAGAATCCACATTGGTCCTTGGGAAGGGTGTGTGCGCGCGCGCGCGCGCGCGCGCGTGTGTGTGTGTGTGTGTGTGTGTGTGTTTGGATCTGTATATAGTGTTTGGAGGCAGAAGGAGGTCCCAACAATTAGTAGCTGGCCAGTCAGCGGGAGGAAAGACTCAAGGCTACAACTCACTTCCAACAATACTTCCCTTCAGGTGCCCAGGGTTCATCAAGGACTTCACCATGAAGCTTAGCGTGTTCAGACTCAGCCAACCTTACAACCCCACTCTTACCCAGACTGTACCAAAAACACAATAGCAAAGGACAACTGTGGATTGACCACAGCAGCAACACTTCAGGACAATTTATCTCAAGAAGTCAGACTTAGGAAATGACTCAGTTGGAGAGGACAGATCAATTCCATGGGTAGAAAGAGGTTTTCTGAAAGTCGAACAGAGAGCACACAGCAGAGGAAGAAGGTACTCACAGAGAGGCCCTGACCTGGGACAAAGGATTGATGTTAGGAAATAGGGATGCCCACAAGAGATCAGCAGCATGTAAAGAGTTTGAACTCCCTGGGGGACTTTTCCTTAGGACAGGAACATTAAAATCAGCACATAATTTCAAGAATTTTCTTCTTAGTTTCCCCTCAGTCCTGCACTGCAGTCTGATGCTCAGATAGAGCTGTGAATGGTCAGGCTTCTATAAAATAAAGCAGAAGACAGGGATAGGATACATGGCCTGCCCACTTTCACCCTCCAGCTGCCATTGCAAGAACACAGCAGCATCCTCGCTAGGGCTCTGGACCCTCTGCTGGAATCAGCAGAAGAATACAGTTACTAGTAGACAATTCCAGAGCAGATAAGGGACAGCCTAGCCCAATTTCACCCTCTCTTCTTTCCCCAAAACCTTAACGGAGATGATCCTTCCAGGCAGAGAGAAAACTAAAACTTGGTTTTCCAGTTATGTGGAAAATATTTAAGAAGTTTAACGCGTTTGGTGTTAAATTCTTCAGTTTCTTCATGAAAGGTTATCTACACAGTCATAGGGTAAAAGGACTGTGTGAACTGCAACTCAGTTAGACTCCAAGCCTGAGTCCTGAGACAGGTGCATCTCTCCCTTGCTAATGCACATGCATGCATGCACACATACATCTCACACACACATGTACACACAAACACACACCAGACAGCAGATCCAGGATCTATATTTTCTGTCTTTAGCTTTATGCCTGGAGAGCTCAACTGAGGGACTCATTGCAAGGATCCTCACCTTTTGCGAGGTCAAATGCTCAGTTGATCAGGCTGTGTGATTTAATAACTAAACTCCCTGAAATGGGTTTGCTGGAAGCAGTTGGTATTTAGCTTGGGATCTGGGTTAGGGTTACACCTATGTATTGGGTAAGTGGTATTGGTAGGTAAGTTGCTAGCATCCATATCCATGACAGGCATACAATTATATTTGTTGACAATGTTGTTAATGCTGGAGACCTTGATCACAATAGTTCTGATCTTTGAGTTTAACCCCAAGATATATACATAGGATAAGCCAAAAGCCCACCAGCATCACCAGGCAGCCAGAATATGGGTCTGGGGAAGCCTCCATGCACCAATTCTTAGGACTACACAGACAAACTAATTTGAAATTTGGCTTTAATATTTGGAAACTGAATACTTTCAAAATAATTTATTGCTTAACTAAATTAAGCCAAATGGTTTTAAACCACTCTGTGCATAGAGGCACAGCATTTTATCCCCACTTAGAGGACGATGATAATTTGGTAATTTCTAACTTGAGCCAAGGAATTCACCAGGTAAACATAGATCATAATGTTGATAAAGCCAATGGTCACAAAATGGTGGCACCGAATGGGTATTTTTACAATGGATGAACAAATTTCTGAGACTCCCAGTAGCAAAAGGAAACAAATGCCTTTGCTGGGCCAGAAGGAAATGATTTTGTAATTTCCTGTAATTATTGCCCTAGTGTAGACTTGAGTAGGCCTCTTTCTTCCCATCCAAGTGGACTCTTCTTTCAGCCCTTACATTCTCCAGCCCTCATCACCAGATTCAATTTTATTCCATTTTTTACTGAGGTTATGCTAAGTATGGTATTCATACCTGAGGCTACAAGGATAATGATGATACTAATAAACGTCATCTTATCATATTCATTTTACAGATGAGGAGGCTGAAATTCAGGGAGGCGACCTCAGCTGCAGCAAAGAAATAAACGGCAGAAGTGGGATTTACAGAAGGGCCGTGTGACGCTCAGAGTCCATGGTCATGCCAGCGCTGCGACACAGGCCTAGCCCTGGAGGACGAGCAGTCCTCTTCTCGATCTACACAAGACATTACTACAGCGTCTTCATGCACCCCAAGCCATGAACACCACCACCCCCAAAGTTAGGTCTGTCCTGTGCCATAACTTTGCCCTGCCTCCTCTTCTTTGCCTTATTCTCTTGGACAGCAGGAGGGCTGGCCCCAACCCCAATCTGAGCTTGCTTGATCCTGGCCGGCTTCCTGCCAAGAGCTCAGCCCCCTGCTCCCCCAGAGCTCGGGTCTCTCCTGCCTGACTTGGAGGCAGCATGGAGCAGTACAGAAGGGCTTATACACAGGCTCTCTTCTATGTGGCCCAGTTTCCTTATCTATGAAATGGAGGTAATACTATCTCCTCCTAAGGTTGAATGAAATCATCTATGTCAAGTGCTCAGCACAGGGCATGTCTCCTGAGGTGGGGGAGGGGGAAGCTCCCATCTGCCTGTATCCCTCAAGACTGCACTTAGACCACCCTCCCTGCAGAGCCTTGGAGAGTCACTTGGATTTGTAAGCTCCTTGGATGCTGTACACTGCCAGGTCCAGGGCCACGTCTGAAACCAAGCCAGTTTCTTCAGTCCACATCCTATCAGCCAAGGGGGCAGGGTTCTACTTTCCCTCCTGACAACCTTGGCTGAGATCCCAGCATGCCCACTCCTGTTGCCACACTTCAGAGCAGGACCACTCAACAGAATTTTCTGGGGTGATGGAACTGTTCTAGATCTGTGCCGCCCAAAATGGAAGCCAGTGGCCACGAGTGGCTATTGAGAAGTTGAAATGTGGTAAGTATGACTAAGGAATAGAAATTTATAACCATTTTTTCATTGTTTCTTTCTTTATTTTGACAGAGAGAGAGCATGAGCAGGGGTAGGGCAGAGAGAGAAGGAGAGAGAAAATCCCAAGCAGGCTCCCTGCCATCAGTGCAGAGCTCAACGCAGGGCTAGAACCCATGAACCATGAGATCATGACCTGAGCTGAAACCAAGAGTTGGACGCTTAACTGACTGAGCCACCCAGGCGCCCATAACTATTTTTAATTAGTTTTAATTTAAATCGCCACATGTGGCTGTGGCTAATGACTATCATATTGGACGGTGCAGGTGTAATGCACGTACAACCAGGCGCTCTCCCTGTGTCTCTGCTGCCAGACAGCACTTCACCTCATGTAGCGTTGCTTAGCCACTCACGGTCAAGTCCAGCCCCACAAGTAACTCACCACACACCCACTGGTTCCTATAGATGAGCCTGTATTTGCGTCTAGTGCATCTGCCTCTGCCTGGAGAAACCCACCTCCCAGGTACAACCCTTTCAGGGGTCACTGGAAGGTGAAGAGGAAACAGACAAGCAATCCAGCAGTGGGACTGCAGCAGCCAGAGCTGGGAAGGGGTGTATATAATTACATAGCCCAGAGCTGGAGAGGATTAGAAGTGCTACAGAAGTGAATGTCAGGCAACATGATATTCCACAGGTGTGAAAGTAGCATTTCTATAGGGTTGGCCAACACTCTCTAAATCAAAAATATCTGCTGCTGAAGGAAAAAAAATAATAAAGGTGAAGTGAATCATAAACTAGAATAAAATGGGATAGGAAAGATCATATAGGGTAGTCAAGCCAGTAGACCATGCCTACAAACCTGACTGCCCATACACTGCCCTAAAAGTTAGATCCATTATCAAAGAAACATGTGATTTAAGTCAAAAAGACACTGGAAAAAAGCAAAGTAGATTTTACAGATGAGGAAACTGAGGCTTCAAAAGTTTATTTACTCAAGTGCAGGCAGTTTGTAAGACTTTAAACCAAATAATGATACCAGGCAGTTGTGTATCACTTCATCTTCAGTGACCCGGGATTCACAAGAGGGGTGAGCAAGCACATAGCAGAAGAGGTTGTTTTAATGACCCGACATCAAGCAAACACAGAAAGGAACAAAAATCAAAGCAGTTTCAGTACCTACCTAATGCACGTATGGGATCCAAGAGCAGAAATGGGAATGGGGATCTGATTTAAGAATCAAGAAGATGGGTTGAGTTTTGATGTGTTAACTGTATGCTGCAGTGAGATAACCAAGTGAAAATGATCAAAAGTCAACTGGAGGGAGGCCTGGGTGGCTCAGTCACTTAAGGATCCCAATCTTGATTTGATCTCACCGTTTATGAGTTCAAGCCCCACATCAGGCTCTGTGCTGATGATACCCAGCTCGCTTGGGATCGTCTCTCTCTTTCTCTCTCTCTCAGCCCCTCCCCTGCTCATACGTGTGTGCTCTCTCTCTCTCAAAGTAAATAAATAAATTTTTATAAAAAGTCAACTAGAGATACAGGATTAAAACTGTGGAGAGTTTAAGGCTGGGGATAAAAATATAAATTGGGGGATTGTTGCAAAGTGAACAAAATCTCAAAAGAATAGAACATTAAGAGAAAGCAGCAATACCCAAAGTATCACCAGACAGAAGACATGGACAGAATACAGACATTAATTGTACAGCAGGTGTCCCTTTGCCAGGAGTTGCGCCAGTCATCATTACACCTCACCACCCACACAACAAACTTGTTGGAGAAGAGATATGAGCGCAAACCTTTGTCGTTTGCCTCCCAACATCTATTTTCTCTTTCTCTAACAACACCCAACAGCTCCACTATGGGGTGTGCTCCTCCCACGTTCAGTCGAAGGCATCCAGGGCAGCTCCGTTTCCGCAAGTGTGGATCATGTGATCTAGCCTAAGCCAATCAGCGCCTCTCACTCCCTTACGGTTAGTGATTGGTTCAGGCACAGGCGCAAGACCCAATCAGCTTCAGGGAGACCCAGTGAGGCTGCGGGGAATGCTGGGACAGAGGCGGACAGGCTTTCCTTGGGAGGACAAACCGGAGATGTGTAAGGTATGGACCACCTACAGGCAGCTCGCTACCACCTGAAGTCTGAGGATGGAGTCAAAACTGGAGAATCAAAAGGGGGCAAAAGAAATCGGGTCCTGGGATGGCCTTTTAGTCACTAATAGAAATATGCCTAAAAGGGGAATCTGCAGCCTTTCCACTTACTGTGGGCCACTAAATTCTGTTTGGGATGAATTCCCTCACCTTTGCAACAGGATTCCGACCTGATGCAGAAATGATCCCTATTTTCTAGCTGAGGTAAACAAGGCTCCAAAAGATCAGCTAAGTTGTACAAGTTTACAGGTTTATTAATAACCAACCCAAGATCTGAAGTCACTTCTTCACTTCAGCTTGCTAAAAGGAGCTGCTGGGGGAACACAAACTGGGTTTGTAACTGACTACAACGTGACAAACGTGAAAAGACAAAGACACACCAGAAAGACAGGCATGAAGCAAAAGAGTGGAGAACACTGGAAATGGCTCAAGATTCAGTGTAACAGATTCAGTGATTTACATACATTAACTCATTTCATGGTCACAACCACCCATGATTTAGGTACAATTTATAGTCCCATTTACCCTGGAGAAACCAGATCGTAAGAGGTTAAGTGACTTGCCAAATTCACATAAATTTTGTGAGGTAGAATTAAGATTCGAATGCAATATCTGGCACTTGACCACCAGGCTTTACTTCCACTCAAGTCCATCCGTGTTTGACTTAGAACCTACCTGTCTTATGTGGGCTATAATAAAAAACGTGTTAGAGACAGGAATGTAAATAGGTATGGCCTTTGGAGGCAACTCAGCAGTATCTGTCAAAATTTTAAACACTCGCCCCCTGTAATCTGGCAATTCCATTTTTTGGCATCCATCCTAGCGGAGAACTTGCAGATATGGACGACAAGACACACACAGAACACTCGAGCAGCACTGCTTTTGAAAGAGGGAAACTGAAAAGAGTCTAAATGTCCATCGACACTAGACTTCTTAAAATAATTCTGGCATATCCACGCAATGGATTACCGTCAAGTCATTATAAAGAACAAGGTCAATTTCTACGTGTGGTATGGGAAATTCTCTAAGGTACAGGGTTACGCAAAAAAGGGCAAATTGCAGAATGCTATGTACAGAATGAGGCAGGTATTTAAACATTTAGGTTTCAAACAACATAAAACAAAACAGTACTTTTGTACATGAAGCAAGCCTCCATGGCAATTAGCTGTGGGGATTTCTGGGTTTAATGATGGTTAATGATGGTCCCAAGAGACTCCTAAGAGGTCAGGTAGTAGATGTTACAATTAGTCACCAGGAGCAAAGAGAGTCACTGGCATGCTTGGAGCATAGGAAAATGCCCCCCTGTATCCAAGATGCTAGAGATACTAGAAGAATGTCCTGCAAGATAACATGGAGGCAAATCAAGAAGGACTTCTGGAGAGGTGGCATGGAATACAAAATAATGATAACCCCCACCCTGGCCTTTTCTCCTGACTATTCAAAAGGTTGTCCTCATCCTACGGAGAGCTGCCCCAATGGTCATTTAAAGTCACCCAGCCAGTTAGGAACTGAGGTGGCCCCAGACACCGGATGGATGTCCTGGGTTAAGTCCAGAGATGTTCCATTCTCAATGTGGTCAACTCTGGATCGTTGATCTTTCAGTTGCTTTCCAAGTGTTTTCAAAGAGTGTCTTGATCTCCAGGCACAAACTGTACAAACAAACTAGGGACAGGTCACCAGACTCCAGAGCTCCCCCAAGACAGGCCCAAAGAGAGCACATGTGTTGTTCTGCATGCTCACCTAAAGTTCTTCATGGGCTTTTTATTTAAATTCTGGGTCTTTTTCTCCATTCTGTCTCATTGCACCTGCCCACCTATAAATATACGCATTTTTTTAATTCTGCCCTTTCTCCCACGCCATCGCGTCACTCTCATACATTCTGTCATTTGGTCAGTCTGCTGCGCTTTGTATACCTTACTTTTGCCTGCCCTAAAGTTGAATGGCCCAAGGACCTTAGCCCAGAGGAGAGCCTGATTACTGCGGGGATGCTGCCCTCTGCAGGCCACTGCCATGCATGGCCCTTTAAGAGGGAAGCCTGACCAGAATTCAGGCAGGTAACAACAGCTACTATGTTTTGACTCTTACATGGATTATCTCATTTAATTCTCACAACAGCCCCATGAGATTAAGAACTACTATGACTTCTGTTTATCAGAGGAGAACACTGAATTCCAAAGAACGGTAACTTGTCCAAGACCACACAGCTAACAAGCAGCAGAAATGAGATTCGAACCCAAGTGCCCTGTGCCCGGGATCTGTCCTGCTTGCCCCTATTTTATACTGACTCCAAAAAAGGGATGTTAACTCACTTTTTAAGGAACTGAACCATGGCAGCCATCTTATATCCGTTACCTCATTTAATCCAGCTGTCAGCCAGAGGTAACTGAAGTAATCCAAAAAACCTCATTTAGTTACCTGTGGTCATGTGACCAGTCAGTCGGATCTTTCTGGATCCAAAGCACTGGCTTCTCGGTGCCATGCATGCAGGTGGGCTGTTCCCCTTTCCCTTCAGGAGACCGTTGCCGGAGGGCACAGGTGCCCGACAGCCTTCGGCTGCTACATCTTCAGGATCGGGCAGCATTTGCACAGAGGCTACAACTCTCTCCCGGGAGGGTGAAGGCAGTCAGGTGTGGGGACCGGCAATGCACGAAAGTGCAAGGCCCTGTTGGGTGAGAACAAGAGAATCAGAGAAAGGAAGCCAGTGAGAGGAATGTGTGGAGACAGGAGAGGCACCTCCAATATCTCAGGCCTTGGGCAGCCTGAGAGGGAGTTTATAGCCACACTGGGAAACAAGGCACATAGCACAGGCACAAGCCACATAACATCCGTGACACTGCGAAAAGGGAGAGGGAGCCACAGTGTGGCTACCAGAGCTCCAAAATCACTTGCCAGGGGAAGGAGAAGCAGATTCCGTTACACAAGAGAGAGAAGGGAGGGCGACGCAGACAGAGCCAGCCAAAGGCCGGGAGGCAGGCACAGTCACACCAGACAGCTCTTTAGATTTGTACCACGCTTTCCAACAGACATTCACAGACATCTGCCTGACCCCCATGCCCTGAGGTGGGACTGGAAAGATGGCGGCTGGCCCCAGCCCACCCCTTCCCTGCCAGCCTGGGTGGGGCCAGTGTGGGCCGTGCAGCTGGGATGGAATTTAAGAGTAACACATTCCGAGACACTGGTGTTCCTACTTGGGAGCTATGGGGAAGGGCTGTTTCATGCTGAGCCCACGGTCAGCATTTTGTAGCACCTCCCTGCCCAGCTCCACATTCCTGACGATGCCACGTACAAACGCCCAGAACCACTTCACGCCCTGTGTGGTGGGTCCCGGTAACTCGCTCCCTAGGGAACAAATTTTGCACTTGGGATGTATTCACGTTCAGGGTAAATGAAAAAAATAAGCCAGTGAAGAAGTAAATGAAAAGCATCACTACTTCTAGTCGATCAGTTAAGTTATAGGCAGACGCTGTGCTCCAGTGTCCTGGGTTTCTAAGAGGGACACAGTACAAAGTAAAGGACTAAAAAGCCCCTCGTGTTTTAGCTGTGCGGCCACGGTCAGGACACACAACAAAGTAGGGCTAATAATGTCTACCTCACAAGCCTTCAGGACTAACATAGAAACCCTGTCTGAGTTTCAAGCATGCCAGCCTGCCCTACAGACTTTGAATTTGCCAAGCTCCGTGATCACGTGAACACATTCTTTAAAATAAATCTCTTAGTGTATAATACACTCATTCTATTGCTTCTGTTTCTCTGGAGGACCCTGTCTGATACACAGGGCAATTGTGAGCATTTCAGGTATGAGGGAGAGGAGTGGCAGGTCTCAGATAAAGCTGTAAAGCCTAGAAGACCATGCTCACACACAGGTGCCCTTGGGAGGTAAGCTGGGGCTGGAATGAGCCCCATTTTACAGATGAGGAAACTGGCACTTGTGAGCAGTCTGTCCCAATCTCACGTCTTATGAATGGTAGAGCAGAAACCTCGAGTTAGGTCCACGCTGTCCTTCCAGAGTGTGCCTTCGAGCCTCACTCGAAGTCACTTTCGTGTTAGAGAGTCAGCCTTGAAAACATCCCACATATCTGCCCTTTTCGTTCCTTCCCACCAAGGTCACTCGTGCTCCTGCCCTCTGTCCTTCTGATCTGTGGGCTGGGCACCGAAAACAGATTTTGAGAACAACTGAGTTCCCGTAGGATGAAAGAAACTCTAGGTGATTTTTTTTTTTTTTACCAAGATCTTGGACTCCTTGGATACTTTCAAATTCCTTTGCTCCAACAATTCTCGCTTGTATTATCTCAGCCACCAAAATCACCCATCTACATGTTCAAGACACTAAGTGAGCGTGACAAAGCATTTCTAAACAAGGGCCGTATCTCACTCCCTAGGGAGCGTTTAGGATTTGGAGGGGCATTTTTGGCTATCATGTTGGGGAGAACTTTGCTACTGGAAATTGCTAGGTGAGGCAAAGAATAGTTCTGTACAATAAAACCATCCCCATCCCATACGACTTCTAAATGTCCTACTGGAAAGGCATGTAGATGAAAAAGCCTTTTTATAATTTTCTGATTATAATTTTGTTTCACATATACACACCAAGGCACTGTTTGCACATTTTTAATATACATTCAATATATATTGTACACAAAGAATGTAACAAGTCAATTGCAGGTGGCAGTGGTTTTCACTTGTTCATTGTTTCTGAAAAACCACTAACCGCAATGCACTCCAGGAATGGCACGGGCTGCATCACACCTGTACACTGGTCTGCATTTATGGCAGATGGGCACTCATGCAGATGTGCAATTGCTGTGTTGTGTCTCTATGCACCCCAGCCCAGCGAGGACACGCTGAAACACTAATGCTATTTAAGTACATCTTTCTTTCCTCTTTTTGTCCTTCATAAAACAGTTATGCCGGTGGGAATGTAAAATGGTGCATCCGCTATGGAAAACAGTATGGCGGCACCTGGGTGTCTAGGTCGGTTGGGCGTCTGACTCTTGATCTCGGCTCAGGTCATGATCTCACAGTTCGTGAATTCAAGCCCCATGTCAGGCTCCGCGCTGACAGTGTGGAGCCTGCTTGGGATTCTGTCTCTCCTTCTCTCTGCCCCTCCCCTTCTCGCTTTCTGTCTTTCTCTCTCTCTCTCTCAAAAAATGAATGAATAAACTTAAAAAAAAAAACAGTATGGAGGTTCCTCAGAAAATCAAACATAGAATTACCAATTCCACTCTGGGTATATACCCAAAAGAGTTGCAAGTGGGGACCCAAACAGATATGTGTACATCCAAGTTCATAGCAGCGTTATTCACAATAGCTAAAAAGTGGAACCACCCAAGTGTCCATCAACAGATGAATGGATAAACAAAACATGGTATATACATTCACTGGAATATTATTTAGCCTTAAAGAGGAAGGAAATTTTGACACCTGCTACATGATAGATGAACCTTGAAGACTTATGCTAAGAGAAATAAGCCAGTCCCAAAAGGACAAATACTATATGATGCCACTTGTGTATGGGACCTAGTAGTCAAATTCACAAAGCAGGTACAAAGGGACAAAGTAGAATGGTGAGTTCCCGGGGCTGGGCAAGAAAGGAGTGGGGAGTTAGTGTTATTAATGAGTGCAGAGTTTCAGTTTGGGGACATGGAAAAGTTCTAGAAATGGACAGTGGCTGTGGTTGCACCACAATGTACTTAATGTCACTGAACTGTATTTTAAAACGGTTAAAACAGTAAATTTTATGTTATGTATATTTTACTACAATTTTTTTAAAAAGTTGTGTGTTTTACTGGTTTTTATGTGTGTATCAGCAGGATAGTAAAGAGGGCATTTCCAAATATTTGTTTTTAAAAGGAAACATTACATGGAGAACAAGGTGTCTAGAGTTTTATGCTCTTAGTGTTTTACAGCACATTTTATTTTGTCTGGAGACTTTCTGGCACCCTTTGAAATATGTGGAGACACCTAGGCATCACTAATGAAGGGCTGGGGGTGGTGAGGGCACAGAATGGAAGACCCTGAGGGACTAAGAAAATATATATTTGAGGTTGTGGGAATCGGGACCAAGGGAAGAGCTACCCAGGGTCAATTTAACTTGGATCTGAGCTAGCACATCTGGGACTACAAACATTTTATATTTATGGAGCTTCTCACACTTTATGATGCAAAAGTACTCTGCATGCATAGTCTGTTATGCCGAGCGGAAGGAGAACAAATTGGGAGTCAGATCTGACTTGGCCCCTAAAAAACTATCTGTGAGATTCGGCGCAAGTGTCTCAACCTCTTTGCACATGCTATTTGCCCCAGCCCATAATACACCGATAATATTTACCCACCTTATTAGGAGTACCTCCTATTTACCAGATACCTACGATGGGCCAGGCATTTGGCAGACATTCAATTGTTTTATCATTAATCATTTCATTTTCCCAGCTGCCCTGTGAGATAGGCAACATCTCCATCATACAAATTAGGACAACAAAGCATATGCCATGGGTCTCCAAGCCATCTCTTGGCTCATTAGAAGGCATCTAAATGGCTTCTTGTATGTCTCTGGCTGCTTGAGTCTTCTCTATCTACAAACAGGCAGCCTGGAAGGGAGGTAGAGCCCGAGGAGTGACTCTCGGGCACTGAAGGATGTGAGTTGGAGGATAAACACCCCAGCACCCGCCCTCTGCAGTAGAATAATCCAAGGATGTGTATCCTACACACGCTCCCAGAATCCCCTGTGGGACCAAGACCCCCCTATGGGCTTTCCTCCCTTCCCTGCCTCACCCCTCATTCCCCTATATTGTTTCCTGGAATCAGTTCCCAAATAAAGTACTTGAACTCAAACACTTGTCTCAGGATCTGTTTTGGGGGGTGGGAGAACCCACCATAAAAGAGCAGCCAAGACCCAGAGAGTTTGGTCACCTGCCTGTAATGTCACAGTTAGAAAGCTCAGTCAAGCCGCCTTTGACAACCCACCCCTGAACCCAGCTTCCCTCTGCCTTTGGAAGGTTGGAAATAATGCAGATGAAAAGAGGAGGACGCTACAAAGTAAATGATCACAGTGCTTCATTTGACCATCACGATAGTCCTGTAAGATGGATAAACAGGTTCATTTAATGCCTACTTAATAGGAAACTGAAGCTCAGAGCCCGGCACAAAATGACTGGCGAATAAGTGACAAATGACAAGATAATTCTCTGCTCCTCCAGGTCCATTCTCCATGTTTCTCTGCCCGTCTCTGCACCTAGAAGACACCACTACTGGACTTCATCACTCAGGCCCCTCATGCTGTGGCTTTGGTTGCAGTCAGTCAATGGAAGGCATGGGAAGGAAGACAGAAAAGTGGTATTAGGCCCCTACTCTCTCTCTCTCTCTCTCTCTCTCTCTCTCTCTCTGGTGGATCTACTGTTAGCAGTGGCTGCATTCTTCCAGCTAAGCCATGGCCCCTATCCAAGCACAGAAAGAAAGAAAGAAAGAAAGAAAGAAAGAAAGAAAGAAAGAAAGAAAGAAAGAAAGAAAGAAAGAAAAGGGGAGGAAGGGAAGGGGAGAGAGGGAGGGAGGGAGTAAAAGAGAGAAAAGGAAGGGAAGGAGGAAAGAAGGGAGGAGGGAGGAAACACTTGGTTTGTCTAGGTTTTATTAGAAATCTAAAATCCTGGGAAATAGGGGTGGATATGATCTAAGTTTGCAAGACCCCAGACCACTTTCCAAGCTTCAGTCTTCCCTGACCCTGTCCCATGGCTTCCGCTCTCACCAGGCAGGGATGGCCCAGACTCTTGCCTTGCTCTTCAGTGTGTGCTGTGGTTTCTGGCTCTAGCGTCCCAGGGTGTTTCTCATTCCCTACCCACACCTCCATAAATCTATACATAACCCCTTCCTTATACTTTCTTCAATTAATCCCTTCAAGGTGCCATTCTCTTTCTTGCTGACTGAAGAGCTTAGCAACCAATACAAGGGAGAGAAAATAAAAGACTTAGGAGCAAATATCATTTTCCACTGTGCAAAGCCCTCTGCATTCACGATCCTCGCAATAATGTGATAAGGTGAGGATAATTCTGTTTCCCATTTCACAGACAAACAAACTGAGGCTCAGTACGGTACCTGGACCAACACACAGGTCAGTTAGAATCAACAGTTCATGTTCTATCCTCTTTGCCACAAAGACCACACTGTTCTCCAGCCTGACTCGCCATTACCGGAAATAACTATTGGGGCCTGAGCCCTCCAACTTTGCCCTGGGCACGTCAGGAAACCCAGAACACCCTGACTGTGGCCAGGGTGTAGCATCTTTGTGGCGAAGGAGCATTCCATGAATGGAAACTGCCAGCCTTTCCTTCTGTGAGGAGAGGCAGGATTTCATGTGAACGTGTGATGCCTGGCAGGGAGCCAAGAATAAGAGCAGGAAACGGGAGCCCAAGGGAGATAACTGCCATGAACATGGAGGGGAGGGGGCAGGATAAACAGAGGACTTTCAATTTAGCAAAGCATTCGAGAGCCCGCTGGATTAAGGACAGCCCTCAGGGAGAGCCAGGGATATTAGGACAAGGGGGAGACAGCCGTGGCAGGCGGGGAGACTAAGTGCTGGTGGAGCGATTAAAGGGCGGAGCAAATGAGTAGGAAACCACAGAATCATACAAAACCCAAAAGCAGGCATCTGAAATGTTCAAAAAAAAAAAGAAAGAAAGAAAGAAAGAAATTATAAGGCAAAACATAGGCGACCAGAGTTTATGCTTAGTAGCTGAAAGTATTTGAAACAACATTTTGGAATGAGAAACATATGAAATAAAAGGCAGCTGTCATTTGACTTAGCAGCTTGAGAAATGTGACTTGTCCCCAGGGGGATTTGGAGGAAGGAATAGTCAGAAAGAACAAGTTCAGAATTCTAAATGAAGATGAGGAGCTGAATGGGCCCAGAAGGGCTTTCCCCCATGTTTAACAGTTATGAACAAAATCAGAAATACCAGATTTCATAAGGCCCATTAGAATATACAAATTGTATTCTCCCTGCTCTACGCCCATCTACGCCCATTATAAATAAATTCCAGCCATTTGGTACCCACACTCCAGGAACTTCACATCTATTACCCCAGATTCTCCCAACAACCCTGCAAGTACTATTACTATTATTGTCCCATTCTACAGGTTAGGAAAGTGAGGCAGAAAGTTTGCATAACTTACCCAAGGTCCCACACACAGCTGGCAAAAGGCCAAGTAAGGGAGTAAACCCAAATCGCTCTTTCTCCAGGCAAATTCTACTACCCTGTGGAGAATCCCAAACAGAGGCTTTCTAGATGGTCCGATCCTGTTTTCAGAAGGGGAAGGGGAGCAAAGAAGAGGGGCTCAACATACATCGGAAGTGATGGAATTTGAGTGGAGTTCTATGGGGCCTGGGAAGAGAAATCTTTAAGATGACTCTATCCAGATCCTCCATTTTAATGTCAGAGGATCCTTCCAATCTTGAGGCTTGGGCAGCAAGGTAGCACATTTTTCTAGCACAGTAGCATATATTGCTACCATTTGTGTACTCATTTGCTCACTCAACAAACATCTTTCAAGGGCCAAGAACTGTGTACTATGAAAATATTTTTCCAATAAGCAACCGGAAGGTGCTTGATTTGCATTTCCTTTTGATTTGACCTTTCTTGTTCATTTTAGTGCATTTCCACTTAATTCACTGAATCAGGTCCTCAAATGCTCCTTCAAAACCTCAGTGCAACTAATAATCAGCATACAGCTACCTTTAGAACATTTATGATCAAATAACAGTCCTTGGCTTTTTCCAGTTGTAATTGTGTTTTCTGTTCAGTAACACGGGAAGGTCTGGAAGCATGTATTTTCTTTAGCAAATATGAATAGTGAAGGCCTCTTAGATTCCTGTTTCTGAGCTGAGGAGAGTAATTGAAAGGCTGCTTTGTAAAGGCTCTTTTTCCGAGCATGAGTTCGACTTGAGTTTTATTAGAAATCTAGAAACCTGGGCAGGGGTAGTGGGGAGGCAAGGAAGAGAATAAAACCATATACGTTTGCCAAATCCTAAAACATTATCCCCCATTTGGTCAGACTAAGCGCCAGGTTCATGCTGGTCTACTCATCAATAAACTTTTGCTGTGTAACAAATGACCCGAAAACATAGTGGCTGAAAATAATAAATACATCATTTCCCACAATCCTGATCCTGTGTCTGCTGGGTGGTTGTATGGGCCTCTTTGGCCAGGCCTGCCTTGTCTAGGATGCCACCCACGTTCATATGTCTGGGACTCACCTATGCTGAATGGGGCCTGTCTCCTCTCAGGGGACAGCTGGGCCTCATCACATACATATGAAGGGTTCTCAATAGCAAGGGAGGGCCAGTCCCAAAGGACAAGCACTTTTCAAGACTCTTCTTTCACTCTACTGTCCTGTTGCCCAAAGCCAAGTCAAATCCAAGGGGTGCAAAAATAGACTCTACTTCTTCTTTCTTTTTTTTTAACCTTTTATTTATTTTTGAGACAGGGAGAGACAGAGCATGAACAGGGGAGGGGCAGAGAGAGAGGGAGACACAGAATCTGAAACAGGCTCCAGGCTCCGAGCTGTCAGCACAGCGCCCGATGCGGGGCTCGAACTCATGGACCGCGAGATCGTGACCTGAGCCGAAGTCGGAAGCTCAACCGACTGAGCCACCCAGGCGCCCCTAGACTCTACTTCTTAATGGGTGGGTCTACAAAATATTGCCACCATTTTTTTTTTCTTATTCCCTCGGATGCTGGGAGCTTTGCAGGCTGAGGACCCTCAACTGTCAGCCTTCCCCAGAAATTGTTCCTTTTTCCCCAAAGAAAGCCACCTCTCTCAAGGACATTCCCCTTTCTTCCCAGAAGCAGTCTGCAGTGGTAACTGGTCAATACAGAGACATAACAGCGTAGCTCCTTGCCCAAAGATGAGACGAGTCTGAGGAGTCAGGTCAGCCTCGGAGCTCCCCAACAGTTTGGCTTTTGTTGAACCCAAATTGCAACCTAACTCCATTTTCTGCCCAATCCTGCTTCCCTCCCCTTCCACCACAGGTGTCCGGCCTGAGCACACTCCCCAGTAGACCTATTGCCATCTAATCTCTGTCCCAGCAGCTGCAAAGAGGGAAATCTAGGGTTGTGTCACCTGCTGGTTGACAGGTGATGAGAACCCTCTTTCTGTTGACATGAGCAGTGTGTTTCGCCCCTGACGCAAGTTGGCAGTGGAACTGGTAAAATTGCCACGGGTGGTGATCCTGGTGGAGGAAAAGGCACTAATGGGTGCCACTTAACAGGCTTTTGAAAAATACGGAGGAAACTGTCATTATAAAGTTAATGGAAATAAAGGACTATTGCTGGAGAACAATGTATGCTTTGAAAGAAGACAACGAATGTCTGAGAGTAAGTAAAAGTGAACTAAAATCTATGCACAAAAGCACAAGGACCTCTTTAGCACCATAGAAAGAAATGCTCATCTACTGCAGCCAAAGATTGGAACCCAAAACCGGAAGGAGTTTGGGCTCCTAATGCCTCTGTGAAGCAGAGCCACGATGTCAGCTTAGACTTTTTCCATGAGAAAAGAAATAAATGTCTACCTAATTTAACGTATCATTATTTGGGTTCTATTTCATGTCTAGTCCAAGTCATACCCTGCTTAGACTGAATGTCTGTGTTTCCCCAAATTCACGTGTTAAACCCTAATCCCCAGTGTGATGGTGTCAGAAGGTGGGACTTTGGAGGGGTGCTTAGCTACTAAGGATGGGACCCTCAGGAATGGAAGCAGTGTCTTTATAAAAGAGAGCCAAAGAGCTCCCCTACTCCTTCCATCATGCAGGGACACAGGGAAGGTGGCAGTCTGGAACCCAGAAGAGGGCCCTCACCAGAGCTCAACCATGACCTTGATCTTGGTCAGCCAGGTTCCAGAACTATCAAAAATAAATTTCTGCTGTTGACAAGCCACCCAGTTTATGGTATTTTGTTAGAGAAGCCCAAACGGACTAAGTCATACTCTAACCATCAGAACTGAGCTTACTTCAAATCAACCGAAAAGGAACAGAACTGGGACTTCCAGTATGGCAGGGATGTGGCACCAGCAACCTCAGCCTCCATGTGCACACCCAATGCACCCACAGGCAGGGCTGACCGGAAAGCTCTATAGAAGCTGCACAAAGTCTTCTGTACCCCAAATGTCTAAAAGGTTTACAAATGGAAAGTCTCTCTCTGCTCCTTACTAAAACACTTGCCTTAGCCACACCTGTTTAAGAAATGTGCCAGATGACGTGTTTATTCAGCTTACTATATACAGCCAATCTTCCAGGTGACATCTGCACTTTTACAAAAGCCTTCTGTGTTACCTTGGGCAAAGTTTGCCAGGAGGAGGGACAGGACCCCACCAGCCATTGGCTGGTGGAGAAAGGAAGGCAGTGGGTGGCATTTCCAAGGTGCTGATTTAGCACACTCCTTTTTTCTTTGGATGACAAGCCATTTGAGAAGTAGAAAGGAGAGTCTGATAAGGACCAATGTTATCGGCTTTCTGGCTGCTGTAGCTGGATTAGAGACCAGCAGAGGCATGAAGCCAAAAGCAATACTTTACTCCTTCCCTCCTGAATTCAGTTTACACACCCAGTCTCAGGTATAACTGTGAATTTCCTTGCACCCCCCTGCCTCAACACCACCAGATGCAGGCAACCCCTCCCAGATGCCAGACCTATCCTGAGCTGCTCACTCAAGGAGAAGGCAGGTGCAAACAGAACACACACACATTTTGGACAAAGCCCACCTCTGAGAAAGAGAGTTCAGGAAGGGCTATATTGTACATGTTCACTTTCCCTGGTCTCAGTCTCACCAGTGAGATATGTCCCTTCTCCCCCTGGGGGAGGGATTAGTAAAAAAAAAAAAAAAAAAAAAAAAAAAAAAAAAGAAGATCTGGGACATAGATGTATCAAAAGAGACAGAAATAGAGCTCCCTTCTCTTCCGGAAGTTAGGGATGGGTGAAGCAGGTATTCAAGAAACCCAGTCATAGTACTGGTCCTGGATGGGGAGATTAAGATAACGTTCATATCTACCATTTGTTGACCACTCACTATGTGCCAGACATTGTGCTAAACAAACAAATAGCCTGAAAAACTTGGGCTCAACCTGGGCTCCTGTCAACATGCCAAGGGGATAGAGGATGTTAAATGGACCCAGGAGCCAATTCGAAGAGGCTTCCTCTGCCCAAAGATGGAACTGTTTGAGCATAAATAAATACAATAACTGAAATGGATTGAAACCTATATTTAATCTGTGAGTTTCAGTGATACTTCTCAGAAAACCCTAATTGCTCACTGTTGGAGGATGCCAACGAACAAACTCCATGTTCATAAAGCTGGTAAATAAAGAAAAAGTATCAAGCATTTATTCTAATTTTTCTATATGGACTATGCCACTGGGGAACCAAATAGTAGATGAGGCAAAAACTCTTTTTTAAAAAAGTATCCCACCTAATAAGTGAAGAAGGGATTATAGGATTCAAAACCTCATCATTTTGCAAGCCCTGAAATTATATAAACTTCCTCATGAAGCCTCAACAGCTGCTACAGCCACAAAAAAAAGACAACCAGACATATACCTCTGGTAGAAGAACACAACACTACCTATGAAGAAGTCTTGACAAGAGAGATCAAATCTAACATGATCAAGAAATTTTATCCAAAAACTACTTCATACAGGAATATCCCATTAGGGAGGCCCAACTGGGAAACTCAACAGGACAAAGAAACCAATTTCTTTAAGAAATAAGTTCCAGGGAGAAGAAATAAAGATGGAGACGAAATTCTAGAGATTTCATCAACAAATCACAATATGTGGACTTTATTTGGATTCAGACACAAACGAACAGTTAATGAAAAAAACCTGTAAAACATTTATGAGACAAATTGAAACATAAACATTGGCTGTATTATTTGATGATATTAAGGAATCATTGTCAACATATTTAGGTGTGATAGTAGGATTGTGATTGTGTAAACTATCTGTTAACTGTGTTAAGTGTTTTTTAAAAAACAAACAGTTCTAATATTTTAGAGATGGACACTGAAATATTTACAGATGTAAGGATATGATCTGGAATTTGCTTCGAAATAATATCGGGGGAGATTAAGTAGAAGTATAGACAAAACCAGCTTGGCCATAACTTGATCATCGTTGAAGCCAGGTGATGGTATCTGAAGATTTATTATATGAATCTGAGTATTTTTGCGAATGTTTATAAATTTCCACAATAAAAGTTAAAAGAAAAATATTGAAAGGGAACTGATTTGGTGGGTGGGTAAGCTGTGGCAAGAAAGAGTTTGTGCTTCACAGCCTTATATTTGGATTGGGGCAGGACCTCAGCTAGTGGTTGGAACTCCAGGAAGTGGGAAGGAAGCACTAGGTAAATGGTCAGGCTCACTGAGGGGCTCTAACAACAACATTAAAACTGGAGTACAGTCCCAAGCACCAGGCAGGAACATCATCAGAAAGACCTAGAGAGAGGTGGGGGGAGATCAGCATGGTAGACACATAGACACTTGCTGCTTATGGCTGCCAGACTAATTTCCAGACCCCACCCGCTGGCAGACACAGGGCACTCAATGTACTGCCAACACTGTGTAGATTGATTCCAGAACTGGGCGGGACTGAGCTTGCCAGCAAAGGTCCCCCATGCCTACAGTTGAGCTTGGCAGGAAAAAGGCAGACGGTAGTACCTGCTGTGCCTCAACCCACTGAGACAATTTTAGGATTGAATGGGGAAGTACATAACAGAAAGATTTGGTTGCCTACCTTCTCTTTCTGGGAAAAGTTCTCAGCCTCTATGTGGTTGAGACCGCCATGTTGGAACCACATGACCCCACCCCTCTGGCCACAGCTGACTGTTCCAAGAATGCACACCTAACCCAAAGGGGAAAAAATTCATGGACTGAGTTTAGTCCACCACATTCCTACTCAAGTATTGGAACAAGTAAACTAAGAAACCAAGATTAATAACTGCGAACCACACCATCACACAATAGAGGCATCGAACTTATAAGGTCATTGCAATGGACTGAATTTTTCTGTCCCCTGAAAACTCATGCTCAAACCAAATCCCCAACATGACAGTGTTTAAAGGTCAGCATTTAGGACATAATTAGGTCATTCATGAAGGCGGAGCCCTCATGAATGGAATTTGAGCCTTTAAAAGAGACCCCAGAGAGTTCCCTCACCTCTTTCTGCCATGTGAGGGCACAAAGAGGAGTTGACAGTCTGCAGCCTGGAAGGGAGTCCTCACCAGAACCTGACCGTGCCGGCACCGTGATCACGGACTTCTAGCCTCCAGAAACTTCTGTTGTTTATAAGCTTCTCTGTCTGTGGTATTCTATTAAAGCAGCCTGAACAGACTCAGACAGTATGTATGTAGGTTTGGCTCCAGTTTACCTGTGTGACTTTGGTGTCCTTGAACCCCTGTTCTCCTATTGATAATGTGGGAGTAATAAAGGTAACTATTTCAATGTGCATTTCACAAGGATAGAGTGCAAATGTTTATAAAAATACTTCTATAGTAAAAGTTCAATAACTATGAGCTATCATGAATATTACTAGCAGGGTTAATACTACCCTTGGCTATGACCATGCTTGGCCACATGAGAGCAAAGGAAGCGAGTCACAAGAGACAACAATTCTAGCACAGGTTGAACACTTCCCAGCACCAGGCATTGTGCACTCTGCTTGACAAGAAGCAACTGACTAAAACCTCACGACAACCCCTGAGTCTGGCAGGACTTCACCAATGAGGAAACTGAGGCATAAACTGATTTGCCAAAGGTTTAGGAAGTGGCGACAGCAGGAATGAAGATTAGCATTGTGCTTCAGAGCCTACATCCTTCACCATTCTGTGACTACTTCATTAGGCAGGTAAGCAAACTGAGGCCCAGGGAAGATCCTGCAGCTCCAAGAAATTGGGTAGGGGGACATGGGGAAGGGGCCCAAAAGCCAGAGAGTGTGACTTGTGACCCTGATGTCCAACTCCAGGCCCTGGGAGGCCCAAGTGAAATAACCTGGTGAAGTCCTTGAATGATCCCCCTTCATCTGAGTGAAGTTTTCTGTTCTGAGTTCTGACTAAAACAACGAGAATTCTGATGAGCTTCAGTCACCCACATTAGATCCAGTGCACCAAACCTCTGCCTAAGGGCTCTGGTGCCAGGAAAAACATCATGACATGAGTATTACAGCTCAAATGTCTGGTTATTCTAGTGGAAGCTCATCCCATCTAGTGGAAGCCCCATCTAACTGCTGCTTCTATATGGCAAATCCCCGTTAACCAGAATAAACCCTCCATTCCCCTGCACAAAGAAGGCCTTGTCCGAGAGAATGGTCAGCACGTGACCAGAACAAGATGTAGTGTGGATAATTCTCTTTTGAGAAAACATCCCTTCAGGCACAAGTCACAAAATAAACAGAGACAGGGCAAAACCACTAACAAGAGAGAAATTGGAAAGCCAAAATGTTAAGGACAGAGCAAAAAGAGCTTTTTAAATGAGACCAGACTAAAAAATAAAGACCTTCTCCTTCCCCTTGCCTGTTTTTCCACCCATCACCTCCAGCCCTCAATTTTTTTTTCAAAAGCCATTTAAAAAAAACTATAAATTTTTCCATCTGAGACAAAAGTTGTTAAATGAAAAGAGAAAATGGAGCAAAGAATACCAATTGTCAACTCTCTGAAGCTAACTGGTAGACCTTAACCATCTCCAGTTTTATCCTGAGAAACCCGCAGCCCTACACCCATACCCAAGAATCAACAACTAGGAAACTATATAATGGCACATAGAACTTGAAAAGCCAACATGGGTTTAAAAAGATAAAAGAGGATGATCCTCTTTAAATAAGGCAACAGCTAAGTGTAACAAAGGCATTCCATTTGAGTTTACAGAGAGAAGCACCATAACTCCAAAATCATGTAGCTCTGGGACCACATCTTGGCTCTGCCAGTCAGCAGCTAATGACCTTGAGCAAGTTGCTTAGCTTTTCTGGGCTTCAGTTTCTTCATCTATATAAAGAGGGTGATTAAAAATAGCACCTACCTCAGAGGATTGCTGTGAAGATTCCTCCACAGCGGCAAACTGGACACACTCCACACTCACTATCATTTTTATAATGTAATTATCTAATTATTTTGTGATTATTATGACATGATTATAAAAGTAAGGAAAACCAAAGTTGTATCAAGAGCTTAAGCAGCATATGTGACTGTGGGTTCTATGGGAACCTTCAAAACAAAATGGAAGCACACACACAGCTAACACACCTCAAGAGGATGGAGCGCATCAGGCCTCCTTTATAGGGACTTCCCTGAAGAAAAGTAGTATTTGTGGAATGACCTGTGTTGTTGTTGTCAATGGAGCCGTGCTTGCAGTGATTGGTGTCTACGTTCTCCAAGGTGGAAAAGCAATGCTTGGTGTTGGGTGGCCTGCTAAAACAGGAGCTCCAGAAACCCTTGGTGGAGGGTTGAGCCAACAGGTAGCCTCTGTTCCATCACTCTCAACTTTCCAGAAGGGCTCCTGGCATAGCAGGAGTGGCCTCCTAGTGTTGTGGTTAAACAAATCAGCAGTGGAATCCCACCGGCCTGGGGTCAATTCTCTCTAATGCACTGGCTAGATGCACAGCCTTAGACATATCGCTTCACATGTCAGAGCCTGAGCTGCTCCATCTACATCATGGCAGTAGGGAACCTCACTGCATAGGTTTGTGGAGAATTCAATGAGATAATATACCACTTGGCATGGGGCCTGACCCAGAATAGCCACCACATAAAGGGTGGCTCTTATTTTCATTGGAAGACACAAGAGCATTCTAGCACAGGAAACTATCAAGCTCATCACAGCCCAAGAAATAAGAACATCAAAAGCAGAGATTTCAAGATGAGTTGGAGATTGGAACCTGCACTGTCCTCACATAAAAAACATCCAGATGTTGAGACTAGGGTGGACCGAAATGCTGATTGTAAAGAAAATAATATTCCCAATCATCAAAAGTGAACAACTTAGGCAAACATTTCTGGGTGTTCATTAGAACTCAACACGGTACTGCTGAAATTCCAGGAGGAAGGACACAAGTTCATCAGAGTGTCCACTAGTCTGCCAAATGCCTTTTCCAACAGCCTGACTCTCAACCACACATCTTCAGTTGAAAGAACTCCATTTAAAAAGCCATCTGAGGGGGCGCCTGGGTGGCTCAGTCGGTTGAGCGTCCGACTTCGGCTCAGGTCATGATCTCGCGGTTTGTGAGTTCGAGCCCCACATCGGGCTCTGTGCTGACAGCTCAGAGCCTGGAGCCTGCTTCGGATTCTGTGTCTCGCTCTTTCTCTGCCCCTCCCCTGCTCACGCTCTGTCTCTCTCTGTCTCGAAAAAAAAAAAAAAAAAAAAAAAAACATTAAAAAAAATAATAATTTAAAAAGCCATCTGAGAAGGCCCTGGCCAAGAAAGGAAAGTCACTTTCCATGGATCAACAAAGAAGAATCTCCTCTCTGCAGCCAAAGCCTCCCACTACTCCTTTCACCAATCAGTGAAAATACAACCTTGGTCTCAAAGCCAAAATCAACAGCTTCACTTCATGTGACTTTCACCGATGATTGAGCAAAACCAACACCTGAGTCCCCTTCAGGTGTACTCCCCAGGGATGGGCTCCAAGACTACATTTAGTACTGCAAATTAAAGTCCCGATACTGCATCTTGGAAAAATGAACCAGTATTAAAGAAGGATCTTTCCATACTGAATCTTCCTCTGAAACAGAGAATGGCAAAAACAAGGCAAAGGCTCAATATATGCACAGCCTAGGAGCCATGGAGAGGACTCGGTTACACAGAAGCACAACTGAGAGCCATTTGAAGGAGAAAGGGGAAAGAATTCAAGAATTCAAACGAGGAAACAGTACAGTATATTCATAGCCATTGCAGATAACCCCCAAAATTTAGCAGCTTAAAAGAGTATCAAATACTTATTATCTCAATCAGTTCCTATGGGTCCAGAACTCTGGAGCACCCTAGCTAGCTAATTCTAACTTACCTGAGCCTATCGCTCTTTGCCCCAGGCTATAGCCATCTCATCCCCCAACCACCCCAGCCCCAACATATAGTTCAAAACAGGGGTCTGTCTCCCAAGAGCAGAACTTGGTTGCCTCTATGTTTGGTTGGTTAGTTGCTATTGGTTTGTTTGGGGTTTCATTTTGTATTTCTTATATTCCATGCTTTCCTCTATAATTTGTCTAGAATTGATTGAAGCTTGGTTTTCACAAGAAGAGACTGAAGCCTGTGCTAATTCACCATCTTGGAAGGATCTGGAGATCTCTTATAAAACTTTATATATACAATAGAGACCCTATTGCCTAAATGATTCCAGAGACTGTCAATCAGAAAAGATGGTTAGGGGCGCTGGGTGGCTCAGTCAGTTAAGTGTCCAACTTCAGCTCAGGTCATGGTCTCGCGGTGCGTGAGTTCGAGCCCCGCCTTGGGCTCTGTGCTGACAGCTCAGAGTCTGGGGCCTGTTTCGGATTCTGTGTCTCCCTCTCTCTCTGACCCTCCCCTGTTCATGCTCTGTCTGTCTCTGTCTCAAAAATAAATAAACGTTAAAAAATTAAAAAAAAAAAAGATGGTTAAAGTAGGGAGTCATTTTTTTAAAATGATGCATACATACCTTGAGTATTTTAACTTAAAAAACAAAAAACACACAAAAATTCCTGAGACAATCTGCTATTGCTACTCAAAGGAAAACAGTTCATTTCTTTTTCTTGTTAAAAAAGGAGAAGGAAAGAAAACTAACCCAATGTTGCCATGTTTGAGCCAAGGGTTTTTCCTTGAATATTGATCTGCTGGTCAAAGTTCCATTTTTTCTTTCTGGCAAAAATCATAGCCATTTAACATTATCTAAACTATCCTATTTCTGTTTCTTTAAAATGGAATAAGAAGTCAAAGATGCTTGTAAGAAATCTGATTGCAGAATTTTGAAGTTTTTCTATACCACAACTATTTTAATGCAGTTATTTTTAAGCATCTCATTACTCTTTTTTTTTTTGAAACATTCATCCTCATTTTCATAAAAACAACCCCTCACCTGCAGTCCTGTTTCATCACTTTTTAACATTTGTGAAAATATTTATTGGTAATCAAGTGCATTAAGTATAATCAGCTGGATAGGTTTGGAAACAAACATTATTCCCTCTTGGTAAAAATACAATGACGGGAGAAAAAGAATCTCATTCTATAAAGGAGGCAATAGCCATGATTATTTAGTGTACCTGCAGGGCTAACTAGAGAAAAAAAGAGTGCAGATATAGACACATCATCCAGCCCTTCTGGAAAAACTGTTAAATGGACATCAGGTAGGAGAAGGTCTACATTACCTCTACTAAGATATGATTTGGTAATCAGCTAATAAGATATCTCAACTCAAGACAGCCACTCCTCCAATTTAAATACTTGTCTCCAACGATTCAAGTACTTTGGGGGGAAATGATATATTAGGTGACTGTCTTCCAGAAACAACTTAAGTCAACCATCAGAGTCTACCCATGCATGAGTATTGAAAGCCAACTTCTCCTTCACAATGATGCCAGTCTAGTCTTTCCCCTCCAGTCCTACAGGTTCTCATCAACTGGTGCAAGATTCTCACCCTGGTTACTCAAATAACACAACATTGCTGCTAAGCTACACTGGGCACATTGCTTCCCTGCCTAAAGCAGGCATCACACAGGAAGCCTGGAAAGCAGGCTTCCCTCCTGAGAGGCAAAGTGATAAGAACACAGGTCCCAACACAGGCCACATGGCTTGCTAGATGTGCAATCTTCAGCAAAATACTTAACCTCTCTGAGCTTTAATTTGTCCATATTGAATGAGGATTCATTTATTCAGAAAATGTTTTTGAAGTGCCTGCTACATGTCAGGCATTGTGTTAGGTCTGGGCATCCATAATTAATGGGCAGAGGTCCTGACATTGTTAAGTTGACATTCCCATGGGGGAGACACAGAATTCCAAACTGAGGTATGTGCTCTGAGGGAAAATTACAGAGCATTATACGAGGGTATGGGAGAGACTAATTTAGCCTGGAGAGGTCATGGATAATAATCATCTTTACCTCATAGATTCTTCTGAGGAATAAATGAGACTGGGAGCCTGAATATTGCCTGGCACATGGCTAGAGCTCTGTAAATGGTCATTACTTCTGTTATTCAGCACAGTCAGATGTCAGCCTTGGGGGGGTTGACAAGTGTACAAATGCCACGTTTCCTGCTCAACATGCCATTCCTGCCTGCATTTCTGTGGCTCATTCTACCTCAGAGCTAACTGGCAGTGGGAAACCAAGTCTTCTTGGAGAAAGAGCAAATGGAAGGGACAGCAAAAAGGTCTCCTGGCATTTAAATGGAGCCAAAAAGGTTTCAGAAATATCTCGCTATTGCTAATGAGAGGAAG
This sequence comes from Lynx canadensis, assembly GCF_007474595.2. NCBI lineage: Eukaryota > Metazoa > Chordata > Mammalia > Carnivora > Felidae > Lynx > Lynx canadensis. The sequence continues at coordinate 124,743,628 of NC_044309.1, read as the reverse complement.
CCAGTTCCTTTCTCTTTATCGTTTAAAAAAAGAAAGAAAAGAAAACTAGTAGTGAATGAATGAACATGACTGTCCTTAACCAAAGAACTCTTGGTGAGAAGGGTTCTTTGAGCAACTTGGGTAAGAAATAATACAAATAGTAGGATCTCAATCATCTCCATTTAGCCTTTCAAGAGTTATTCTGGCCATTTTCCCTGAGGGATCCATCCCTGCCTTGGGTTCCAATGAATCCATGCATTCTCCTGAATGGCACTCTTCCCTGGCTTCACAGCCCAGCAGAGGGCCAACACAGTCTGGTTAATCAAGAATGAATGAATGAATGAATGAATGAGACTAACTTTTCCTTCTCCGTGATATTTTTCCTAATCTTTCTTCCATTCAACCTGGAGAAGTATATTCGAATCTCAAAATGTCAAGCCTAGTGAGCTGTGAGAGCTCGTCCAACACAGTCATTTTCAAATAAGTGTTGACACAGGACACTTTTGTCAGATGAAACTTTTACCCAAAACCCTACTGCAGAAAATGAGGAAACAAAGCAGTATTTTCCATGTGATGAATTCAAGTTATTTGTCAATGATTTTGATTGAGGTTCTCTGACGGATCCAACAAGTTATACTGTGGAATTCTGCATAATACAGATAGTTCCGTCCTATACTAACTTCAGCATCTAATTTTTTTCTTTGTATTTTTGTTGTTGTTGTTGTTGTTGTTGTTGTTGTTGTTAGTGCTGCACAGGTGCCAGATCCTGATTTCCACAATCAGGCAATTACAATTTGTCAGTAATCTTTATGTGGTAAATGAGAAAAACTCCATTCAACTTAGATCAAAGGGGATAAAAGTGGAGGGGAGCATTTCTTTCAGCTCACATAAAGAAGAGTCAAGGGCTTTAGGTGATTCAGCCGTGAGAGTCTCTTCACCTCTCAGCCCTGCTCTGCCTCGGGTAGACTTTATCATCAGAGAACTCTCTGAGCTGGAGGGAAACATGGTCCCAGTAGCTCTAGGTTTACACTATAGTTAAAGCTCATGATCCTAGAAGAAAACAGAATGTTTTTCCCCCTAAAGTTCTGGAGAAAATTCAAGGACAGGCCCTGATCAGGCAGTCTTGGGTCACATGCCCTTTTCAGAAGGGATAACTACAGGTCAGGGAAATGGGGAACTCTTATTGGCCAGGTTAGGGCCATGTTGCCATGTTGGTGGTGAGCTAGGATATGAGGTCAGCCCCTCCCATGCATGAAGAATGGGTTTCCCACAGGGAAGAGGGTTTCTGTTAGCAGAACAAGAAGTGAAAGGGAAATGTGCTAGGTAGGCAAAACCCATAGCTACCAGAGCTCACTTAACATGCATAAATAGTTGCATACATAAGAGTTTTGATAGCTCACCTTCCTATCTCAGTGTAATGGAACAGACTCAGAGCTTGAGGGATAGCAGGAGTTTTTGGTCTGACAATGAATCACAAACAGTTATTCAGATTCCTTAATCACGAAGTGTTACCTTAGGAGGGATTTGATGAACACTATCTTCAGCCAATTTAAATCTTCCTTGTTTTGCAAAACCAGAATACTTTTCAAATATACCTTGAAACGTTCAACAACATTTTTTAATAATTAGAAATCTCAGTTCCTGTTCTGGAGGCTATTCACAAGATACTTCAAAACTATCTATTTTGTACTGAATGTTCAGTACAAATGTAACCTTTCTATTGCTTTAATGAAACTTTAGCTGTTGCTGGAGGCACAGCCATATTGTGAGCCCTACATTGCCATATTGAAGCCATTCTGCTTACTAAAGTCAGAACTGTAACAAAAACTTAAATATGGAAATGATCTATGACATTATATAGTCACACTCAGCATGTTCTATGTTCTGCTGTTCTACCCAGCTGATCTATTAAGCTAAGACTACGCCTCACCCAATCTGTACTTGACAATGGCCTACACATGTGTTATAAGAATGTATTCACTCGCACAATTTTAGACAAGTAGATGAGTGCTGGCTTAAATTGTTTCTAAATATTAGTGTAACATCCCAGCCCTGCAAATCAGTGAGACTTCCACAAGAATTTTAAATATATGCAGAGCTCTGGTCCACAGTCTGCATAAACCATACAATATACGTTAAAAAGCACAATGGTGGTGGTTTTCATTTGCTACATTGTGATATATAATACATTCTGGTGTATGTTGTCTACAGTCCTTTTTAATCAACTTTATTGAGGAACAATCAGCATGCAATAAAATGAACCCCTTTCAAGAGTATATTTCAATGAGTTTTCTAAACAATTAAAATTAATTTTTAAAATGATATTCTAGGGATGCCTGGACGGCTCCCTTGGTTAGGCGTCTGACTCTTGATCTCAGCTCAGGTCATGATCTCACAGTTTATGGAATCGAGCCCCACATCGGGCTCTGCACTGACAGCATGGAAGCTGCCTGGGATTCTCTCTCTCTCCCTCTCTCTCTGCCCCTCCCCTGCTCTCTCTCTCTCTCTCTCTCTCACTCTTTCTCTCTCAAAATAAATAAACTTAAAAAAAATAAAATAAAATGATATTCTAGATTATAATCTTCAGCATTTACATTGGATCTAATCGTTCCCATCTTAAAAGTACCCTCCCAGGGAGATGGTTTTTGAAGCTGTCCCTGAATTCACAGCTGAGAGAACACGGCAACCCAGAAAACCAGGAGTGGAGATTGATCCTGCGAGAGAAAGGGGTTCATCATGGTGGATGACCTGAAGCAATTCCTGTAGAAAAAATTACCAAGTATTGAAGGGTTCCATGCTATCATTGTGTCAGATAGAGATGGAGAGCCTATTATTAAAGTGGCCAATGATAATACTCCAGAACATGCCTTGAGACCTGGTTTCTTATCTACTTTTGCCCTGGCAACAGACCAAGGAAGCAAACTTGGACTTTCAAAAAATAAAAGTATTATTATCTGTTACTATAACACCTACCAGATGGTTCAATTCAATCGTTTGCCTTTGGTGGTGAGTTTCATAGCCAGCAGCAACACCAATACAGGACTCATCGTCAGCCTAGAAAAGGAACTTGCTCCATTAGTCAAAGAATTGAGACACATTGTGGAAGTTTCTTAATCTGGCAGTGGTTTTGATGTACACCTTATTTTCATTATAACAGACACAATATCAATCCAACAATCTTTAGACACAGCAATGCTTGTATCCATATGCTCAAGAAAGGGCTCCTTCCCCACCTTCCACTAAAGAAAGAGCTCATAGATATCATTTCTGGACAGATGGTTATCTTTTCTTGTGTAGGGTCTTTTCTTAATTTAGTGAGATCTGGGGATACCACAGAAATGGTTCAGTACATCACAGCTCCCATGGAGTTAGTCCAGTCACCAGATATGCATGAGTTTCTATTCAGAGGGTCAGAATCAAAATGGTACTTAGATCCACTTGAGCCGTTAAGTGCTCCCCGTTATGTAAAATGCCCAGACCTGCAGAATTTTTTATTGTGGATAATCATGAGGATGTATTTTTCTTTATATTGCTTTATTTCTTTGCGTTGAGTGTGAGGAAGGTAAAATGGCTTAGTAAAAGTAATAAAATCAGTACAACCACTACCTTTTCTATATTATTTTGCAATATAGATGAATATTGCTAATTGATTTGATTCTTCTCGGAGAGTGCTGCTCTTTAATGAAAATGAAAATGATAGCTAGTGCTTTTTTCTCCACTCTGCTTTCTATAACCAATCAGTGTTTTAATGTTTGTGTGTTCTTTATAAAATTTAAAAGTGATTCATTATTGAATTCTGCTTCCAATATTGGTGTGTATGTAAACATGATAGTATGGCCAATTTTTTTCATACATGAGTATAACTAAAATAGTACCTTTTTAAGTTAAAAAAATATATATCCTCCCAGGGATTAACAAGACTAGGTACTTTTTAAATATTATAAAGCTATAATAATTAAACAGTTGGGTACTAGAGTATTATATTGGATATTCGTTTGCTAGGGCTGCCATAACAACATACCACGAACTGGGAAAAATGTATTGTCTCCAGTCCTGGAGACTATTAGTCTAAAATCAAAGCGTGGGCAGGGCCATGCTCCTTTGAACACTGTTGGGAAAAGGATCCTTCCTTGCCTTTTCCTGACTTCTGGTGATTTGCAGGCAATCTTTGTCACCCTGGCTTAGAAATGCTCATTCCAGTCCTCCTTTTTCATACAGCTATCTTCCCGCACATTTGTGTGCAGATATCTTCGTGCACATTTGTCCTGTGTCCAAATGTCTCCTTTTAAATGGACACCAGTTATATTGGATTAGGGGCCCCTCATGACCGAATTTTAATTTGATTTCCTCTGTAAAGACCCTATCTTCTTTTTTTTTAAGTTATTTATTTATTTTTAAGAGAGAGAGAGAGAGAGAGGGAGAGAGAGAATCCCAAGCAGGCTCCGCACCGTCAGCACAGAGCCCGACTCGGGGCGCAAACTCACAAACTGTGAAATCATGACCCGAGCCAAAATCAAGAATTGGACGCTTAACCGATTGAGCCACCCAGGAGCCCAAGACCCTATTTTCAAATAAAGTCACATTCTGAGTACTGGCGGTAAGGACTTTAACGTGTCTCTTTTGTGGGACACAATTCAACCCGTAACAATCATGAATAGCAAATGGAGTAGAATTTTACCAGAAACTGACCCAAACACACACTGAAAATTTATCACATTCTACTGTGCTAAATGCGGCAATTCAAACCCGCTGAGAAAAGATAGATTACTCTATACTTGATGTTTGAACAACCAGGTAACCATCTGTTATGTCAACAGCTAAATTGTATCAATACTTCACACCTGGCACCTGATCACTTCCCAGTTCCCAGTTCTAGTCTGCAGGGAGGTCCTGCTGCCCCTCGGTTCTAGGGAATACTTCAATAGCCTTCCAAAGAAATTCACCTTTTTGCAAGGACTGGTTTGAGTTGGTTTATGTAGCATGCAATCATTTCAGAGCTTGATGGCCTCCCAGTTGGGCACTCCTTTACACAAGGAGAAGTTTATACATTCTTCATTAAAAAAAAAAAAAATCTTTTAATTCCTGTCTGTCATCCTGACTCCTTCCCAATTCCATCTGGTGTCTTGCCTCTACCCGGAAGTAGACTATTTGAAGTCAATTGGTTCCTTCTGCATCTTCCATCATTCTGGGCCGCCAAGAAGAAGTGATCAGTCAAAGCAAAAGCTGTCCTTTGAGGGCCACTAGGAAGTCTGCAAAGCCAGCTAAGATCGCAGCTATTTTAAAACCCAGACATCTAAGTATTTGGCTAGGATCCAGAGTTTCCTGCCTCCCTGCAATCTCCTTCCAGAGGAGAATCAAACTGTGAGGAGGCGGGAAACCACCTTAATTGGACCTCTAATTCCCAAAACGATTGGACTCCTTACTACAGAGAGGGGGTTCCTTGGAAGCTGGCTTATTAAAATATTTTTTCTGAAACTTGGTGTGATGGAGGGCAGCGCTAAAACCAGACCAAGCTTACTTGGTTAGAGGCTCTTTCTCTTCCAGGATTCCTCTTACAGCTTTTTTCAAATAGTAACAATAACACCTAACTATTGGGCACTTACATGCCTTGCATGTATATGAAAAGACTCCCATGATTACATTATAGGATTCTCACAACAGCCCAATAAGGTAGGTTCTATTATTATTTCCATTTTACAAGTGGGGGAAACTGAGGCTCGGGGAGGTTAAGCAAATTGCCCGAGACCACACATTTAGGAAGTGACTGAGCTCGAATCTGAACCCAGGACTTGTCTGACTTCAGAGTCTCTGCTCTTAACCACCACTCTGGGAATCTTAAACTAAAATGTCAACAGGCATCAGGGAGGCACAGAAAGGAGTAGTGCAGACCAGGGGGAAGACGTGGGGTGTGAGGAGCAGAATGGTGAGGTAGAAAGCCTGCACCCCATCTGGAGAGGATGCCCGATTGCAGCAACAGCCAGTCAGAGCCTTCAGGGAATGTGGTCCAGTGTGGCCACAGTTTCCAATTTCAAAGAGCTTGTAATCTTGGACTTTATACTAAATGTCTCAACTTTTAAATGTTGGGCACTGATTCAAACTCTTTTTGAAATACATTGTGCAGGCCGAAAAACTGGCATCTGCGGTCCCCCATTAGGCCGGAACTCTGATTCTGCACTATTGTGTTTCCCATGTGAGGAACTTTAGCCAGACCACCCCCAACCTCCCGCCCATTTCCTCTGATTGGTGAGCTTTGGCACAGGAAGTGGGCATGCCCAGGAATCTCCATCCTGGGAGCCAGCGTGGCTTCCGGGGAGTGCACAGCCTGTGCCCTTCAGGCTGGGTGGGAAAGCCCAACTATTCAAGGATGGGGCGCCCACAAACCCACTTCCTTGAGAACAGAAAACCAAGTTCTCCAAACTGCTTTATCAGAGCATGAGCTTCCTGTGACTGCAATACCAAAGTGCCACCAAATGGGTAGTTTAAAACGACAGATACCCTCTCACAAATCCGGAAGCCGGAAATCCAAAATCAAGGGGTCAGCAGGACCGTACTTCCTCCTAAGGTTTTTGGGTAGAATCTTTCCTTACCTCCTCCAGCTTCTGGTGCCTCCCCGCCATCCTTGGCGTTCCCCAGCTTGCAACTCATCACTCCAGCGTCCCCCTCTTCTTCACTTGCCCTTCTCCTTGTGCGTCTCTGTGTCTGTTTTCTCTTTTTATAAGAACACCAGTCATGTTGGATGAGGGCCCACTTCATCCAGTATGGCCTCATCCTAACTAATTACATCTGCAAAGATGCTTTTTCCAAATAAGGTCACATTCTGAGTGGACATGAATTTGGGGGACGGCAGGGAGGAAAGGAACACTCTTCAACACAACAGAATAGGTTCTTTTTTGAAAAGAGTTACATGTTAATCTCCACCTGATTCCGGCATCTGTCTCCAAAAAGGTTCCATTTGAGAGAGAAAACAAGGGCTACTGTTTCTTTTTATTCTCCCCCCAGAAGTTTTTTGTTTTTTGTTTTTTAATTTAAATCCAAGTTAGTTAACATATAGTGTAGGGTTGGTTTCAGGAGTAGAACCCAGTGATTCATCACTTACATACAACACCCAGTGTTCATCCCAACAAGTGCCCTCTTTAATGCTCATCGCCCACTTAGCCCATCACCCCCACCCATGACCTCTCCAGCAAATCAAATATTGTTTCTTTATCTCAAACTCCAACAGCCATATTCAACATTCATGGATGTTAGCAGTGTGCAACCTTTTTTTTTAGAGAGAGAGAGAGAGAGAGAGAGAGACCATGTGTGCACAGCAGGGAGAGGGGCAAAGAGAGGGAGACAGAGGATCCAAAGCAGGATCTCCACTGACAGCGGCGAGCCCGATGTGGGGCTCGAACTCACAAACCGCGAGATTATGAGATGAGCCAAAGTTGGACGCCCAATCAACTGAGTCACCCAGGTGCCTTGTCCATGAGCAATCTTTAAACTGCACCATAATTAGGTGCATTTCTCCCCTCCATCTTTTTCTCTTCTTCCCTGCCATTTCCTTTTATCATTTCTCTATCTCGTGCTCCTTAACCACTCTTGTGTTGGTTAGGTCTCTGACAGATGTTGCCATGCTGTAGTGGAAAGGCTTTAGGGTTGTACAAACCTGGATTCCCATCCCACCCTGCCACCTACCAGCCCTTAGGACCTGACTCTTCATGAGTGTTCAGTAAATATGTGGACTGAATCTGCTGCTAGATGAGAGGCCTTGAGATGGGTGCATTGCTCTCCTGTATCTCAGTTTCCTCATCAGAAATGTGGAAGTAATAATAAACATCACAGGTGGAACACCCCTATGCTTGATGAAAGAGACAAGTCAACATGAAATAACAGTTCCATAAGGGCAAGACCAAGGAAGCAGGAATGTCACTTGGTGAATGGTTCTAGAAATAAAGAGAACCCACAATAGCGTTACCATAATAAACAGGGCAGCCCTAAAGACCTTTCAGGCTAGGCACAACACCAGGAGCTACTCCTGTAGCAGGCTCATGCTATCTCTTGCCCTCTCCCTCTCCTCTCTCTCTCTCTTCCCCCTCTCCTTTTCCATTGCCTGAGTGCCTGTTTCACAACACCCTCTACACTCCCACACACAGGCCCTAGCCTCCTGCTTTTCCGACCATGAAGTTTCTAGGTGCTATTGTCTTGAGCACTTGGAGCACTCCTGAGAAACACTTTGACTCTTCACCAAAGCCGCTGACGTAGGAATTGGTTGGTATGTGTTGCTCCCAAATGAAGTTGTGTATTATTTTTTAAAGTGATCCTTCTCCATTAAGGCATAAGCAAGAAGAAAATGGATGTAATTGCAACATCAGAGCCTGAGAGAAGAGCAAAGCAACAGTGTGAGGGAGAACCTGGGGAAGCTTCCACAGGAGGAGCACCGTGTCTGTAGAGACCCATCATGATGATGAATGCCACATAAACACGTAAACACAGCTTCCAGGGAAGGCGGGAAGGTGGGGTGGGGGACAATATGCGTCTAGGCCTTTGTGAGGGCAGGGAAGCCTTCCCAGAAGAGGTGATAATGGACACTGAAGGCCACCTCAGGGTAACGCAGATGAAGGAGCAGTGATGAGGTGAGCCAAGCATCTCAGGCATCGGGAGAAGCTGGTTTGAGAACTTGGTGACAAGGAAACCCATGACGGGCAGCACAGGCAGGGTCTGGGGTGTCCAGCCACAATCAACACCAGTGTCTGTGCTGAGCAGCAGGAGCATGGTGGGATCTTCACTGGGGCAGCCCCTGTGAGACGGTGTGGGTGTTCCCTCCGGCCAAAATGGCCTCCGAGCCCGACACTCTCTGCCTTCCTTCTCCTCCCAGAGTCGTGCGCTCTTAACATCCTCTAGTAAATGCACTTGCTGCTAAAATTAGTTAAAGCCAATTCTGTTTCCACAGGAGCCCTGCCTGTTACAGTGATTAGTATCAGGATGGTCCCAGGCAGCAGACACTCAAGGACGCGGGACTCAAGAATGGATTCTCTGGCCTGGTTCAGTCTGAAGTCAAGAGAAAATAGCTGAAATTGGAGGATGGGACTCTGGCAACACAGGCATTTCATGGGTAAATCCAGCAATTAAATTATTACCTGTTATCTCTTAAAATAAAATGTCCTTGTAAAGTAAAGCTGGGGGAGGCGGGGCACATGGCCACGGTCTTGAACAGCGTAATGGACCATGAATTGAAGGACTATGGATGAGAGAATGGATCCTGGTCTCCACTTCATTCCTACCTACCTAAAAGGATTAAGCATTCTCACAGCAATTAAGAAAAAAAATAAATAAAAAGGATTACACATCCACCATTTGTAAGTGCCTAGTGCCTTCCAGTAGGGTAAGCAGCTCAATCACTGGCACCTCATTGATGGGTTGGCCTAAAGGAAAGTTCCAGAAGACAAAGAGTGTAGGCACCTCTGAAGAGTTTCCTATAAAGAGGAATGGCGAAGCAGCACCAGCTGGAGGCGTGGTTCTCAAGCCTGCTGCAGTTCGGAACCCTTGAGATCAATTGAACTCTACTTAACCTCCTGATATTCCTTCCATGTGGGAGGCGTCCACTAGTGTGACATTCCCAGCCTTTCTCTAGCCTCCTCACTTTCCTGGTTGCTGAGGAAGAGGAGACACCTCGGATTGGAAAAACTGGGGAGCAGGCAGTGGTGTGCTGGTAAATGTTTAACAACTGGCTCTGTGGGGCCGAAGCCCTGGTGTGTCGCATTTGACGATCCCCATGGCGTAAAGATTCCCATCTCGCCTTGGCCGGTTCCGAGCCACCAGCATGAAGTCAGGAAGAGATGTACACAAGCCCAGCCGGCCAACTCCGGGACACCGTGAGAGCAGGAACACCGACCCTTGTGCCCCTTTCTTGTTGGGATGTGACTGCCCACCGGAAATCTACCTTCTGGTCCCCTTTCCACACTGGAGGGTCTGCGGGGGCCTGCGTGAGTGGAGGCCCCTCGTGGCCCGGCACTGCCTGTGGCCGGGTGAGTGAGCATCTCTAATTCTAGGTGAGGTTCAGAATTAAGAAAACTACGAGCGCCGAGATACAAGCCACAATCCCTAAAGTCAGCTTTGTCACTAACAGGGGTGACAGCTTACTCTTCCTCACCCTTTGCCTAGAAGGCTTACCGTGCTGCGTTATGACAACCTCTACAACTTTGGTAAGTCCATGGCTTCAAGGATTAAATGAGATAGTACGTGGAAGGATCTAACACAGGCCTGACCCACAGAGTAAGTGCTCAGTAGAGGTTTGCTGGACTTTCATCACACTCTTGCATGAAAGGACCCACTGTTCTTTTTCAAGTTGTGGAGGAGAAATTAAGCAGCAGTTCCCTATCTTTTCCAGTTGACATTTCGTGGTGTAGTGCCCCTGAACAAGCTGGCGATCCTACGCGTTTGGGCATTGCTCTCAAGACACTATGGAAACACAAATGGTATCTGGAACTTAGGTTCTGAAATGCTCAGGTAAATGAAATGAGCAAGGATGAAATTATAGTCTGTGCTGGGGAGAATGCTGGATGGCAACGACTTGCCCCCTACTGCACGCAGTGTGCACGTTCACAGCATCATCGGCGAAGACTGGTGCTCTCAGGTAAAAGGCACCGTGGGACAGCTGCCGGTGCCACCCGCACACCACTAATCTTGGCACTGAAATTGGCACCACGCCCATCTTTCCACGGAACACCCTGTGTCCTGGCCATTCCCTGGAGCCCATCATCTAATACTTTCTCAGCTTTCCATGCCGTGTTTTGTGTTTTAGATACATTTTCTTTTTTTTAGATCTAGTGCTCGATTTTTTTTAGATCGATTTCCAAACTGGACTCCCTCCCACCCCCAATAATCTGCCCCCATCAATATTGGACTTGATTGTTCAAATTTAATTCATTAGAAGTTCAATAATTTTGCACGATTAACCCTCTGATCAAGAATCAAATTTCTTACCAGACCTTGAGAATTCAAACTGTTCACACTATTGAATCACTTGACACAATACCTGTTTTTTTCTTTCTGAAATGCCATGGAAAAAAATCTATGAGAAAATCCATATATGATCTGTATTCCCAACTTAATCTGATTCTTTTATTTCTGTTGGAGCCACAAGCATGATGTCAAAAGGCAGAAGTGAGAGAGAGGCTGGTGCTTAGAACAGTGTAGAACTCTGTAGAACACACAGAGGCTCGGTACGTGTTTTTTGAGTAGATGAAGAAGTGGACACCCTAAGGAGCTACGTGAATAGCTTTGGGCACCCTCTTTTTCCTCTCATCCCCACTCCCCTGGGGAAATATGTGTGGATCCACTTACTTCCAGACAACTGCAAACTAGTAAATACTAAATCTGCCCCTTTCTTCTTATTTCCCTTCTCCAGTGATTCTTCTGTGCAGTCAAGAGTGAAACAGGGGCACCTGGGTGGCTCAGTTGGTTAAACGTCCTACTTTAGCTCAGGTCATGATCTCATGGTTTGTGGATTCGAGCCCCACATCAGGCTCTGTGCTGACAGCTCACAGCCTGGAGCCTGCTTCGGATTCTGTGTCTCCCTCTCTCTCTGTCCCTCCCCCGCTCATGCTGCCTCTCTCAAAAATGAATAAACATTAAAAAGTGTTTTTAAAGTTGCTAAAAAAAAAGAATGAAATAGACTGATTTCATATCAGAAATGGAGAAATGAGAAGGAATTATGTCTTGGCTTAAGAAAAATATCTAGAGGGGCACCTGGGTGGCTCAGTCAGTTAAGCCTCTGACTTGGGCTCAGGTCAAGATCTCACAGTTTGTGAGTTTGAGCTCCATGTCGGGCTCTGGGCTGACAGTGCAGAGCCTGGAGCCTGCTTCTGATTCTGTGTCTCCTGCTCTCTCTGCCCCTCCCCCACTCGTGCTCCACCTCTCAGTCTCTCAAAAATAAATAAATGTTAAAAAAAAGTTTAAAAAAGAAAAAAAATGTCTAGAAAAATATGTATAAATAACATAGCTTGCCATGTGATATAGTATATGTTTCATTACGCAAGTAATTGCCATGCATTATGAGAGCAACCCAAATGCAAATAAGGGTCCGTGTAGTCAACAGCAGTGTCCTTGTCACAGACAGAATCTTGTGATACTAATGATGATGTGACTGAGCTCTTACTCCACCTTCAACCCTCTTATAATCACTTTACATGTATTAACTACTTTAATTTTCACATCTCTCTGAGAGGTACGAACTATTTCTCTCTGGGCTCTTGGTTTCCTTGTTTGTAAAGTGGAAATAACATTTGTTCCTGTGGATGGAGCTAGAGTGTATTATGCTAAGGGAAATAAGTCAGAGAAAGACAAATACCACATGATTTCACTCATATGTGGAGTTAACAAAACAGATGAACACAGGGAAAGGGGCAGGGGAGACAGGGAGAGAGGAAAACCACAAGAGATTCTTACCTATAGAGAACAAACTGAGGGTTGCTGGAGGGGAGGTGGGCAGGAGGATGGTCTAGATGGGTGATAGGTATTAGGAAGGGCACTTGTTATGATTAGCACGGGGTGTTTGCATGTAAGTGATGAATCACTAAATTCCACTCCCGAAACCAAGTTTACCAAATGTTAACTAACTAGAATTTAAATAAAATTTGAAATAAAATATGGTTCCTATTTACTATGATTGTTGCAGAAATTCAATGTGTTATGCCTGGCACATTGTAAGCACTCAGTGCTTATTAGTTTTTAATGACTTACCATTGTCACTGGCTCCATTTTATAAAGTAGGAAACTGAGACACAGAGAAGTTAAGTAAATTACCCAAGCTACACAGCTAATAGGTGGCAAAGCCAGGATATAAACTCCCTGCTGTTATGAAGAAACTGCTGTATTCTGGAATCCATGAATATACTAAGGAAAGATACCGGTTACTTCCGCCGGCAATAGAGAATTAAACGGCTATTATAAGCTAGGTCCACTAGGCGGCAGTAGACGCGTGCATTACACAGACATGACGCTAGCCCGAGGGATTTTGTGGGGTTTTTTAAGACCTTAAACATTGAAAGTGTTATCACAGATATTTATGCAGATTGTTAAGGAAGAAACTGATTCAAATTATTTCCCTATTAAAGCGTAGAATACTTCTGTGAGGATTAAAAATAATATGTCTGGTAAACTGTCAAGCAAATGAAAGGACTCCTTCCATCAACATTCAATAAACCATTGTTACTCACTCTGATGAGCCTGGCACTGCCCTGCTGCTGGGGGTCAGCGTGTCCCAGGCGTGACGTTCACTGACCAAGGAGAGACAAGGACCGGCCACGCCACTGTACCACTCTCCACCCACCCCTGTCCTGAGTGAAAAGAGCATGGCAGTGGTCCAGACACATGATAGCGGTGCTTTGGTCGGCAGTGGTGGCCCAGAGAAGGCAGTCCATGGGCTCGGCATATATTTGGGGCAACTGGACAAAACTGAACTTGGAAAACGCTGTGGTAGGTGCTGTGTTGGAGCCCAAATGCCAACAGGAACGCAGGAGAGGGAGTGGCTAGTTTTGCCTGGTGATGACATTGGAATTCAGTATTAAGATCAAAAAGAGCTTGCAAGTTAGATGGAGGGAAATGGAGAAGCATTCCAAGAAGAAATACTCTGAATAAAGGTTGCAGAGCATGGAGGGTGCTTGTGCCTTTAGAGGGTGCTCAGCAAGCCCTGTGTGATGAGCTGGAGGGAAAGGAGGAGAGATATCCATCCCACTGCCCCCAACTCAGAATATTACATACCCAAGACAGGTGGAAGGATAATATTCTACCTTGAAAAATAAAGTTCATGTATTTCTGATCACAAAAGCCTCACACACATTTTTGGGAAATGTATTAAGAATGTATATTTCATCACTCACAAAAAAGCAGGATTTCCTTGTCTCACTTATAGACATATTATTATATTTATGCAGGTGTCCCCTGCCTTTTGAAAGCTTACGTTATGCCACTTCATTTTTACAGAAGATCTACATTAGTACCTGTTTTTGCTAACCAAAAGAAATGCAAAGAAAATGTTTCCTCTTAGGAAAAGAGGCAGAGAGCCACCTGGGTAGTCAGTCAGTTAAGCGTCCGACCTTAGTTCAGGTCATTATCTCACAGTTCATGAGTTCTAGCCCTGAGTTGGGCTCTGCACTGACAGCATGGAGCCTGCTTTGAATTCTGTATCTCTCTCTCTCTCTCTCTGCCCCTACCCTGCTCACACTCTCTCTCTCAAAAATAAATAAACATTTTTTTAAAAAGGGGAGAAAGAAGAGGCGGAAAGAGAAAATAGCATTAATCATTTGTTTTGCGGCGAGCTGAGCCAGTACGAGGCAACACGTGCCCTGAGCAGTGAGGGTGGCCAACAGGCTCCTTCTCCTGGGAACCATACTCAGCACTCAGCATCTAGATCAGCATCAAGCCACCATAGCTGTGAGCTATATCTTTGAGCGTCTGTGCTTTATCTCAATTTATTTTGTGCATCCATCAGCAAGGTGTGTCCTAAGGTATCAGAAGAGTCTAAGAGAGGTGACTTTTTGGGTTTGGGAACACTGATTTTTTCCATATAAATTGATGGTAATTGCTTCTTTGTTTTATGCTATTTCAGTTTACAAAAGTTTTCATAAGAACGCTCTACTTTTGGATAGGCAGGGAAACTGTGTGTGTGTGTGTGTGTGTGTGTGTGTGTGTGTGTGTGTAATATATGGGATAATTCTGTATATAATTTTGTGTCTTTGCTTTCTGAAATACACTGTGCACATATTCCCATTAAATTACATATTCTTCAAATGTATTTTATGACTATGCAATATTCCTGTATAGCTGATTCATAATGTTTAAGCATTCCCTTATTTTTAAATATCATATTGCTTCCAATTTCTCTTTACTATAAAAACTGATGTACATCCTTTTCATGTAAGTCTGTACATCCCTTATTATTTCCTTAAAATAAATCCCTGAAATTGAACGTCTGAGTCCAGGATGTGACCATTTTTTTTAAGTTTATTTACTTTGAAAGACAGAGAAAGCATAGGTGTGCACCTGCATGAGTGGGGGAGGGCCAGAGAGGGAGGAAAAGAGAGAATCCCAAGTAGGCTCCACACTGTCAGCTCAGAGCCCAACCCAGGACTTGAACTCACAAACCATGAGATCATGACCTGAGCAGAAATCGAGAGCTGGACACTTAACTGACAGAGCCACCCAGGTGCCCCAGATATGGGCATTTTTAAATGCTCTTGATTCAAGCTGCCAAACTGGCCTCAGAAAGTTTTATTACTTGAAGCTCCCAAGCAAAGATGAGAGCGTGCACTTCACCATACTCATGCCAAGGCTGAGCGTTCTTGCATTTGATATCTTTGTCACTCAAATAAGTATTTATTAGGCATCTACTATGTGCCAGGTGCTAGGTGCCACGATAAAGCAGTGAGCAAGAAGGACAAAGATCCCTGTTCCTGGAGCTTCCATCCCAGTGAAGGAGGCCACACCCAGGAAGGAAAATACGTAAAGTGTAGAATGTGTTTCTTATAAATGCTAGGGAGAAAAGTTAGAAATAAAAAAAAAAAAATACAAACCCAGAAGTGGGACTAGAAGCATGGGTACAAAGGAGGTGGGTTTTCGACGAGGTGGGCAAGGAAAGCCTTAATGGGGGGCATTTGAGTCAAACCCTGAAGGAGAGAGGAAGCTGGGTGCAGGCATGGGTGTGCCAGCAAGTATGAAAATGGAAGACGATGGGGTGCCTGGGTGGCTCAGTCAATTAAGCATCCGACTTTGGCTCAGGTCATTATCTCACGGTGCATGGGTTCAAGCCCCACGTCAGGCTCTGCTGGAGTCTGCTTCAGATTCTGTGTCTCCCTCTCTCTCTCTGCCCCTCCCCTGCTTGCTGTCTCTCTCTCTCTCTCTCAAAAATAAATAGTAAAAAAATTAAAAAAAAAAAAAAAAAAGAAAATGAAAGACAAGAGCCTGGTTGGCAAGTTCAAATGCAGAATCAGTGTAGCTAGAGCAAAAAGGGAGAAGTCAGAAGGGTTACTGGAATTAGGAGTGGTGTAAGACACCTGTTGTGCAGGACTGTATGGACTTCAGCTCTTTCACTGAAATTGAAGAGGACGCACTGGACGGTTTTGACTTGACGTTTAACCAGAACCGTCTGAATGTTGTGCTCACAACAGGCTGGAGTAGGTTAAGGAAGGAAGCACGAGATGTGTCAGGACTCAGGAGGCTATTACGGTAATCCAGGAGGGAGATGATGGTATAGACTGAGATAGCAGTAATGACAATGGAGAGAAGAAACAGAAATGTAGGCACATCACAAAGGTGGTTCCTATGCCTACCAGATTTGCTGATACAGCAGGTGGAAGAGAGAGGAGAAAAAGAAGCATTAAGGATGACGCCCAGCTTTTTGAAGAATGAAGTTGCCCTTTACCGAGTTGGAGAATTCCACAACAGGAGAAAAACTGGGAAGGAAGACAAAGAACACAGATTTGGGAGAGGAGGAGCCAAGATGGCAGAACAGCATGGAAGGTTTTTTTGTATGTCGTGTCCATGAAATACAGCCAGACCAACACTGAACCATCCTGCACACCTAGAAAACTGATTGGAGGATTAACACAACAATCTGCACAACCTGAACCACAGAACTCAGCAGGTATGCGTGGGGAGAGAGAAGCCCCAGAGGGCAGGGAGCTGTTTTGCTTACGGAGAGAGGATGGAGACGGGGGGTGGGGGAAGAATACGGGAAAAGCACCCACCCAAAAGCAGCTGGAGAGAAAGTGGAAAAGTGGAAACAGCCACAGGGACTGAACTAAAAAAGGGAGAAAGGAGAAAGGAGAGGGTTTAAATTCCATTAAGACTCTATAAACAGGGGGAATGCAGACTCTGAAACTCCGCAGCTCTATACCTGGCCGTGCTCTGGTGGGAAGGGTGAATCCCCAGGAGCAGAGTGGAGTCTGGGGTTCTTTGGGCCACACGGGAGAGGCAGTTCCCCTGCTGGGAGGACATCGGGTAGAGGCCGTGTGCCCCCGCTTGACAGGCAAAGGCTCCAGTGGACCTGGGAGAACAGCCACATTCGCTGGTGCTGGAACAAGGTCGCTGGGGTGAAGCCTGGTGTCAGATGCGCTTTGTGATTTTCCATAATCCCTGAAATGCTGCCGTTACACAATCGTGTGATCCTTCTCTGGGGCGGGCTGGCACCCAGCCGCAGTCTCTGAGCATCGGCAGCAGCACAGTCCCGAGAACGTTCCTGGGTGCGGCCGGCACCCAACCATTGCTCAGTGAGACCGTCCCCCAGAGGATCTGAGCGGGTCAGAGCCGCAGTCCCTCAGAAGTAAGGGGCCAGGAAACACAGACACATCTGAGATAAAACTCAGGAGGGAGGTGCCGTCTGACAGCATGGTCACAGACAGTGTAAAAGAGGGGAGCGGACGGAAGCCGAAGACAAAGGACTGGTGCGTGGTTGCTGAGCAGGGAGAACAGAGTTCCGATACTAGAGACTGGGCAGCTGGGTGGCGCCATTTTCACTGCTCCCGCGCATGAGCATATGCACCTACGAGCGCCGCAACAATCCACACCAGTAGGCTAGCATCGCCATCTAGTGGAGAGCGCAGCCGTTAATCTGACCCCTGCCCAACTGGGCCAACCTCGCTCTTCAGGAACACAAGTCTCTGCCTGCTTAGTTTATGGACCATAAAGCACTTCATAGTTTGACTTCTAGGGGAAAACGAAGTAATTTCAATCGTATTTCTGTCTGTTTGCTGGTCCATGTATTCAATTTTCTTTTTTTTTTCTCTTTTTTGTTTCTTTTCTTTTTCTTGAATACAGAAAGAAAAAATTTATTTTTATTTTCCATTTTTATTAAAAATATTTTTCTTTAATTTTTTTCTACTACATTTTTTACTTTTGTGTAAATTTTTTCAAATTCCATTTTACTTCCATCATTTCATTTTATTCTATTTCACTGTATTCATTTTTTCAAATTTTCAAACTATTTCTTTTTTTTCTTTCCTCTTTTTTCTCTAATCTATCAAGCCCCTTTCAACACCCAGACCAAAACACACCTAGGATCTAGCATCATTTATTTGTGTGTGTGTGTCTGTGTGTGTGTGTGTGTGTGTGTGTGTTGTTTTTAATTTCCTAATTTTATTTTAATTTTTTTTATTTTTAAAATAAAGGCAACTGACCAAATGGGAGAAGATATTTGCAAATGACATATCAGATAAAGGGTTAGTATCCAAAATCTATAAAGAACTTAATCAAACTCAACATCCAAAAAACAAATAATCCAGTTAAGAAATGGGCAAAAGACATGAATAGACACTTCTCCAAAGAAGACATCCAGATGGCCAACTGACATATGAAATAATGCTCAACATCACTCATCATCAGGGAAATACAAATCAAAACCACAATGAGATACCATCTCACACCAGTTAGCATGGCTAAAATTAACAGCTCAGGCAATGACAGAGGTTGGCGAGGATGTGGAGAAAGAGGATCTCTTTGGCACTGCTGGTGGGAATGCAAACTGGTGCAGCCACTCTGGAAAAGAGTATGGAGGTTCCTCAAAAAATTAAAAATAGAACTACCCTATGACCCAGCAATTGCACTACTAGATATTTATCCAAGGAATATAGGTATGCTGTTTTAAAACATACCTCACATACACCCCCATGTTTATAGCAGCACTATCAACAATAGCCAAAGTATGGAAAGAACCCAAATGTCCATCAATGGATGAATGGATAAAGAAGATGTGGTGTGTGTGTACACACACAATGGAGTATTACTCGGCAATCAAAAAGAATGAAATCTTGCCATTTGCAACTACATGGATGGAACTGGAGGGTATTATGCTAAACGAAATTAGTCAATCAGAGAAAGACAAATATCATAGGACTTCACTCATATGAGGGCTTTAAGACACAGAACAGATGAACACAAGAGAAGGGAAGCAAAAATAATATAAAAACATGGAGGGGGACAAAACATAAGAGAGTCTTAAATATGGAGAACAAACAGAGGGTTCCTGGAGGGGTTGTGGAGGGGGACGGGCTAACTGGGTAAGGGGCATTAAGGAATCCACTCCTGAAATCACTGTTGCACTATATGCTAACTAACTTGGATGTAAATTTTAAAAATAAGAAAATTAAAAAAAAAAAAGAACAAAGATTTGGACTTGTTAAGTCTGAGATATGGTTTAAGACATCCAAATGGAGATACAGACCAGACAATTGCATAGAGAACTCAAGTTTCAAGAGAGGTCGAGACTGAGGACAAACACTTAAGAATTGACAGTGCATACATGAAAAAATTCTCAATATCACTCATCATCCGGGAAATACAAATCAAAACCACATTGAGATATCACCTCAAACCTGTCAGAATGGCTAACATTAATAACTCAGGCAACAACAGATGTTGGCGAGGATGCAGAGAAAGAGGATCTCCTTTGCACTGCTGGTGGGAATGCAAACTGGTGCAGACGCTCTGGAAAACAGTATGGAGGTTCCTCAAAAAACTAAAAATAGAACTACCCTATGACCCAGCAATTGCACTACTAGGTATTTATCTAAGGGATACAAGGGTGCTGTTTCAAAGGGACACATGCACCCCCATGTTTATAGCAGCACTATCAACAAAAGCCAAAGTATGGAAAGAGCCCAAATGTCCATCGATGGATGAATGGATAAAGAAGATGAGGTATATATATACGATGGAATATTACTTGGCAGTCAAAAAGAATGAAATCTTGCCATTTGCAACTACGTGGATGGAACTAGAGAGTATTATGCTAAGCGAAGTTAGTCAGAGAAAGACAAATAGCATATAACTTCACTTATATGAGGACTTTAAGACACAGAACAGATGGACACAAGGGAAGGGAAACAAAAATGATATAAAAACATGGAGGGGGACAAAACATGAGAGACTCTTAAATAGAGAAAAAACAGGGTTGCTGGAGGGGTTGTGGGAGGAGGGATGGGCTAAATGGGTAAGAGGCTTAAGCAATCCACTTCTGAAATCATTGTTGCACCATACACTAACTAACTTGGATGTAAATTGTAAAAAAAAAAAAACAAAACAAAACATAAATTATAGAAAAAGAGACAGAAAGAAAAAATAAAAATAAATAATAAAAAAAAAGAACTGGCAGTGCATAGAATAAATAGAAAAGAAGAACAGTCCAAAGACCAAGCTGGTGGACACACCTAGGTATAGAGGTTTGGATCATCAGAGGGAATCAGCAAAGGATACTGAGAATCAGCAGCTAGAGAGGCGGGAAGACAATCGAGAGAACCTGGTGACCTAGAGGCCAAGTGCAGAAGTGTTTCAGGGAGGCTGGAAACATCAAGACCAAGATGAAGACCAAAAACTGACCATGAGATTTAGCAACAAGGAGGTCATTGGTGACCCTGAGAACAACGGTTGTAGTGGAAAGAGGAGTGAAAACCTGAATGGAGTAGGTTCAAGAAGAGGAAGAGAGAAATTGGCGACAGTGAGTATAGACCAGTAAATATTGTAAGGAGGTTCGCTGCAAAGGAAGGAAAGAAAGGGGTATTAGGTCAATAGAGAGGGTCTTTTTAAGGTAGGAGAAATAAAAGCACATTTTTATGATGATGGAAATTATACTGTAAAGGGTGGGGAATTGATTTGGGAATTGTTGGAGAACTGGAGAGACTTATAGGAGCAAAGCCCCTCGTTGGGTCAAAGAGGACAGGATGCAATGCTCTCCAGTTGCAGTATTTGGAGTTTGCAAGGAAAGGAAAAATGGGATACCCAAGGTTGGGGGAGCTTGATTGTTCCTATGTTTTTATTTCTGTTTGGTGAAATAGGAAGCAATGGTGTCAGCTTAGAGTGAGGATGGGAGGGGATGTGGTAGATGTTTGAGAAGTGAGAAAATATGACATAGCCATCTAAGAGAATGGAAGTATGAATGGACTAAGAAAATAGAAGGTAATGGCCAGGCAGCACTGTGGACCCACTGGAAGTCTCTGTTAGCTGATTGTCTATTTCTATGCAGTTCTATTCAGCTGCATATGTGCAGGCAGGGGAATGGCTCCATCCAGGGTCATTTAGTTAGTCGAGTGATTGCAGCAGAAAACAGGAGCAAGCGAGTTGATGATGTGTGCAATGGAGTGATGATATTGATTGACCTTAGTGTTTGAACTGGGTAAGGAAGGACATGAGGGCACAAGACGGATTAGCAGTGAAAGCAGCAATGAGTGGTCCCACTGGGGTTGAAAGACTGTTGGAGTCAGGAGATGGAAAGAGAGGGGATAGTGAGTGACAGTGTGGAATGTTAGAAAGTGTCACTGTAAAAAGTTATAGTTACGTAAATAACAAGAGCTGGGGCGCCAGGGTGGCTCAGCGGGTTAAGCGGTCGACTAGACTTGGGCTCAGGTCATGATCTCACGGTCATGTGCTGACAGCGCAGAGCCTGCTTGGGATTCTCTCTCCCTCTCTCTGTCTCTGTCTCTCTCTCTCAAAATAAACATTTAAAAAATGTGTAAATAACAAGAGCTGGGGCATGCAGTGGGAGTGAGTGTCAGAGGCTGGGTAGAGAACAAGTTAATTGGGGAAGATAAGGTCAAGGAGTTTTGAGGCCAGGGAATTGAAAGGTTCCCACTCATGGATGTTGAAAGCAAAGAGTAATAATACTGGAGTCCCATGACCAAGAGGGGCCCTCCTAATAGAGCAGCAGATGCAGGGATGAGCAGTGTCTGAAAAGTGAAAACTGTGATTTTTCTTTGCAACATTTGACTTTAATGAGGTTGAACTTTTCCCACAATGATTCACTGGCCATTTGTATCCCTTTTATGAATTGCCTTTTTGGTTCCTTTGTCCATAATTCTCTTAGGCCGTTCATCTAAGAGCACTTTGCAAAGCACTTTAACCTTCTATCACAAATGTTGTTTGTTTCTTCCGTTATTTGCTTTTTAAATGTTTCCAGGCTTGTTTTTCTTTTTCTTACATAGGCTTTCATTTTTTACATAGTCCAATCTAACAATACTTTTCTTTATGGATTCAGCATTATGTGTCATTCACATAAATCTCTTTTCCGATCCAGGTCAGATAGTCAACAATGTTTTCCTTTTCTATGGTTTTATCATTTATATTATGCTCACATCCACTCAAATACATTGATAGGTTATTTGGTGACTCTTGCCATTTGTCTACCCAATCAGCAGATTATTTTCAGCATCATTTAAAAAAGATAAATTTTTAAAAAAGGACAAATCATCCTTTACATTCTAATTTATGACATCATCATATGCAAAAATAGATATTTATATATTTTCTCTTCTGTTCCATCAATCTATCTATTCCTGTACCAGCCCTATTGTGGCTAGTGTGGCTTTATTAGTGCTCCGAGATCTGGGGAGAGATGTTCCTGTTCTACTCATCACTTTCCCAGTTTACATGTTTTTATGACTGTAACTGCTCTAAAGCTGCAAGCAATTATAGAAAGACAATAACTTGTCCGTAGAAGACACAACTTCCTTTGAGCATTCCCTCTCAATATACCACCCTCGTGTAGAGAATTAGGAAATCCAGAGCTACAGATTCCATGCATTAGCTCCAAACAGAACCAAATCAGTCAAAAATATACCTAGGCCAATAATTATAATTATATAAAGAAAATCCAAACAGAAATTTCTCAAAAGAAGACATACAAATAGCCAACAGATATCTGAACAGATAAATGAAGAGATGCTCAATATCATCAAAGAATTGTAAATCAAAAACACAATGAAATACCACCTCACACCTATTAGAATGGCTATTATCAGAAAGACAAAAGATAACGAGTGTTGGTGAGGATGTGGAGAAAAGAAAGCATTTTTACACTGTTGATGGGAATGTAAATTATCATAGACATTATGGGAAAATATGGAGATCCCTCAAAAATTAAATACAGAACTACCAGTAATTCCTGCTTCCAGGTATATATCCAAAGGAAATGGAATCAGTATCTCAATGAGATGCTCATTGCAGCATTATTTACAGTAGCCAAGACATAGAAACAATCCAAGTGTCCATCAACAGATGAGAACATAAAGATGAAAGAAGATATATAATAATATATATAGTTTATATAATATTCCATTATAGATACATATTATGCTGTTATATTTTTATATTATTGTATTATATATAATGGAATATTATTCAGCCATGAAAAAGGAAATCCTGCCATTGATACCTACATGGATTAATCTAGAAGACATTTCGCTAAGTAAAGTAATACAGACAGAGAAAGATATATACTATATGATCTCACTTATGGTGTAATCTAAAAAAAAATAAAGATTGTACTCATAAAAGCAGAGAGTAGAATGATGGCTGCCAGGGGCTGGGAGAATGGAGGAAATGAGGAGATGTTAGTCAAGAGTATAAAGTTAGTTATGTAGGATGAGTAAGTCTAGAGATCTAATGTACAGCATAATGACTATACTGGAAATAGGTCAAGAGAGATCTTGAGTGATCTCACCACACACAAAGAAGGAACTATATGAAGGAGGTAATGTGTTAATTAGCTTGACTGTATTTATATCAAATTGTGTTGTATATCTTAAATATATACAATTTTTATTCTAAAATGTATGAATAACTTACAAAGCCATTGGTCAACAACAGACCTAATGTTCCTCCAAAATCTCTTCCCTAGCAGCCCTCTAGCCTCCCCTATTTCTCTCCCATTTGCGATTTTTGCCCAGCCACACTGAATTCTTTGCCCTTTTCAAACACTGAAGACACATGCCTGCATGAGGTATTTTAACTTGTCCCTCTCTTCTCTTTAAAATGCTCTTCCTCTGGATACCACATGGGTAGTAGCTACTTCTCCAGGTCTTTGATTCAAGCATCATATTTACAGTGAAAAATCCCCTGATCATTCTATTTAAGATTAAAGTTACAGGTACCATGAGGTACCTGAGTGGTGGCTCAGTCAGTTGAGTGTTCAACTCTGGCTCAGGTCACGATCTCATGGTTTATGAGTTCGAGCCCCACATCGAGTTTGCTGCTGTCAATGCAGAGCCTGCTTCCAATCCTCTGTCGCTCTTTCTCTCTCTCTCTCTCTCTCTCTCTCTCTCTCTGCCCTCCTCCGCTCATTCTCTTTCTCTCCCTCTCTCAAAAGAAAACATTAAAGTTATAATTCCCACCTTCCCAACTAACTCTTTATTCCCTCTTCTCTGGTTTAGTCTTCCCCATAGAACTTATTACTCTCACAAACTATAATGCGTGTGTGTGTGTGTGTGTGTGTGTGTGTGTGTGTGTGTGTGTATATATATATATATATATATATATATATATTTAGTGTGTGTCTCCTTTGTAAAACATAAGCCATGTCATAGGATTTGTTCACTGCTGCATCTCCAATGCCTGAAACAATGACAGGCAGAGTAGACACTCAGGAGATGATTGTTGGATAAATGAATCAATCAATGAATTCTGCTAACAATCTTAGAAGAGAACTAGAATAGATTTTGTACCATTCACTGCAATTTGCCAAGGTGCAAGAAAACCCAAATGACTTGCCAAAGACCTTAAAATTGTCTCAAAGGTATGACTACTGTAGAAAAGACACCATAGTTGCTTCTTGTGTGGGAGAGAGCCACAAATTATTTTGCTTTCCCTACCAACATAAGGCCATTTCTTCATAGTGGGTCTAGGGGACCCAATTCTAAGAATGGAAAAGAATATACAATTGTATACAAATATACACGAATATACCTGCCTTCTAAGAAGTCTGAGTACTTCAATATTACATTATGTAGAGAATAAGCAAAATACGCAGTCGAGTGCTAAGTTATCTAAGTGTAAAGTCTCCACTGGACAAAGAAGCTTGTCTTCATTTAATAGAATGGTTTTGTGGAAAAAGATATGGAAGAAATAAATATGGAAGAAATAAAAGAAACAACAGGATGATTTCAACATTCTCAAACACCTAATTACTAAGTACCTGGTCATACTTGGTGCTGGGAGAGGGGCATGACCCTGCCTTAATGCAATGTTTCTGATATTCTTGATGGAACCTTTCACTTGGAACACATTCCTACGTTTCTTCATTTTCCTTGATTCTCGTGTTGGTTTCTATGCATTAGATAAACAGTCATCTCTCCCAGTCTTGAAGGTATGATCTCGTGTAAGGCGTGAACCTTATCAAACTCTTGGTTGCCTCAAACCTTTCCACAAATTGCACTGTATCTGAAAACTCCAAGTGTTTTGTATGACAGATTAAATAGGAAAGCCCCACCTTCACCATCTAGACCTAATAATCTCATTCATGCCTCCCACAGAGAGACCACAAACCCGGAGCTGGGATAGACAGCAGGACGAAACCTTCCGACGGCCCCCACACAACAGGTAAATGGAAGGACCCAGAACACAAGCTCCACCACTGCTTCTCTCCCTCAGTGCCTTCCCACAGCTTTTAGAAGTTCTAGTGTGGCTTATGAAGTGCCTCACAAGCTCACCTTATCGCTCCTCTCACCCCATTACCATCAGCTCCCATCCAACCAAGATGAACTCCTAGCAGTTCCCAGGATATGCCAAGGACCCTCGGTGCCTTCTTTGTACCTGAGGTTCTGCGCCTGAAGCCTCTTTCTTCTCCCACCTCTGGCTGGCCAGCTCACCCTCTCTCATGTGGTTCTGCAGAGGACTGCCCTCTGGGGAATCTTTTCTAATCTTTTCTGACTTAGCTGCCCCTGTTCTGTGCTCCCAGAGTAATCCATGCCAGCACTGGGCATGGCTCTGTGTACATTGCAGGTTACCGGGTATATCCTCACTAGTCTAAAGAGCCTAGCATGCAGGGACTTTCAACCATACTGTTAACAACTAATACCCACCTGGGGCACAGCGAGAACTTGACTGATGTCGGCTGATGAGCAACTGAAAATCAGAACTGGGTACTAGAACACAATCTATGGAAAAGCACATCACTTTGTACTGCTTGAAGTTATCGCATGCATTATGTAAAAATAAGCAAATAAGCAAATGTCTTCCCGGGAATGAGTCTCTTACAGAACTTTTCACCCCTGAAATTCCTCACAACCTTGGACATTGATACCATAGGACTACACAAAGCTCTCATTTGCAAAACTGAACCTTTTCGCTTCTTCTTCAAGCTCTTACCAATTCAAACAGGCAGAGACAGCTTGCCCGTCATGCTAACTTAGCATCTTCTATCATTCTGCCTCTCTCCCCCCAAGCCTCACTCCAGGTCACTTTTGAGAACTCAATTTATCAGGCCAGCCATTCTTCAGTAACACCTCAGAAGTTAGTTGTACCTGCCAAAACCAGACTTCTACATCCCAGATTCAGTTTCTTCCAAAACTAAACTCTAGTCGTCTTTCTTAACTAAGTCTAGGAGTAAATGCGCCCTAGCTCAGAAAGTTTCTTAAGAAAGCCTTCTCTAATCTATTAATCAGAAAATTTCTGAAACTCATCCTTCTGTTAATATTTTTAAATAATAATCTTGCAAACAACCAGGATATATTGTTTGAAAAGATGTTACCTCTTAGCTTTCAGGCATTTTTAAGGCTTCACTAATCTCTCACTTTTCTTTTGAAAGATCTTAATGTTAATAGATCTCCTCCTTTAAGTCTTTCACTCAAGATTCTTGCAGTCCTTAATAAATATTATAATCATTCGCCTTAAGACAGAGGTAAGTGGGTGGCAAGTATTATTAGCATGTGAGAATCACAAGGTTCTAAATTTAAGTAATGTCTAGTTGAAGGAAAATGTTAAGACTTGTCATAATATGGAAAACACTATTCATTTATAATAAAATTGATGAAGTTTTAGGAGTATGCTTTAACTTTTGACTTGGATTTTTATTTTGTAGGCCAGCTTGCTACCAAAAGTCAACCTAAGGCAGGGGGCTGGGGGGGAAATAAGCCATGTCAAGAACCAATCTGGGGGTGCCTGGGTGGCTCAGCCCTGTGTTGGAATCTGCCCTGACAGTGAAGAGCCTGCTTGGGATTCTCTCTCTCTCCCTCTCTCTCTGCCCCTACCCCTTTCTCAAAATAAATAAACGTTAAAAAAAAAAAAAAAAAGAACCAACTTGAAGAACTACCAATGGTCAAAGCTCAAAGAATTTGAGCAATAAAATAGTGACAGTATCAGATTATAATCTAAAGAACAAAATAAATATCCATCAATACTGATATAAATAAGTGATTAACCAAATAAGTAAATAGGGGAGAACAGACAAATATTCCTTAGAGAAGAATTCCAAATAATACATCTGACAGAATGAGGAAAGTAGAAAACCAGCACTGAAACACCATAGTAATAAATGCTACAGGCAACATCTGAGAGTGAATGCTACAATTAGTGGGCAAACCTTTAAGAAGAAACAGGACATTTTCAGAGTCTCCAAGTATCTCCCCCAAAATACTTACTACTGTAGTGCTTGTTAACAAATGTCTAAAAATTCCTTGATACTCCTTCCTCCAGTAGGTAGAGCTTTATTCTCCTTTCCTTTGAGTATGTTCTAAACATGGTAACTCATTTTATAAGGACCAGAGTTTGGAAAAGAAAAATTAGAAAGCTTACAGTGGAAAAACCTGACAGATGCCCCCTAACCAACCAAGTGATCATGGTCATTATCACCAGCAACAAGCTGTGGTGAAATCATGAGATACGATGTGTGATTGGGGGGGGGGGGGGCATCGCCTCTGTGGTATTCTACCCCAAAATCTAAAACCGCAGTCTAACCATAAGAACACAGACAAATCCAAATTGCGAGACATGCTACAAAATATCTATCAGGAGGCCCCAAAAGTGTAAAGGTCATGAAGAAACAAGGCAAGGCTGAGAAAACTGCCAGAATGGGGAGACTAAGGAGCCAGGAGGACCTAATATAATGGAATGCAACGGAACCTCGGACTGGATCCTGGAACAAGAGGAAGGACCTTTATGCCCAAACTAACAGAATCCCACTAAAGTCTGTAGATTGCACCAATATTTAATTTCTTAGTTTTGACAAATCTGTGTAAGACGTTAGCATTAGGGGAAGCATATGGGAATTGTCTGTGCCAACTTGACACTCCTCTATAAAGCTAAAATTATGTCAAAATCAAAACGTTTTCACAAAGTTAATCTGTTATCCTTAATGGGATAAACTGCTGCTGTTCCACCGAAATGCCATTAGGGGACAGGGGGATGGATATTAAGACCATGTCTTACTCTTACCTTCAATGTTCTTTTGTCATGTTAAAAGTTCAACGGGCTTTCATACAATTCTAGGTTCGTGTGAGACGAGACCAGGGTGGTAAGCAGTGTAAATGGAAACGTGAGAATGTGTCTTGGCATCCAGGGACAGACAGCAACCTAAGCCAAAGCGAAGGGGAGAACCGGTAACAGGGCCACGAATTTGTTTCACAGAAGCCAACTCACACTCCCCGTGGCACAATGGCCCCAGGACTATCATGTCCTTAGGAAGTTAGACAGTTCTCTGTGTTTGCTTTGGAGTCTCCCTGCCTCTCATTCAGGCTTCTTTCCACACAACAGCTTATTCTCACATACAAATGTTAAATTGGTGTATCATATTGACTAATCTGTGGATGTTGATCATCCTTGCATCTCTGGGATAGACCAACCTTGATCATGGTGTGTGATGCTTTTAATGTATTGTTGAATTTGGTTTGCTAGTATTTGTTTCGTTGAGGACTTTTGCATCTATGTTCATCAGGATTATTGTGCTGGCCTGTAACGTTCTACGCTGTGGGGTCCTTGTCTGAGAAGAATAGGTATTACATCTTTGAATGTTTAATAGAATTCATCAGTGAAGCCATTTGGTCCTTTTGTTTGTTGGGAGGTTTTGGTTACTGATTCAATCTCTTTACTGGCCATTGGCTTATTCAGATTTTTCTGTTTTCTCAAGATTCAGTCTTGGAAGATTGTATATTTCTAGGAAACTTATCCACTTCTTCCAGATTGTCCAGTTTGCTGGCATATAGTAGTATGTTTGTAGTATACTAAACTACTATATAGAAGTAGTTCGTTTGTAGTAGTCTATTATGATCCTTGTATTTCCATAGTATCAGTTGTAACTCCTCTTTCATTTTTGATTTTAGGTATGTTAGCCTATATGTTAGCTTATCTACAGTTTCAAAGAACCAACTCTTCACTTCACTGATCTTTTCTACTATCCTTTTAGTCTCTATTTCGTTTATCTCCACCTTATTATTTCCTTCCTTTGGGCTTCATTTGTTCTTTTCCTAGTTCTTTTACGTAAGAGTAAGCCATCTAGATCCACAGGGAGCACCTTTCAAGGTATATCACATATACAGTCTTGTGGGTCTGCAATCCTAAACCCTGCAGACTTTCCAGACCAGGAAATCTGGAGGCGTCCCCAGGGGTACAACTGCAAAACTCATGGCTTTCTGGGAGGTTATCAGCCAGCTGTTAGGAGGCCAAGGGAGAGCTCCAATATGGTTATCTTCCTGCCCATCTTCCCTGGGGGCACCTCTGTAGCCTAAGAATATGTGGCAAACCAGAAGCCTAAAAGCCTGCCTCTCGGATTGAGGCTCCAGGACAAGAAAATCTCCTTTTTCACATGAACCCTGGAGGTAGGTTTCAGTCCTCTGCTTGTGCAGTGCCCTAGGGGGTGGTAACCCATCAAGGACTGATTGTCCAACGGGTCTAGAAACACAATCGCCCGTTCCCACCAAAGCCAGGTGCTCCAAGGTGACCCTTGTGTGGGCCTCACATGCCCTGTGGCTGGCACAGTGGGCCATGGGGGCAGGGCACTCAGCTGGAGCTGGGTGGGCTTTGGCTGCCGTACCTGCAGGCAGGACACTTCCACCAGAGCTAGCAGCCTTGGGGGGTGGGGTACAAAAATGGCGACCGTCAGCACCAGTCCCAACAAGGCAGAAGTAGAATGCAAAAATGGTGTCTGCCAGCACGTCTGTCCCCAGAGACTCCCAACAGGTTCCCGTCTCTCTGGCAGATGCTGCAAGATTAACAAATGAGTCCCCTACGCATATGATCTAAGCATCTTTTACACTTACTTTTGTGCTGGGTCCTGGGATGAGTGGGTCTGTGTGTAAGCCCTTTAAGAGGGTATTTTTCATTCCCTAAAGCCCTCTGGTTCTCCTGGAAGTCAGCCCTGTTGGTTTTCAAGGCCAGGTGCTTTGAGGGTTCATCTCTCTGACGCAGTTCCCAAGGGCTGGGTTACCTGATGTGGAGCAAAACCCCTCCCTCCTCAGGGACAAGCTCTGTATCAGTGAGACCCTTCCCAGTTGCTGGTCTCTGTGCCTAGGGGGGAGCTGCTTGCAAGAGCATGACTGTGCCCCTCCTCCCCATTCCGTGTGGCGCTTCTATCCTTTGTTGTGGAGGCGCGGTTCAGCTAGCTTTCAGGTCCTTTGCAGAGGGAGCTGCTTCACGTGGAGATGTAGTCTGCTGTGCACGTGGGAGGAGATGAGTTTAGGATCTTTCTATGTTGCCATCTTGAACCTCCTCCCAATAAACTGTCCTGATAAAATATTCACAACAGCTATTAGGACCACGCAGATCTCCCAGGTCTGATTTACTCTTTCGTCAGAGCTAGGTCCCATGGCTCATGACACCCCAGATGCAGCCAGCAACCACTCGAAGCAAGATCCAAGACTCCGCTCTGGCCACCTGCTCAGAAAAGCACTTTCGATATATATTTATCAATTTGACATCCCAGCGGTTGTCACATAGACCAGATATGTAAGACAATGTCTTCCTTCTTATGAAAAATTTTGATTCTTCATGGCAATCGGGTTATATACATTGTTAGCTTTATACACTGATACAGTATCTATATATCACAATGCCATGTGTGACTTCTTTGAAAGTGATCTTTTAAAAAACAATTAAGAAATCCAGGTGAAGAGGGATTAAAAATGTTTTAATTGTTGAAATACATCGGTAAACTGAGTAATCTACATTGCAGTACTAAGTGGCCACACATCCTCAAATAAAGAACTTTCCATACACCCCACGAACCATCAGTCACAAATCCTCGAAGAGAGTATAGAATTAACATGAGAACGGGAGAATCGATGGATACGAAGGATCCAGGGTGACATGAGCCTTCGGCTAAAGAAAACAGAAAGTTAATCAAAACGCGCGTGGGGCATGCAAATTTCAGTGGCTTATTTTTAAATATTGCAACATAAGACACACCGTTCCTAACTGAAGAAATTCTCTGACGCTTAAATAAAGCTGAAAACAAAAGGTAAAAAGGGAAAGAGGTAACAGTAAGAATCAACTAACCATTATTACAGCTAAAAATTAACGTGGACCTAGGAAAATAGTGAAGGTAACACACAAATATATTACTTTAGGGAGTTCCACGTATAGTGCCTTAGTATCTGAAGTCATAACTAGAATAAGGATTTTGTTATATAAAAGCTATCAAAAAAGTATCAGTGAAAAGAC
This sequence comes from Lynx canadensis, assembly GCF_007474595.2. Lineage (NCBI taxonomy): Eukaryota > Metazoa > Chordata > Mammalia > Carnivora > Felidae > Lynx > Lynx canadensis. The sequence goes on along the minus strand of NC_044309.1, from coordinate 124,712,257 downwards.
ATGATCTTCATGAGCTTGTGTCGGGTGGCCAAGGTGACGATGCTGCCAGGCATAGCAGGCTGTCTCCAGGCACCAGCTTGTGTCAGCTTGTCTTCCGCAGGTGGACCCCAGAAAGTCCCATCCTGCCCATGTACTGTTCACCCACTTCCTGTCTAGCACCACGACGTTCAACATGTCCCACGTTTCAACTACAGACTTAGGAATCTGGGTGGGGAGGGGAGGCGAAGCAGGTGACTATTTAGAATTTCCTTGGGAATTTCTGTGCACATTATGATGTCCCATGGGGTGCAATTCCTTCCAAATCTTAATGAGCAAGCTGTGAAGACAACAAACGTCAAAGGGGGAAAGAGTTAGCGAGCTTAAAAAAGTACAACTCAGGGAAAACAAATATCAGCTTTAAGCTGGTTTTTTTTAGCTGATAATTTCAGCTAAATTACTTACTTATTCTTCCTTTCAGTAAAACACACATTCAAGATTCACTCAATACTTATTTAAGCTAAACATGTGGCCAGCACAGCGCGAAGCACTGATGACACATACATAAAGAGACAAAGAGCAGTGGGGAAAGAGACTTACGGGCTTAGAATTAAAATATGACATGATAAGCGGCGCCTGGGTGGCTCAGTAGTTTAAGTGTCTGACTTCGACTCAGGTCATGATCTCTCGGTTCGTGAGTTCGAGCCCCATGTCGGGCTCGGTGCTGACAGCTTGGAGCCTGGAACCTGCTTCAGATTCTGTCTCCCTCTCTCTCTGCCCACTCCCCTGCTCTCACTCAGTGTCTCTCAAAATAAACATTAAAAAAATACACACACACACACACACACCACACACTATATATATATATGATATGATAATGCCCAGACCAGCTGCACATCAACATCACCCAAATTAGAAGACAGCAGACCACTCAGCCATAACATCGTTTCTTTCCTACTTGGCCAGACCCTGCTGGCAGAGGTGTAGCCAACCGCACTATCTCCAGCTCTCCCAGGGGAATCTGCTTCAGCCAGGCCCTCCATGGGCATCTGAGAGCATCACTCAAGCTTGTCTGGGTGGGAGTACTCCACACATCTAGATGGGCACAACTTTCACCCAAGAGTCATCTGTAGAAGAAACTATACTTTTGTAGCAAGACAGAAGTCTTGCAGGAGATTCTGAAATCATTCCGCAGTTGTTTTCAAAAAGTAACCAAATTAACTTTGAGCTCTGGTCACCGATGTGCATTATTTCGAGAGATTCTGTACATGCTAGGTCTAAAAGTCTCGATCCTTTCCATGAAGTATTTTCTCTGCAAAGGACAGTCTTCTCGGGGTTTCTGAACAATAACTTAAGCCAGAGAGCCATAGCTCAGGACATATCACAGGGAAGTGATGCTTGCAACTACGGAAAAAGGAGAGCCTTTCAACTTAGAAAACTTCTCAGCGATTCAAAGAGAGTGCGATGGCAATAAAATAATATGTGTTTATAGTCATGAGCAGTAAAGAGGTATTTTAGAAGTTGTGGGCTGGTTTACCAGCAAGATTGTTAAATTGTTATCAGGGAATTTCATATACACAAAGTTGAACTACCATCTATCTTGTCCAGCTGTCCCATGAGAAAACAGATATTGAGAAAACCTGAGAGAAGGTAAGGGCTTCCTCTAAGGTCGTGCGTTAGTAACAGAGCTCCTGAGTCTCCTGATACCCATCTCAAGACACCTCTTTCCACTCTATTCCTGTACTTTTTGAAATACAACCCATTTTGAGGAGAATAACATATGCTTGCTTGCAATTAGATTCTTTTCTACTCGAAGCAAATAACAAAAGCATTTCTGCACAGGGGAAAACTAGCAGGGAATCTAGAGGGTTAGAACTCTAATTAGAAATTCTAGAAACAGAGGCGCCTGGGTGGCTCAGTTGGTTATGCATCTGACTTCAGCTGAGGTCATGATCTCGTGGTTCGTGAGTTCAAGCCCTGCATTGGGCTCTGGGCTGACAGCTCAGAGCCTGGAGCCTGCTTCGGATTCTGTGTCTCCCTCTCTCTCTGGCCCTCCCCTGCTCGTGCTCGCTCTATCTCTCTCTCCCTCAAAAATAAATAAATATTAAAAAATACTAGAAATAGAAAATCTCCAGCCAATTCCCAAAAAGAAACTCAACACTCTATGACGTGGTCATGGGCACTAGGGAATAAAGCTCCATGATGCTTTTGCCTTGAGGAGAAAGTCTTAGAAGAAGTGTCTACTCAAGATTGTTGTATATCTTGTCAGGGAGAAAACTGATTACGGTTTCTGTCTCCCTGTCCCCCAGTGGGAAAGCTTATTTGTCTGCACCTGTAAGCTTATTCTGTGATCCCTCCCCATCTCAAACACCAACTCCAGTAACTGGCCATGAGCAAGAAGTTGGTTCAGTCTCAAATCAGTTTTGCTTTGGGTCTGCCAAAGGCTGGATTCTGGTTACAAAAAATAGTATGATGGAGGATGATGATGATCATGATCATGATGACAATGATTGCAGAAACTACCATTTATTTCTTACTGAATCCTAACAACACGCTTCAAGCTAAGCATTAGTGCCATTTTACAGATTATAAAACGGAGGCTACGAGGGGAAAGTAACTTGCCCAGCTAATAAGTGAAAGAGCCTGAATTTAAATCCAAGGTTGTCTTACTCCCAAAGAGAATGGGCTGTCTCAGGAGAGAGGGCATTCCTGATCACAGGACGTTCAAGAGGCTGGATGGCATTCAGCAAGACTGAGAGGCAGCGGGGATCTAAGCATCATATGTGTCATTGGACAGGTGGAGTGAGACTTTCTGCCTCTATGGAAATGCTACTGGGATCTTTTAGAGACCGGCACACATAGTGAATAAAGGAAAACTTTTTTCCTGTCCTTGTTCTTGCTTGTCTTATGATAACTCTAACTCTAAGCTCTCCGCCAGGACAGCAGGTCCACAATGCCTCATCTTTTACACAGTGGTTGCTTCTGTGCATACTGGACGTGTTTTGTAATACCAACCTGTAAACTTGGTTTATGGTTTTACTCTTCCCACCTGCATAAGGGCATCTCTGTATACTGAAGACTGCCCATCTCTACATCTCTGCTCTGTATGAACCCTGGCTACTGCCGAACACTTAATATTGATCCTGATCTAATTCCCAGTCCCAGCCTCTCTGGTCTCTCCCTATCTGTCATTTCCAAAGTCTCAGCCCCTCAGTTTTTGGTAACGAAAAGTGACACCTCTGTGTTTTAGGTAAACACTTAGCTTGTTCTTACTAAATGAATTAAGTTGCATTTGAAACAAAAAGAAATGAAAAATAAAATTAACTGCAAAGAAAACTGATCTAATTATCAAAGACCCCTCTACAATATCACATGCTCCATTTCATAGAGTTAACCCCAAGATGTGACCCCGCCTACCTAATCTTGAAGTTCAAGATTTCTTAGAAATACATAGCAATAATATCTATTCATCCGTATATACATAGCAATATCACTCATCATCAAGGCTAAATATGTACAATTACTTAGAAAACATACAGTACCTCTTGATCATTGAGTCATGATATTTTCTTCTAATCTTAAAGAGAAAATTAAGAAAAGTTAAACGACCAGATTATAAAGAACATATTCTAGTTTCCTATAAAATGATGAATACTAGTGACATATATGTATGTGCTAGTCCAGATCATAAAGCAGAGAAATAACAATGAGAAACAAACAACTATAGTATGTTACAAATAAGGTAACATAGCCTGTGTGCAAATTATACATATTAACAATCCTTTCAAACTACGCCCCAGACAACTGTACGGTGGCCGATAATGAGCACTCTTCACCACGAGCCACACATGTAACAAGCTAGCTGTGAGGCTGCTGTTATGCACGCTATCATGAAAAAGACATCATTAGCCCCACCATTACTACTTATTAAAACAGAAAAAGGGACCTCGCTTCATTTACTTATACAATAGCAGTTGTTTTCTCATCCGATCATCAGACTGCCATCAGCATATAAAAGGAATATATTACAAGAACTTACCTTTATGTTCTAGAAGAACTCCGTAAACTTACTGAATCATTTGCTATCACTGTCACACCAATCGTCACTGAGGTTAACAATAAATTTAAACTATCCGTGGGAAAAAAAAAAAATTTAACCCATGGAGCATAACCACAAATAGACGCTAAATTTTGCCCTGGAATTACTCTCACGATGTGGGTGCCGATTTCAACCAATGATTACAATGAACAGATAATGGCTTTTCTACATGGTTAACTGCAACTAAGTAATATGTAGGTTGAGCTGGGCAAGCTGAAACATAAATTTCATATCTTCCCCCACAAAACGAACAGATATTTAGAGAAAGTAAATATCACAATTTTACTTACTTTTTCGTACAGTCTTTGTTTGATTGGATACCATATTGACAGCTTCAGATGGGAGACCAACATATACCCCTCCATAGTTTCTTCGTGAAAAGAAGTAGATACAGAAAAATCAGACCAATATTCAATATTAAGGGAGCTCAATATTTGCAGAAAGTGATAGAAGCTTGGGATACTGCCAACAATTAGAGAATTATTAAAATAACTCGTGACTTTTCAAAAGTAGAATTTAGAATATAACTGCCCCCCTGGGGCGCCTGGGTGGCTCAGTCAGTTGAGCGTCCGACTTCAGCCCGGGTCACGATCTCGCGGTCTGTGAGTTCGAGCCCCGCGTCAGGCTCTGGGCTGATGGCTCAGAGCCTGGAGCCTGTTTCTGATTCTGTGTCTCCCTCTCTCTCTGCCCCTCCCCCGTTCATGCTCTGTCTCTCTCTGTCTCAAGAATAAATAAACGTTAAAAAAAAAATTAAAAAAAAAAAAAAGAATATAACTGCCCTTGGAAATACAATGTTTTCTATGTTAAAAAGAAGCTCTACATGAGAAAAGAAAGCTATGTCAATGGAATTTTTTGATATTTAACTTGGAATGGAAAAGAAAAAAAGAAGTTGGGATTTTTGTAATTTAGTACAGTAATAAATATCCATAGAGTGACATGGTAGTTAATGAGTCAACAGTCATCAAGAATTTGGAGTGGTCAATGTGGTAGTTGCTATGGACACACAGAAATAATTCCCTGTAGGTACATATAAACATAAAAGGAGGGGAGAGAGAGCTAACGAGAAATGAGAGTAGAGTGCAGCCAACCAGAGGAGGAGAGGGAGGGTGGAGGTGAACACCTCCTTCATTGCTGCGACAATGAAGGAAGTCATCAGTTAGGGAGAAATAGCACATCCAAAGGCCACAGGATGGAAACCAGCTATGACAGGCCATGTGTAAAAGACAAAAATCGAGCATGCTTGAAAGCAAGGCCCGTGGGGCACCTGGGTGGCTCGGTTGGTTAGGTGTCCAACTTTGGCTCAGGTCATGATCTTGCTGTTTGTGAGATCGAGCCCCACATCGGGCTCTGTGCTGACGGCTCGGAGCCTGGAGCCTGCTTCAGATTCTGTGTCTCCCACTCTATCTGCCCCTCCCCACTTACACACTCTCTCTCTCAAAAATAAACATTAAAAAAGAAATTAAAAAAAAAAAAAGAAAACAAGGCTTATGAACTCTGGGCAAGTTCTTTTTCAGATCACATGCTCCTACCTGTATTCTCTGTGCCAGAAGTTTTCTGGGTGTAACCAATGCTATTGGCAATGCACTAGTGTTAAATTACATCCGTGAGTTAAATTAATCCATGAAAGACAGCCAGAATTATTCACTAATTAAAGCCAGATTCAATATCAAACATACCTCCTCTTGTCATCTTCCGTTATCGATTCTTCTGTTCTGAAAGGTCAAAAATATCTGCTATGAGCCATTTGGTCACATTGCCACAGACTTTATTTTTTGGTTATAAAAAGAAGAGGGCTACTGACTTAAAGTCAATTTTGCTTATTCAAGTTCTCCCATCAAGTATTTCTATAACACTCTTGTTTCCACCTCAATCATTCATGCACTAAAAAAAAATGTCATTTTCTACTTAACAAAATGTGCAAATCCAGCAAGTGCCAAAAAGTCCAACCGCTAACAAAAGGACAAATGGGCGGCAACCAAGATTGGAAAGAGCACAGTAACACAGCCTCAGGAAGCCTGGCCTGTTGTCATGGGTGTGCCACCAGCACAGACGGGCTGTGGGCAAGTTGCCAGCCTGCATCTCATCTGTAAATTAAGTGGCCGACCAGATGCCCAAGGTGCCCACCCTCCAGTCTTGGGTACTGTGATTTTGTGATTCTCATGCCACTCGGTGGTACAATTCTCCCTAGGTATGAGAGATTTCTTTAGTGCAGAAGAGTTAACGTTAGTTTGACTTCCTTCTATATAAACGGGCCATTTTACATATGATCTACTGCACAGAGAAGGAAGAAATGTTTAAAAGGTGACTTTTAGAGGGGATCACAATTTTAAAATGTACAGCATCTTTCCTTGCATGAGAGGAATCCATATTCTACTGATACTCCTTGGCATATTTCTAAGAGGATAGGGAAGCTTTCCCTCAAGCACTAGTTAGCATACATAAGTTACTTTTCTTAAAGGCAAAAAACCAAGATTCAAATGTATCTGGCTGAATCCAGCATGTAATCCTAAAGGGCTTTAGGATTTCAACAAGAAAGAATGAATCACTGAATCTTCTAATTTTAGGGATTGTCTGATCGTGGTTTCATCCATTTAAAAGTTGGGAATGCTTCAAATGAATATGTACAAGAGATTTTGCTTCATTGCAACCTCCAGTAAGTCTCAAACCTCTGCAGAAGGGAGGTGTAGATTTGGAAATCATCCGTTGAACACTGGCCATGCCCACAGCTACTACTCCGATGGAGTGCAAAATCCATCTTGAGATCTAATTTATCCAGATTGAGCACATAACCTAAATTTGCCAGATAACCGTCAATTTCATTCATTTCTTGCTAAAGCTGGATCGTTTTTTAATTCAAAGGTGTCAAAGTCATACCGTATTAGAAATGGTGTTAAGCTTTAGTGAAGTGGTATACAAGGTGTTGTTCACCACTTTTAATTAAAATGGATTTATAGGGGCGCCTGGGTGGCTTGGTCGGTTAAGCGTCCGACTTCAGCTCAGGTCACTATCTCGCGGTCGGTGGGTTCGAGCCCCGCGTTGGGCTCTGTGCTGACAGCTCAGAGCCTGGAGCCTGTTTCAGATTCTGTGTCTCCCTCTCTCTGTGACCCTCCCCCATTCATGCTCTGTCTCTCTCTGTCTCAAAAATAAATAAACGTTAAAAAAAAAATTTTAAATGGATTTATAACCCGTTAGTATAGATAATAGGGCAATGATGGTGACTGACTGGTTCGAGATTATTAGAACTGTTTACCTTGGTCCCAAATGGCTAATCCCATCATGATGTTGTTTCTGAAGCTACTGGTAGGTTTGGACAAATACAATGTCTCATTTTCTGGCACAGATATTTTTTTTTTTTCATATCCAACTCTGGATAATTCTTTCTTAATTCTTTCTCCCCTTGCCTGATTCTGCTTAAGGATACACTAAAAGTTTTAAAATATATTTTAGCTCCCCCAAATATAAGAAAATAGTAAATTATTTTTAATCTACTGTCTCTTATAAAGTATTCAACATCCTGAAACCCACTCTGTGCTCTCCATTATAAAATTAATCAACAACCTTGTACATCTAACTTGCAGGAAATGATAATGCAGCTGCCACAGATACTGGGTGATAAATTAAGCTTCAGACAAATTACTAAGTCATTAAAAATACCATTTATATTAGATACCCACTCTTTTAAGCCTTCAAATACGTTACAATGCCTGCCTCTGTATATATGCCCCCACGTACGAGGCCGCTCCTTCATCTGTTCCTTCCACACACAATTATTCTACAATACAAAGACCACATGGGTAAAAATGGCGGCATCGCTGAGTCTCTCCTGTGTGTCAGACACGGGGCAGGGCACTTCACAGGCATCTCACAGGGCACCTCACAACAGCTCTGCGAGTTTGGACCTGGGGAAGCAGGTTCACAGAGCCGTGTCATTAATAAATATGTGAGCCAATTAATAAATATGCGAGATAGGGGCGCCTGGGTGGCGCAGTCGGTTAAGCGTCCGACTTCAGCCAGGTCACGATCTCGCGGTCCGTGAGTTCGAGCCCCGCGTCAGGCTCTGGGCTGATGGCTCGGAGCCTGGAGCCTGTTTCCGATTCTGTGTCTCCCTCTCTCTCTGCCCCCCCCTTCATGCTCTGTCTCTCTCTGTCCCAAAAATAAATAAACGTTGAAAAAAAAAAAATTTAAAAATAAATATGCGAGACCAACAAGCAAGACTGACATTTAGACCCCGCCTGACACCAAAAACCATGCTCCGTGTTCTAATTCATCACTTGTCTCTCAAATAGGAAGATGGAAAAGTCAGAACGCTGCCAGTGACAAAACAGCAGGTGGCCACTCCCGACCTGGGACCTGCCTCCACACCGCTCTTGCAAAAGCTTTTGAGCATCACCTGGCTCTCATAGCCTCCTTTGGAACTGTGCAGGGATTCTGCTCGTGCTATTACATGGCTTCCTCATCACAAGGTGGCTTTTAGCCACGTTTTCAACACGAAAACCTGAGGCTCTGAAAGGCTGAGTGAGTAGCATGACCAAGGTTACAGAGCCAGGCAACAGAGCCAGAATTCAAATCTCAGTTTGTGTGATTCCGACTCCTGTTTCAGAAACTGTGAGCCCATACGCGGGTATATCAGAGAAACACCCCCATCCACCAAGCTGGATCTCTCCAATTTTTATCACTCCGTTTAAGGGAAGAGGAAAAAGTAAGACAGTAAAAGAGTCTTAGTCAACATTTTGTTGGCCTTCGGAGAAACTTCTAACTGCTCCAGGGGCAATCAATCCTCACAGAACTTGCTGAATTGCTATACAACTCATTTTTATACAAGTTTAAAAATTGTCCTGATGGACAGTTATGTTAGAATCTATTCATCTGAACAACCAGATCCAGACTGAGGTTAAATCAGAAAATGGTGGTTGGTCTAAGTCCAATCTCCTTGTGAACTGACAGGTCCAAGCCAGTGTGGTCAGATGCCTGGGAACCAAATGCTGCCCTGCCCGTGGCCAAGTGGACAGCATCCTACCAGCTGGCATAATGTGGTCCTGACCCAACTGCATTAGAAGAAGAAATGGTCCATCAAGCAGCAGCAGAGATTCCTGAAAGGTCATTTCTTACTGAAGAGAAGTGGGCATTATCTTGGAGCAGTCCAAAACTTGGGGTTGAACTTACTATATACTGCTAAGCACTTACCAAGCCTTCAGAATTCTAATCCTTGGGGAAATTCTTAAGTTTTGAAGAATGCCCTTGCTGCTTAAATATCTGGGCTGCCCCACATGTACACCATTTTAAGGAATCATTGGGTTTTTTCTCCTTATAAAACAAAATTTGGAAAGATTTTGTTATCAACCCGCCTTAATAATTCATTGGCAGATATTTTCTCAGACGTACAGGTGCCCAAAAGAGCTTCTGATGAGCACGGGATGACCCAAGGGGAGCCTGTGTCTCTGACTCAAAGGCAAATCAGTTTTACATTTTGGTAAGCCTGTGCCATCTCCTTTCGGACACATGCAGATTTCTGTTTGGTTTCCGAAGTCATGAAAATAGTCTGTGGTCGTCTGTCAGTCCCACTGATCCAGAACACCAGGCTGGGAACCGTGCTCAGGCCAGAGCGTCCCCCACCCCCACCCCCACCCCCACCATGGAGGAACTTCTATTTTCCACTGAGGACTTGATTATTTTTCTTTTCTGGTCACTACAGTTTAAGTGGGAGGGCAGTAGCTACTGTGAGGCCTGCAGCTGTGAATGTGGCTCGAGTACTAAATCTGACCCCCCAACCGGTGAAGGAAGTGGAGGGAGCCACACCTCCCCCAGCTTTGCGTGAACAGCAAGCCATGGACAGATGGTCTAGAAGGTCCTCAGCACTACCCTATACGCTGCCGGCACTAAAGCAGAGAGGTAAGGGCGCAGAATGAGACGGCTCCAGCCTCGAACCTTAGAGAGAAGAGCCTGAAGCCTGAATTGTTCCCTGCTAGAAAACATCAACAGAGTGAAACCTAGGCCAATTCATGGCAGACAAACTGGAAAAGAGGATAAACTGCTTTGCTGCACTTAAGCCCCGCCCTCCTCAGGTGCTAACTGGTCCCAATATCTCTACAAACTCAGCCTACCCATAATCTTGTTCCCTTAGAAAAGGAGCAAGGACACATACATCAACCAGGCTAAATCCCCCATCATGGTAATCCACTCCCAAAGAATAGTTCTGAAACACAGTTCAAGAGTCAACGCCCAGACAGCTACAAGCAGAGGCACTGAAAACTGGGAAATGTACCAGAAACAGGGAAGAATCCTTGAGGATGAGGTTTCTACTAGGAGACCCAAACACGGAGTTATAAGAGGTAAGGGACCAGCTACCATAACCAAATCACCTACAAACAAAAAGTGAAAGGTAATTTTTACTGACTCCTTTCCCCTCCATGGAGCCACAGGCTGGGGTCAAGGAGAGGGAGGGAAAACCAGCACAGATTACCAAGAGGTCAAGAGTGATCTGGAGACAACTATATGGCATTTCAAGACAAATTCTGCTCCTGCTCGGGCACCTGTGCAGGACTCTGTCTCCTGTCAGCTGTGACCTCTCGCTTCCAAATCCTGCCCCTCCCCACACCCTGGGCTGTGGGGCTGGGACTCTGACAAAATGCTCTCCTCCACCGCCAGTCTCCCTATTAGGTTCCACCAAAGGGAATGCTAGAGGGACATAAAAAAGAGACATAAATGCAAAGGAGGGAAAAAGGGCTGCTCTTTCCAGCTGTGCTCTATCCCTGTCTGCATCAGCCCAGCAGCTGGCTCCAGTCTCCAGAACAGGCCCCGGATTACAACATTCAGATGTGACAGCACCGACCTGGCAGTGCGCACCCCCCCCCCACCCCCACCGCCTCAGAATCCTGGGTCCCAACCCACAAACTCCTCCTCCTCCAACCCAGATTATGACGGCCCCAACCTCCTTCCTTCGTCACTCTAGCCTGAGAAGTGGTAGCCACTTCCTGCTATTCCCACCCCTGATCAGTCAGTCAGCCTTCCCTATCCTCCAAGACCCGCTTAACCAACTCCTCCTAGTGAATTCTTTCTGTTAATATAGTTAATGTGGTTTCCTTTCCTCTGTGTGGATGCTAACCCATACATTACTTGGAAGCAAGAGGGGTTTATCTCCCACCTCCTGAATTGAAATGTCTCACTGAAGCATCAAAAGCATTTGTGACTTGCTGTTTATCCAGGTCAATGCACGGGACCATTAGGATGTGCTGAAGGATACCAGTAAGATCAGGATATTGCAGAACAGAGGATGAGGGGAAGCAGGGGGATCTACGGAACAGAGGCAAGACTGTGATGTATACTGTTGGCCTTGCCAGGTAAAAGCAAACTGCTTCTGTACTCCTTGCAAACTGGTGCAGAGAGAAGGGATTTGCCACACCAAAGGCTGCATAACAGGGGCTAGAGGCTACGCTGGCTATTTTCCATAAGGACACCATACCTTGAATGGCAGCTGAAATTGCCCCTTCACGAAGTTTGCAATAATCAAAGTCACTCTCTAAAATAAACCTCCCTCCTGGACAGACCAAACAGGCAAGTTAAATGGGGATGTGAGAAGTATCTCCGTGCCATCATTTTATCAAGTCTTTGGTGCTGGCACTAATTTCTGCAGTTCCCCCTAGAGATGCTGTATCCCTTTTTGTTTATTATTCTAGTAGGGAAGGAAAATTCCATGGGCTTCCACTTGGCCCTTCCTGCCATGACAGTCATTATTTTGCAGGTCAAGGAGCCAATGGGTGGCTTCTCCCAGTTGCCAAATATGCCTCCTCTGATTATGAATTCAAGAACTAAGGAAAAAACCAGAGCATGGGTCTCCAGGCTACTGGGCACACTATAATTTGAACATTAGCCAAGTTTCCTATCATAAGCCCACACGTGGACTTCTGGGCTACAGTGGCATTTTTGGGTCCTCAGGAATTAACATCAATTTAGAGTCAGTATCTAGAAAGCTCTAAAAGGTCCAGGTACTTCCTTTTGCTCTGGACACAGCTACTCTAGTAAACAGACAAAGGTCCCTTGAGAAGGTGTGGAGAAATACCTACAGTATATACAGGTGGCAGTGACAAAAGTTCCCTCAAGAGAACACGGCCTCAATCACTGGGAGTCTGACTTGGGTTGGGAAACTGGGTTAAATGGCTATGCCTTTCCACTGTAATGACTCAAATTAGGTTTCTGGCTCATAGACCAGAAGTTTTCCTCTTATAAAAAATACACAGAGGGAGAAAATGACCCTTTAGAAGGCTATCCTTCTAATTTATCCCTAGACAGGCTGTAATCCACCAGCTATCATCAGAGTTCCCTCCAGGATGAGCCCCTGTGCCCCGTCATCCCAACCCTGCTATCTATTATGGTAAGTGTGTCCACCTTGTGGTTAAGTTCCACCACCACTTGGTAGACATGTGATCCTGTCCTCTGGGATTCTGTCATACCACATGAGATAAAGAGCCCATCTCAGGGGCACAGCCACCTTGCAGAGGACCACCCCCTTAGTGCTTATTGGGTACACCCTCTCACTATGCATTCCCCAATTTACTCAAAGCTTAGTGGGGATGGGGGGGGCGGTGTCCTCTGCAGTGGGGAGCAGGTCATACTTGAGAAATTCACACCAATATCCCAATTTCCTTAAGCCTTTGGATTCCTTCCTCTCCAGACCCCAGGGAAGTTGTGACCTACTCTGCCCCTGAATAGAGTAAGCTCAATGATGCAGAGTCTCGCCAACCAGGTTAATAAACTGTTAGAGTCCCCGCCATGCACCTAAATTATTCAATACAAAATCTGTTAAATACAATACCAGCCCCGTATATATTCCTTCCACCTTGGTCTCACACCCTTAGATCCATTTCCACACACATTCCTTCAGTTCCTGGTAATATAAACTACACAATCCTGCAATTACTTTGTAGTATAAGTTCTTTCCTATAAGACACAAAGTCAGGTCAGACTTTGTGTCTGTCCCTTGGGAGCACATGGAGCTCTGACTCTATCTGTGTGTCTAGAGGAAAAGAAGGGGTGGACGGAGTAGGTCTTGAGGACAAGCAGCACCTAACCAAACCACCTCCCCAGATGAGGGGACCCTATTCCACACCTCCCCACATAGCCAGGCTATTCTTTCCCAAAGGCACTGCCAGGAAAACCAGAAGTTTCTGTCTGGCAAAGATGGGGAAAGAAAAGTCAGCTTTGTTTCACGTCAATTCTAATGTAGGCCAATCTAGTGCTCTAACCAGAGAAGAAACAGAGGAGGCTCAAACAGCTGTCTCTATTAGAACTGGAAACTGAAAAGCTATGAAGTACTCCTTCAACGTGGAACTGAATCTAAAACAGTAACAGAAAAAGCCCTTCCATCTGACACCGTTTCAATGGCCTAACACAACACGGCAAGAAAGTCACGGCCCTCTTCATTTCTTGTTTCCCCAACTCAATAAAGAGTAGAGGGGGAAGGAAAAGTGTGAAGAGGCAGGCAGACTGTCTTTTTTTTAATGTTTGTTTGTTTGTTTAGAGAGCTTGGGGAGAGGGGCAGAGACAGAGGGAGAGAGAATGTCAAGCAGGCTCCATGCTCAGCGTGGAGCCCAACGTGGGGCTCAATCCCACAACCAGGAGATCATGACCTGAGCTGAAATCAAGAGTCAGACATTCAACCAACTGAGCCACCCAGGCGCTACCCCCCCCACCCCTGCCATTTGCCCTAATGCACAAGGCAAGAAAGTCAGGGCCCTCGGGGCACCTGAGTGGCTCAGTCAGTTGAGCGTCCGACCTCGGCTCAGGTCATGATCTCGAGGTCCATGAGTTCGAGCCCCACCTTGGGCTCTGGGCTGACAGCTCAGAGCCTGGAGCCTGTTTCGGATTCTGTGTCTCCCTCTCTCTCTGCCCCTCCCCCACTCGTGCTCACGCTCTCTCTCTCTCTCTCTCTCTCTCTCTCTGTCAAAAATAAACATTTTTAAAAAATTAAAAAACAAAAAGTCAGGGCCCTCTTGATTCCTGGTTTCCCCAACTCAATCAAGAGTAAAGGGAGGGAAGGAAATGTGTAGAGAGGCACATAGGCTGGCTTTTTTTACTTAGTGGTGTAAGCAAACACGTATTTGAATATGTTTAAGGGTCTGGAAAGGCCAAGATTTAAACGCAGTTTAATTTACGGCTAAAGTTACAACTTCAAGTCCTCTGTTAGCAGGGACGTGTGCCCCACTCAGTGTCAGTGAAGGGAGAGGCACAGGAGAGAGATTCAAGGAACAGAACCTGCAGGAAGGGGTTCGGGTACAAACATGGTCCATTTTGCAGTCATGCCTAGGACGGCCTTAGAAGGAAGACTTACTTCCGTCGTCCAAAGAGCAAAGGAACAAAATAGTACTAACAGCCTTCCATTAATTTTAACAAGAAGGCACTCCATTTTCTGCTTACGTGTGAGCCACTACTATGCAGAGTGCACTTGCGGGATATGCTTGTTTTCTCCAGAGGGGGCATGACTGAAAGCCTGCTGCTAAATGGCTTCCTCTAGTATCAGGACAATGCTTTATTTCTAATCATAGACAGCATTTGAAAATGTGTGGAAAGTGACGTCATATTTGAAGAAATGTAATAATGAAATCATTTTTAATCACAAGCTCACACCCCATTTTAGGAGGAAAACCTTTTAAACCACAAGAACATTTCTTACAAACATATGGAACATAACAATTTTGGACCAGGTTTAAGAAATACATTGGACATTTAATTAAAAATGGGTCTCCGTCTGTTAACAAAAAGTTCAGCTTCCTTTATCAAAGAATAGATAGATGTTCGCAGGCAAAGAATGTGTCGAGGGTAAAGCCACCCCTTGGAACTCAGGCTCACAGGCTCTGACTCAGATTCTCGGTCACAGCATCAACCACCATGTTTGCAAAGACCAGGGTTACTGAGGGTGGACCACAGGTGAACAAATTTGTCCCACTTTGGGGATTGTTGAAAAGATAACTCCTCCGTTAGTTTAAAAATGACACACCCTTGCAGACTAGTAGACTGGTTACTGATTTCTATCTCACCAAAACTGACCCAGCCCAAGACCCTCCCACAGGCGTGGCAGAAAAAGAAGAAGAAGAAGAAGAAGGAAAAAAAAAAACCCAACCGACCAACGGCAACCACCACAACTGAGCTCACAGTTTCAAAACTGCTTTCTTCTATCTCAGCATTTCCATCATATACTTCTAGCCTACTTCCTGTGAACCTGCTAAAGCCAGCACAGGGTCCCTCCTACCCTTCTCAGATTCAGTGTCTATATGGATCCACGTTCTCTAGGTAATGGCACACCCCATCTGCTTCATACTAGCTTTGAGGACCTTTCCTAAATAAACCGGAGAGACTGGATTTCCCCCTAAACAATAATACTCTGACTTTTTTAAAGTCAAGATTCCAGAAAATGAGCTGCCTCAAAACCAGCTACGTGTCTGTGGTCACTGTTTGGGGCAGGCTGGCTCCCTTCTGCCTGTCCTTTTTTGCATGAACATATTTGCGGCCGCCTATTTAAAACCAACTATCTGCATAGAACACTTCAATCTTTTAGTTTATTCTACTGTGATTTCAACCCGATCAATAACTATCACTTTAATGAAGAGAAACCTTATTCAGAGTCACTCTATCAAATAAAACCACTACTTTTTCATCCTCAGTAATACCTGGTAGTCAAAATATTTTCGTCACTATTATTTGCTTGGTTTCTGGGTTGTGTAGAATAGCTATCCCAAGTGACCTAAAAAAAAAAAAAAAAAAAAAAAAAAAAAGGTTCCGAAGATAAAATAAATGGAACCATGGCATGGATACATGATGTTCACTTTCAAGAACAAATACAGATGATAAATATTAGCCAGCAAGCGAGCCACTCCAATTATCATCTACTGTTTCAGCCTCGCCACAGCTTGCCTTAAAATTCACAAAGTTCTCATTTCCCTAGCCTTCCAGAACGAACACAGTTGTGTGGCAAGGAAATGATTTATATTTTTACTTATCAAGAAAAATGTTCTAAATATAGAGCTTCTTATTAGCGATAATCTAACAAGTAGAAAAAACAGCCTGCAGTCTCTTCTTTTTCCATATTTGCAGTGTTGCTAAAGAGGCCAAACTTATTTTGATTTGTAAACAGTAAGATTTAATATGGAAACCTCTGGAGACCATGTGCGTAGCTCTAATTGTCTATTTTTAGTTGCCATTCATGATAATATTCTGGAATAGGTTTGTTAATTGACAATGTTGACTTCCCGCTGACACTACAGCTCCCTGGATAAAGTAGAATCATTTAATTTTCTTTATAATACGTTCTTTTGATGACTCCTGCTTTTTAAGTGTGATTCCAATCAATTCTACCAAACACTTAATTATGTATTTTGGAATATATGTAATCTCATTCATTTCTTCAAGGTTTCAAAACTTCTTTGAAGAGTTATCTTTAAATCTCTCTTCTTGTATGACCCCCTTGGCCAATATTGGTCCTGTTCTTTCTTCCAGAATGTATTACTGGAAAACATGAATAACATTCATTCTTTGTATAAGGGCAATGGATTGAGAGCCAAATTGCAATTCCCCTCCCCTCCTTCTGCTCTCCTTCTAAGAAACACACAGTGCTTGGGATCATTTTGGCAATGGCTGTAGAAGCATCATTTGTTAAAGACAGGAATGCTCCCTCCACCTCCTTATCTTAAGAAAACTTGCTTTTCCCTGATGGTATCACTTTTCTCAAAATCTCCCAGTGTCTCCAAACAGGAGATGAAGCCAGCAGGCTCCCAACCTCCCCGCAGAGCTCTTTCAGATAGGGCCAATGTCACCTTCATTCAAACACTCTCCTCTGGACACTGGAACCCTGCTACGGCAGCCCCAAATACACTAAAGATTTTGGCCCTGACCCAGAGGTTTTCTTCTGAACCATCATTATCTTGGAGTATTTTAAATTCCATGAAAATCACCCAGTCGACCTTTGCTTCACATTTTGCTGACTTCCCCTATTCCAACAACTTTTGTTGCTACTCTAATAACTCCCTCCATGACTGCTCTGAAGAGCTTAGTTCCTGGAATTACTTCACCTCTGACATTTTACAGTAGACAATGTCACTCCCTAGAGGGGGGAAAAAATCATTATTCCGATCTTCCCCTCTCCCCGCATCCCCAAGAAGCCTCCAGTCCAGCCATCCGCCCACTCTCCCCATTCATCAGCCCCTTAGGCTCCCCCTCTCCAGCATGTGCCTTGCAGCCAAGCATTTCATCAACCCTTGCAGGTCACACCAATCTCTGTGTCCCGGGATGAACCCACCCATCTGCTTTCGGTCTTCCTGTTCCTACTGCACTGCCCTACCTAGGGAGAATCGAACCGTGTACCGACAGGCAGACAGCGGGACTGCGTGGTTCTGAACTGCAGCTCTGCGCTGGGTCTTCTACTGCCAAGTGTTTGTGACAGAGCCTCTGCTTTTCAGTGACACTTAAAACATCAAACACTTCTAACTCCCATGTATAGGCAGCAGCAAAGCATAATGCCAAGTATCATCCTGGGATACTAAATATACTGTACCAATAACCATCACAACCCTTGAGCAGTTACTTAACCTCTCTGGGCCCCATATCCTCATTTGTAAAATGAGGCAGCATTACTGTCTCCATCAGATCATCACGGGTACAGAATGGGATAACATAGATGCTGGAAATCACTATATGGCATACAGTCCTCAATAAAGATAAGCTCTAGGAACTGAGAACAATGATGACGATAATGATGAAGATGGTTGCCCTGTATACTTACCATCATCCCAATTTTACGGCTAAGATTACGGAGGACACCCCACCACGGGTAGCTCAGTCAGTTAAGCGTCCAACTCTTGATTTCGGCCAAGATCATGATCTCACATCATTCGTGGGATCAAGCCCTACTTCAGGCTCTGCACTGAGAGAGCAGAGCCTGGTTGGGATTCTCTCTCTCAAAATAAATAAAGTTAAAAATAAAAAATAAAAATAAATAAACACGGGTCTCTCTGCCTCCAAAATGCATGCTTTTTCATTGTCACTTCCACACCATGCACCTCAACCTCCTGCTTCTTCACCAATACACTCAGGTTTGTAACTAGGAGTAGAGAGTGTTCAGCTGACACAGGTGCATTAGACATGAGAAATTCATAAAGGATTCCAAGGACACTCGAGATGAAAGAGTCATAATCTCATTTTAATTTAAAAAGCAGCGCTTCAATGTATTTTCTGTTAACTCATTCTGAGATATTCTCCTCTGTAGCTGCTACCTTCCAGAGCAATGAAATTGCTTTGTCAAGAACGGAATCCTCATGAAAGGTCACCATACAGGTTCTAAGCAAAAAAAAGTATTTGAAATACCTCATTTAAGCTGAGTGCCTATGATCTTTTATTTTCAGTAGCAAACATTAAATTAGTGTCATCTTCTTTAATACTGTTTCTTACTAAAATGTTTGTAATATTCTTATAAATATCGCTTAAAATTTGAATAAAGAGATGGAAATTGACCTAGTGCAGAATGTACTTGCGTATGTTTGCCCCATTTGGGTAACAGCATCCCAATTTGTCTGTAGTGTGAGGACCACCACTCTCCCACTCTTTGACCATATATGGTCAGGTGGAGCTAATGATGCTGATTGGCTCCAGTGGTAGACACATGACCCAGGCCTGGCCAATGAGAAGCCCATTTCCCTGGCTCAAGGTTGATTCTGAGAGAGGAACATGACCCCATGCACTGGCAGGGAGAGTCCTAGCCCTAGGATTTTAACCATACTACTGGGAAAGAAAAGCTCTTTTTCCACAGGAATAATACTATTATTATTATTATTATTATTATTAAGTATCTCACTACCCAGCACAGAACCCAACACAGAGCTTGAACTCATGACCCTGAGATCATGCCTTGAGCTGAGATCAGTAGTCAGACGTTCAACCAACTGAGGCACCCAGGCACCCCTCCACAGGAATTATTAATCTGATAAGATAAAAAGTTGGCCATCTCCATCACTACTTGGGAAAGCTTCCAAAAAGAAAAAAAAAAAATAGAATGGAGCCTAAAACAGGAAAGCAGAGATGAGTTTCTTCCTGTCATTTGATCACCTGGATCCAGCTGTGACTAGGGCCAAACCCCTGGAGCTTTTCCATTACACATGCCAATAAATTCCTTCTTGTTTGTTTGTTTAGGCCAGTTTAAGCTGGGCTTCTGCCATTTCCAACCAAAAATCCCAACACAACCTATTTGTGCCAAATAGCTAAGAAAATTCACTGAAATAAGGCAAAAAGCATGGTTGATTTTTGCAGGTTTGTGAAAGCAGCCAACTGTCATCACATGGAACCCACATCTATTTTGTTTTGCATGTTACAGCACTGTGATTTTTTAAGAGACAGAGGGAGAAGAAAAAGAAAGCCTCACTCACTGATACGCATGCATCTGTGCTATGGTGATTACATTTCTCTACAAGCATATTTCAGAGATATTGCAGGCTAGGTTCCAGACCGGCCATAAAACAAGTATCACAATAAAGCAGGTCAATGAATGTTTTGGTTTCCCAGTGCATATAAAAGTTATGTTTGCACTATATTGTAGTTTATTAAGTGTACAATAACATTATGTCTACAAAAACAATGTACAGACTTTAATCAAAAAGTACATTATTGTTAGCCATAATCACAGATCCCAGATCACCATAACAAATATGACATTGAAAAGGCTGAAATATTGAGAATTACCAAATGTGACACAGACACGAAGTTGCAAATGCTGTTGCAAAAAAAAAAAAAAAAAAAAAGGCTCCCACAGATTTGCTTGACTCGGGGATGACACAAACCTTCGATTTGTAAAAAATGCAGTATCTGCAAAGCACAGTAAAGCAAAAATGCAATAAAAGGAGGGTATGCCTGTATATCCTCACCCAGGCTTCCCTCCACATCTCAAGTTACTAAGGTTAACTTTCTCTCTAAGTTGTTTAGCCCTTCCACCTCTTCTGGGATTCACTTCCATCAGATGGTCCCTCTTATCAGAGATGACGCCCTCCCCAAACCACCCTCAGCACATCTCACTCCGCTGGTTTCCACCCTTCCGTCCATGGGCACTTAGAAAATAAACAAAAAGCAAAACAAACTTCCATCCACACATACAACCGAGCAGAAATAGAAAAATGAAGAAATGGAAGAAAATTGTGTAAAGTGTTCATGATGGCTGTTTCTGGTGGTAGGATAATAGCTAATTATTTTCTTTTTAAAAAAAATATTTTTCTGCACTTTCCAAATTTTCTAGGTATTCCTTTTATAACAGAAATACACTTTTGGGGCGCCTGGGTAGCTCAGTCAGTTAAACCGACTTCAGCTCAGTTCATGATCTCGCAGTTTGTGAGTTCGAGCCCCCGTCGGGCTCTGTGCTAACAGCTCGGAGCCTAGAGCCTGTTTCAGATTCTGTGTCTCCCTCTCTCTCTCTGCCCCTCCCTGCTCATGCTCTGTGAGCTAAAAAAAAATTTTTAATGGAAACACTTTTTAAAAATATGCTTCCTCTTTTTTTTTTTTTTTTTTTTACCTTTTTTAAAGTTTTTATTTAAATTCCAGTTAGCTAACATTCAGTGTATATTAGCTTCAGGTGCACAATACAGTAATTCAACGCTTCCATTCATCACCCTCTCTTAACCTAACACCAGCCTTCCCTCCCTTACTGGCAAACATTTTAAAATGAAACCACACACCATTTCCCCGCTCCTCGCCCATTTCCACCTTGACCCAATTACTACTCAGTGGAAACTACAGTCCCCCAGGTGACCCGTGTGGCCACCACGCCACATCCAATGGCTTCCCTTCCCCCTTTAGCCCATCTACCTATTTGGATTGTTAGCCATCCCTTCCCTTGGCTCAAGTTTGAAACCACAACGTGATCCTCAGA
Source organism: Lynx canadensis (assembly GCF_007474595.2). Lineage (NCBI taxonomy): Eukaryota > Metazoa > Chordata > Mammalia > Carnivora > Felidae > Lynx > Lynx canadensis. Next base: position 124,691,288 of record NC_044309.1, on the reverse strand, counting down.
TTTGCCCTTCCTTTCCTTCTCCATTCTGTCAGTCAACAAACCTTAATCCTATTCCAAGAGTACTTTGAACTCAGAGCAGCTCTTCTCTTTCCCAGGGCTACTGCTTGCAGTCTGCCCCTCCGTCTGCCTCCCTCTTAACGCCCTCACCCCCTTAACTCCCCATGCATCCACTCTTCCCCCAGCTCACAAACTGCCCTGTCTTGGGAGTTATCACCCTAAAAGCTCAAACACAATTTTTGAATTCCCCACCTTAAAATTCTAATGGCTCCTGAATGCATATAACATCAAATGCAATTACTGGCCTGGCACCAAAGGCCATTCACAAGCCAGCTCAGGCCATCGGCCTCGTCTTGCATCTCTGCTGAGCATGCCCTCCAGGCTCCAGAACAAACTGACGGGCTCCTCACAGAAGAGCTGAGGCTCTCTTGCACCCATGTGCTTCTTGTCATGCTCCTCTGCTTGGACTGCCATTCTTCTCTTCTCCACACGAACTCCTATTCATCCCTCAAGACCCAGACCAGCATTAAATTCTGACTATTTTAATAATTAGCACCTATCACTCTATTTTGGTCCCCAATAGACAATAACCTACTAAAAGGCAGAAGTATCATTTTATTTGTTACTATATCCTGGCTTCTTGTCTACAGAAAAGAGGCAAATGGGAAAGAAAAGGAAAACCTTCCCTAGAGAATGGTTTTTTTTTGTTATACTAAGAGAGTGATTATAGTATTTCTCACTTCTAAAACTAAACCATAATCCCCCCAAAAGACTTTTATGTTCTCTGCATACTAATATGATGGTTGCCCTACATGAAGTTCTGTACTCTTAGCACCCATTATATAATTTTGGCCACTTCTTTTGGTTTGGGATCAGTCTCTCTAGATTAAAAAATTAAATCTTCATGGGTCGCCTGGGTGGCTCAGTCAATTAAGCATCCGGCTCTTGATTTCAGCTCAGGTCACGAACTCATGGTTCATGAGTTCAAGCCCCACATCAGGCTCTACACTGACATTGTGGAGCCTGCTTGGGATTCTCTCTCTCCCTCTCCCTCTCTCTGCCCCTCCCCTACTCATGTTCTCAATCTCAAAGTAAAAAAATAAACCTAAAAAAATTAAATCTTTGGGGCGCCTAGGTGCCTCAGCCGACTTCAGCTCAGGTCATGATATCACGGTTCATAAATTCGAGCCCTGTGTCAGGCTCTTTGCTGACAGCTCAGAGCCTGGAGCCTGCTTCAGAATCTGTGTCTCCCTCCCTCTCTCCCTGTCCTCTCCTGTTTGCTCTCTCTCTCTCTCTCAAAAATAAATATTAAATTTTTTTAATTAAATCTTCATATTAAAAAGTTTAAATTGTTGGGTGGCTCAGTCGGTTAGGAGTCTGATTCTTAATCTCAGTTCAGGTCTTGATCTCAGGGTCGTGAGTTCAAGCCCCATGCTTTTAAAAAAAAAAAAAAAGTTTTAAGTGTTTTTATTTCGTAGCTCCTTGTTCATTCATAGTCAAGATTTATAAATATTTACCTTCTAGTTAAAAAAAACAAAAGAACACTTTTTTTTAAATTTTTTTTTTAACGTTTATTTATTTTTCAGACAGAGAGAGACAGCATGAACGGGGGAGGGGCAGAGAGAGAGGGAGACACAGAATCGGAAGCAGGCTCCAGGCTCTGAGCCATCAGCCCAGAGCCTGACGTGGGGCTCGAACTCGCGGACCACGAGATCGTGACCTGAGCTGAAGTCGGACGCTTAACCGACTGAGCCACCCAGGCACCCCAAAAGAACACTTTTAAATATACCTTTTGTGCAAGAAAAAGTAATACTATAATAATCGTTAACTTTTTTCCAGTTTGCTACATTAATTTCTAAAAGAGTCAATCATTAACTAAAATTACATCTTTCTAGGACATACAATGAAGTATATATATAGTCACAGAAATTTTAGATCTGGAGAAGTTAGGGTTTCAAAAAGTAATTAAATTACCCATCTCATATCCTAGAATAGTTAATTCTGTTGACAAAAACATCACTAAATTTTATTAGAAATTTCCATGCCTCTTAAAGAAAGAAAAAGTCAAGCTGTCAATCTCTCTCCTGGAACAGAAATGACGGCATTCATTCGGCAACTGTTCATTGAACACCACCTTCAAAACACAATACTAATAACTATGGGAGACGTTCCAGATGGGTAAGACATTTCACTTCCCTCACTGCCCGAGGAGGACAAGATAAATGGCTACAATATAAGCCCAATTCGATGTGTCATTAGAAAGGTCCAAAATGCTATAACATTTGAGAAGAAAAAGACACTCTATCCAGTTGAGAGATCCAAGAAATTCTTCCCACAAACAAGACATAAGCCCTGAAGAAGAGATAGCATTTTTTTATATCAGAATTGAGAAAAATGCCATTCCAGGCAGAGGGAACAGCAAAACACAAGGATCAGAGGCAGAACACAGCAGGTCAGGGGGCCCCTGACAGAGGCCTCACAGAGCAGGACTCAGCTCACTTCCCATCCTTGGCCTTGCTCACCCCAACTGCAGTGATTCCTTCCACCTCATGCAGAGTCTGTCAAATAAAGGCTAAAACATAAATGGCCTTCCTGTTCCCAAAGGATTCTGGGCTCAATCCAGCAGGCAATGGAGAATAATTGCAAATTTTTGAGCGGAGGTCCTACAAGGGCAGGGGAGTGCCTGAGGAAATGAATCTGGCAACAATGTATAGAAACGGAAGGGAGGGGCTGAGGGAGACCAAGATACCGCAATGACAGGAATAAGGTCAGGATGCGGAAGCTGTTGTTGCTAAAAGTTGTGGGAATAAACTCAAACGCTGCAATCAGGAGTTTGAACCAATGTAGACTCCTTCTCGGGTACCTGAAGTCCCACATAAGATACATATTTAACTCTTGAAACACCTCTTGAAAAACAATCCCATTCGAATCTTCTCTGTATCTTCCCTATAATTAAACAATAAAAAGTCTGACTCTATTTTTGATGTCTGACCACTGACAGCTTTCAAGTCTGACCACTCCCCATTTCGCCTCACACCAGTGCGAGTGGATGAGAAAGCAGGGACATTACTTCCTTAGTGCCAGTGAGGACAACAAAATCAGGCAGGCCTCTCCCCCTGCACACAAGCCCCTCAACCAGCCCCACTCCCAACCCCAATAAAAACCAAAGCCACTCACCTCCACCCTCTTCCTTCACTCAAGCTGATGGGCCAGGTGGGTGCCTACTCTCCTCCCCCAGAAAGCCTCATTATGTGTGTAGAGGAAGAAATCTTCCTATCCTCCTTGGTGTGTGTGTGGTTCCATCAGTATTACCATCCAAACTGGCTGGGGGGTGGGGTCCATCCCACTCTCCATGGAGTAACCACAAACACTCACTACGGCAATGTCCCTTCTGTCCTAGATGAGAGGTATTAAGACGCAGAGAAGGGCATGTGGTGGAAACACTGGAAGGGTTCCTGAACTCCAGAAACCTCTCCCAGGGAGATACACGCCCCTTTATCAATGTCCTGTGGTGTAAAGGATCAACTCAATATTGACTATGTTGAATGGTCACGTACATTCGCTCCAATATCTAATTATCAGAGGCACCCGGTGGCTCAGTCCGTTAAGCACCTGGCTCTTGATTTCAGCTCAAGTCATGATCTCACAGTTCGTGAGTTTGAGCCCGCATCAGGCTCTGGGCTGATGGTGCAGAGCCTGCTTGGGATTCTCTCTCCCTCTCTCTCTCTGCCCCTCTCCCTGCTCATTCTCTCTCTCTCTCAAATGAATAAACTTAGGGGCGCCTGGGTGGCGCAGTCGGTTAAGCGTCCGACTTCCAGCCAGGGTCACGATCTCGCGGTCCGTGAGTTCGAGCCCCGCGTCAGGCTCTGGGCTGATGGCTCGGAGCCTGGAGCCTGTTTCCGATTCTGTGTCTCCCTCTCTCTCTGCCCCTCCCCCGTTCATGCTCTGTCTCTCTCTGTCCCAAAAATAAATAAAAAACGTTGAAAAAAAAATTAAAAAAAAAAATGAATAAACTTAAAGAAAATTTTCAATTTTAGTTTTAAAATTCAGTGTTGCATTTGATAAATGCTCGCTCCAGCCTCTCCCCACTGGCTAACTCTACAGCATAGTCATAGGAGCTACGTGCTAAATTAATTCGCCCATAACCACTTGCTTTCAATTAGAAGAAATTTTGGCATAAGTTGGGAAGGAAGCACAATTAAATGTTTCCCTTCCTGAAAGTTCTGAGTTACAGTGCTAGGGTAACTGAAAGGCTAAAACGGAATAATTAATAACACAGTATCATTCTTCAAATACCACTTTAGTTATACACCAGATGAAACTCTTCATTTTTACACAATACAGCCAGTATTCCCAGTCTTTTCAGGCATACCTACATATATTGAAAGGCCATGATCATGAAAAACAGTGTCTTCCTCAAAAGAGTTTAGAAAATCATAATATTAACTACTTACACATCTTTAGCTGCTCCCGCAGGGCCTAGGGGGGAAAAAAAAGGTTTTGCATTACTGTGATAGAATTGCTACAAAAATATTAATCCCGATACCCATCCAAAATGATGTTCTAGAAGAGACAAGTTGAAAATATGTTTTAAAAGATCACTTCAAAAGAAAAAGAGAGCAAGAAATCATTATATTCAATATTAAAATTTGAATTTCTTCTGCCCACTTTTTAACAATTCTATAAACTCTAAGGTGTCAGTTCTAGACAGGATTTTACAGATCACCTAATCCGATCCTTCATTTTCCAGATAAGCTGACAGATTGAGAAATAATTTCATTTCTAAGTCACACATGTTCTAAGCTGGTGTCCCACATGGCCTTGTTTTAAGTCACAAAGTAAAGCACCAAGACAAATTGGAGGGACATCCTCAGTAAACTATGAGTCTTAAGGACAACCAGCCTAGCTCCCAAGGGTGTTACATGCATTTCTAACCCTGCTCCTATTGCTACTGAACCCTGTCCCATCTTGGCTTCCCACCCCACATGCCAAAAACAACCCCTCTCTTCTAGACCCCATTCCTATCATTCAGCACAGATTCTCTCCCCAACATGGCCAGCCCATCTACACACTGCCTCCTCCCAGGATCCTCATCTGAGCAACACAGAACTTGGTTCCAACTATACTAGGTAGTGTTTTTAATCTCTTAAAACCTCACTTCCCTCCCTTGTGTCAAATGAGGGTAATATGAATATCTTTCTCAAAAGTTAATGTAGAACAGAGAATTAAAATGGAATAACCACAGCTAAGAGCATATGGTTCCATTTAAACTGGAACAGGGTGGGGGGCACCTGGGTGGCTCAGTCAGCTGAGCGGGCATCTGACTCTTGATTTGGGTCAGGTCGTGATCTCACTTTCATGAGATGGAGCCACGTGTCGGGCTCCGAGCTGACAGTGTGGAGCTTGCTTGGGATTCTCTGTCTCTCTGTCTGTCTCTCTCTCTCTCTCTCTCTTCTCTCCTCTCTCAAATAAAGAACTAAACTTAAAAAAAAAAAAATGGATCAGGGAGGACAGTGAGGAGGCAGGCCCAGCTCATGCACATATTCTGTTCCAAATTCTCAGAATCCTTTTGCTGAACTCAGCTGAAAGCTAAGGCATCTACTTATGTTATAATGGACCAAAACAGGCTTTCTCACCACTAGCGACCAATCACACATAGATTACTTTAACTGTACTTAAGCCAGCACCAAAACCTTTTCTTCAAAACAATTTATGAACACCTTCTCTTTCCTCTAAAAACTTAACCTCCTTTGTCTTTTCAGAGTATGTTTTCAACTTTGGTCAAATTCCTGTCTCCCAGATTGCAATCCCTAAGACCCCAAATAGATGCCCATATTTTATTTTGCAGCTTCAGTTTCATCTTTCATTATCTGATGCTACTGTGGAGATTTTTTTAATATTTTAAATGTTTATTTATTTTTGAGATTGAGACAGAGAGACAGAGTGCAAGCAGGGAGGAGCAGAGAGAGAGAAGGAGACACAGAATCTGAAGCAGGCTCCAGGCTCTGAGCTGTCAGAACAGAGCCTGATGCGGGGCTCGAATTCGTGAACTGCGAATTCGTGAACTGCGAGATCATGACCTGAGCCGAAGTCGGCGACTTAACTGACTGCGCCACCCAGGCACCCCAATTTTTTTTTTAAAGATGCATGTCAACACCTAGAATAAAGTCTGCTACATAAAAATAGCTAAGGTGTTATTATTAGCAGTCAATTTCATTAGAAATTAATACCTGAATTTCCATACCTATGAAATGGGAATTAAAATAATTTCTGCCCAAGTCATAGAGATTTGAAAATAAAAAATGTGCTACAAAGTAAGCAATAAACCTGCAGGAAAAGTTATTGCCAAAACTGCACGAACTGTACCCCGGTGATATTAATTTAAGATCTGTAATCCTACACATTCAAAGCAGAGCATAAAGATAATCAAGACTGTGTCTCAAATTCTTTTAAGGTTCTGACCAAACCCTAATTTTGTAACAAATTTCATTCCTTTCTTTAGAGAAGAGTAAAATTTTTATGTCACAACTATCATTAAAATTATAGAAATGGAAGTTGGTTTGGAATCTGAAGTCATAAAACCAAAAAAATTCCTAAAATTAAAAAAAAAAAATCTTAACCTAAGAACATTGGATGTTTTGATAGAAAAAATAAGCAAGGATTAGTGCCACCAAAAACCTGTGTAAATGAATGTTTTATTTCAGAGTCAAAACGAGGCATAAGAATGTTGGAAGAAAGTCTAGAGAGAAAATAATATCTTGATTTTCGTATTTTCATTTTCATGGAAAAGCACAGGGAATGTTTTGAGGGTTTATTGTGGTCAGGAGAGCCAGAGGGGTGGGAAACTTTGATTCTGCAAAGTCTTCCAGAGAGAAGAAAGCAGGGATCATAGTGTGGACCATGAGTCCTCAGCAGAGAGATGAAGGGCCGTCTGATAAATCCACACAGAGAGCAGAGGGGACAGAAGCCACCTCACTCCATCTCGGGGATGGCCCCAGGGTGGCAGGGAAAGAACAGTGTGGAATGGGAAGGCAGAGACCCACGCAAAGTCCTTGCTCTGATCATTCCGTCCAAGGTCACTAAATCACTGCTTCAATTGCTAATACTGGGCAGATTAAAAGCAGCTGAGAAGACAAAGCACAATGTGTGTGTAACTAGTTTCAAAACAGCAACATGGTGTCTAATGAGTACTTAATCAGCCATTGGAAGCCAATGGAAGGTGAAGGGAACCTTCCATTCACTTCACCTGATGGCTGCAGGCCCCATCCAGGTGCCTGGTATTCCCAAAGGAAGTCAGCCCACCATTTTTCCTGTTTGCAAATGTCCCTCATTTAAAGGGCACCATCTGTTTAATACGTGCAGTGGCGGGGTGGGCAAAGAAGTCAGAAACACTACAGGTATCCACGTGATCATAATATGTGCTCCATTTTTTGTTTTAAGGGAAGAAAATGTGCATCTTAGAAACAAGGGAACATGGTAGTAATGATTTTATAGAACCAGAACAGGTATAACATGACTCCCCAACACACAAGTTCTCAGAGTAAAAAAATAAAAATAAAAAATGTGTTATTGTTGCAAACCTTGGCAAACTATCAGAATATGCAGGTACATAAAATGTAAAATATCTTTGTTCTGCAAAAGTATAAAACTGTTAAAACTAAATAGAAGAAAAATCATTACCCTCACCACAACACTGTAATCACACTTCACCTATATATTGATTTTAATTAACCAGAGGGAGATCTCTAGAGAATTTATGCCACAAAAAAAAAAAAAAAAAAAAAAAAAAAAATTACCTAGAACAATTCAGATAGTGGCAAAATCCCATTTGCTTTAAATTGTGTTTATGGTCCATGTGATTTATCATTTGCTAAACAAATATTTATAATGGTATCTAATTCTTTCCTGGCCCCTGGGATACAACATTGATTCCTGTTAGCACCACCTCATTTCCTGCCAAAATGACTCTTTACCGTTTAAACATAGCCTTGACGCATTAATATAATGGCCTCAGAAGAAACAGAGATGGAGGAAAGGTAACAATGCTTCTTGTGGCATGAAATCATCACAAAATATATACACTAGAGATCTGATGACTATTTTCCTTATTTTTTTTTTTTAACGTTTATTTATTTTGAGACAGAGACAGAGCATGAACAGGGAAGGGGCAGAGAGAGAGGGGGAGACACAGAATCTGAAACAGGCTCCAGGCTCTGAGTTGTCAGCACAGAGCCCGATGCGGGGCTCGAACTCACGACCATGAGATCATGACCTGAGCCGAAGTCGGACGCTTAACCAACCGAGCCACCCAGGCGCCCCCTGATGACTATTTTCCAAAACTGTATAAAGGATGATAATTTTAAGTACCTTCCTAAAAAAGAGAAAGGGTCTAAGGTTTGCTCTCAGACAAGTACTATATGCAATTTCAGTGACAAAAAGTTATTATAAATGGTTTGGGTCTATAGGGAAGAACATTTCCCTACAGACAAAAAAGTAGGAAACAGTTAATTAAACATTGTTGGTTGTTTCAAACATCACTTCGCTTCACCAAGACTGTGTATACCTTTACACACTTCAAAAGACTAATATTTTATTCATGAGTCTCAAAGTCAAAAGCCTCAGTCACTTGAAAATGCATAGCAAACCCAATTTATTCAAACACTTAAAAAATTTAATCTGATATTGTGGGGTCATAGAAAAATATTTGGGCTTTGTCCCCTGTTCCTGGCACAAAACTTCTAAAACCTTTGGAATTTCCTGAGTGATAAGGGTAATAGGAGCCTCTTTCATACTAATGAAGGGACTCCTGGCAGGACCCAAGATAGATTCGAGATGGGGACTGGTCGCCAGGAAAGCCAAGCCTTGTTAGAAGCTTGGAACTTTTGGTCTCATCCCTGTTCCCCAGGGAGGGGAGAGGAGCTGGAGATTGAGTTAATCACCAATAGCCAATGATTCCATCGATCAGGCCTATGTAATGAACCCTCTCTAAAAACCCCTAAACAACAAGGTTCCAAGAGCTTCTGACTTGGCGACCACATCCATGTGCTAGGGGGGTGGCACAATCCAACTCTATGGAGGCAGAGATTCCTATACTCGGGACCCTTCCAGACATGACTCTATGTACCTCTCCATCTGGCTGTTCGTTTGTGTCCTTTATAATAAACTGGTAAATTTAAACCCGTGAGTAAAGTGCCTTCCTGGATTCTAAGCCATTCTAGCAAATTATCAAATCTGAGGAGGAGAGCTGTGGGAACACCCAAATTTGCTGCCAAGTTGGATAGAAGTGGGAGTAATGGGGACCCAGTACTTGCGACTGGTGTCAGAAGTGAGTACATCTTGGGGGTGCCTGGGTGGCTCAGTCAGTTAAGCGTCTGACTCTTGATTTGGGCTCTGGTCACAATCCCACAGTTCACAGGATCGAGCCTGGCATTAGGCTCTTCGCTGAGCCTGCTTGGGACTCTCTGCCCCTCCCCAATGTGCCCTTGCACACGTGCATGCACAATAAATAAATAAAGTTTAAAAAAAAAAAGAATTGAGAACATCTTACAGCACCTTGCCGTTTAAATCTATGGTGATGGGACACAGACTCCAGGTGGTCAGTGTCAGAAGTGAACTGCATCTGAGGGCTCCCACTTGGTGTCAGAGAACTGGGAAACTGGACTGCATCAGGAGGGAAAAGGTATGGTTTGTAAACTGTATTTCCTTCTTTTCTAGTTATATCCCATTCCCGAATACCTGCAGAAAAACTTCTGTATTAGTTTTGTATGGCTGTTAACAAATCACCAAAGACAGGCTGGCATAAACAACAGAAATACTGCTCTTGGAGTTCTGGAGTCCAGATGCATAAAATTAAGGCATCAACAGGTCCAAACTTCCATGTTCCTCTTAGCATCTGGTGGCAGTGAGCATTCCTTGGCATTCTTTGGTCTGTGACCTCATAGCGTGTGCACTCTACTCCACCCATGTCCCCACATCACTGTGTCTCTTTTATAAGGACACTTATCACTGGATTTAGGGCCCAGCCAGACCATCTAGGATGATCTCCTCATCTCACAATCCTTACCGTAATTACATTTGCGAAGACCCTTTTTCCAAGTAAGATAATTCACACATTCCAGGGATTAGGATACAGCCATATCTTTTTAGAGGCCACCATTCCTCCCACTACACCTCTCACCCCTGTCCTCCACCTTCCCTCTAAAACCCAAAATTCTCTTTTGAAAAGAAATATATAGGGGCGCCTGGGTGGCTTGGTCAGTTAAGCGTCTGACTTCAGCTCAGGTCATGATCTCACGGTCCGTGAGTTCGAGCCCCGCATCGGGCTCTGTGCTGACAGCTCAGAGCCTGGAGCCTGTTTCAGATTCTGTGTCTCCCCCTCTCTCTCTGCCCCTCCTCTGTTCATGCTCTGTCTCTCTCTGTCTCAAAAATAAATAAACATTAAAAAAAAATTTTTTTTTAAAGAAAAGAAATATATAGCAAAATTAAGGTTTGCAGGGAGAGGGATTAAATTAATGTTACAGTCATACATTCTAGAAACACAGACACAATCTTACTCCTCGTGAATGATAAAGCAAGCCAGCTACAAGACACAACATGGGTTCAGCAGTTTTAGGGAGACGGATGGTCACACCTTGGTTCCTATAGACAGACGTTCCTTCGCAATCTAAACAGCCTTACAAATGAAGAGTGAGCTGTACAGTCGGGTACGTTCTCAACATTGTTCAGATTCATACAGTTATTGTCACAAGCTTCCTCCCATGTGCTAAATGCTAATATAAAGAAAAGATCGATCTTTTTTAAAGAAAGGCTACATACATTTTTACATTTCAAAAACTGGCCTATTTAATTAATTAATTTTTAGAGAAAGGTTCTACTTTCTTTTTTCTTTCATGTGCATCTATTTTGAGAGAGAGAGAGATAGTGTGAGCGGGGGAGGGGCAGAGAGAGAGAGGAGAGAGAGAGAGAGAAGAGAATCCCAAGCAGGCTCCATGCTGTCAGCGCAGAGCCCCACACAATCCAGGAGCCGGATCTCACGAACTGGGAGATCACGACCTGAGCTGAGATCAAGAGTCGGATGCTTAACCGACTAACCCAGACACCAGGACAAACTAGCCTATCAATGCTTTTTTTCATCACCATTTTATTGCACCGTATAGAATTCATGTTATAAATATGTTCTATGTATAGAATGTTACAGTCAAAATATGCACAAGTAAATAAATTGCTAAATTACATATTAAATCATACTTCCTTCTTCCAACTGAGTGGTGATCATTTAAACACACGCGCCAAAAAAAAAAATTGTGTATATGAAGTATTTCTAAAAAAGCACTAAAGATTTACAAATCACTCTTCTTTCAGCATAAGTGACCAGAAACATAAAATGACTATGGTTCTTATGGGAAATAATAAAAAATAGGCAGGAATGTCTTACTCTTATTTGTTTTATAAAAGGAAAGAAAAGGCCCTCTGAGAACTGTATAAACATAACTACAGAAAAACTAAACAAACTTCTCTTTAATTTTGACAGCTTGTGATGTCTCTTCTGACCCATAATAGTTCTAAAACGATGTCATAGTCTCAGTTTGGCCAAAGAAGTTGAAAAACAGCTCATAGTTCATCCAAAGCAATGTTATTTTTTCAAGAAGCCAATAAAAGAACTAGATTCGTAAGTCATCTCTTCAATAAGGGAGAAAAAATCCAGGTCAATGTGTCCTAGAAATATAAAATACGTGCATGAATATGGAGGCTCTTACAAAACCTCTCTGTTGCAGGTTGTCCTTGTTGAGCACTCCACGTTAGGCAGCTAAAATTAATAAATAAAGGCTGCCACATAAGTATAGACATAAGGTAAGGGATTGGCATCTCGCTCCTAGATCATAATTTAACCATGTCCATATCGAGCGCTAAGTGGCTTCTGGCAGAACTGAGTAACTCGCTGAGGTCACCTTTGCAAACCCTGCACGCAACAGCAACATCAGTTCCAGGGAGTCGGGACGCGGGAACGTCCTGATGCTGTCCAGATTCTGTCGCACGAGTGGTTAAATGCCTGGACAGAAGTACTTCTACATCTCTCCTCATTCACCATCACTTCTCACTACAACCTCCAGGAGAATACCAGTCACCCGCACCTTCCTACCTTCCCTTTAGAGGCGAGAGAATCTTCCAGTGACCCAGGCATTTCTTTGGGTTCATTTTTATTTCTCCGTCCCATGCAGCCCATCCTCAGCCTGGCTGTCCCAGGGGTCTCTGACATCAATGCCTCCAACACTCCAGGCCCTTCTCACTCCCCTGACTCCAGGCAGCAGCTTTAAAGTATGCCCCTGCTGTATGCCCGCTCTTTCCTTCTACACCAGTTACCAAAGTCTTTCCCTATATTAATAATAAACAGCGCAGGGAGTGCTTACGATATACGAGACGCTGTTCTAAGGACTTTGCTTACATTAACTCATTTTACCCTGAGTAAGTTCTATTACTACTCCCTCATTTTATAGTTGAGAAAACTAAGGTGCAGTTTAAGTGAGTTGCCCAAGGTCACCCAGCTGATAAATGACAAAAGCAGGATTTGAACTGGGGCCCTGTGGCACCAGAGGCCCCCCTCAACTCTGAGGCTTTCCTGCCTTCCTTCCCATTCTTCCTTCCTTCCCAACACCCTATAACCAACGTGAACTACTAAAGCCAGCCAGGCCCGCGGCACCTGGGTGGCTCACTCGGTTTAGCGTCCGACCTCATCTCAGGTCATGATCTCACGGCTTGTGGGCTCAAGCCCCGCGTCAGGCTCTGTGCTGACAGCTCAGAGCCTGGAGCCTGCTTCAGATTCTGTGCCTCCGTCTCTCTCTGCCCCTCCCCTGCTTGCACTCTGTCTCACATAAATAAACATTAAAAGAAAACGCCACTTATGACATAAGTGACTTCCTGGGTGCTATCAACAAAATTTTATGTTATTCCCCCATACGGCCTGCACTAACGCTAAGCACAGTGGCAACATTTCAGTACTACCGAACCACTGATACACGTACACTAAAGCTGGACCACACAGCTACATCAAAAGAAGAGAATGCAATTATCTGGCTAATTGAGGATGAGGAAAAAACTAATCTAAATAACTGGACTCAAAAGGATTGTATTAACTCCCTGGGTACACTGATAAAAATAGAGCAAATAATTATTAAACTCCTCCTCTTCAGACTGTGTTATATAAAGAGCAGAAGAACCATTACAGAAACTTTCTGATACTAAGCTGCCACGAAGTTATGATCAGACACTTACCAATTACATATATCTGGTAGAAAAACTACAACTAAAAATTTCAATCAACTACCATGAGCAGAAAACATCTGAAATAAGTCCTCTGCTGCAAAGAATTTCCACAGCCTTAGCCTGCACTGAAGTAGGCTATTGTAGATATTTGGAACCATCCAAATATTTAAGGATTTTCTGGTTTACCTAAAAAGAGACGGTCTGGCTTACATTACAGACTCGCTTAGCCATCTATATGTATGATTATATAAAAGGGAATGGCTGACCTGTTTAGATCATTAGCCTAAATGCAGGGCTACTCTTTTCTCCACTTAAGTTTAAAAATATATATATGCTCAAAGAAAAACAAGGGGACAGAGAATCTGATTGCTGAGAGAGAGAGGTGGGGTGGGGAGCAAAGAGAAACAATCAGAGCTCCCTGCTTTATAGTAAATGCAGCACTTTTAAAATGGATTGTTTAATCCAAATGTTGCTCTATCATTTAGGGTCTAGACTCTAGACTACGCAAGAAACCTAACACAGTTCTAGGTTGGGGAAAATCAAACTCCTACATTGAGACAGTGATCTTACTAGAACATTACGATGGAGAGAGCTCTTGTGCAATCGCAACGGTTTCTCATGACCCCATTTTGGACCAGCAGCGCAACTCTCCCCGAAGCCCTCCTCTGATTAAACTGTATTATTCAACATCTCCTGGGCACTTGGATGTTCAACGTGCATTCTATCATACTTTGCTTTGCAAAGGTTCTCAGATGGTTCATCTTCCTACCTAGACTATCAACTTCTCAAGGGCGTGAGTTTGATTTCATTCAATCACCCTTCGCTGGTTGCTCAGCCTTTGCCTTAAAGCTCCTAGTAAAGTCCACGTTCTGCACGTACAGGTGGACTGTGCAGAAGTTTATGGTTAGAAATCTCCTTAGGAGAAATTACCTAGGGCCTGAGTGACCTAAGGGCTGATTCCTTACGGCTGTTTGATCATTTTACTGCATATCAGTTTCTCCATATACTGGACATACAGAATCAAATTTACACAAGTACACTACTAAATATCAATTTGTCACATTAACCAATTTCTCCAGGCAAAAGCCAAGAAAGGCAGTTGTTCAGATAGATCAGGGAGAGGAGAAACAATTACCGTGTTTTACCTGAATTACTTAGAGAGTAAAACAGGGCTTATAATAAAGATTTTAGGTTTAAGGGTATTATTATTAGGTGTTAATGTACCCTTTGGAAGTAGATTTGCCACATTCTTGTAGAAAAATGCTCAGGGAAAGCCATTTTACCTTCAACATGGTAATATTCCACTACTCTATAATAAATGACAGCTTACATAGTGCTTTCACTCTGTAACTCAGAAAAGTGAAATGAAATACCCATAGCAACGCAACCAGCACAGAACCAAAGTCAAGCTTGAGCCCTAGTCCCCAGTCTCCAAGTTCATCACCCTTCTCACCTTCTCTCTGTACTTTTATATTATGTATATATGGATGGATGGATGGATGGATGGATGGATGGATGGATGGATTGCTGAAAATCTCAAGGATAGCTATTGACCTGTATGACCCCGGGATATTTCAGAAGTTGTGCATGGTAAGTACCTAGAGGGCAGGGACAACATCTACTTAATGCATTTCATGCCACTTGGGTTCAGGACCACAACTCTGCAACTTGGCCAATAGCGTTTTGGATGCTGATGTCAAAGTTCACAACTGAAAGATATCCGAATACCTTTGCACTGTGGTTTTATTTTTCTTAACCTTACATAGTTCATCCTGATGCATTTCCTTTCTGAAACTCAAGTCCTGCCACCAGCTGACAGAAAATTTCAAAATAACAATGACCAAATGCGAAAGCTGGCCAGCTGGACTCTAGCAAGGAAATGTTTGGGGGAGGACCTTGTGAAAGACGGGGCAGATCCATCAAAGAAGTGATACAGTAAGTCCTTACTCATCATGTCTTCTCTGTCATGTTTTACGGTCTGCACTCGCTATCTTGTTCTTCCCTGAACGAAAAGTAATTTTTAGCAAAGAGCAAGCCAGAGGAGAGAACAGCATGCTCTTATGTGAACTCTTCTTCATAAACAAAAGAGAGGCTACCCAACCAGAAGACATGCACTTTGCATGTACTGTTCAATAGAACTATACCTCCTTTTATGTAATAAGGGATGTGCACCCAGGGAAAAAAAAAGAAAAGGTCAACCAAGTATCTGTAAAAAGAATCATGTTTTCCCATTTTCTTACATTACCATTTCCAAATTACCTTATGGTTATTCTGATGTAGCAACGGTACTCCTCCCTCCTGGCCCCAAATCTGACAAGCAGTTCATTAATAAATAAAAACGCAAATGAACTAACCGACCATATAGCTCTACTTTAAAGAAAATGTTACAAATCCTTCCTATGATTTTTTTAACGTGGATAATTGTTGACCTTTTTTTAATTTTTATTTAGTTTTTAAGGTTACTTACTTATTTTGAGAAAGAGAAAGTGCATGCTCCAGTGGGGGAGGGGCAGAGAGAGAGGAGGGCAGAGAGAGAGGAAGACAGAGAGAATCCCAAGCAGGCTCTGCACTGATAGAAGCGGGGCTCACACTCCAGAACCGTGAGATCATGACCAGAGCCGAAATCAGGAGTCGGACGCTCAACCAACAGGGCCACCCAGATGCCCTGTTCTTAACCTTGCAGTGGCCTGCATGGGGTCCCGGTGCACGTCAGATTGAGAGACACAACGCATCGTGCAGGATGTGGCCTTGACACTGTTCCAGGTTTCCAACCAGAACATTCTGGCCACTCTCAGGTACATCCTGTTTGTCCTCGTTAGCACAAGGTGCTTCCTAAGGTGCTTACTAACCCGTCTCACTGTTACATGGATGGAAAAGATTTGGTACCTGGTGGCTCTCTGCATATCCCAAGAACAAGAATTTAATTCAAGATGATAAAGATCACCTGTAACAGATCAACTTTTCAGTGAATCCTTCACCTGGGTTAATTCACAGCTCTGAAACTAGAAGCCCACATATTTTAGCGCCTTCTCGGAAAACGGAATATTCCATGTGAGATTACCCACAAACAGGAGAAAACAAACTTGGCCAGTTAACAGGGCAGCTTTCCACATCTGATCCCACTAAGCAAAACGCCAAAATAAACTTTAAAATAAATAAACAAACAGGGCTCGAATTTTAAACTCCATCTTCCACGGAGGTCTGGGTTAAGGGAAGTGACAGGCCCAAGGTCACCAAGTTATTGACAGGGCGCCCACACCAGCGTGCTAGGAAACACTGCCGCATCAGACTGCTGCTCGCACTTGCCGGTGGGGATAGGATGTGGCATCTGACTGATCTCAACTGGAGGAGACTAGAAGCTCTTTAACCAGAAGAATTACCAAAACAGGCCAGCAGACATTACTCCAAACAGATCCTGACTCTTTAACTGGGAGACGCTAGCTGGGCTAAATGCGAAGAGTTGAGCTTTAGAATAAGTCACTCGACAAGAAAGCCTGGCTGACAGGGGGGAAATCTCGGGAGCTGTCGCCTGCCTGCCAATCCACAAAATGAAGCGGAGTAAAAGAAGTTTCAATAGATTTTCCAGTGAAAACTACATGAAGCGATCACTGCGAATATGCAAGCTTTGTCACACTTTGTCTTAAAGCATCCTTGAAACTGCAGCCTCTCGGAGACATCCTTCGGGCAGCCCGGCCGGGTTTAGGCGTCAGGACAGACTCGGATGAATTTTCGGAGCCCCTTCTGCGGCTCTGCCCGACCCACTCGCACCCCGCCGCCACCAGCACCACCGAGAAAGTCCTGAATTGCTCTGCCGCGCTTGCCTGTCGCAGCGCCAGGGGTCCGAGGGGCTGGGGGCGAGGACCGCGAGGCGGCGGGGCGCGGAGGGAGCGGCTGCGGACCGCGCGCAGGAGCCCTCTGCCCCCGGAGGGCGCCGGGCTACCCGCTGCAGGGGAGCCCCGCCGCGCGTCCTCGCCGCGCGTCCTCCCCGCGCACCCTCCGCAGGACCGCCCCGCAGGCTCTCCGCGTCCCGCCGAGACCGCCCCCGCGCGGGGTAGGGAAATGCCCTGCCTTGGGTCCCTCCGAGAGCGGGCGGCCTGCGCCCCCCGGCCCGAAAATGGGGACGGGGAGAGAGGGGGGGCTGAGCGCCCTGCCTCGCGGGGTCCCCGCCCCGCCGCCTCTCCCCCCACCCCTACCCCGGCCTCTCCCGCACGGGCGGCCCGCCCCGCAGACCTCCCCGCCGCCCCCGTGTCCCCGGCCCGCGCCCCCGCTCACCTCGGCCGGCGCCCGCGCTCGTGGCGGTGGAGTTCCCGCAGCCCATCGCGCCGCTGGCCGGGGAAGCCGCGCTCGGGAGCGGGCGGCCGCGGGTCCTGGGGGCGGAGACGGAGGCGGAGGGTGGTGCGCCCCGAGCCGGAGGCCGGCGGGGGGCGCGCGGGGCGCGCCGGGCCGGGGGGAGGGGGGCAGAGCCGGGTCGCCCCCTCCCGCAGCCGAGCGGTACGGGCTGGGACGCGGGGGGGAGGGGGCGCGCGAGAGGAGCCGGCGCAGCCCGGGGGCGGAAGCCGCCCCGCACCCCTCGCCCCCGCCGCGGTCGGGGTCCCCGCCGGACCCACCCGTCACCTCGGCAACCGCCGCGCCGGCCAATCCTCGGTCTCCTTCGGGCTCCCCGGCCGGGCATTGGTCGTCGTTAAGAGGGGGCGGGAGTTTAAAGTGGGTTTGGGGGGCTAGGGCGAGGCTGGGGGCGTGGCCGGCGCCGGCAGTGGGGTGAGGCTGGAGGCGCCCGGAGATGCCCACCTGCCGACCTCCACGCCCTCTTTGCCTTTTCTTCCCCACTTCCCCTCCTTGCTTCAGGATGTGGGTAGGAAAGGAAGTGGCAGAAACAGCTATTTGCATACAGTGGGCGCCCAATAAATGTTACTGACTGAATGATACTCAGATCTGAAGCCAACACCGAAATCCATTTCTGCTGAAACAGAGAGCTAATGCAGCTCTTTGGTAAAGAGCATAAAGTCTTCCCTAGCTTGGTGCTACTAACCTACTCCACTTTAACTGCATTTGCTGCAATGTTGATAGCCTGAAGGACCTCCACTCATTTAATAACAGAATTGAATTTACTTGGCACCTTTCAGCCTAACATTTGGGCAAGCGTGACAGGAGTCAGACTGTCTGATTTACAATCCCTGCTCTGCCCCCTTAATAATTGTGTGGCCTCATCAAAGTTACTTAACCCATTAGTGTATCAGCTGTTCTAAGATGGCAGTAATCACTCGGGCGCGTAACCCGGTGCCCGATCCTAAATAAAGGCCAGCTCTTCTTGTTCTTAAGTCTATTAGAATCGAATACTAATTCCCTGAAGGTAAGGACTATCAGTTTTATCACAGTGTCCTCCTGGCTCGTAGTACAGACACAATAAATGTTTTGTGAGATGAATTCAAGCCAGGAATTAAATCTCCATTTTAAATCCATTTAATATTTATAGAGAACGTAGCCTGTGCCAAGTCCTTAGTTAAAATTAAGTTCCAGTGATACAAACATGTAGGAGACAGTCTAACCAGGCAGACAGATTATAAACAGATTAATTACAGTATAAGCAGGGATGTTAGCAAAGGAATAGAGAGGGTGCTATGGGAGCCCAGAGGATGCTGGGATCCTGGTTAAAACACTTTTCTAAAACAATACAGTTGTATTTAGAGAAAACCTTGAACTAGAACCAAGACCCTGGTGGACTATTAACATGACCTTTGAGGCAATGGTAAACATGGGGTAATCTCATTCAGGATACACCATCCCTCATTTGAAAATTAAATAGATTTGGGCACCTTCTGAGGTGGTAACTAATTCTTCGGCAAATAAAGGTGTTTCTGAGTTGTCTGACTTCTAGAAGCACTGTTTCTCTACCTTGGCCTCCGCCATCTTTGTTCAGTGGCTACCCCCATACAAACCCAAAATTGGTGGGGAGAGGAGGAGGGGAGGACTATCAAACAGCCAAAGGAAACAGTCTTGTTTATTTCTGTGCCGACACTGGACTCCAGCCCTAGGACACTTGCAAGAAAGAGAAAAACAGATCCTGACATCTAGTTACACAGAACACCAATATCAGACCAGGACACTCTATAACTCTGAGGAAGTGAGACCAGCGCCCGAAGAGGGCTCGATCCCACGAACCGTGAAATCATGACCTGAGCTGAGATCAAGAGTCAGATGCTCAACCGACTGAGCCACCTGGGTGCCCCAAAAAGTCCTGCTTTCTCAAATCCCAACCATAATCATTTAACTTGAACCCAAGTCCTAGGGATTCTTTCCTAACATTCTGTTAGTGAGATGGTTGCCTATGGTGTGGCTTCTCTTTCACTGCAATAGCAGTAAACCCAACTTGCCTAACTACCAGCATGTTCCTGGTGGTCTCAGGTTGGAGGACATTGACCCTTGTGAATGATTTGTACTCTGCCTTATAAGGTTACAGAGTGTGTTATCTATTCATTCTTTCAACAAACACCATTGAGTATTTCCTTTGTGCTAACCACTTTTCTAAATGCTTGAGATGAAACAGTGAACAAGGCACAGAAGAAAAAGCCAGTGGGAGGAGACAGATTAGAATCAAACAAAAGATAATTTTAGATACTATAAGTGTGATGGAAACAAAATAAAGCAGGGCACTGAAATAGGTGACTAGGGGTAGAAGGAGAGGTACTATTTTAGGTAGGATCATCAAGGAAGACCTCTCCAAAGAAGGGGTATTTTAGCTGAGGTGTGATTGAAGAGAAGAAATCAAACCTGTAAAGACCAAGGAAAGAGCATCCCAGGCAGAGGAAATGGCCAGTGCAAGAGTCCTGAGACAGGAACATGCTGAATATGGTTCACAAATAGAACAAAAGGCCAGCATGACAGGTCTAGAGCAGAGATAGAGAGGGGTAGTTGGGGAGGTAAGCCAGATCACACTGGGTATGATGGGCTTTGTAAGGAGTTAAAATTGTGTTCAAAGGGCGATGCGAAGTCGTTTGATGAGACAATACAGGCAAAGTTCCTAATAAAGTGTCAGGCACATAGTAAGTGCCCCATAAATGTCAATCCTCTCCCTAGTGTGGAGTGAAAGAATAAGTCTAGTGTCTCCTTTTTCCTTTTTAGGAATTTATTTTATTTTTTATAAATAACAGTTAATTGCATCTGGATGTTTTCAAAAACAACAAGTCAAAAGAAAATCATTAATACATGTCTCATTTCCTGACTGATCAGTTTTGGCTTCATTCTCTGTGCCAGTTAAATCACACCATTGAGCTGTTGTTTTCATTCTTCAGACAAGAACCGATGTGGTGTGAGGAGGAGAGAAGATGTGCATGGCTGAAATTGATCTGGCCAGGGAAAGAAAGCAAGACACAGGAGAATGTGGAGCTAAATGGTCTGTTTTCATGGTTTTTCTTCCATAAAGGGTTCCCCACCAAGAAGTTTGGCAACCCGAATTTTATTTTTGTTTCTCTCCTTTTCCCTGTGGACACGCTGCAAGATAGCTGCCTCAGCTCTGGGTAGCTCAGCCACTGGACACAACAGAACTCAGCAACAAAAGGGGGATTTTGTTTTCCCCCTTTGGGTCCAAGCTGAGAGGCACTGGGAACGCTTCCTCTCCCACTTCTTTGGCCACGATTTGGATCACATGACTCTTCCTGATCCAACCACTGGGAAGGTGAATAGGATGGCAGTAATTGGCTCTGGTTAAGTTACAATTTATCCCTGAGTCATGACAGGGAGTGCAGGATAGACACCTGAGCAAAATTGGGGCTCTGCCGGCATGGAGGGGGGTAAGAGTGTAGCTGCTTAACCAGTAGTAGTCATAGATGGAACATATGTGTCCCTTTGTACTATCTCTCTCTTCTAGATTAGTTCTCTTCTAGATTAGGCTCCCTACCCCCTTGGAGATGGGCACGGACATATGACTAGCTTTGGCCAATAAAGTGTGAACAGAAGTGAAATATGAGTCAGAGGCTCTGTGACTTCTGGTCTGTTGGGAGTTAGTAGACAGGTGTAGAAGAGATTTGTTATGGGTACTACCTGAAATATCCAGGGGGCAGGATCAGAAGTAGGCAGGGAAAGCCTTCAGGCTGCATTGGAGGTCTAACACCCATGGGGGAAATAAGAAGAGGGATATGTATATGGGGCGCTTGGACGGCTCAGTTGGTTAAGTGTCCGACTTTGGCTCAGATCATGATCTCGAGATTCATGAGTTCGAGCCCCGCGTCAGGCTGCGCAATGACAATTGGGAGGCTGCTTGGGATTCTCTCTCTCTCTCTCTCTCTCTCTCTCTCTCTCTCTGCCCTTGTCCCATGTTCTCTCCCTCAAAATAAATAAACTTAAAAAAAAAAAAAAAGAGGGATAACTAAAGAGGACTAGGTAGGAAGAACCCCACACTGCGATGCAGCTCTGAGATAGTCTTGACCAAGGCCAGGGAGAACTTCCAATGCAGATTGTTTGTGGGGGACCCCCTTGTTGGGCAGAGATGGCCAGGCCCTAGGGACCTGGCTGGGCTGTGAGCTGCCCAGAGAGAGCTTGGCCTCGGCTGGGGCACAGCAGCAGATCCGAAGGTGCCAAAAGCTGGGGGCAGTGAGCCAACCCCACTCCTCACAACAAGTTCTCTCTTGAAGGGCGATCTGAACAGCGCATCTCCAAGCCGTCCACACAGGAAGACACTCTTGACTGAGAGTTCTAGATTCTCCAGTTTCAAGGACCCTGGCAGCACGTGTGAAAGGGTTGCATCCTGCATCAGTCTGGACCCCTAAGTCACTACATCAAACAGATCCCCACCCACACTCGTGCTGGACCTAAAGAATGAGCAAGAAAGAAGTTTTTATTGTGGTTAAGCCATTGAGATGTTAGGGTTGTGTTATCATGACAAACCATTAACATATAAAAACAGAGCACAGGGTTCGTAACGGATCATAACGCAGATGAGGTAGCACCTGTGTCTGCTCCTTAGACACTTTTAAATGCCATGAAGCTGATCACGAAATTGATTGGTTATTTACCCACGGTGATTTTTTTGTCTCTTTTATGTGTGTGGTTGTGCCCCCTTCTGCCTTCCTATAGTGTTCCTTGCACTTTTTCTTTCTTGACTAGTTTAGCTGTACATTTGTCCATTTATTGGAGTTTTCAGAGTCCACTTTAGTTTTTTTGGCCATCTCTTTTTGTTTTGTTTTCCATTTATTTCCAGCCCTTATCTTATTATTCTCTTTTTTTCTAAATTCTTTGAGAATACTCTTATTTTATAACTTCTTTTTTTAATGTTTATTTATTTTTGAGAGAGAGGAAGGAAGGAAGGAAGGAAGGAAGGAAGGAAGGAAGGAAGGAAGAGCGAATGAGCAGGGGAGGGGGCACAGCTAGAGGGGGACAGAGGATACAAAAGGGGTTCTGTGCTGACAGCAGTGAACCCAATGTGAGGCTCGAACTCACAAACTGAGATCATGACCTGAGCCTAAATTGGACACTCAACCAACTGAGCCACCCAGGTGCCCCTATTTTTATAACTTCTTAAGTTAAACACCAAACTCATTTAAGTCTTTCCTTCTTTCTTTCTTTCTTTCTTTCTTTCTTTCTTTCTTTCTTTCTTTCTTTCTTTCTCTTTCTTTCTTTCTCTTTCTTTCTTTCTTCCTTTCTTTTCTTCCCTCCTTCCTTCCTGCCTTCCTTCCTTCCTTCCTTTCCTCAATATGGTTTATGTTGCATCCAAAAGTTTTCATATTTCATTAATTTCACTGTTGTTCAGTTATAAATACTTTGTAACTTCCATTATCTATTAATGCGTGAGTCATTGAGAACTCTTTTGTTACCAAATGAATTTCGTTTTAAAATGTACCCATGGTCTTGGAGAGAGTTACTGGCTGTGGAAAAGTGATGGTCTGAAATATAGGGACTTCCCCCGCCATTCTCCATGCTTAACATTTGAACATGTTTTAACACATTTTCTTCTGGCACAGGCTATCGTTCAGCCCACAAATGATGTGTTTTAGCAGACAAAGCTGAATGTAGGTAAGTTGTATCTCTCTAATTAAACCGTTAGCTCCTTGAGGACAGGGATGGTGTCCTCCACAGTGTGTTTCCTTACTGCACAATGAAAGCAGGTAAAAATGTTTTTGTGTGGGTGTAAACGGAGAGAAGTGAGAGACAGAATCATAAAAACATTTTTTTGTCCAACAGCCATTATTAATCCTAGGGCTGGTTTTTCAAGACAATTTGCATCATCTTTCTGAAAACAATAATAATGAACATTTTGAGCTCTTCCCATGAGTCAGGCACAATGCTGACTACTTTGATGAATTATCTCATTTAATCCTCGTAAAAACTCTCGGGCGTTGGTTCTGTTGCATGGTTCCCAGACTTAATACGAAGGCTGGGAAACAGTCAGGAAGCTTGGATTCTGGGCACTGGGGACAATATAGCCTCAGTGCACGGTGCCTGTCCATCAGCACCACTGCAGCTGCCACTGCCTCGATCCACCACGGCTGCTGTCACAAACCCAACCCCACCCTCACTGAGCTACGGGCCATGGCCAAATGCCATGTAGGGTCAGAGATAGAAAGAAGCTGTCCTGCCTCCAGCTGAGAAAGAAGTGGGGAATCTCTGCTTCCCATCGTGACTAACACAGCAGGTGATTTCGCCAAACTTGAGAGAGTTCATTTCCTGAGTAGTTTTTAAAATTTTTTTTTAAACATATATTTATTTTTGAGAGAGAGAGAGAGAGAGAGAGAGACAGAGCACGAGCGGGGGAGGGGCAGAGAGGGAGACACAGAATTCGAAGCAGGGTCCAGGTTCTGAGCTGTCAGTGCAGGGCCCGACGCGGGGCTCGAACTCAAGAACCGTGAGATCATGACCTGAGCTGAAGTCGGACACTCAACCAACTGAGCCACCCAGGCGCCCCTCCTGAGTAGTTTTTAAAGGCAGTAATCTACTATACCATGCTTACCATTTGATTTAAGAACGTTGAATCCAATGCTAGCAGAGAGGTCTAGCCCACCATTGCACTATTAACTAATAGTTAAGAGTAAGAACTTGAACCCATGCCTTCTTGTTTCCTGCTCTACTCTCTCAGTGATACTCGTTCTGCCCCGCTTATCCTGAAAGGCCCACTGAGCTGATGGCATCTCGCTACCTTCCTCCCTTGCCGCTATTAGTCTTCCTTTGGGAGAATGAGAGATTGAGGGAGGCTAACCTTTGGGTCTCAAATAACCATCAGATTTGGGATGTGGCTTTGGCTCTGAAAACCTAGAGAATTGGCTGAGAAGCCCAGTGAGTTACTGGCTGGGGAGGCAGCGCTGGGAGGTACTTAGCAGGGACCTCCCCAGCGTGGGTAGGAGAGAAGGATTTCCCTGGGGCCTGGCCACAGGCTCATTGGCCTCAGTGGCTGCCACACCCCTCCTGCACCCCACAGCTTCCAGGCTTTTCTGGCCTCTCTTGTTCCCTGGTTCCCTCCCTTCCCCCTTTCCATCAGCGCCCAAGTTTCCTGAAGGAACTTTACTAGGATCCCTACAGACAACAGTACCCTTTCCAGCATAGGGAAGGGTAATGTTCCTCAAACTTTCCTAACTAGATTAGATTATCAGACACCCAAAAATGCATCTTCCCAGGCCATGGGGCCATTTCTCTCCCGCCCACCGCTCTGATGCCCCTTCTGCTCAGCAGGACTAGTTGAAATAGGAGTCCCTGTCTCTCCCACAGTCCTAAAGCAGCAGATGGGCATGCCCCCAGGGAGACGGCTTCCGTGCTCCCCAACTGCCGTCAGCCCTCTCACGCTTTGGGTGAACTGTGACAAAAGCAAAACGGGAGACATTGGCTTCTGGAAGTGAAAAGTACATAAGCAAGGACATGTTCGACTGAGCTTTGACAAGAGACCGAAAGCCAGCAGGACTCAGCTTCGCACCCCCCCCCCCGCAGCTGGGCCCCATCCTCAGGTCCCATTTGGTGGCCTTGGTAGCATCAGACTCTTCACATCGTGGTGGAAAAGACAGCTATAGCAGCTCTTCGTGTGTGCTTCGGTTCAAGGCCAAAAAGAATGCACGTGGTAATTCTTACTGAATTCCCCGTAGTCACTCTGACCAAGCCAGCTTTCCATCCCATGCTCACCCATGAACCAGTCACGGGGGACAAGAGGGTATAGAAATTTGATTGGCCAGGCCTGCTCCGCCCCCGCCTCTCTGTTCGAACTGCAGGGCTAAGTAAGGAAGGGCAGGCCAGACCTTAGTCAGGCATCAAGGCTGGCTTCTCCGCCCTCTCCATTCCTTGCACCAGAATCCTTTACAGAATGTAAGTCTAATCAAGTCAACCCCTCCCATCTTCCTGAGAATCTTCAAGAACTTGCCACTGCTCTCACGATAAAAACAAAAGTCCTAAAGCTGGCCTACAGGGCCTCACCTGGTCTGACCTCTAACCACTTTCCTGCTTCTGTCCTCTTTTCACGACCTTCTTTGTTTTCTCGTTCTTCTCCTGTCCCTGCCACCACAGGGCCTTTGCACTAGCTGTTCTTGCTGCCTGGAATAGTCTCTCTCCTCCTTGCCTGATTAATTAATCTTGGCCTTCAAGCTTGACTCAAGAATTACTTCTTCAGAGAAGCCTGCCTCACCTCCCCGATGAGGTTAAATGTCCCTGTTACAGAGACTCTGGGTCCTCTGAGCAGTTGTGACAATTGCAACGTTAGCTTTCCATGTGATTCTTGGCTTAATGTCTGTCACTCTCACTAGATTGTTGTCTGTTAGCACAGAGACCAGGCCTGGTTTGGCTTCACTGTTGCTTCTCTAGCACCTCCTTCAGTGTTTGGACCAAAGTTGGCCCAGGAATATATGTGAGCATTCACTCATGCCACCGAGGAGCTGACCTTCTAGAGAAGAAGACAGAACTAAAAAAAAAAAAAAAAAAAAAAAAAAATCCCCAAATCAAAAAGATGCCCCAAAGCACATTTGGGGTAAATGCAAAGAAGATATTCATCCACACAACAGGTTAAGACTAAAAACACAGGTAGAGAAGCTACTTAGGTGGTCATGGTTATGATTAAGGTGACACCTGAGGAAAGGAAGGATCTGGGCTTAAGCTTCTTGGCTTCGTGCTTCACTCAGACATGGCCACCTCAGGGCACCAAGACCCTGGGCTTGGAATCAAAGAGCCTGCAGTGCCCGAGAGTGGAGAGAAGTTGTGCTCAGCAAATTTCCTAGGATTTCAGAGCCAGAAGGGGTCCCAGGAAATGTGGTCCAGTGCCCTCCTGCTGGACCCCATAGTAGGGCTCACACAAAGCATCTGCTTTCCTTTCTCTAGGCTGACACCTAATGAGTTTGCTGTTTTTAAAGGGAGGGGGTGGGACAGAAGTCAAAAGTAGGCGTGTGACTTCAGTCTCCTTGTCAAGCACCCTTTTCCCTCACCACTCACCATTACTGGCCCTCACAACTGGATGTGGCTACAATTTTTAAAACTTGACGTCAAATTCTTGTAACATAAATAAACCGTTTTAAACTGTTCAATTAAGTGGCATTTAGTATTCCCATCACCACGATCTAGTTCCAAGCCGTTTTCATCACCCCAGAAGGAAACGTTGTACATGTGAGCGGTCACTCCTCGGTCCTCCCTCCCCCTGTTTCCCAACCCCTGGCAACCTCTAATCTGCTTCCTGCCTCTATGAATTTGCCTATTCTGGTTACTCCTCACAAATAGAGATGTTATGGGGCTCCTGGGTGGCTCAGTCGGTTGAGCGTCAGACTTCGGCTCAGGTCATGATCTCGCAGTCCGTGAGTTCGAGCCCCGCGTCAGGCTCTGTGCTGACAGCTCAGAGCCTGGAGCCTGCTTCAGATTCTATGTCTCCTCCTCTCTCTGCCCCTCCCCTGCTCATGCTCTGTCTCTCTCTGTCTCTCAATAATAGATAAACGTTAAGAAAAATTTTTTTTACAAATGGAGATGCTACTGCATTTTAAATAGTATTCTTACATTATAAAAGCTTGTACATTGCTTTGTGTCCCTCCCCCACCATAAACTTATAGACTAATTAGCTCTAACTGAGATTCTAGGATAAAAGGTTTTATTCAGAAGTCAGTGGTTATTTACAATAATTGAGAAGGAACCAGGTAGAGATTTACAGCAGGCAAGTGACAGCCTATTGCTTGGTGCATAATCAGCATCATGATGAAAGTCTAATGCACATGTAAAATAAATACTGCCGTGTCATTTTCTCTGAAGCAAACTATTAAGAAAATATCCTCATTTCCGGGGGACAACTGTGAGCGTTTTCCCTGGATCTCTGAACACTCACAATGTGAAAGACATTTGTTAGCCTGTGTGGAGCGGATGACGAAAGGAAGAGAGGTCAATCGGGAATTCAAACCATGAGCAGGAAGTGATTTGCCTGAAATTTTCTTTGGTTATGTATTTTATAGCATATTATTTTTGAAGACTTGAGACAGAGTAATATTTGATACCTTGAAGGACTCTTTCCTTCAAGGAATGTTATATATTCGTTTACAAGTTTAATGTTAAACTTGTAAATGCTCTTTCACTTGAATTACACTTAATATCATATATTTTAAATTATAAAATACAATCGAGTCTTAGGGAAACCTGTGAGTGACAGTTAAGATGCTTATATATGAAGTCTTCATTACAATGGACTGTCATTTTACAAATTCGATTTTAAAAATGGGGTTTTTAGGCGCCTGGGTGGCGCAGTCGGTTAAGCGTCCGACTTCAGCCAGGTCACGATCTCGCGGTCCGTGAGTTCGAGCCCCGCGTCGGGCTCTGGGCTGATGGCTCAGAGCCTGGAGCCTGTTTCCGATTCTGTGTCTCCCTCTCTCTCTGCCCCTCCCCCGTTCATGCTCTGTCTCTCTCTGTCCCAAAAATAAATAAACGTTGAAAAAAAAAATTAAAAAAAAAAAATGGGGTTTTTAGCAATTACATGTTTGTTTCTCTAAACAGGAAAATAAAAGGGAGCTTGGTATTGAAATTCTGAAATCTACATTTCCCTTGGAAAGTTCTTGGGGCACCTGGGTGTCTCAGTCAGTTGAGTGTCTGACTTTGGCTCAGGTCATGATCGGTGCGGGGTCTGAGCCCCGCGTGGGGCTCTGTGCTGACAGTGTGGAGCCTGGAGCCTGCTTCGGATTCTGTGTACGTGTCTCTCTCTGCCCCTCCCCTGTTTGTGCTCTGTTTCTGTCTCAAAAATAAACATTAAAAAAAATTTTTTTAATTTAAAAAAGAAAAAGAGAAGTTCATTTCCTCAAAAGGAATTTCTCTCCCTTCTGGATTATTTTTTTCATAAAAATAATCTGCTTTTACTGAAACCAGATGAGCTACATGTTCACCCCCGTGATTGCCTTATACGTATATCTGAAAGCCAAAATGATGCATTCTAACACACCAAGGAAACTTCTTTAGTTACAACACCATAATTTCCAAGTTTATTGTCCATTCATGGAGGTCAGTCAAACCCTTATGCTAGGATCTCAAAACTGTGGCTATCACAGCTGGACCATCAATATGGAGTCTAAGTTCAGTTGTTAATTGGTCAATCAAATGGCCTCGTTGCCATGACTAACTAAACAATATACATGAATGATTAAGATTAAATTGCTTGGAAAAGAGGGAGGGAACGTGGAAGGTGAAAAGGAGGCATTTAATCATTAGCTAAAGCACATGGAATTTGGACTCCTGTGTCTAGACTCAAAGGGATTTCTAAAAGGAAGTGATTTCCAAATTCAAGCCCTTTTAGTAGAGAAACTCTGCCAGGATTCAGAGAAATAATGAGGACATCACTTTCCGATTTTAAACCGTTCAACCACAAATGACAAAAACATTGTTTTGATTAAACTAATACAGTGGTTCCCAGCTTGAAGGTCTTAAACGGTGATTTCAGATCACCAGTGCCTCATGCTGGAAACTTCCTGGACTGAAGTTGCATTCTGAATCCCAGTTTCTTACTGACTCTCCATCCACCCACCTTGAGTTTGTCCAGCCGCCCCCACAACTGGCGGCTTCTCACCCAACCATGAATCAGACTTCTCCTTACACCGCTTTGTTTAATTTTGCGGACCTTCAGTTTCCCGAATGTCTCGATGATAACCCCAGTGAACACTCACACTGTGTTTACAGTGGAACAGGGCAGGGAATTGAAGCCTTAGGACTCTGAGTCAGACAGATATGGGGCCACTTCCTGACATTTATAACAGAATAACCTAAAGCCCCCTAACCTCTTTAAACCTATGGTATATACCCAATCTAAACAACAGAGAGCACCCAGACTCTGGAGCCAGATTGCCTGGGTCCAAATCTAATTCATCACTTACTAGCCAGTTACTTACTCTCTGTCTCAGTTTCCTTATTTAGAAAGAAAGAAAGAAAGAAAGAGAATGGTACTTGCATCAGAAGGTTGTTCTGAGAATGAAATAAGTTAATATACGTAAATCACATCAGTATTTGGCACATGGCAAGGGCCATAGGAGATTTCAGTAGTGGTAGCAGAAACGTCACTGTCGCTGTCACTGACTAATTGTATGGGAACTGAATGAGATCACAAACCGCCTCACAAGGAGTAAGTATTCAATCAATAGTGCTTATTATTACTGCTTCAGAAGACATAAAGGCAGGGATGCTCATTCTCCTTCATTTGACAATAGACATTTCTAGCGACCAACTGTGCCGGGCACTGACCACACAGAGAAGCAGAGACCAGAGGCCAGCTCCCAGCAGCACTCACGCAGGCAGGGAATCAAGTGTGCGATACAGTGTCTCGGGTGCTATGCTACATGTTTATGTAGGATTCCATGGCATCCCAGAGCAGGCAGATCAGGGAGGGCTCCTTACGGAAGAGGACACCGAGCTGAATCTATTAAATATGTACAGTGCCAGCCAGATGGAGAAGTCAACAGGCGTTCCAGGAGAGGAAGCAGCCACACCCCACACTTGCTGCCAGGGGGTGCTTTCTGGCCTGACGTACCTCATCTTATCACTCTCTCTTTTGCATCCCATCTGGACCTCTCACTGCCAAGAAAACAAAGGCTAGTAGGCATTCAAACAAAGGCACTTTTTGAGAGAGAGAGAGAGAGAGAGAGAGCAGGGGAGGGGCAGAGAGAGATGGAGAGAGAGAATCTTAAGCAAGCTTCATGGCCAGCGTAGAGCCCGACCTGGTGCTTGATCTCACAACCATGAGATCATTCATGACCTGAGCTGACATCAAGAATTGGATGCTTAACTGACTGAGGCACCCAGGTGTCCCAAAACAAAGCCTTTTTATCATCTGGCCCTACCTGCTTTGTAAACCCATCTACAGCCACTCTTCTTCGTGAGCACTATGTTGTGTGCATTCCATTTGGGCTTCTCACCTTGGTTCACACAGGTGCCTCTGTGTGACATCCTTCCTCCCTCTCCTCCGTCCCCCACCCTGCACCTTCACACTCCACCTTCAAGCACCATCGAATGTCACCTCCTTGGCAAGTTTTCTCCTGTCTTCCTGGGAAGAAATAATTCCTCCACCATCTACACCTTAGGCACACTCTTTACCACATTGTATCATTACATCTCGTTTCTCTCTCTCCCCCTGTGCCCCCACTAACACACAAATTCCACAAGGTCAAGGTTTTATTGGACTTTAGGTTCCCAGAGCTTAGCCAAACACATGATACGCTCTTGATAAGCTTGAGCTATTATTTCTCTGATGGTTGCTAAGCAAATACTCACTGAGTCACGAAGTTAGTATAAGCAATGTTTGCTGGGGAAGGAGTCAATCTACCAGCTCATGGATTGTTGACAGCAGTTTTGTGCAGGGAAATCAAGCACCATTTCCTGACCTTCTCTCTCCTTAGCCTCCTGAGCACTTGCTTTTGAAATGTACAGCCAATAAGAAAAAAAGAAATGGAATAAATTACACCTTGGGAGTCCCACGTACCCATGATGCACACAGTCCTGATATCTGACCTCCTCTTGACATCCAGTGAGCTCCCACCAGCTGTTAGAAATCATGGCCTAGATTTCCCTGCACAATAAACTGGAAGCAATTTCCACCCATGGGCACAGAAATTCTTATCCTCCACAGCTTGCCAGGGACATAGATGAGATCGATTCAGACTCTCCAGTTAGAAGCAGGGAGCTGGCCCCCAGGTCACATACAACATGGTGCTGAGAAGTGCTTCACCAACGTCACTGGGAATGAACAACACCTAACAAAAGAACACCTATGGTAGCAAAAGCAGAAAAAGGGCACCTAAAACCAGCAACCTTTTTTTTCTCTCTCATTCACCACATCACCAGGGGTGGGCAGCTGGGGCCATCCCATAATGTGGCCACGCTCCTGAAAAATTGAAATGGGCATTGTCAGCACAGAGTCCAATGCGGGGTTCGAACTCATGGACTATGAGATCATGACCTGAGCCAAAGTCTGACGTTTAACCGACTGAGCCCACCCAGGTGCCCCAGGACTTCTCATTTTTACCACTTTCAAGTCCCCCACAAGGAATATCAGTTCTTACCTCTTCTCTGGCTCTAAGAATAGGAAGATCTCTCCCATTTATAGAAATAAATTCTACTTTTTGATTCTCTCCCCACTGCTCCTTCTAGCTCTTCTCACTTCCCCAGTTCGTGGCCTGCTTCCTATCTTTCCACAGTCTCCCTGCCTACTTGTCATGAGTATTTGTTGAGGATCTTCTGGGTCCATCGACCTCTGGACTTGGAAAGTGGTGAGACATGTAACACCTGTCGCGGTCCTAATCTACGGGTCATGATACTGTCAGATGTTGCTACTTGCCACTGAACTCATCCCAATTGGTACACTGAGTGACAGGGGTGGTTTTCGTTTGTTTAGCATTTCTTCCCCTTCTTCTCATCACAAGCACCTGACTCTCCTTTGGGTAACCCTTTGTTTCCTATTTCATGGGGTCCTGATGGGGTTACGAGCCAGGAGAATTCATCAAGCACAAGGATTGGATGACAGGTGGACTGTGGTCCAAGCTGGACCAATCCAGCTCTCCCCCGGGACTCTGCTCGTGAGCTGAGTGACACCAGGGTAGAAAGCAGTTG